>NC_051846.1:54501462-54664952 GCF_002237135.1 Teleopsis dalmanni | reverse complement strand
TAAGTCGACAACACCACTCTTAATCACGAAATTCCGCTAACCTTGCTGGGAAACGCACTACTCTTCCAGCTCGTGTCACTTTCGGAATCGGCAACAGGGATTCACGCCTACAATCACCAGAAGTCACTAACTGATCACCATTCAACAACGCTGAAGGCTGACGCGTTTCTGGAACAACCTGTTCAAGATCATCACACGTTAAGTACGCCGCCTTCAACCTATCATTCGAAACAGTCACCTCTCTCCCACGGCAAACAATAACAGACGTCTTCTCATTACGACTCAGCACCTCAAATGGACCTTCGTAAGGCTGCTCAAGTGGAGCTCGAGCACGATCCACTCGAAGAAAAACGTGCTTACAATTAATAACGTCACGCGGAACATACACAGATGGATGACACTGTCTTGTTGATTCAACGGATTTAACCTTAGCTAAAGCCCTTCGCAACGCCGACACAAAATCAGTCTCGGACGACTTCTGCTTGAAATCCGAAAGCATCTGCCCTGGAACACAAAGAGGATTTCCAAACAACATCTCTGAAGGACTAGCATTTAGGTCTAGTTTCGGTGTCGTTCGCAATCCCAACAACACAAGCGGAAGAGACTGCGTCCAATTACTTGAGGAATGACATCGAATGGCTGCCTTCAATGTTCTATGGAAACGTTCAACCATACCATTTGCTTGAGGATGATAAGCCGTGGTATGAAAGTGTTTCACTCCAAGCAATCTCGTCAGTTCCCGAAATACAGCAGACTCAAACTGCCGACCCAAATCAGTGGTAATAGCCTGCGGAGAACCAAAACTTGCCCCCCAACCGTCGATAAAAGCCGCTGCAACTTCTTCTGCCGTAATGCCCGACAGAGGCACAGCAACAGGCCACCGAGAAAAACGATCGACGCAAGTCAAACAATAACGCTTCCCCTGAGACAAAGGCAATGGACCCACAATGTCAACATGAACATGCTGGAACCGACTATCAATATCAGCAAACGAACCAATTGGTGTTTTAGTATGCCGCTGAATCTTGGACTTCTGACACGCAATGCAACTACGCACAAACACAGCTACATCCTTAACCAAACCAAGCCAAACATACCTAGCCTGCACCAATTTCCGCGTTGCTCGAATACCAGGATGAGCCAAACCGTGGAGTTTTGAGAGTACCAGCTGCCGACAGTTTGCGGGAACAAAAGGACGAACACGACTGCCTGACACATCACAGTACAGTTCAATACTCGAATCCGGCAATCTCAACTTCTTCAACCCAACACCATCTTCAGACTGGCTCTTCAGCTGAGCGAGCAACTCTGCATCAGTCTTCTGCCCCTCAGCAATTAACTCAATAACATTTGCCTCCAACTGAACCGTAGCAACCCGAGACAAAGAGTCAGCCACCGTATTATCTGCACCAGCCAGATGACGAATATCAGTGCAATACTGACTAATAAACTCCAGCTGTCTTGCACGACGAGGAGATGCCTTCTCACTTATTTGCCTGAACGCAAACGTTAAAGGTTTGTGATCCGTAAAAATGACGAAATCACGTCCCTCTAATGCATACTTAAAATGCTGGACAGCTTGATAGATAGCAGTCAACTCACGATCATAAGCACTATACTTAGTCTGCGCTGGACTCAAACCTTTTGAATAAAATGCCAATGGCTGAGTCACACCTTTCACTACTTGTTGGAGAACAGCACCCACCGCAACGTCTGAAGCATCAGTCGTGAGCGTCAATTGTGCATCCAGAGCCATGAAGTTAAGCAACGTAGCTTGGGCAAGATCATTCTTGCAAGCCTCAAAAACCTCTACATCTTCTGGAGTCCAAGAAATCACCGACTTATCATTCTTGCGGTTACCTGGTGTAAGATGAAACAACCGCTGCTGATTCTGCACAGCGTTACGCAGAAACGGCCGATAAAAGTTCACCATGCCTAAGAATTGTCTAAGCTGTTTAACCGTTGCTGGCAGAGGAAAATCACGAACAGCTTGAACTTTACTCTCCGGAGGACGTAAACCCTTTGCACTAATAACGTGCCCAAGGAACTCGATCTCGGAACAGCCGAACTTACACTTGGCAAAATTCACGGTCAAACCAGTTTCTCTAAGTCGATCTAAAACCAGTCGCAAATGCATTCTGTGTTCTGCTTCATCTTTTGACGCAATTAAAATATCGTCGATGTACGCAAAAACGAAATTAAGATCACCTAGAGTCTCATTCATAAAACGCTGAAACGTCTGGGCAGCATTACGGAGACCGAAAGTCATAAAGCGAAACTCGAACAGGCCAAACGGAGTTGTAATAGCTGTCTTCGGAATGTCTGCCAGTGCAAGCGGTATCTGATGATACGCTTTCTGCAAATCTATCTTCGAAAACATAGTTTTACCATGAAGAATACTCGTCACATCATGAATGAACGGAATCGGATACCGATCAGGTTTAGTTTGCGCATTGAGCATGCGATAATCGCCACACGGTCTCCAACTTCCATCGCCTTTGCGAACCATGTGAAGTGGACTTGCCCAACAGCTTTTCGAAGGTTGACAAATCCCTGTCTGGACTAAAAATTGGAATTCCTTCTTGGCTTCTTCAAGTTTGGCTCCAACTAAACGTCGGGGACGAGCAAATGACGGCGCACCAAATGTCTCGATGCAATGTTCAACCTTAGTAACTAAACCCATCCGATTTGCACTCATAATGCCTAAATCACGGTATTCATTAACCAGCTCAGCATAAGCTGAAACTGAACCACACACACGCACAGTATCTTCTTGAGACACAGCAGCCTTACCCTTCATCATCAAAGTCGTCTTCGAATCAACTAACCGCTTCCTTTTCAAATCCACTAACAAATCATAGTGATTAAGGAAGTCGGCTCCAACAATAGGACAGCTAACATCCGCAATCACGAACGTCCACGGGAAATCTCTACGCAAACCCAAAGACAAAAGCAGTCGACGCTCGCCAAATGTTTGAATAGGCGTACCATTAGCGGCATATAAATTAACTGATGCAACACTGTTAGCCCTTTGCTTCCAACGACAGAACGACTTCGGTAAAACTGATATGTCCGCACCAGTATCAATGAGAAAAACGGTCGACGTGGCGGGATCTTTAATACTAAGTCGAGCTATACGAACACTAACCCCTTCTCGGCTCGACGACGTAGAAGGAGTGCCTAGTTTTTTGACTGATGAGAGCTTGCCACAAAACTACAGGGCTGCCGACAAGCATTAGCTCTATCACCAAACCTTTCGTGATACCAGCACCAATCTGGATGACTTCCTGGTCGGGAACGAGTTCGCCTACGTCTCCTCGATGACGATCGACTTTGCACCGACTCACTACGACGTAAATCCAAACGACTCAGACGCTGTTCGATTTGCTCAAGCCTTCGTAAAATCACAGCATTCTCAGAATAGGCTGGACAATCAGAGGCTGACGCTACAGCTATCTGTTGAAAATCACCCGCCTCGCAAATACGATCTGCTAATTTCGCCAGTTCTGCTAGTGCCACGTTCGATGCCTGCAGAATAGCGCGCACTTGTGGTGGCAAACGCTTCAGCCAAAGAGACTTAAGGAACTCATCGCTCACCTTGTCTTTAGCTAACGCTGTCAACTCCGTTAGCAACTGTGTTGGGCGTCTATCACCAAGTTCAACTTCTGACAACAACCGTTGAATCTTCCGCTGCTCGCTCTCACTGTACCGCTCTATGATGCAAGCCTTTAAATTAGCGTATCTTCCAGTTTCAGGAGGATGAAGCACTGCATCACTTACATCGGCGATAACACTTGACTCAATCGCTGCTACAACCGTGTTGAACTGTGTGATGTCACTCGTAATGGCAGCTACTGCGAATTGCGCCTCGATCTGAGCAAACCAAATCTCCGGTCGCTCGTGCCAAAACGGTGGCACCTTCACTGCTACACGGTTTACGACACTTCCACTATCAGAAGCCATTACTACACCTTCGTCTGCAACTGACATCACAGCTCGATAATTAGATATTTAGCTCAGAAGTTAATATTTCTAAATTTAAACTTTTTCGAAATCACGTCGGAGTCACCAATTTAGCAATGATCTGTTCACCTTGCTAATTAATAAAACTCTAAAAATTTTCAATGTTAATAAACTTTTATTCAACTTTTTACAGAGAGAAAAATCGGAACGATCTCCTCAATCAAAACAAAAAACTTAAAAATATTTGAAATTGAATTTTACTTTTTAAATTCAATAAATGCACAGCCAACTGGGTCGCCACAATACTATATGTATAATTAAAATACACTTTGCTCTCTCTTGTAGATGTTCTCCACAACTCACTATTTGTTTTGTTTGAAAAGTGACTTCTTTTCGTTTTATTTCTCACACCATTTGCACGTGTTTTGTTTTGTTCGCTCACTCAAATATTTTGTTTTGTTTATTTAATGCCAATTGCATTGTTGTTTTTGTTGCTTTTATTGTTTTTATTTTTTGGTTTTGTTTTTATTTTTGGTTTTGTTAAAATTTATTACTCACTTAACATGCTTTGTGTTTCTTATCTGCAACAGGTTTCCATCAAATCGCTCACTCAAATTCACACACAGCTGGAAAGGAAAGCATTCACGGAGACTTTGAATTCAACGAACGTGCGGAAAATAAACAAAAGTGGCAAAACAGTAAAGCTTTAAAATAAAAAACAAAAACAATGCTTATTGAAACCAATAGCAGAGGAAAATCAGTTTAATTTCCGATGGCATAGCATTACCAAAGCAAAACTGTTAAGTAATTGATATCTTATTTTAGTTTAGATTTAAACAAGCAATGCGCTAGTAAAACGTAACTCTTAATGGATTTTTGTTAGTGATTTAAAGTTCGGTTTTAATTATTTCTTCTTCATTATTCTGTTAAAGTTTTCAAAGTGCGTTCTTCTTGTACTAATCAACCCAGGACATGTTAACTTTATTTTGGAGCGTGATCCATCAGTTAAGTTAACATCTGAGGGAAAAAAACTTACAATTTCATTATTTGAGAAGAAAACTACTTCTTGGTAGCAGATGTTACTCTAATATTTCTTAAAGCTGTTAAAGCTATTTTTCTGTATGTGAAAATCTTAGTATGAGTGGAATAGTAATTCCAAAAAAAAAAGGAGAAAATTATTTGAACCGAGATACATATTATCAAAAACTCCTGGAAAAAACTAGATTTAATAGATTAAGTGCATTTTTTTTATCAAAAAAGCAGTAATTATCTGCGTTCAAAAACCGGTTTCTCAAAAATACCACATGATAAAAGGAAAATTATTTGTGCAAAAATCGCCATATCGAAAAATAATAAAATACTAATACACGAAAAATAAAAAAAAATATATATATAACAAAAAAAATATAAACATAAAAGAAAAAATACATATATATATACATATATATATATATAAAAGAGGTTTTTCGAACAGTAGTGAACTACAACAAAAATAAATTTTATGTTATTTTAATTAATTGAATTTTTGGCTGACCATTCAACTGTTTTGAATATTGCCAAATACCCATCATGAATGGTCTTGGAAATAATTCTTATATATAATTATTCGTCAATAATTTTTTGAGACTGCAAGTACCAGGAATCGAACTCGTTTTCTAACGAATTTGAAACTCAGAGTCAGCGTTCATTAGCCAACTGACTAAAAGCCGTACTTTACTTTTATGTTCGCACATTTTTCTGTAGTTTTGTTAATTGCTAATATAAAAAATATTGACCGATATGTCCGTAGGATAACCAATAAAACAAGTTTTTGGAAGAATTTGACTTTATTCATCAACGTAGTCTGTTTCAAGAGAATCAATCATACCAGCGTTTGATTCTAACGTTTCGACACTGCTCTTGTAGAATAATGTATCTTTGGACTTGAAAAATGAACTAATCTCGATGACAACTTTTTCATCGCAACTAAATTTTTTTCCTTGGAGCATTCTTTCAGTATCAGCGAACAGGTAGTAACAGGTAGGGAACACATTTAGCGAAAACGGTGAGTACAATAGTAATTAACACTTTAATTCGTGCAATTTAGCCATGGTAGCTTACGACTTCTCACATAACACATTGTCTTGATGAAAAAGAACATTGTTCTTCTTCATACGAAGCCGTTGTTTCACGATTTTCTTCTTCAAAGGTATCAGTTGGGCAATGTATCACCATAGCCATGTTAGTTGTCTGTTACGTTTCTAACCACTTTGGACAAGGTTCACCGGCTGCTATTCACTCAGCTAACTGCTGATTTAACTCTAAGGAGAAGTGGTAGATACAATTTTCACCCATTGTTGAAAACCGACAACAGCTCCGAACAGCTCTCAAAAATTTTTTGCTGTCATTATACATTTTCCCATCAAAAAGCAATGATAAATCATGATACGAAATTACTTTGAAAAAGTAGTGTCGTTCAAATGTCATGAAATTTGAAAAAATATCATTCAAAAGTTGCCACTTTTGAAAATCCATATGGATTTTTCATTAGTGGCACTGTCATCTTATGGACTTACCACCGATGTGTTAGTTTCTAAAGTATCTAACAATGATAGTCCCCATTTTTGCGAATTTTTTGTTTTCTCCAAGCGTCAGAAGCTTATTCTGAGTACGTTATTATCACTTCATTTATTAATCGGTTAAAAGAATATATAATCGAGTCGTGATATTAAGGAAAATCATTCTCATCATTCACAATATTTATACCAGAAATCAATAAATTTCGGTATGAATGTTTTAAACAAATTATATTTAATTATATGGTATAGTGATTCATTAAAACGATATTTAAATATATTTATTTTAGGTATTAGACAGGAATTGAAAATCAATAAACACATCGACTTTTAACATGCAAATACTTTTAAATCTCATCACGTCTTGATGAGCTTTCAACATTTTACGCTTGAGATGCATTTATTTATTTATTTATGCATTCATTTCATTCAATTTGTATATTTCAAACTCAAATAAATGCTTTTTTAAAATAATCTTATTTATTTATTTAATATTACTGATATTTTTCTCTTTTTGTACAAAATATTTTACTGATATCTCATGTTACGTTTTGGACACTTTTGATTCCGACTAATTTGCATTTTGGTCAGGTTGGTGCTTGCCACACAGACGAATGCCATTAAAAGGTTGTAGTCGTGTTAACACGTCCCTGTCATGCCATTTAGTTTTTATGGTTCCGAATACTCACTAGAGGTTGTTGTCTTGCGGTTTTTCGTTTTCTACTCTTTATTTTTATTTCATGAAATATGTATCTTATATATATATTTTAATATAAGTTAAAAGCTTTGAACCTACAGGTTGGTTGTCATCATTAAATCGTCGCCTGTTGCTAGCTTATCCACAATGTTTTCAATGAAACCTTTTTGTTTGGGTTAGTAGGGTATTAAATAAAATAAAATATATGTATATAGTAAAGAGGGATTGTTATACATTTCAGGATTTTGTATTTTTATTACGGTTGGCATGTAAAAACGAAAAAGTAAAAAAATACAACTACGGAAAATGCGGAAGTTTTCAAAGTTATGCAAATTGTGTGGTCATAAATTTTATAATAGAAATTTTCTTACAGAAAATTTGTACATAAATTTTAGTATCAAAGAGCAATGAATTACAAAATAGAACATTTTTACACTTTTCGGGAACATAAATTTAAAGTCTAACAATCTTGTTTTCTTACTTTATGGGAGGTGTTTTTAAATACGTGGATGCGTTAAAACGGAAAATGTGAAATGTGAAAACTTTGAAATAAAATATTAATTTTACAAATATGTTCAAATATTTATTGATGTATAAAGATGGTTAATGTATTGAGCTTAAACATGAAAATCGAAATTATGAGGTGGAAGCGGCAATTACGTCTTATAAATGAAATTTAAAATTTAAAACCAAAAGAAAATTTCGCTTAAACAGATAATAGGTAAATAAAATTGAATAATTTTAAAAGTATTATTATAAAAATTATTATTTCTTTTAAAAAGAATTTTATTTTTTAAAAAAAATTTTTTTTTTGGTACTTATAAATTATTAAAATTTATTATTATAAAATCAAATAATAAAATATATTTGTTATATGTTAGATTCCTAAGTATGACATATGAATACACGATTTAAATAAAACTGCCTAAATACTAATATAAATTTATTTCTCTAAAAGATTAAACACACTATCAAAGTATTATAAAAAAGTATTATATAGGAGTACTCATATAAACTGATAAATTCATTATATACATAAACGTATAAATTTATTTGCTTGGTATATGAAGCATCAAATTTTATATTGAAAATAGTTTACACAATCTTGATAAATTTAGACGAAAATTTTACCAAATAAATTTATATCGTATAAATTTATATGTTATCAATACAGAGTTGCATTCCAACACAAACAAGTCATTTACAAAAATATCTTTGTAAATATCTTTGGACTTTTCTTTCAATTTCGGTATTTTATTTTATAATTTATTGATAGGGACATAGCCGATAATAAGGTTTACACAAATATTTAAAATTTCTACGATATTGGGTAAAACATTCCGCTGCTAATCATTGCATTTTGAGCTGTCATAATTATTGTTGATATAAATAGTGCTATAATATAGCAGATTAATAAATTTACGCAAATATTTTACTAATTGCATTCATATAATCGTGTACATAAACGCATATAATTATATATTTGTTAAATTTATATGCTTAGATGAGTACCCCTAATGTCTTTATAAACTTATATTTCTTAAAGCTTTAAGCCACTATTACGGAATTATATCATTTGTTGGATCGATTTAACAGATTATTATTTTGCAACACAATAGTTAACTAAACAACATTATATTTAGTGTATCTCATGATATTATTATATTCACATACTCTCCATCAATATTATTTCTTTTTGTTTAACCAATATTTGATTGAAGATAACGAAAATGTTATTCTATAAGGTAGCTACAGTTCCATATAACATTCTTCTGTTTTACCAAAACAAATTACAACTAAGAATATAGACACCATAAAGACTACAGATAATGAAAATGTTATTCTATAAGCCAGCTACAGTTTTATATAGCATTTTCTATCTTACTAATACCAAACTATAACTAAAAATATAGACACCATAAACGAGAAATAATACAATGAGTTACAATGAGTTCTTATCTATTTATTATAACATTATCTATAGGTTAGGATATTTTCATGGAGTACTCATGGAATAAATGTAAGATTGTATTCATTTGACAGTCTATAAGCCACTCATGGACTAAAGGTAAGGGTAAATTCATTTTCCAGTCTATAAGCCACTCATGAATCTATTGATCCCTAGTATTTGTAAACATCATGTAGGATATCAACGTTGCTGCAATAAAAATGTGATAAATTGTTTATTTTTATTTTATTTTCCGGTGGAAATATCAAGAAATATTTATGATGTTTTTTTTGGCTGAAATAAAATATTTTATATGTACATTTGTAATTAAAGCTTATTGTTTACAATAACACATATTTCGAAATTGGTTGCAAACTAATTCATTTTGTAGAGATAATTTCAATTCCTAATTTAATTCATATATTTTTATTTAAAATTTTAAAATCTTAATTATTCTTAATCGAACAGGTGTGTACCAATAATTTGAACCCTGTACAGTCAACGTCACTACAATAAGTCATATTCCGACATAGAAGTAGATGCCGGCTGGTGTCATGACGTAAATTTTTTTTAATTCGGAAACTAAAAATCTTCTGTCTTTTGAGAATTTGTTGCATTTGACTTATATCAGACGAATTATTATACGACAACTTAATCTAATACGGGCGTAGTGGATACGAGCCTCCTAGTATTCTGTTTTCGCATCGTTTGTAGATACTCAACTATTATATACCTGCGGATAGTTTCTTCTTGAACACGGACTTGACTCTCTTTGTGCTGTGCTGAGCGAAGGTCTTCGAAGTCATCAGCAAGTATTGCTAATTCCTTTAAGTTTGCGAAATCTTGATGTTTGATGTACATTTTGAAGTCTTCGCTCATGTTTCGGTATTTTCGCTCTATGGATGGAAGCAAATTCTTCGCATTAAATTTTGAATATCGATTAAATAATCTTTGAATTTTTCTTTGGTTTATGTAGTCGCGATTGCACCTTATCCTCTAACTTTTTGAAATATTTAGAGGGAATGAAAAATTTTAGGAAGTCGACTTTGAAATTTATCCAGAACTGTCAATGCTTATGATTATTACGGTACCATATTAGTGTTCTATCTTCGAGAAATATAGGTATCGTCCTGGGAACTAGATTTACGTTAATGTCGTAAGTATTTGCTAGTTCTTCTATTCTTTCTGCGAAACCTAATGGATCTTTTTCCCCGTCGTTAAGTATGGAGATTATTTTATATTATTATTAAACCATATCTCAATCTCTCTGATTCAAAAATCTTCTGTCTTTCGATTATTTGTTGCATTTGAGCTATTTCAGACGAATTATTATAAGATATTACCTTCATAATGTTATTTTACATTATTATTAAACCACATCTCAATCTAAATAATTCAAAAATCTTCTGTCTTTCGAGTATTTGTTGCATTTGACTTATATCAGAAGAATTATTATAAGATATTACCTTCGTAATGTTATTTTAAATTATTATTATTATTAAACCATATCCATTATGCCAATTATTATTAAAAACAATATCCCATTGCTGACTACAAGATTTGCAATTTCTACTCTATTCTGAACTGGAAGAACGGTAATGTATATATTATGCTGAATATGTCTTCTAATACTTTACAACCGATAGTGTAAATATTTTAACTTTAAGTTAAAACTCTTAAGGTTTTAACCTTACAAACGATTTGTACATTAAGAGTTCGAGGAATTTTTAGGAATAGAACTACAATCACTCCTTTGATTTCATATCTTAATTTCGTATCTTATCTTTTTAGCCAATCAATAAAGAATAATCAAAATTTGAAATAAGAATACATAAAATAAACTCGGAATTGAAATAATCTCTATATAATAAATTAGTTTTTAACCAATTTTAAAATATATGTTATTGTAAACAATAAGCTTTAATTACAAATGTACATATAAAATATTTTATTCTTGCCAAAAGCACAACATCATAAATAATTCTTGGTATTTTCACCGATAAATAAAACAAACAAAAAGAATTTATGGCATTTTTATCGCAGTAACAAAAGTCATTTTTAATCGGAAAATTGCTAAAGAAAATTTTGATTGTAAAAATAAATTAAAAAAGTTAAAAATTCATTAAATATGTTTAGTCAAAATTTTCAGTTACGTTAAAAATAAGAAATTAATGTATAAATAAAGAAACTATTTATTTTATACAAAACTAATTGCGTAAACAATTTAATTAGCTTAGTTTATTTACAAATCTGAGTCTTACAATATATAAAATACTATTTTAAAAAAAAATTAAAGTTTAAAAACAAATTCCGAAGAAAAAAAATACAATTTAACTATTTAAATTACATTAAATATTTTAATTTAATCGGAAAAACTTATTAATTATTTGATTCAAAAATAAAAAAAATTTTAGAGATTGTTTACAAGTTGTTAACTATAAACAATAAATTTTATGAGGAGTTTAGATAATTAAACAATTTCTTTTTTTAAGCATTTTCAAAAAAGCAAAAAGATCAAAAACAGTATAAAAAATTCATTAAAAACATATTTTTGTTAAAAAAATATTTAAACAATATTGCTAAAAAGACTATTTTTTGTAGAATTTAGAAAAATTCGGAAGCGAAATCGAAGAGGTGTGAAAATGCTCTCCACGTATATGTGGCGTATAGTTCAACACATTTTGGTAGACCGAAAAATTAGCAATTATTTTTACCATAAAAAATTTTATGGTTATGGAAGTACTTTCATATGCAAATATCTATTATAGTTTAGTGTTTAAATAAAAAAATAATATTATATATTTAGAAATGTTACATTTGAGTTAAAAGAAAAATAATTTAATTTGTTATGTATTATAACAATAACAATAATAAGTATACAATTTTATTTTATTGTAAATAATTTTGATATAATTTATATTTTTATCATAAAGTTTTTTTTAAAAATAAAGTTATTTTTATATATTTTATATCTGGCTATAGGTCACTTTTTGTTAAAATTAAACGTTCTACATTTGACAAAAATAAACCGAAAAGCCTTTTGGGGTTTAGCAAACTTGCAGTTCGCGTAATTAGTGGAGTACTAACAGGGCACTGTGCCATTGCGCCTATGCTCTAACAGACAAATTCCAACAAGTGGATGATGCAGTAGTTGTCAAGATAAAGATGAGGTAGAACCCATCAATCACTTCCTGTATCTCTATCCAGGAGTGCAGACAAGGCGACTTTAATGTCTTGGGGATCGCTTGGTACAGATAACGAAAGAAAACTTATCAGATTTCCTTAACTTCATTTGGAAAATCAAATAGTTTAACAAGAATAGCGCACGAAGATAACAAAGGTTAGCAACTCGCCTCTTTCGACAAAGTCTTTGAAGGCATTACAATGGGCAATTATGCCTCTGAGTGGAAGTGCTGATAACTGTCAGCATGCAACTTCTTAACCTAACCTAACCCATAGATAATTAGGTGCCTTCAAAGACTTCGCCTCTCCTGGTAAAGTCTTTGAGATCATCATATTGGACAACTATGCGTCCGAGTGGAAGTGCTGATAACTGTCAGCATGCACCTTCTTAACCTAACCTAACCCATAGATAATTTTTTATTTCATTTATATAAACGGTTTGTATTCTTTTAGTTTTATTTTTACAATTACGACTGCAAAGTGTCAGCTTGAGGCGCCAATACCTTGAAATATGTCATTCTATACCGAAACTTTTTAGTGACTTCGTTTCAGTTTTAACATTTTTAGTAGATGTGCACTTTATAATAGTGCATAACATATTTTTAAAGCTTTTATTAGTATTGCCGAAAAAGCTACGCTTTCTTTATAATTACAAAGAAGCTATTTTTAAAATTTAGAGGGTTTTCGAATAATAAGGAAAGAAAGGACAAATAAAAAAATTTTTTTAATTTATTGATCGTTATAATATGGCTGATCATACAACGCTCCTTCTAGTATCGCCATGTACTCATCATCAGTGGTCTTAGGAAATAATCGAATTTGATTAGTTTATAGTCCGTGTATAATTTGTTTGGACTACAAGTGCCAGGCTTAGAACTCGTGCCTGTCAAATTAGAAGGGATGACTAATCGTGCTTACCCACAAGTAGTCAATGCTCTACAAACTTTCAGAACTCTAGTTCCAGGTTTTTTGTCACTTTTTTGACATTAACTAAAGCACTTGCCGTGCTTAAATTTGTTATAGTCTACGAAATCCATGCTTAAGTTTTACTGGTCTGTTCTGTTTATTGAGTGTTATTTACACCCAATTGTTTTCTAAAGTTTGTTTATCTTTTGGTTATTGACAATAATAATACATTTAAAAAAATTAGTGGCATTCACAACTTCAAGTTGCGGGTCCGTTAACCGCAAGATATAACACATTTATTAGGTTCGGTATTATCTGGTTTCGACATTAACAAGGAGTACAACAGAAGTAACAACAATAACAATTTTGTTATAGGTTAGGTTATCTTATACCTACATAAAAAATATAGTAAAACGTCTCAAACGTTTAATCTTAATACAAAATTTAATATTAATTCGAAAATAAAAGAAATTTTAGTTTTAATGATAGATAGGAGAGGTTTTCTATAAAATATAGGTTATACCTAACCTAACCTATGCCTAGGGAATCCACTTAGGCCTCTTAGTCCATTGTGTTACCGTATATTAAGAGGTAAATTTTATTGTAACTAAAATTTAAAAACTTCACTTATATTTCATTAAAAACTCTCAAATTTGATAGTAAGTATTTCATTAGAATTGAATAAAATATGGAATCATCTAAGTATTTACCTTGTAGGCGATTGGTGTATATTTTTTGGTACTGCTGTCTTTTTACGACGAATTGCCATATGACGCTCGCGTGTTGGAAATTTCGGTTGTTTACGTATTAAAATCGGTTGTACTTCAAAATCATCACTTAAATTAATTTGATTGATATTCATGAATTTTTTATTCAGATTTGGGGATTCACTTGAAAATAAAATATTTGAACACATTTGCCTTTGTGGCATTGCTGGTAAGGTTGTAATTAAATGCATTTTGCTTTATTCTAACACTTTGTGTTGAACTTAAATAGCACAAATCAATATTTGTATGTAAATATTTAAAATGAAATGAAATTAAATTCACAAATTACTATAATCACTATAATTAAACTGTGTAATGTAAATTAATTTTATATATTTTCATTGCACAAACTGATAAGATCGGATTAAAAAAATATATTAGCGAATCAAAAATTATAAAAACAAATATTATGGAAAAGTTCAAACGCGTTCAGCCCATAGACAACAGTCTTTCAAATGGAATTCATTTAAAAACTGACTCGAACATTATTTTAAAGTTTAAATAAACAAATTTGTAACATTATCGAACAGAAAATGATATTTTAATGCTAATTTGATAAGAATTTTGTATACGAACTCGTCGTATTTACTTTGAGTTATAAGCGTTTAAGTTGGAATTTACTTTTATGAGCGTATGTTTTTTATATACAATTTCTTTATATAAATTTTTATATTTATTCCTTTATACATCAATTTCTGTGGACAGACGACGAAGTCCCTGATAAAAATGAAGTTATATTTTTAATATGTTTTTTTTTACAGTTTTAAATGAGATAAGATAAGCGCATAACACATAAATTTATGTTGTATGCATTATTGATCACTTTAAACGCTACTGAAATGCACTTTCAGATAGATACTGCCTTCAAATAATAATATAAACACAAAATAATAATTAACTGAGCGTGTGATTATCATAGTAAAATCATAGCGTAACCGATATAATTTGTCATTTTGTTGGCGGTCTTTTGCAATACTTGGCAACAATTATACGCTATTATATAAAAGATACTCTTGATCTGATTTAGGCACGCCACGATTGCATTTAAAAAACCGTCACACATTCGCTCATCACACGTCGCTGTCGATTTGTATCGCTCAAACGTCAACTAACAACTGTGAATTAGATTCAAAACGGCTGTTTGAAATGCGGCTTAGATAGATCGCCGCTCAAAAACTGCTGCTCTCCAGCACAAATAGACACTGCACGAACACCAACGAACAAAGTGTGAAATTTCAATGTTAAAGTACAAAGTATAATTTCGCTTTTAATATGGTTGGTATGTATTATATTATTTTTTCGATTTATATTTTAACTTTAAGTTTATTTTCTTAATTCGTTTTTGTTTTTTAATTTATAGAGTACAATAACTTTTTAAATATTCAACTTATGCGATTACGTGTACAATTATTGTACAATATGAGTTAAACGTAATTTCGTTTTATTTTTATTAATTAAACAGTAAAATTGCTTAATAACATATATCTATGATATAACTTCACGCAGTAATCACTCACTCACTCACTCGTTCATTCACTCATTCATTAAATAATTCGATTGTGTAGTTCATTTACTATTTCAGAAGACACCGAAAATTTTGCTTAAATATAAACAAAAATAAAAATGTGAAGATGTTTACTCTTGCTTGAGTAATATGTCAAGCCTGTGAGTTCAATGACTACAACATAATAGTAAACTTTTTGAAAAAATTTTAAAACAATATATATTGAAGGTGAATTAAGTACAGAGTATATATACATATAGTACTCAGAACAATATATACGTCTAATACTACATACACATTGTCTCATTTAGGCACTTGCTTATTTATATTAATGAGTAAACGTTCACATTATATTGAGCTCATTTATGCAACTTATCAAACTTTTATAATAATATATCACACAAAAAAATTAAATATAAACTTGATATATTAAATCATTTATATATCAATTACATATTCAATTAATAAAAACACAGATTATATTAAATACCTACTTCCCCAGTGCCTGTTTACAGCTCAGCTATTGTTTGTTTACATTTTACATATAAAACATAGAACACATATTTAAAATTATTGCAATTTCTCTTGTAGAAAATTTATTTTTAAGGGTTGCATTGGACATTTTTCGACTTAAATGAACTGATTTACTGATAATAAGCTCATTTGTATGAAGGCACTTTGCTTGGTAAATCATCCTTATTAATGGCTATAATGAGCAAAACCGTCTAAATGAGATAGTGTGAATATGTTATAAGTCAAGTATATAATATAAAGTATCAAGTATATAATATAAAGTATCGAGTATATAATATAAAGTTGCTTAAGCATCTAAATATTTTTTTTGAAATATGTAATTATACTTTTTATAATCCTAAGTATTGCAAGATTATTGTTAGGGAAGACTGCACCTCTGATAATGTAGTTTCTCTCTCAACACGATAGACATTTACACAGGCGGCTCCAATATAGACAAATTCGCTATGGCATTATGGAAAAACTGGGTCTTAGTTTCTCGCTTCGACTACCAAAGCACTGCAGTGTTTTTCAGGCAGAAGTAATTATATCTTTCTGTTTTTTTGCTTTCAATGTGCTTAGTCTAAGTCAGCCTTCTGTCAAGAAGATTGCCAAGATATATTATACATTTGACTGGGGTATAATGATGTTATTCAACTTAACGTGCCCCCTACGTTTCTTTTTGTAAAGTAAACGTGACATGTACACTTTTCGTTTCGTTCACTTTTATGCGCTATTTTGCTAGCCACTTCTCTGATACACTTAAATCAGTCGAGAGACTTTGGGATATCCTCATGTGGTCACTGGTAAAACTGAGAATTACAGTGTGATCCGCGAAAGTAGCAAGGACGGGATTTGAGAGTAGATTATATACAGGAACGGTCCCAGTATGCTTCCTTGAGAAACACCAGCCATTATGTTGATTTCTCTTAAAATAAATGTATTGTATTTCAATCTAAGTTTTCTAGAAGATATATATGAAAACAATAGCTTATGCATATTTTCAGGAAGGTAATGCTTTATTTTATACATAAGACATTTGTTTTGAACCTTATCAAAAGCTTGTTCAAGAAAAAGGCGGAACAGTAACATATTTGGATATAGTAAATGTATCCTTGGCAAACAAATCTCCGATGAAACTATTTCCATCTTTTCGGATTGATAAGCTATTATTAAATCACTGGTAGACACTTCAGCTACATCAATTATAACTCAAAACTGCCTTGCTTCCATCAATGACCTAGCTAAGTGCGTTAAGGTTCAACTCATTTAAGTTCCGGATCGTAGCGATATCTCGGGCAATTGCAAGGCAGATAAGTTTGCCAAAGCAGACGCTCTTCTACATGTCATAAACTTCTGAGATATTGGCGTTCCACTTGCAACAGCTAAACTGGCAATTAAACAAAAATATCTAAGCATAGCCAAGCAACACTAAGCTGATGAATCCTTGGTCTAATTTGGAAAAAAAATTTACTAGTCACCTACTTCCACTAAAGCGGAACCTACTCAGCACTTTGGTATCGTTACTGCCGGGCCACTGTATAAGCATGCTATGAGACTGGGTCTTCCGTATAATGATCTTTGACAAGGATGAAACTGTGTTTCATCTCGTGTCAGTGTCTCTCTTTAGCTAGGAGAAGATAAATAATATTGGGGATTAATTTCATTGGCTGAGCTGTGATATAATTTAATAGATAACTGTAGTTATTTTGTATATATTTAAATTTAGGAAAATATAAATATTAAAGTAATAAAAAATTTTTTCTAAGGCAGATATTTGAAAAAGAAGAAGGTTTGCAGATATTTGTTTTAATTTATAAGAACAATAAGAATCTGTAATTTTGTTACAATAATAAGTCAATATTTGCATAAAAATGTTATTCAATAATAAAAAACGATAAATTAAATCTTTCAACAAAACAAAACTGTTTTAGTGCTGTTAAGAAGCTCATAAATACTACAATTAATTAAGTATATTATAACTGCATTATATAAGGATTTCAAATCGAAGTAATTAATGAGGACAGTAAGGGTTTAAAATATATTAATATAATAGCGTTTTCGGTTGGTAGATATGTGTCATTTTCTTCTTTGGTAAATTGCATAACAATCTAAATTAATTTATAACACTCAAGATATTTTGCCACAACAGCAAAATTACACTGAAATTAACATTTGTTTTATATGGTTTGACAGATAAACTGTGATTTGATTCGATTGGTAAATCTGGATTCAATCTAGATTTAATCTTGATCTGTCAAATTTTGTTGTTCAATCGAACATTTTTAGAGTAATCTAACATTTTCGTAGTAGTGTTATTAAACATTTGATTTTTCTTAAATACACATATTGAATCAAATCACTTTCAAATCATATAAAACAGCTGTTAATTTTAGGATAATATTGCTACTCCGGCAAAATATTTAGAGTCAAGTGTTACACATTTTGCCCCAGATTAAACAATTGTAAATAAAATTGTCTTTTTGATATAATTAAATCACGTTATGTGACAAAATCACTTGATATACATGATTGCTTAATATCTAGTATATCACGGTTTTCTGTTTCCTGCCAGCACTTCCATTGTTTAGTGGCATTAAAATATAAGGTCTACACAGTACGTTCCTGGTCAGGGGCTGCCACCTTGACGTGATGAGGAGGCTTAGTAGTTACATAGAATCTTCGGGCTATACCGGCGGTAGCATGCTACTGGTAGGGCCTCTCTTGTAAGAAGTGCAAATAGTAGTGGGTTGTGGGCGACAACTTGCGTCATCTGACCAAAGATGATGCTATCTGGTAGTTCGGGGGTCGGCTGTTCTAACCATTGGCGTTGGCTTCGAAGTGGATGTTTGGTTGATACCCAAACTTACGCGGGAAGAATGTTTTGCTTGTCATTCATTCGCCGTGGAGTGCGTTTCAAACCGGGTGGTGCAGCCCAAATTGTAGCAGAGGTAGTTGGTAGACCTCGCATCTCACCAAGGTGGAAGTTATGACTTGCATGAATTTCTTCATTGGTACCGGCAGACTATTCCAATGGGGCGTTGATTGACGCTTAAATTAATACGTGTGTTCAGAACACCGTGGTGTTAAGCCTTCAAGGCAGGGAATCACGTAAAAAATACTGGACTTCTGTAACCACATGGCCCAATGTTGCCCTGGGAATACAATGGAATGAAGAAGAACACGTACTGTGTGTTAGTGAAGCTTGTGGTTTTTAACATTTTAGCTCGAAGCGAAAACGGGAAAAATATTTACTACAGATAAAACTCAAAAAACTCTGAGCAGATGTAACAGTCCATCGAATGGTTAATCTATTAGAAGCTGTTAGTGCAGAACTTCTAAGTGCTAAACATATTTTATACTATTCTAATAAGTACAGAACTGCAAGTTTTCTTAACGATTCTGTAAATCATTTTTATTTAATTTAAAATTTTAATTTTTTTATGTGAATTTTTGGATTGTGTCAGAAACCATTATTCGGAAGATCTATGGTTCCTTACGCATTGGCGACGAGTATCGAATTAGATGGAACGATAAGCTGTATGAGCTAAACCGTGACATTGACATAGTTAAGTGCATAAAAATTCAGCGGTTTCGCTGGCTTGGTCATGTCGTGCGAATAGAAGAAAATACTCCGGCTAGAAAGGTGTTGGATTTGGTACCCGTAGGTTGAAAACACTGGAAGAACCAGGTGACCAACGAATTCGGGGCGCTTGGTACTACCAACTGGCGACAGCAAGCAACTAACCGGGAAGACTGGCGGAGGCTACTCGACGCGGTCAAAGACGACTCATTTCATTTGTCTACTATTAGTGGACTTCACAAATAGCTATTAATTTATTTATCCGCATATAACTTTGAAATGCAATAAAGGAAGAATAAAAGAAATAGCTGTGTCCAAGTACCACTGATGATAGATATTTAGCTCTTTGGTTAGCTCTAAAATTCACTTGATTTAAAATTTATTCACTATTACCTCCTCTTCTATTTAAAGATAGATAGATTTATGTTATAGGACACAAAAATTTTAATCGTAAATCATTTTACAAAAATCTTTCATTTTTCTTAAAATAATTTAAACAAAAATTTTTATTTGTATGAATAATACGTATTTAAATGCATTTTTGCGAAGGTTTTGCATAAATAAATAAAAACTATAAAATAAACAAAAGAATTAAAAATAAAATAAGAAAAGTTTTATTTTATTACTTGACACATAAGGCTAATCACATATAAACAATTTTTAAATTTAGCGGAGTTCAAAGAATTAAATTATTTTTTTTTTTTTTGTATTCAAAAAGAAAATAAATTTTCAGGTAAAGTAATTATTTGAAATTATGCAAAACTAAAATTATATTTATAAACAAAATAAACCAATCCAATGACGTCAACAATTCCAGACATTTTAATTTTTTCGCGTCTGCTTTCAGTTATTATTTTGCGCTAAAAGCATTTTTAGTTTAAAAAAAAAAAATTCAGAAACAGCTGAAACCAAAACAAAAAGCTAATTTTAATGCAAAATTAAAATTTAATTTATTTAAATGCGATAACAATTAAAAGTAAAATAAATACAAAAAATTATATATTCACATAAAAACGAAGTCAAGGTCTAT
Source organism: Teleopsis dalmanni (assembly GCF_002237135.1). Lineage (NCBI taxonomy): Eukaryota > Metazoa > Arthropoda > Insecta > Diptera > Diopsidae > Teleopsis > Teleopsis dalmanni. The sequence continues at coordinate 54,644,303 of NC_051846.1, read as the reverse complement.
GTTTTTTGTTAAACGCCATGCAAAGTTAGGCATTAAAAAAGGGGCAGAGTACATTGCAAAAATCAGACTTACGCGTTTTTCATTGAACGCGAAGACCGGCTTTTGGTATAAAAAAAAATTTATTTTATATAAAATAAAAATCTAAAAAATTATTTAAAACTCTATTTGTTCACTTTTTTAATTATTTCATTTAATATAATTTTATTTATATTTTTATAAAAGTTCAATCTTCTCGGAACTTTGTATGTGGACTGAAAAAAAACACACTGCCGTTTAATTAAAAGAAACGCATAAACCACAGCTATATAAATTCACTTAAATATTAATTTTATCCTTTTTCAAACACAAACGCTAATTAATTTGATTTTTAAAGTCCTTTATGACGAAAGGAATATTTTCTTAATAGAAAATATTTTTTAATATAAACATTTGCGGAACAGTAGTAAATTATAACAACAAAATTCTTATTTATTTTTAATTAATTAATTTTTTTCGAGTATTACCGAATACCCATCATCAGTGGTCTTGAAATTATTTCTTTATATAATTATTCATAAAAAATTCTTTTAGACTGGTACTAAAGGTTGAACTTGCACCCTGTTAAGTTTGAAGTTTAGACGCAGATTTCATTACCTAACTAACTCAAAGTCGTGACCAAACAGTTGTTTCGAGTATTATCGAATACCTATGCTCAGTGGTCTTGAAATTATTTCTTATATTTAAATATTCATAGAAAATTATTATTCTTTTAGACTATACGTGCTAAAAATTGAACTTATACTCTGTCAACTTTGAAGTTCAGACTCAGAGTTTATTACCTAATTAACCCAAAGTCGTACTTGACTTATATTATTCTAACGTGAAGTTTTGTTGTTGTTGTTGTAGCCCGCTGGGATCGAAAAAGCAGATCATATGTAAGGATTTCAAAACGAATACATGGGTTTGGATGTGGATGGATGGTGTTTGGGGTAAGGTTAGAAGAGAAAAGAGGAAGGGGAGTACACAATTGAAATCAACCCAGGTCCAGTCGCAAAAACCTAACTACTTCCAGAGGGTGAGTCGAAAGGTTAATTGAACTAAGATTTATAGAGCTGTAGTTTGGACACATATTTGGACTAGATGTGTTTATGTGTGACAAATAAGTTTTTAGCACATGGCTATATCCTGTTCTCAATTGAACTAGGATAGTTCTTGCTGCACGGAAGAGATATTGTTATTCTTCCTGTGAGATAACAGGCGGAAACTTGCTGAGAACCTTTTTGGGAGTCAACTTTGGTCTCGAAGAGGATACTGCATCTGTGTGGAGTGCTATAAGCTCACGTTTGTATTCGATTCCATTGATGTTACCATATCGGCAATAATGGATGCTATGGTTATGGCAGGAAGCAAGGGAATGGGATAGAGGGATGACTTTACTAGCCATGCCGCCATTAGAATGTTTTACATATTATCGAATTCTACAGTCGCTTGAGCAAGGCAAAGACAGGATCTGAAGTCTTCCAGATCAAATTTTAATTAAAGTTTATACATTTATAAAAAAAAGAGTAATTTCTAACTTGTAGCTCCCTTTTGTATTCGAAATATATTTCTTTCCATGAGTTATAAAAAAATAAATATAAATTTATTATCTATAGCTTATAATAAAGTTTTGTTTTTTTTAAGAATTTTAACTTTTATTTCGAGCGTTAATTTTTAGTATACTTCTTTCTATACGTATTTCGAAAAATTCGCTTTTGCCTTCATCAGTAGAATTCCTAATACTTTTATATCTTCTTATACTTCTTTTTTGGCATAGCAGTTATCCTGAAGTACTTAATCTTGTCACACCATTACTGCCCATTTTTGTTAATTTTTTGCTTTCCTTTTCCATTTACTGACGACTATATTCTCTGTAAGTCATTGTTTATTCGATCCATCCCACTTCTGCGTGGTCATCCTCTTCGTCAATTATTTGCAGTTGTATTTTCAAAATATATAATAATTGCTTATAAAATAGCTATAAACTTTGAGAGTAAAGAAATATGAAATAATTATAAATAAATTCATTTTATATCTTTTGAAGAGTAATAAAAGTCAAAGTGAATGCTTTAACCAAAAATTATTACCAAATGCAATAAAATTTTAAAGGAAATTATATAGCTCGGTATGAAGAAAACCAAAATTATTAGTAATAATATTTAATAAGAAAATATATCTTTGAGATACACATAAAAATTTTCATGACTTTCCGTATATATTAAAAATTTTTAAAAATAAACAAAATTATTTCGAAAATAAACTAAATAAGCACACAGAATTTAATTAATAATTAAATTTTGACAAAATCAAATGATGCACATTTACAAGTCAGAGAATTGCAATCCGCTGGCTCCGGGCCAATTTCAGTTCATATCAATTGATTTCAGATGCCCACGCAGGCATTCGCAACAATTTGCTGCACTTGCACATTAACCAGCAACAAAGTGAAATAGTTTTTATTTTTTAATTTTTTCTTGTCTATTTCTTTTCAACTATAATTATTAATAAGAAAATTAATGCTTGTGTAAAACGTTTTATTGAGCAAAAGATTTTAACCAAATGCACAAATGCACAAAGTGAAGATTTCTACGTCATTTATGCCTGAATGAGTCCATTGAGCACTCATCAAATTATAATCATCAAAATAATGTCTTCTAAGGAAATACAAAAAAAATTTCAACTAAATAATATGGCAAATTTTTTGCTATTTAATGAGATTTTCAACACGCAATTCCAATTCACATTTAATACAAAATTAGATAAAATTATAAACAAAAAACAAAAAAAAAATGTTAACAACAAAAAAATTGTTAATAAATTGCTACGGCCATGGGTGGTGCAATCGACAATAAAATTGACATATGAGCGCAAATGTTTTGAGTAAAAAACATATCTTTTGGAAAAATACAAATTTTGTATTTAAAAAAAATCTTTTTTTCTTTCTTTTTGTTAATTATATTTCCTTTTTTAATACAAATTTCAATATTTTTAATTCAAAATTCGTCTGCAAAATAAGGAAAACCACATACTAAAAATTATTTCTGTTTACTTAAAAAACATATTTTTCGTTTATTTATTAAAAATTGGAAACATTCAATTATTTATTTATTTGTTTTTTATGCATTTTTAATGTATTTCTATTTAAAATAATTAAAAATTAAAATTTAAAAATTCTGTTTATTTATATTTTTCATATTTTTTACACCTTTGGAGAAAAATCGACTATAGCTTGATTGAAAGAAATGCAATAGACAGCCACGTTAATAAGTAAACAAAAACGCCCAAGTAAATTTTTAAATTAATAAATAAAAAATTATTTCATTTTAAAAATTATAATTAAAAAATATTGCTATTCTATTATTGTTTTTTAAATAAATTTAAAAACATTTGCATATGTTAATTTTTTTACATTTATTTCAATTTTATTTGAAATGAGTAAGTAGAGTTCAAAAAAGAATTAAAAAATAATTTAAAAAATTATTTAAAAATTATTTAAAAATAATTTAAATAATTATTTAAAAATAATTTAAAAATAATTTAAAAAATTATTTAAAAATAATTTAAAAGTTATTTAAAAAATTATATAAAAATAATTTAAAAAATATTTCCAAAGACCACTGATAATGAGTAATTTACAATATTAGAAATAATTGTATGGTAAGACAAGAATTGAACTAATTAAAAAATAAAATATTTTGTTGCAATTAATAACTGTTCAAAACTTTTTATAAAATAGACATTTTTACAATTAATTTAGGTTAAGACACGAACCAGCTTAAACACCAAAAATGAAGTCAGCCTACAAATTGGCTCTTGCCAACAGATGTTACTTCGGACTAAGTAAGCAATTGAGAAATAAAGCTCTCTCTCGGCAAGCGAAAATCACGCTCTATAAATCTCTTATCATGCCTGTCCTGCTGTATGGTGTAGAAGCTTTGACAATTACCAACAATAATGAGAAGGCGATGGGAGTATTAGAGAGAAAAATTATTCGGAAGATTTATAGTCCCTTACGCGTTGGAACCGAGTATAAAATTAGATAGAACGATGAACTATATAAGCGGCTTTGCTGGTTTGATCATATCGTGGGAATGGAAGAAACTGCTCCGCCTAGAAAGGTTATTGATTTGGTACCCGCAGTTGGAAAACGCGATAGAGGACGTTCGCATCTTCGGTGGAAGGACTAGGTGACCAACGATTTGGAAACGCTCGGTCCTGCCAACTGGCGACTGATCAGGCTGGCTGACGGAGGCTACTCCACCTGGTCAAAGACGCATCACTTCAGTAATGGTCAACTAAGTATGTTAAGTAAGTAAGTAAGATACGAAAATAATTCTAGAAATCTATGAACGCCGAATGGCAGAATGTATTGCTGTATATATTTCGGAGATTTAATGGAACTACAAATGCTCTTTTTATTGCTTTAGTTAGTATAACGACTATTTTATATAACAAATACTTTCTTCAACTCCATTGATGGAATCCATTATAATATGGTAGGTAAAAAATGCATGTGAAAATGTCTTGCGATACGTATGTTAACAGAAAAAAAAATTCAAACAACAGTGGTTGGTTTCTGTTGTCAGTGCTGTTAAAACTTAACATTTCGGTAAAAGCTTTCAGAAGCTTTTATAACAGTGATGGCAACAAAAATGTTAATACTTTTAGTTTTTTTTCAAAACAAAATCGAAAATAAATTTTTTTTAAACAAATTTTTAACATGTAGAAATATAGAATAATATTATAGAATCAATATACAAAATATTTTTTAATATAAAATAAATATTTAAATAATTGTTATTCTTAAAAGGGATGCAATGTTATAAAATAAATTATTAAAAGAAAATATTGTATGTAATATGATATACCAATTTATTCATCACTCTTGTTTATTAGTTGCCCCAATAATACAATTATATTCAGTTACTTTGATATACCTTCACAGTTTTCTGATATCGTTATTTTGGGGTGCCATAAATGTTATACTGAGGACTGAGAACATGCAACACTGTATCGATTATGGGCAAGATCACGTTATTTAAATATAAATTTTAAAGTATTTTAATTTTTGTTTCTAATCATTATGAAAGAAATTATTTTCTCAATAAAAAGATTTTTGAATAATAGTTAACAAAATGTTATTTTTAATTAATCGACTGTTCGGCTATTATATATAGACTATTATATATATACACAGTTGTTTCAAATATTTTCCATAATAGATGTTTTTTTTTAAAAATATTTTCATATTTAATTAATTTAATATATAATTAATCGCGCAGAGTTTTTTTGGACTGCAAGTACCAAGCGTTAAGCTTGTATTCTGTGAAATTTTAAAGTTTAATTAAAAGTAGTGTAAGGCAATAATAGCTTGTATTAAAGAAGAATTAAATAAATAAGGGTCCAAAGGGAAGTAAATTGGGTAGCACATCAATTGAAACAGAGAGAAATTTGACTAAGATTTGAAAAAAGATTTGTGAATTTTATTTCGAAAGTTAAATAAGAAAATAAAATTGCATAGCAAAGTTATTGGTGCCAAAAAAAAGGATTAAATAATCGTATGACCTAATCCGTTACCTACAAATGTTTAGGTGAAAACGATAACACAATGATATTAGAGAGGTACACTACGAACACCTAAAAAAATTACACTAACAACTGACGACTGTCACTAACTAAAACTTATACCTTCTAAGCGAGCTGAGGTGGAAAAAGTCCAGCAAGGAAGAAAAAAACCGATAATATAATGTGAATCAGTAGGAAATTCTGATCTAGAATGACACTAACACTGGTGAGCACTACCTTGTCCCACTATACATTTAAAACGAGTTCTGTTTGGAAGGCGGCCGGAATGGAAAAGTAGATTCGACAGCATAGTCCTTAAATGTGATAAATCCAGACCATATATTCCTATATATCAAACGCGGTGGATAAGAAGTTACACCATATCCGGCGTAATTGCTAACAATGCTTAATTCTAATAATCACCTATTTTGGTAAAGAAGTTTTGCATGAAAACTATTAGTATTAGTGTCTAATACTAAAGCAAGCTTTGAAAAAAAAAGACACGAAAAAATAATTGTTCATGAACTTGTAATTATTAAAACTTATTTGATATGACAAAACTGAAAACTGCTGTCATACTCATCATATATGCCATGCGTTACAGCCAACATATTACCACCTGTTCTATTCGATGCACAATACTTTAATTGAGCAACAGTCCAGCAATATTAAAGAAGTCGAAGAACGACTAATGGAATCCATTATTTTTAAAGTGAGTACATTTTCGATGTAGATTTCATATGGTGGCTGAAAGTTGGGAAAAATATTTTTTTACTATAAACATTTGGATTTTATAGTAAAAAATAAAATAAATTAATTCAAATACCTAATAGTACAGTAATAAAAATATCTTCATGATGTATAGAGATTGATTAGATTTCCTTTCTCTGTGTTTACTAATGATAAATCTTGCATCATTTAAAATAATACGCACATTAAATGAAAATAAAAGAAAAAACTCAAGTACATAATAATAGAATTTTATGTACATCACATAATATTAATTTTTTTTTTTATTTTCAATAGCAAAAGTTTGCGATATAAACCAGACAACCCAACAATTTAATTAGTTGCCCCTTTTAATAACTGACATAATTCACTTCTGAGTTGCAATTTATTTCCTTTGTCATTTTAATTGAATCATAACTGGTAAAACCTTTCTTTTTAATATTCCCATACTTATCTATACGAGTACTTTAGATACTGCATAATGAGTGCTTGAATTGTATTGTTGTACTCACCTCCAATCGTGCGCCGCAAATCCAGGACAATTTGTTTTGCAACGTTCACAACGTACTCCATCTTCCACCTCACGAATAATGACACCCTGTAAAAACAATAATACCGAAAAAAATTAAAATAAATTAAAATAAAAACTTACAAATCTATTTAATAATAAAATTTTGAGTTAACTTTTTCAAATGCAACAACACTTCAGTTGCAGTAACTTCTCTAGGTCGACAAGAAATAATTATCTTATTTAAGAGATAAAACTTTTCATGAGGCGCAGTCTTAAAATGCACATAATTAAAATGAGAATCACCAAATAATATTTTAAGTTAGAAAAGTTTTTTTTAATTTTTTATTTATGACAATTAGTGTTAAAAATGTTTTCAGTTGTCTTTAGAATAAAACTTATGTTATATATATAGCTAGAGTGTGCGTAGTCATAAACTCTATTTAAATATAAGATACATTGTGAATTCTATTCAAACGCTATTTTATTATTATTTTCAGTGAAGTAATATTTTAATAAATAAAATAATATACTGATATTATATACTGATTCCAAAATCATCAGTATTGGTGAAGTAGATTCATAAATATCTTTAAACACGAAAACTAATAATATAATAACCAAAGCAGCCAGGGCACACTGAAATATGGTAATGCAGGGATATAAAAACTTTAAGAAAGAAAAAAACCAAAAAAAATAAACAAAAAAAAACAATTGTTTAATTACCAACATAGAAGGAAAATATACACTTACGGAAGAGACAATAAAACTATATAAAGTAGGTTCTATATTATTTTTACTCGAAGCAACAGGGTTTAGTGATTTACTCCAAACCCAGAAGGGGTTTGACCCAACGACGGCAGTGTTATATCCCATATTAATAACAATAATACCAACATAGAATAGCTACATATATTTTGGCAAACGTTTTCACAGAAAAAGCAAAACAATTAATACGGCAAACACCAAAAGAATTAAATTGTCTTCGAAATCTAAAAGAATCCGTAAGAATAGTATATATAGCAACATTATCAGAAGAAGGTTGGATTACAAGTTTTACACAACTTTTAACGAAAAACAAAATCACATATCAAGAAATATTAATGACAATGAATTAACAAGCAAAGGTGAATCCTACAACGGAAAATATTGCTTAAGTTATAGATAAATTCAAAAACCACAATTCTATCGACATTGATATGATTGATAATTACCCGATTAAAAATATAGCCACATTTCTGAAAGAGAATAAGGATAGAGGTGTTTGAAAAAAGTGATAAAAAATAATCCACAAATTAGAGAGATATATATTTTTTATGATCAATGTTCTTATGATTTGTGTGATATGTTGTAATAGGATTAAATACATCAGACCATGGTATTTGCAAAGAGCAAATAGCTCTTCTACACAATTAATGGAGTTTATTTAATTATCATATTTAAACAAATCGTAAAAAAATTTATTGATTGTAATAAATAGCTTAAATGATAATAATAATTATGTCATATAGTAAAACAATACAGTATTAATAACTTACAAGTTAATTATAATATATAAAGTTATGAGTTATTATTAACTCAACTTATGAATTTTGGATTCTTTTCACACAGAATATATCACAAGTAATAAATGGATTAAGAAACATACAGAATCCAAGCTAATAAAGTAACAACAATGATCGAATTCCTGAAAATTGCTATATAGTAAAATACGTACTGATCAGCACAACAAAGTTTGAGCTAAAGGTTCAACAAAAGACCTATCACTAATATAAAAGCAGTGTTCCACAAGATATATAAGAAAGAAAAATATAATTTTTGTATAATTACAAAAAAAAAAACAGAAACTAAATTTTAAAACTGCAGTACTAAAATCCAAATTATAGGTATTATACTACTATACAATTTATGCGATCTATATTATATCATATAAAATATAATGGTGACCGAATAATTTTCTTATAAAAGCAAATTTAAAAATTCAGACGAATTGTAGTAAATTATACAAGGACGATTTGTTTTCTAAGCAAAACGAAGTTATAAAAATTCAGATACAAATTTGTGGTATTTCCTAAATTCTTCAAAATTCTTAAAAATACGTCAACTTAATTTAAAGTTTGCCCCTTTTCCATAAATTAATAAATTACGCATTAAATATTCTTAGTTTTGGATTTCTCGCTTCGTTTAAAATTGAGTAAATTCCTATCTAAATTTAAAAAAAAAATGTTAATCTACAAAAAATGGTAATTATATTCGCAAACTTATTTACATGTTAATTTGGGTTATAAAAAAAAGATTTAGAAAAACAGAAATAAATTTAGAAATAATTTACAAAATGAATTCATTTAGGGATGTAACAATATTTATATATAATAATTTATTTTATAAATATAATAATAATTCTGATAGATCAGTGAAGTCAGAAATCATCAATATGATATGTCAGTTTATTACTTGACGCATCAATGAAAGCTGTAAAGTTATCGTTTTCTTAGACCATTATGTACTCGTAGTAGTCTGTGACTACTACATCAAAGATAGTAAAAGAATGTGGAATTTAGCGAATTAAATTGAGTCGTTTATATCGCTCTCATCTGAGTTCACGATTGAAGAACAATCGTATGTAACAAAATGAGAAAACGGTTAGTTTAGTCAGCGTTGAAGTATAGATATCTTGCTATGAGTACCAGCTTACCGGCTCTCCAATAAGGTAAAGATAAACCAACCTGATAATTGTATAAAGTTGGTTAAACTCCTTATTTTGCAAGATGACAGCTTAGTCAGGTCGGTAAGCAAAGAGACCTCGAAAATCAGACACAGGAAACTGTGTCACTGACACTGACACAGGAGGTGGAGCACAGTTTCCTTCTTTCCTGCAAAACCACAACATCGATAAAAGTCATTATAGGGTATAATACCCAGTTTCATAGCATGTCTTCCTATTACGCAATCACCCATCAGGTCCGATACAGTAGGGTTATGCAGGTGACGCCATAGTTGAAGCAGCTGACTAACGCGTTCTATGTCCAGTTTAGACTAAGATAATTTAGAAATTTACTAATAATAGGTGCAAGTTTCGGACGAGTTACGCAGCCGCTCGTCAATTTCAATGACAAGTGCCGTTTACCATCCCCTAAAGGGACTACACATTCCCCGCGAGCTACAATAACAACAAATAGTGTTAGTCTGATTCCTTTTTTAAATAAATATTATGCATATTAAGTCTCCATTTTTAATACACACTTAAGATATTTTTCCTATTAAGTAACAGATTGTTAGAATTTTTGCCATGAATACTGAGCACAACTTTAGATGAAGTAAATCTCTTACGATATTTATACAACCATCAATGAAATCAATAAGTAATAAATATTTCTATCATAATCCTTACTCGCAATACTTCTATATGGACTTGGCACCTCCAAAAAAAAAGGACGTCCTTTACTTACTTTTTTTTATTGCTCATATTGTTTACTGTTTTACTCTCATAATTTTAGCTGCGCTATTAATATATGGTCAAAATAGTACCTATAATCAACATTCTTAACTTCGAACATTCAAAAGTAAAATTGTAAAATCTGCTGATATACGCATACTGGGTAATAGATGGTGGTCGAATTTTGCATGGCAACACAGTATGTTACCATAAACTTACAAAAACATTGTGGCAATATCTTTTCTTTTCTTATTCAATAATAAATTCCAGATCATTTTTATATAGAAAGTATCTTCTAGCTGATAATAATCAATTATAGTGTGGGCAAAGCGTTTTGTTATGTTCTGGACAGGACAGAAAATAGGTTTGATGACATTTTTTCGCTATAGCTTGCACAGTTGTCACAGGGTTCAATCTCCTTTCTGAAGCCGTATCGTTCTATAAAACAGTGATCTGATAGGACACCTTTAAAAAATGAAATTTCATCTTTTCGCATGAATACAACGAAGCCTTTTTCACAGGTCTGAACATTTTATGACTGTCACTTTTTTAATCACTTTTTCAGAATGCTATTTAATATCCAGTAGCCTCTATTTTTAGATTTGACATTACAAATGAAAAATGAGATTGAATATTTATCAATTTTCTGACAACAAAATCGTAACCCAAATTTGGTTTCAAATAGCCTGTTTGTTTGGTTTTGTAATATTTTTGTTGTAATTCCACTAAAATTAAGTAAATACATATATCAAAGTAAATTTTTGAATAATGTTTCTAAAGCCTTACTAGTGACATTAGCTTGATATCCCGAATTTGTAGTCGTTTTGAGTTTATTTCCCTGGTTTAACGATATTTTTATTGTTATTCATGTGTTGTCGCTGTGTCTGAATCATCGAATTTTTCATGCACATGTCCTCATTTGCCTTTAACAAAATTGTATTTGTATCTGCAGTTGGCACTCTGCCAGTTGCATTTTGGTGTGAATGTTACAAGTATCTCGCTTCTGTACTGATATAAAAATATGCCTCTTGTTATTGTTGCTGTTGTCGCAGCATTGCAGAACGGATACGATATTTTATTTTCTGCAATGCACTTAACAAAAACATATGAGAACATGCTTAAGTGGACCTAAGGGGGCTGAAGTAGACCAAATGGATACTTGTTCATTACGAAGAAAGATTAAAAATAAAAAATAAATTAGAAAAAATTTAAAGTGCAGGTTCATTTCTTAAATGCTCCAATGCATGCCATATATCGTATTTAGTTTTATTCTGTTTTAAGATATTTATGTTTTATTTTCTTCTTTATGTCACTTGGCCAGGCCATTTACCGCTAACGTTTCTTCTATTTTTTGCAGATTTCCCGCACGTGTTTTCATTGTCGACACAATTTTCGCGTAAATTAAAGTTCATACAAAATCGATGACCTACTTTGGGCTCAAACCCACAGACGACAATAAACGAAGCCGCTTAACTCTGAAAAAATGTTACAATCACAAAATTTCAAACCAGAAGGAAATGTAAATATTTTTCTGTTGTCTATGGTCATTTCTTGCGCAAACACTAAGAAATTTTAGTTTCGGAATCCTAAAGACTGTGAGTTGACATTTTTATGCAATGGAAGTCATTGCAAGTAAAAATGAATTTATTCAAAATTTTGCCAAGAAAATAAAATTTATTTTATATCTTATGAAAAAAAATTCATTAGTTAAGTGCTGATATAATTTTTCACTCATTTTCATAAGATTATAATGTAACTGAACTGATTTAAACCTTAAGTTATTTAATTTATAGACTATGCAGAATGGTTCTATTGTGTATTCATATTATGTGGGTTAATTACAGTTTATAATTTATTATTATAACAGTCGACAGCAGGAAACATAATCGTAACACTAAGAGATGAGTAGTTAGGCGAATAGCAGAGCCAATTTAGGTTTAGTCTTTTCCGTAATTGCATTGTCTGACAGTATGCAATTTGACTTTATGTGACACTTTTTTTATAGTACAAAAAATATAATTTATGTAAGGAATTGGTCAACTAATTCTAAACACTGATCCACGTTTTCATTGAAAATACTTAACCCTTACTCGACGTCTAAATTAGCGTTACTTTGATATAATTTTTGTGTTCAAATGCTGAGAATTTCGTTTGATAATATTTTTTATTATTATTATTCACATGTTCTAGCATTACATCAAAGGAGTAAATTAAGAACTTAGTCTATTTACATAGGATTTCCAAAAATTTCGGTTTCTAGCTATATGTCTTAACTCATTAATTGTTTTATTTGTTTCCTTATTAACGATTCTACACCATGTCATCTTGAGGTGTCCTCTTGAGGTAAATATAAATGTACACATATAGAGCATATATGCCAAAGCCTAGCCAGGGGAGACGCCAGATTAGATATTGGCAGTAGGTATATAATTAATCCAACATTCGTTTTATCTAGTGTTTCAAAGTGTTCGAAGAACGAACTGCTCCAAATCGAAATCGTCTGTAATAGTTGAGCTATTCGTCAACTGCTTAATATGTCATTCTATTATCGTTCTGTTTTATACAAATACTGTGTTGGAACATATTCGAGCATCTCAATATGTTCCAATAAAATGCTCAATTAAAACCATAATCAAATATTAACCCTATTTACATTAATGACAGTTTCACGATTTGAAATGTTTTCAATTATGTTTATATGCACATTGGTGAAAAATGCGGTGGTAGCACCAGGTCATTAACGATATGAAGACACTTGGTACTATCAACTGCCGACAGCACAAGCAACTGATCGGGCATTCTATGGATCAATAATTGTGTTAATAATTTCGAACAAAGATAACCCAGTTACTTAAGTTTGCAATTAAATCAATGACATTCGTCCTTTGAAGATAACACTTCTGATATGTTCGATATTAAGAATAATCTATTAAAGAATTTTAGCTATTCTATATCTATATCTAAATTATCTACTGTTAACATATAATAAATTATTGCTTTTACGTCTTGTTTGAACTGTTTGTTGTTAGCTTGATACGCATTAGTTCTAATAGTTAGTAACGTATGATGATGCAAGAAAGATTGGAGTACTGAACTGGAAGAGAATGGCAGAAGATCGGAACAAATGGAGTCAGATTGTTAGGGAGGCCAAGGTGCACACTGGACTGTAATGCCAAATAAGAAGAAAAAGAAGAAGTTAGTAACGTTGTTTTCATTGCCTTTTCCTAACCACGCTATTTTTCGGTTATACTTATCGTTTACATTTTATATTTCATAAAAAAAATTTTTTATTATTTATTTATTTCTATTTGACCAAGTGCACTTGAGCACTTTTACTCTTTCTTAACTTGAAGTATTTTTAAAACCTCTCTTTACGCCTTGACTGGATTATTGTTTATCACTTCATCAGACTAAGCAATAATTGACCTCAGATCTGGTTTAAATATAACCCATCCTTCTCTCTCATTCAATAATATTTCATAACAATCAGACTAAGCAATAATTGACCTCAGATCTGGTTTAAATATAACCTATCTTTCTCTTTCATTCAATAATATTTCATAAAAATTGCAATGGTCTGCCAGGTTTTTATAATAAATATTTAAACATACATAACTTCATAGTTAATTTTAGACTTGAAAATGATGTTAATCGGTTATAAAATCTGCTAAAATCAAAAATTTTTAAAAAATATCTAAAATAATTTAACCAAAATTGCACTTTAATATTAAAAATAAATGCTAAGCGAAAGTTAAAAATAATTTAATAAATTTTTATAATAAAACGAAAATTAAACAAAACTTGAATTAATTTGTCATGTGATAATAAAACAAAATGAAAACAGCGGGAAAAAAGATATGCTTAAAGTATCTACCACAACTCTAAACTTCAATTGCCAAAATTTATATATTTTTTTAAATTTTGAAAAAAAAAACAATCAAAAAAAGAAACACAATTAAAAAAAAAACTTATACTGTGAAATACAATTAATTTTATGGAAAAAGTTGTCAATGATCTCACCATTAAAAAATAAAAATAACAATAATCATAATGATGTTGCAATGAGGATAATAAAACTAAAAATCACGATAGGGGGAATATAAATAATATTAAATAATTTTTTAAATTATTTTAATTATTATTAGATGTTTTTACTTTGAAGCATGAAACGTTTTGAGTACAAAAGTTCATTAGAAATGACGTTTTATTTATTAAAAGACGTGCAAAATAAAATATCAAAGTTTGAAAAAATTAAATTTGCTTAAAAAGGAATTTAAAAAAATTATTTAAAAAAATTAATAAAAACGGAAAATTCTAGTAGAAATATAATAATCATTCGTTACACCCAAATGTCATGTGGCAGTAAAAAAATAAATAAAATATAGATATTTATATAAGAGCAATGTGGAAACCCCCACGCAATCGAACTAAAATGATTTGAATGATTTTTTTAAAAAAAAAGTATCTACAAAGTTGTGTTCAAAGTATGCATAATACCAATAAAAAATAGAATACCAATAAAAATCGTGATTTTGCAATCACAGCCTAAAGTTGTATTTTGTTTCGAAAAAAAATTTCCCATAGTTCCTCTAATATAAACTATCTATTTGGACTAAGGAATGCTTAATGAACTGTGCGAACTGAAAGTGTAGGTCGCACATGATAGTCTGTCTCTTGAAATTATTTAGCATGTCTCATTGCGAGTATCTGAAATACAAAACCGGTTAAAATTAATAAGAATTTTCACGCTAACATTTACGCAAAAGTCGCTTGAATTTAAGGTAAATTTAAATAATTTTATTTGTTTTAGAAAAATTAAGTCCACCGTAATCAACCACAAAATAAGACCGATGAGTAATTCTAGTGTTGTTTACATTTTTCGCAACAGATGTCATGAAACTGAATGAAATTCATTTTGTGTACAAGATACTTTAATTTCTATGTTTCTTTTTATTTTATTTATGATCATTTCTTATTAAAATTCTTTTTTATCTAAATTTTATATGAAATTTGTCTTGAAAACATTGTTAGCCATAAAAGTTGTTATTTAAGAGTTGGGAATAGAATACTTTGACGGCATCAAATTATAAAGTTTTGCGAATATTTGTCGCGAAGACAATCTGTAGATTAAAGCAGAAAGAACATTGCGACAGCGTTTTATTTAAAAGTGTGAAAGTTTCTAGCAGATTTTACTACTTAAGTCTCAACAAAATCACTTCATAAAATTAACTAGAATTAGCAACAGATGAAATTTCTGGTTAATTCAAAAATACAAGCGACTTTGATAATTGAATAATAAAAAACGTCACGGTATATATAATATAAATTTTTATTTGTTGAATATTTAAATGTGAAAAAGGAAGAAATGAAGACAACAGAAAAATATTAAGAATGACTCTTATATTTTATTATTTATACATATGGTATTGTTTATTAGATCGAATAGTTTACTTGCTGATATAATATAACATAGGTGACAGGTATATAAAGTACTAGATCACTATGTTATAAATACAAGGCGTCAATCAACGCCCCATTGGAAATTAAAATTTCCGCCGGTGCCAACGAAAAAATGTGTGACATAACTTCCACATGGGTTTGATGCGAGGCCCATCTAAACCTCTACTGATCTTTGGGTCACAGTTCCCGGTGATGAAAACGCACTCTACGTCGAATGAATGATAAACTAATAGAATGATTACCCGCGTGACTTTGGGTTTTAATCATAACCCCCTCAAGTCCAACCACAAGTGATCATCACAGCCGAAGCTGCGAGCTGCTGACCGCCAAGGTTCCAGATATTGCTATATTGCTATTACTCTTTCTGATCAAATGTCGCAGGCTGTGATAACAGCTATTACCATGCACACTTCTTACACAAGTGTCGGCGTGTAAGAATTTTAGTCGCCTCTTACGATAGACATGCCTACCCGGGGATTATTCTAACCTCTTCAGCATATATGAAGTATTGTATAGCCTTATAAAATTTTATCCTGTTGCTTTGACAACTCAAGAATATGTTTTAAAATTATAGACACATTTTTTTTAATATGTTTCTGTGTATAACATTTTCCTAATATATGTTCTAGCGTTTCAGTTTCTTTCACCCTGAGTTACTCTGTGAATTTGGGATTTAATGCAATACCGATACTTCCCGCTTATTTAAAAAAAAAAACCTGAAAGAAACAAATGTTTTGCTGTTTAAGTTATTGATCATTTAATTTGGTTAAAAGAAATTTAATTACACCTCTTTCTAAAGATTGGAGATATTTTGGTAATTTTCATCGCATTTGTCGTAACATTGACAACGCTATGGCGACTTCTTCCTAGCTGGTGTTAGTATTAAGTTCGTCTAGTGCTCTTGGCTTCTTGTTATAAACCGCTGACTTGCAGTAGCTCCAGATGAAATAAAATCAAATAAAATCAGAATAACCATTTTTTGATATTAAGTGACTCGAGCTGTATTAGGTATCTTATTGAAACCAGAAGTATTGCATACCATTTTAATAAACATTTCTCATCGATTACTATAACCAAATAACGTCTGATGGACGGTTGTTGCTCTGTCATTCATATCAATATAAATTTCACATCACATTGTCACTTTTTGGTAATAAAGATATAGTTTTTTAATAACTTAAGCATTTTCAATGGTGTATTTCTCCATAGCAAAAATGTCCCAAGACTGAGGTTTCAAACACCTCATTCTTACCTTCCATGTCAAACCTATAGGGTTGCCAGATGGATCCACCTAATATAAACAACCTTGTAGTTATAAGCGAAAAAATTTTTAACAGTTTTCTACAATCTTTTGTGATCGAATTTAATTGTCTAGATTGAAAGAACAACCATGCTCTGTTTCAATGGTAGTCCAGAACCTTGTTTAAATTTTTTTCTAGTGTACTGTGTCAACAACAAAATCAAATTAATTTTATTTGACTTTATCTGATTTAAAATAGGAATCCAAAAGTCGTAGAAAATAGATTTCTTTATTTTTCAATTATAATATAAAATAATATAGGGTATTTTATTGTTTCAAATTGTTTTTTTTTTTTCTTCATTAAAGTTTTTAAATAGAAGTGTTTTCATTTTAAAAGTAATTTAATTGTTTGAAATCACTAATATTTAAAATACAATAAAGCAAGTCATTAAAATGTTTACTTCAAAAGATAAACAGTGTATAGATAATAATGACTAAGAATCGTTGTATTTAAAACAAAATTTAATTTAATACTATAAAATACTTATAAAAACAAATATGGGTTTAAGATTTCAAGATAAAAATATTTAATTTACTTTTATACTACCTTTTAGCTTAACATATATCGATGATCACAGAAGTTATTTAATATATTAAATAACTTTCTATACCTATAACAGAATATATTAAAAATCATTATTTATTAATATGATCATTTTTAATACACATCAAGGATTTAAAAATTTAACCTGACATAACTTAACATTAATTAACAAGTGATGAATTAAATTTTCGAACAACCTTGTATCACGCAAGAGCAATATTTTGCAAGGTTTTTGCATTTAATCGGTAATCTTATGGAGATACTAACGATAGTATCTCCATTTTTTGCGTAGAGTACAATTGTTGTAAGATTTTATGAAGTAAAAAACTAAAAAAGTAAATGCAAGCCAACCTGGCCTCTTTATTTATGAGAATTTTGACTTAAGACATTCGTACTACTTCGCTACAAACCTACAGAAAACGGTTAAAACGTTTAAAGCCCAACTAACCAAAGTTCAACTAAAAAAAAAAATTTGCCTACATTAACATATTTCTATTTTGCTTTGTTTTAATTTTATTAAACCTAAATTTAATTGAAATAAACAAAACTATTTAAATAAACAGTTGTTTTAGTACCCATAGACATATACTATATACTATATATTTATATACTTAAAAAAACAATAAACGTTTTAATTTTGGAGTTGGTTTTTTAATTGTTTAAAAGAGAAAGATTTTTTTATTTTTTAAATATTACAAAAAAAATTTTTTCTTCATATACACACAATGTACAATGTATCTACATATGTAAGTTTGTATAAAAGTTAATGCATACATCTGTTAAAAATAAATTAAAAATTAATAAAATTATTTAGTTGAAATAAATTACAAGCAAAATTGCAATTCTGACTGCAAAGTGTTGTCACACGTAATTAATTATTTTCAAATTCATTAAATAATAACTATAATTATATAAGTGCTCGTTATATATTCATTTTTAAGTACATTTAAATTCAATTTCAATTCCAATTTACTGTGACATAATAGTGACATATTTTTATCTTAAGTTGTTATTAATTATACCAATGAAAATAAATAATTTTTAGTGATTTATATTATAACAAAAAGGTGAAAAACTCTTTATTTACATATTACATATATGTATGTAATGGAAGTGACATACTACCATATATCATACCTATAAATATATCATCACAAAATTTCTCAATAAAAAAATCAAATCATTTGAATATAAATAAAAACAAAAATATACAGTTTGACTCAGTTATAAGTCTATATAATGAAATTAGTCTTAAAAAAATCTTATTTTTTTTATTCCTTAATTTTTATTTACTTAAAATAGTCTTTTTCGAGTCAACGCCTAAGCTATAGAGCTTTTAACAAATTTTTACTCAACATAATTTATATTCATCGACCGAAATGATATCGAACCAGAATGGGACCAAAATGATATTGAAATAATAGGGGTGTTTACTCTGTCTTGCAAACTCATTGAAAGGTGCACGAAATGCACAGATTGCGCAAACTTCCAGTGAACAACAACTAAATATACGCACAAAGTTTTTTGCAATTGATAGCAATCTTGGTATATCTAAGCCCACGTATATATGCTTGCAACGAAATAAAAAAGAAAAAAAAAAGCTGTTGTTTCTCATGTGGATATGGTGTGCTACCAAACAGCTGTTTTATTTTGATGTTGCAATTTTGTAACAAAGGTATTATTGCACTCTTGCAATTTTAGTATAGCATTCTTGCATATCGTGCATTTTACAATGACTTTGCAGACCAGGTGAGTACCACTAATCCTCTTTCATTGTTAATTTTAGTTTGGAATATAGCCAAAAGCCACATGGAGCTAAATTAAGTAAATATGATGGATAATAGATAAAAATTATAGATAAAATCATTAATTCACATTATTATTATTTATTTAAGTAATAGGCTATTAAGGCACCCCGACCTAAAAGATCTATTGTGCGCCTAAAGGCCCAACTAGGACAATTTTCGACTATTTATAAATCTTGTAATTGCTGTGGGCTTAATTTTACCTATTTGATTTGGGAGTAAGATCCCGCTTCCAAGGTAATCGAGTCTACGTCTTGCCACCGCTGGGCAGTCGCATAGAACATGTTCTGATGTTTTCTTCAGGACAGGTCAGAGTCGACAGGAGTCATTTTCTATTAATTCACATAATGTGATAGCTTTGTGTGATGATAAATTATCGTGTAACAAAAACCAATGTATGTCTGTAGAAATTCCGGTCGAACTGATTAAATTCTGGATCATATTCTTTAAGAAACTTCCATATAATATTTTGCATTTATAAAATCTGTAATGATTTCACTGTAAAAGATTCTCTGTAAGTCGAAAGAAATGATCATTAATGGCTTAATTTTGACCTTCTGGGAGCATAATTTACTCTTTTTTGAGTTTTGTATTGTCTTCTATGCGACACCCTTACGTTCTGTTAACGACTTGTATTGAAAATAATACGTTCTATCAGCTCATACAATAAATAACACAATTGACTATAACTAGATTCCTTCAGGATATTTTTATCATATTTTTGCAATATCCCCTTACAAGATAATGATTAGCATATTACCGAGATAAGGAATACCTGTCATAAAAGGCAATTAAAATACATTAGGTACTACCCTGTATTGTATTGGAATATAACTTGTAGTAGGTGGCTTTTCACTTGTTACACCGCACCAATAATGTTACTGCGGTACTAGCAACTTTGGTTGTCCTAGACACGGGGTTTGTTTAGTAATAGAGTTTCGTGTTAACTGTGATTCATAACTAAAGTTGTCCAGGAAGAGTGTTAGCATTTACATTTTCATTCAATTTGGGGTTCAATTTTTCAAACTGGCGCAAAGGATAGTAGAGCTTAAGATTGAACTCGTAACTATATATCCAAATATATGACTTTAATTGTTACCGGGAGAATCTTTTTGCAAGGTGGAATTTGTTAGCACAATATTGACCTAAGATCATTCATTAATTATGTTGAGAATTTTTATCTCAAATTTTTCAAGTCTATAATATTGTCGTGGAGGCAAAACACAAGAAATTTAAATTAAACTTATTCTTAAGTGTAGTGAACTATAGTGACATTGTACAGCACTATTCAAAAAGACGTGATCAAAAATATAAGCCTTGAACAATACGCGGTTGACATTTCAAATTTGTCACAGCGGAAGTATAGATATGTACTATACGGTTACTAAGTAAGATAGCCTGTTTGCAGAGTAGCAAAACAAGCTGTTTCCGGAATGTTCAGCGATGAAAGAAGAGTAAGTCTTAATAACAAAAGTGGCTTAATTTTGTTTTGATAGATCCATCATGTTACAAATCTTTTATCAACAGACAAAATTTCATTTATCAGTGAACAAATATTATTAATATATTAAATGCATATTAACTTGTTAGCGTATGAATTATATGAACTTAACTCATTTCAATATTTAACTGAAATAGTAAACATAAACAAGCGTTGGTGAGTTTTTTCCGTCTTTAAGATATAATTATATTTTAAACAAACATTATACATAATATATGTAGTCAAACATTTCATAAAAAAAATCTTTTGATAAGTGATTTTTTTATGCCTCTTAAGACACATTATAGCGCATTGCATGATTTTATGATTGCAATAATAAAATGTTAAAGTGCATTATTTGCTTTAGTTTTCATCCCATTTTATACAATAAAATATAGAAAACAACACATCTGCAGACTTTTCTTGTATCAAATGCATCACTTTATGCACAAATAATACTTTCAAATTTGATTTAAATGAAATATCCTTGATGTACTAGATACACAGTTAGAGCATGTCATTATGTATGAAATGGTAAAAAATAATATCAGAATATAAAATTTAATGGAAATGCACTCAACAAAGCATACCATATACATATGTAGAGAGTATGAGTACGTAAAACATTTTTTCATAGTGTATTTTTCCACAGTACGGATATGCATTATAAACTTGTCTCTTACGTATATATACATATATAAGAGACGGTTATTAGGGAAGCAGGAAATACTATTTCCTTAAGACAGGCATTCTCTATTTAAAAGCTGCATTCGAGAATGTAAACTATTTTCGAGCTAAAAAAAAATATGAAAAAATGTTTTATATACACACACACCGATATACTTGAATAAAATATCTACAATTCATAAATACATTGTAAATTATAATTAATAATTAAATAATTACTTATAAAAACTGCTTATGAAATTAATTGAATGCACTTTGTATTAGTACATAGCAGTCGTGAGTCAGTTAATCTAAATGCTTGCAGGTGGTTTTAGATAATTTCCTAGTAACTGATTTAATATTGCAAATAATTTATATTTAATTAGATTCTGTGCTGTACTTTAATTACTTTCACAGAGTTTAATGTTCAAAACAGAAATTTAGCAAAAAATTCATTAAAAATTTTTTAATACCTCTTATTTGTTATTTTTCCCATCTACTCATCGTACACACTATGTCAATGCCAGCTCTTATCATTAGTTTGTTGGACATTACAGTAACTCTCATAGAAGTCATTATGTGGTTTTGAAATCTGATAATTGTATGATCAATAAAATATTTAATTAAATTTAATTATACCGTTGACCGTGCAACATTCTGCCAATGGCGACGCTGCTAGCCGCATAAATTAAGGCCCATTTAAGCATTTCAACATTAGTTACTAGACTATTTTAGATTTGACTATATTTAAGTTAAGACACTGAGAGTTGCCGTAGATGTATAAACAACAAAATTTATTTTTTAATTAATGAAATTTTAAGCTAAAACTTTATTTGTACATATACTTTTTTTAATTAGTATGTATAGTAAAGCACTGCTGATAAAAATATTTATTGTATATTTAAATAATAATTTTAGAATACATTATTGCATTAAAAAATTCTACGGCATCTATACTTTCTAGCTTAATAAGCTCTCGGAGCGCCATCTATTCGTTAATGATAAAACTAATACATCGACTTCACTTAATACTATTTCTTTCACAAGAATATAACCAAAACTTCATTTTGATACTGGAATGTTTTATTTTTTAAGCTATTTGAATTTGGCATACTAGTGTATTTTTCAACAATAGACAAAAATTGCTATCTGCTCCGTTTGCTCCTTCAAAATGAATGCTTTGTAAGAGGGATAATTCTTTAAAAAATGGTTAAACAGGCATTAAGACCGATCTATGTCAAGGACATCCAAAAACGATATGAACACTAAAAATTATCGTGTCAGCATTTGATAAGGTTATGGAAAATTGTCGAGTGACTGTTAAGGATTTTGCAGAAGCTTTAGGTATTCATTAGACCTAATTGTAATATTTTGTATCGTCTTTAATTTTGAAAAACTATGTCACAATTCAATTTCAACTATATCACCAACATCTGCGGCGTTTCGAAGGGGATACAAACGTTTTTGCAACACATGTCATTACTATGAATGTGACTTGAGGCTATTACCCACTTAAGAAGTGGTGTGAACTCGGGTCCAAAGTGAAGAGCCGGTTTATGTTAGAGTCAGTTTTTTGAAACGCAGAAAGAGAAATTTTTAAATAAGTTTTATATATTATATCAGAGTCAAGTACCAAAGTACGATAAAATAAAACCACAGGGATGGTTGTATAAATTATTTTGAGCATTGATGAAGTTGCTGGTACGACGGTTTGATGTCCTTTATAATAGCTTGGCATACGACACGACGAACGAGAGTAGCGATAATGAAACAAAACTATACTTCAATGATAGATTCAAAATAACTTTAAATTAATCACACAGATACCGATCTGTTGAAAAAAAGGTATATTTCGAGACAATCAATTTGAAATATGTTTTAAATTTGTAATAAGTAACATATTGCAACATAAAGGGTGCAATTTTTAACGTTACTTGTAGACAGTAGATTAAATATCAAGTATATTTAGATAGGAAAACTTCCGAAAAAACACAAGAGACAAGCACCTACATTTTATGTACTGTACTACTTCTACACTACATTGTAAGAAACTATCAGCAGTAATCCGATAAACCGGTTTTAAAAACCAGCTGTAATGAGCCGGATCTTTTAGTGTAATTCTACTAAACCACGAATCGAACTTTTAGCTTTAGTAATTCTGAACCTAAGCCGAATATTGGATGAAATATTTTTTGAGCCGAACAATGTTTTAAAATATCTAACCACTGAACCGAATTACTTTAAAATTTTATACAATTCACAACCCTGCTTAGTTATAGCAAATATGATAACAGTGTATGCCTTACCATACCCGCTACACTTTCAAGTCTAATATTACACTTTTTTTATTTTCTTTCTCTTTGTTGGATATTAAAATTACTAAGAGATGATGATACTTAATTGTAAAGATCTTTCTTTATCTATTTTATTCTTTCTTTTAATATTATTGACTGCAATATGATTGGCAAACTCAACATTTTTTTCTTGAAAATTTCTACCAAATTTTTTTTAAATATTAGTTTTTCATATTTTTTTTTTTAATTTTCAATGTTATAACACCCACAGTTTTTTCCACAATCAAACTTTTGCAAAGCATAATGTATCACCCTGTATATAATAGTGCATGTAAATAAAAAAATGTAATTATAGTTACATATATATATTTTTAGAATAATTTAACAATTGTTATTTAATTTTCAACAAAAATATTTCGTAATCCGTTCTGCGTCAGCTACCTACGCCCACATGCGATTGATCTATCTCCATGGCATTTTGATCGGCGAACGAGAACGCCTCTGCAGTGGTACAATAACTCGTTGTTGTTGGTGTTGTTGTGATGTCTGTTGCAATGGTTGGTAATGTCTTAAATAGCTGCCAGCGGTACGATTTACTGCTGTCGTACGTGTCTGTGGTAGCGCTTGAGTTTGCGAGATCTTAGCAGCGCTACCAAATGCGCAGGTGCCACTGTAATGCGCACTATTTACCATTGTTTGCGGTAAATGTGTATCTCCAAAGTAGGTGGTATGTTTTGGTTTATGTGAAAATTGCACTGGACTAGGCTTCTGTGTTTTATGCACTGCTTGCAGCGTCGGTGTTAAATGGCTTTTATGCAGTTCATAGTTTCCAACTGCGGTGGAGCTGATGTGCGGCATATAACGTGTTGTTGTGGCGCTTGTATAAAGTTTCGGCGCTGCTGTTGTTGTTGTTGTTGCTGCTGCTGTTGTACCGCCAAGCTGTATACGTGTTGACAATGCACCGTTACGTGTAGTATGCGGGGAGTATTGTCTTGAAGTATTAGCATCGTTACGCATTTGCACCAGCGTTTGAAATCGTCCAGAGCTATGGGTCACATTTGAATTTCGACTGGGCGAAACTGTTTGCGGTTTAAGCCAAGTTTTTAAAGGTGCATTTTTGTGGCTTATGTGGCTAATATTTGTTGTTGTTGTCATTGGAGTAGGCGTTGTTATAACATTTTTGTGCTGTTGTTTATATTGTGTTGTATTATATTGCGACGGCATGGGTTTGGCTACCCCAACTGGTACAATTCGTCCAGGCATATTTGGTGCTATAGAATTTTTTATTTCAATACGTATTGAAGGTGCAGTTGTTGTTGTTGTAGTCGTTGTTGTTGTTGGAACTTTTTCATTGTTACGCTCAACACGGAATGTTTCATTTCTTTTTACAGGTGAACGTGTGCTAGAGCGGGATGCATGTTGCGTTCTGCGATCGCGTACTGGTGAACGTGATTGTGGACGATAGTTTTCATTTTCAAACTCAAAAAAGTCAGGACGATTTTCTTTTGATTCACGTCTTTGTTTAACTGAATCGTCGGCCTTATCAGTTTTATTTACTGTCGGTGCAGGTGATTCAACTTTAACAAACCAGGCGGGATTATATGGAGCGTCCTTTTGTTGTTGCAAAAATTTATCCCGAAATGATTTACGAAAAGTATTTAAAGTGACAGTTTTGTATTTATCACTTTCATTTTCCTCAGTTTCATCTAAGTCTGTACTTGTCTGTGTTTTCAACTGCTCCAATTGTTCTTTTAAATGTAATGGCATTTTACTCTTTCTATAAGTGGACGAATCGAAGGTGCTATTATTGTTATTGCTATTATTACTCCTTTGCACGGCCGGTTCTATGTTGCCATTTTGTAGAGACTTAAGACTTGATTGTTGCTCATAGAGAAAATTAAATGGATCTGTTAGGGAATCATAATCTATATTCGAGCTTCCTTCAGTTTTCCATTTGTAGTAAGTATTTGTAGCATTGTCACTGGGATGATGTTCCATGCTCGTTTGTTCTGGAGTTGGCGTTTTCTTACGTTTCGTAAATGTACTGAATTTACTTAAAACTTTTGATTTTTTCGATTTTTTTTCTAAAGTCGATGTGTTTGAGTGATTTTTATCTTCCTGATCGGAATTTAATATGAACGTATCACTGCGATTTAGTATGGATTCTGCGCGAGAATCTATCGAGTCTCTACGTTCAGTTACACTACTAATAACACTGCCGGGCCGTGAGTTACGCACTGGCGAAGTGTCACGCGACGAACTTTTGCTACGCGTTATTGTCGAACGTATATTGCGAAAGAATGACATTATAATTTCTTAATTTCTATTGCACAATCACTATTCTTCAAGCACGTTTTTAATTACGTATACGAAGTACACAGCTAATTTCGTTTAAAAATTTAAATTATTATAATTTATGTATATTTAATTTTTTCTTAGAGGCGAGGCGAGGCGATGCACGTTCGTTTCAATTTTTTATTTTCGAGTTGTAGACAAAAATCGGGGAACACTAGTACTTTAAGATTTTGAACTTTTTTTATTTTATTATTTATTATTATTTAAAACAATTCAAGCGTACAAAGCAAAATCAAAGTGTTTAGCCGTTGACTGCTCTCAAGCAACTAAACTTACTTAGCAAAACTTGAACTTAATTACTTTAGAAAATATCCCACAAAAGGCCTTAAGCGTTGCTAGCTTTGAGAGCACAGTTTTTGTATCTTTTGCTCGATTATTGCTGATTTCATTTTTATTTTGATTTGCACTTTTTCATTATGGCCAAGTGTTACTCAGTTGTAGCTTGTTTTGACCATTTTTGAGTGCTTAACTTCATTATCACAATTATAGTGTGCCACCAAGTATGAGCAAAAAGATACGAAAGTTTGTTTTAGCACTGCTACTAATGGAGATGCTGTCTGTGGAGGCGTTCTTCTATTCTCGTTTTGCATTAATGGGCAGTTGTCGCTCTAAATGTTAAGACGTTTCAGATATGTGACACTTTTTATTCTTATTTTATTTAAATCTGTTTTATTTTCCATCTTAACTTAAATAGTTACAAGTTACAGTTGAAAACAGTGTGATTTCCACGTAAAAGTCGGTATTCATAGCATTTTGTTAACTCATTTCAGTTCAATTGTGTTGACTTAACAATAGTTAAGACGCTCTAATTCACCACAAAAGATCACATTACTGGGTAAGCTGCTTTTGAACAGGTATTAGAAGAGCTCCATGCGTTGAGATGAATGAATGACAATATTAACCATCAACTTAACACACAATTCCATGTTTATTGTGATTTATTATTATCATTATTATTATTATTAAATTTTAAAAGAAACGACAAGACAATTTTGTTAACAAAATTTTGTTTCTGCTCTTTTTCATGTTTTTAATTTATTTGATTAACAATTTTTTTTTTTGTATCTTAAGTTTTTCATTTATTTTTATAGGAAATTTTTGCAAAAAAAAAAAACAGCGAACATCAATTTTGTATTATATATTAATTTATTGTTTAAAGTATTTTGTTTTATTTAATTATCACTATTTATATTTTTTTTTTTTTTTAGTATAATTTTTTTAATAATTATAAATTACGTTTTAATAAATAAAGTATTTATTTGTATATTTTATTAACAACTTCCGATATCGTCAAATACTATTTTTGGCTCTAATTCATTCACTAACACTTTGTTTCAAAAAAGGTGTTGAAAATCTTTACAATTGTCTCTTCACCATTTTTGTAATAAATTATTCAGCAAATTTTATTTATTTTAAAAACAAAAATTAACAATAATTGAGTTTTAAACAAACGTTTTACATTGAACTCTTTTAAAAAATAAGTATGAGAAGTATTACTGATGCTTTGGTTCCGTATGCATTACTTTTCGATCACGATAAAAAAGTGAATGATAGTATATTATAAAGCAAAAAAAATTTAAATGGGCGTTATTCCTTTTAATTATAAACAATAAATATATTAATTACAAAAAACCATTTCAAAAAAATATAAAAAAATTTGTACAATAAGTTCAACACTGTAGATGCACACAATTGAGAACCACTTTGTATTGCAGATAGTTAAAATTTCCGAAATATTATAAATCTAATAAATGTTTTATAATAAATGTTTATTAGAAAAAGTACAAAATTTATACAAAAATATTATTTTTATTAAAAAATTTTTTTTATACATTTGCAATAAATCTTTAATTCGCATATGGTTTGTTGTTTGAAATTAATTTTTAAAAGAAACTATGTCACTACGAATCTCCGAAAGATTGGTCATCTACTACTTTTGTACCATTTCATTGCATTATTAATGTTTTAATAGACGCAAAAGAAGAAAAAACAAATACATATTGTACATATACTGTCGATCAACAACTTATGTTAAAGAATGAGAGAAAGAAAGAAAACTTTCTAAGATTAAAACCAGAAGCATTAAAAAAAGCATTCAATATATTACACATTCCGGTTTTAATTTTTAGGGGTTCTAATATCTAAGAGTTCTAATTTGTGATACTCTACTTCATTTATTTTTAGAAGTCTATACAGGTTATACCATGGGATGTGAATTTTAGTTTCTAAGTAACACTATTAGTAGATGTCAGATGCTGGCCGACAGAAGTGGGTTTTAATACCACATAAAATGTTTAAAGCATGGTTGCCATCAGTAAACAATTTTAAATTGAGATATATTTATGCTGGACCGGGAAACCATTGAGTAATTTTAATAAAAACCTCAAACTTTTTATACATACATACATTTCGGATGTCAGATAAACAGTTAAGGAAGTTGAACCTTATAGTACAGCTTTTTATATAGTATATCCTTATTAATATAGTGCTCAGCGACGAAAATGTGAGCAAAAATATAAGCCATATCACGATATTCGGGTAATGACCTTTTTGCTTTTTTAAAATGATCTATTAATGCCAACATTTGAAAATTTGAGTACAGTTCAACAACAAAAAACCTAATATCTGGAAGCAGATTCTCCAACACTACCATAGTAGATAGATGCCATATTGTTAGTGTTAGGAAATCACAAAACAGATGAGCAATATTATGTTTTTCCTTCCCTGACTCATAATTTCGAAAGTAATCCTGGTAAGAAGTGCCTACAGAAGCATATATAACTTTATTTATAACACCAAGACATTCTGGTATTTATGATTTTGCTTTCGGTTAGGAAGAGGATATTAGGCCAAAGTTTTTGTCCGAACCGCACATAAACTCGTTTACAAAACATATTCTGGTCTATATTAATATTATATATTAATCGAAGTCTAAATTTTTATACATGATATAATAAAATACAATATTGAAGGATATATATTACCTAATGTCGTGTTTAAAACATCTTAGTGCCATGTTATGCATACAACCATATGATTAATAGTCACAGCAATTTTATGTTCTTTATGAAGGCATGTTTTACAGAGACTCATATCACAATTTTGAATTTTCCACCTTTATTACTATATTGATACGTGTTTTTTTCACACAATATTCACAAATACATAATATTTCCAATATTTGAAAAATATGATTCAAAATATAAAATGTTAAACTGTATGGAGACTAGAACATGTTTTGTAGACGTGCTTATGTCCGGTGTGGACAAAAACTATCCTTATATCCCCTTCCTTACCGAGAACACAGTCTGAGAAATCATGATGACCAGAATGTCTTTATATACTCATTAATATTTATCTCTTTTATTTTAAATAGACAAAAACTTTTTTCTCAACATTATCCAACCACACTAAGAGTCAAAAATAATACGGCTAGATGACTATGGGATAGAAGACATTTTGGCTGTAGACAGACCTAATCTGGCTGAAAACGTAATGTTAAATAATATATTCTATTAGGTAATCTGTCAGCAAATTCAATTCTATTCCACTAAGTATATGTGTGTCTGCATAGTCCAAAGAAGAAACGTGGTGTTAAGATATCCGTGTATTGGAAAAAATTGTTTATAATATTAAAAGTTTCCTATTGTCAAATTGCTAACGATTTCGGTACAAGTTATTTTAAAAGAAACCTTATTCTATTACTGTTTTTGAAAGTAATAGAATATTACAATGATCTTAAGTTTTTCTACAATATTTTTATATACATAATTATGTATATAGAATTACATATTATAATTGCATTGAATGCCTTAAACATTATTATTTGTTTATGTATTTGATTTGCTCAATGGATCGTATATCAGACTTTAAATTAAATTTCTACGAATTTATTACTAAATAAAATACCCCAAAAAACGTAATAACTTCTGTCTATACCAGTTGGATTAAGAAATTTTTTTCATTTTTGTGGTTTTGGAAATTAATATTTCTTACATTTTTTGCTTTTGATTTGACGCCACTGCATTTGCTGATAACTTTTGTAGCAAAAAAAATGGTGACCGCAAAATGTGACTGAATAAAAATTTAAACACACAAATATTTCTTTTTAAATACAATATAATGCAGTATTATTAGTTTTTAGTCGAATATGTAACATAAAACACTTTATATGAGTATATTGTGTACATAAAATAAATGTAGTATACTTTTAAGCTCACTGTATAATGTAATAAAATTACAACCAAAGATATGTGCATATTTATTTTTCAATTTATATCAATGCATGTATTTTTGTATGTATATCATATATATAATTATAATAATAATATTAATAATATTAGTGATATTAATAATAGTAATATTAATAATAATAGTAATATTAATAATAATAGTAATATTAATAGTAATAGTAATAATAATAATAACTGTTATAAGATATTCTTCTATATATGTACATATTATAAGTAATAAATTTTAATTTATAATATTAATATACATATACATATATACAACATGTTTATTGTATATATTAATATATGGTGTAATATATGTTATATGTCGTACGTATATGTTTTATACGTATGAAATTTTTAGATTGAAACTATGTTAGAGTTTCCTCTCATTACTATTAACTTCATATTAATAATATCACAGTTTAATGACGATACATATGAACATCAAAGGGTAGTTCCATTGAATTTAGTTTGTAATAATCTCGCTTTCATAGTTCACACCCGATCTTAGTTTCTCAATTTGTTGGGTTTTTCTACTCCTATGACAACTGAGATCAAATCAAAGCGTTTATTCATTCTCTTCTCTTCTATTCATTTAACCGAATGATTATCATATAATATTGATTCTAGATTTATGCATTTAAATATATTTTACTTCATTTATTCTCACTAAATAAGATCCAAAAACTTAATTGATACAAAATATAAACGGATATAAATATTACATTTCACTTATTGTTTTTATTATAATCCAGAGAATTTTTTTAGCGTCGTCTACAATTTTTTGAAATTTTTTAACTGTTACTTTACTTATTAATACTCATATTCACATACAGACAGTAACAGTATTGTTTAGCATGTGTATCTGAAGGCTTAAAACCATGGTGCTCTACAAACACATGTATCAAGAAAATGCACAAATAAATTGTAAGCCCCATTGTATATTTTAATGAATTTTCGCCGGTTCCAAATGAAGTTATCTGTTTTGGACATAACTTTTTTCATAGTAAGGAGCGTGGCCTACCAATATCTCTGCTGATCTTTGAATTTCAGTACCCAGTGGTGAATATGCAACACCACGACGAATGAATGGTAAACAAGTATCGTTTATTCTTCCCAATCATCACTTGGCCAGAACAGCTGAAGCTGCGGGCACCACTCACATACAAACATAGCATTTATTTGGTTGAATAGTAATAGTAAGTCTTATTTGTTAGTCAAACAATAGTAAAGCAATAATAACTTCTTCGTTGAGTGGCGCTAATATATTTTTAGTAAAAAACAAATTATTTCTTTAATGTAAATAATGTTAATTGTTATTTGTGGGCTATATTTTTCTGTGCTAATCAACGTCTCATCTTCAAATAACGTCTAGGTAAAAATTGTTACAGCGCCATCTAAAATATAAATTACTTCTTTATTCCAATGCATATACTGCACATATATATGTAGATATACTCAAATCAAGAACTCAGTTACAATATTCTAGCTTATTCATCTCAACTAAATCAGCGGAGATTTTTCTTTCGCTGTTACAATATACCAACTAATATCCCACCGATTAAACCGATGTTTAATAACCTCCAGGGTGCGCTGAGAAATAACCCTTTTCAGTATGTTCTCTTTCTTTTTGAATATTTTTACTTTTATTCTACTTTACGACTGTTATTCTTAGATCTCATTTATAAAATCTATTGTTACCTCTTAGCTACATGTAAAACTCCCCTAACACTTTTTCTTTCCCTTTTTTCCCTTTGACCTTTCTTAATTCGCATCTTTTCTTTTTTTCTTTTTTTGGGATTCAATTTTCGAATATTAGATCTTTTTAGAAAAGAGCTAATATAATATATATATATTTATAATTCATTTTTAAGAAATGGTTTTAATATGTGGTTTTAATAATTGGTTTTAATAAGTGCAAGTCTCATACAGAAGTTTTGTTTTTTTTCCTCATTTTCTCCATCAACATTTTTAAAAAAATGTACACTAAATGTATCTACAACTCCTATATATTTTTTTTTAATTTCTATTAATAAAAATGTGCTATGCAAACTCATAAATTGATATTTTAAAAATTTTTTATTTCCTTTGCAGAAATAATAATTTCCTTTTTATATTTGTGAAAACTCTTTCAAAACCATAACATTTTATAAATAAATATTTTATAGACATCTTTTTTTTTATTTTTTTTTTTATAATTAAAAAAAAAAATATTTCAATGAAAAT
This sequence comes from Teleopsis dalmanni, assembly GCF_002237135.1. Classification (NCBI taxonomy): domain Eukaryota; kingdom Metazoa; phylum Arthropoda; class Insecta; order Diptera; family Diopsidae; genus Teleopsis; species Teleopsis dalmanni. The sequence continues at coordinate 54,611,682 of NC_051846.1, read as the reverse complement.
ATTTAAGGTAGCTATCGTTGTTGTTACTTATTACACGTTTTATATATAAAAAAATGTGTTTTCATAAATTTAAAACACGTTCACATTATTAAGAAAAGCAAATATGTTAAGGCAAACCCTATGGAGACTGAACACAAGTCCAATGCAATAAGTCAGTCAATCTTTGAACTTCCTCTTTTCCTTTCACCATTCAATATTTTTTAATAATTTGACGTTCTAAAACCAATCGTGGACTCAGCGTGAGCCACACATGATTTTTTTATGATTTTCACAGTACAAGTATGTTTTCCTCACCTATTGCAGCGACATGTCTCATGTCTCATATCTCATATCTGAAGTCAGCAGTACTTTGATGTGCACTCATGACTTTCAAAACTGAAATATTTTTGTATTGTGTGTACTTTGGAATGTATTTTTTGGTTTTTTAGTTTTATATTTATTTTAAAAAATTATGACGACAAAAGCCAAAAATAAAATACAAAATTTAATAACGAACAATTGTCAGAAAATTAAATCAAATCGGAAAAGGAAATGATTTTGTGTATCAAAGTGTATCAAATTAATTAAGACGTCTCTCCCATCTTCAACGCATTTGACAAAGAGAATTAATTTTTTTATGCTTTACTTCAATTAAAACCTTTTAACCTTTCGCGGAATGCACTGTCACAAGTTTTTGATATATTATTTTAAGAAAATAAAATTAATTGAAAATAATTAAATTAATTAATTAAAGTTGAATTTGCTGACTTCATTGAAATAGAAATTGTTTTACTTTGAATAGAGTTAAGTGAAAATAGACTCAGAACTTAGATTTTAAATAAATTTTATTTAAAAGCGTAATTTTCTTTGATTTTACTCTGCTGGAGTAAAATTGTGTGCCATAAGGATATTTATATGATTTATGGCGTTGCTGTCCCAAAGGCACATAATTGTCAATGCTGATTTAGTAAGTTTTGAATATTTGTTAAAACTGACACGATGATAAATATTCACTGTTCACTGTTGTCAAAAAGCAATGTAAAAAGGGTATCAAAATAAAATAATAATTAAACTAGAAAAACGCACAATCAAATCAAATCATTTGAAGTAAATTAAACACATTTTAAATTACAGTACATTCTCGATAACGTGAACACCATAACGTTAAGTTATAGCGTAAATAAAAAATTAACAAGTTCAGATTAAGCAGAGATCAGTGGAAATGAGTCAAGGTAATGCTAAAAATTTTAACCAACGAAAATATATATAATATGGATTTGTCAAAGCATTTTTTCCAATCTTCTTCAGACAGCTCAAAAACATGGGTTTTAAATGCAACAACAGCTTCTTCCACCGACAAAAATCAAAATCGCAATATATTCTTGACATTCAGGAACCGAAATCAGAAGGACGATGACCCATTAATTTGATTTTTTGAATTTTCAAATAGTCGGTTGTCGCATTGTCTTGATGCAGATGGAGAATGATCCGACGGCGGAATTTTTGTTTTCCGTATTTCACTTAAGTTAAACGGAATTGACCGTTTTACGTTCCTTTAATAGTCTAGTGGCCACTTGCCCAGTTTTCCCGAAAAAACAAGACACCATTTGTTACGAAGTGCTTCGAGCACAAATAATTTTTGTTGGATTTGGTTCATCTTGAAATATCCATACAGTCGACTGCTGTTTATGTATCGGCTCATACGCATACCTATATCCATGATTCGTCACCTGTTACAATCTTATATACGTCTTTTGAAGCACCGCCATTGTACTGCTTGAGCATTTGTGTATTGTATGCACCAATTTTTATATACAAAAATATGTATATAAATATAATACATAATTCGAGAAGCTTTTATCCACTTCAGACTCAGGCTTTAATACTTTAAACGAAACCACAAAACCTTATAATTCTTGCTACTAATAATTGTTCTCTTCTTTAAATACGAGTAATCGACATATAATATAGATTTCCCATTTCAAAATACTAAAAGACGATGTGTTTCCGGAATATTGTGATGTAGTCATGTTTCGTCTACAATTTGATATATGGTAAGTAATGAATTTTGCTGAAATCTAACTGATGGACAAATGTTCATACTGTCATTAAAAACAATTTTGTAAAATTTAATAACCGCGTTTAAATTGAGCATATCCATTGTCCTGCGAACTATGATTTTAAACAGCTATTGCAATGAGAAAAATAGCTTTCATATTTTAAGTAACAGTCCACGCTTTAGAACAACGATGGATCACAATGACTCAATCGGCACACTGGCACATTATACAATATATTTCAAAATCGCAAATAAAAGCAAATCAACATATTATTTTTAAGAAGTGCCATTAATAGAAATACTATTAGACTACGCACAATTCGTTGATCTAATATAAGTAAACATATCAAAAATTGTTAAAATTATGTGCAGGCAAGCACAGCTAAAATATAAAACATGCGAAGCAATACTCATCCAAAAGCACTAAAAAATTACACTGACAACTTTTGTTTAAGTTTGTGACCCAAAGTAAAAATAATGAGAACTACAGTAGTAAATATGAATTTAGTTTTGATGATGCAAAATTTGAATGAGCAGATTTGATTTTAATACCACTTATAGATGTCAAGAATATATATCAACGACTCCAGAACACATTTTTATATATATCAGATAATAGCAGAAAACATATTTTATTTGCATTTATCCTGCTGTGACTACGCAGGTTTGAACAACTTTGATCAAAGCAAGCCTACGGCAGTTGTTCTTTACTATTTGATGTTTGATAGTCTAAAACTCGGGAGAATTAATAAAAGATTGTAAAAAAAATCTAAAGTCGTGCTAACCACATATTGCAATTATTTATTGTATTATAATTATTTATAATAATAAACTTTTGTGCTTAAATGGTGTGTTTCTCCATCAAAAAGCACTGTTAAATCTACATTTAAAACTATATTATTTATTGTTTTAATTATAACAAAAGTTGTTTACAAAAACTTGTTAACTAGCGATTGGGCATCTTACACTTTAAACGACAGAATAATAGATAGAGGCCGTCACCTATATGTCAGATCAAAATATTTTCATCTAACCTATTATATATTATATGATGCTATATATTTCTACAAAACGACACTAATTGCAGTGTAATTTATTCGTGAGATTAGTTTTTTAATACAATTTATATATGTTTAAATATGTATTTAATGTACAGTATTGAAGTTACAGGAAGTTATATAAGCGCCGAAAATACTTTTACAAGAAGTGAAAGTAAAAAAAGTTTTATAAAATTATAAGTTCAAAATAAATAAAATTTTGATTTAAAAGCAAACAGCATCTAATTAAAAACTTTTTTGAATATTAATTGAATATAAATTCGTTTTTGTAGAGCAAAAGTTGACATACACACAAAAGTATCTACAAGTTGTATATATATTCATATATGGCACACAATTGCATAGATATTTGTGCACATATGTTGCAAGCTCGGGTTAAATTGAGTGGAAATCTCAAGTTGAGTGGCACATAAAATTCAAATAAAATAATTTTTTTCTTTTTAATGTAAAATTGAAAGTATTTTGGCACTGAAATAAAGTGGCTGAGCTGGGTTTAAAACCTACATAAAATTTAATGAAATTTTGTTTACGTTTCAATTTGCTGAAGTTACTTTCTAATGTATCGTCGCATAAAGCATCACGACGACAGTTTTTTTTTTGTTTTTTAAGAGTTTTGTATAAAAATAAAAATAAAAATATATTTAATATTCTAATAAAAATTGCATTTTGCATATTTAAAAATGATTTAGGCTGAAACTGTAATATCTTTGAGCAACAAGTAAAAAAATATCATCTTAATTTAAAAACAAAATACAAGTAACATAAATATATTTTTAACGACCCTAACGTTGTTCTTCCCTATACTACTTTTACAATATAATTTAATATGTATTTGTTACATACATTTTATATCAACAAGCTTTTTAATAGAACATTAAATTAAACAACAACGACAACAACAACAATGTTATGGAGGAGAAAAACCAGTACACTTCCATATATGAGCTTTTTTTATATTTAATTTACGAGAGTTTAAGTTGCACCCTTGAGATTTTTCAAAGAAAACAAATTTAGAAGTTTACATTTCAGAAACATTCTTAAATAAAATCTATTGTTTCCCTTCAAACAATTATATATGCTTTCCTGTCTTCTTAATGTTTAATTAACGTACACAATACCTTCTGAGATTGTAAACACACAGATACATACACTGACACAGCAGTATATACATACTCGTATATAAAAGGCTCTTGCTGACGAATTCCAAGAAAATATCTATAATTACATATTTTTAAAGATTTTTGTAAACATTTTAAATTGCAGCATAAAAGTTTATCATTAGGAATGGTGTTGTATGTGCTTTGTAAAATTGTTAAGATAGGCATCATAAAATTATATAAACAATTAAAACTTCCTACTTGCGCAGGCACGAAATTCTTAAAAAGCGCTTACTTAGAATCGAATAGCAGATACAGATACTTTTTGTTATTGTTTTCTCATTTCCCTAAGTTTAAGTTTTACTCTGCACTGCTAAAAAGAAAATTCGCATAAACAAAAATACATTAAAGCCAACATAATACAGATAATGTTAATATTATTGCAGTAAAGCCAAAACATAAGACTTAAATGCAGAATGTGAAACCCCAAACTGCAATTCCTGACCTTTATTCAATGTGATTAAAGATTTCTCAGAATGGAGAACAAGTTCAACAGCAAAAGCTGTGCATGCAAATTTCGTTAAAAAGTCGTATGCGTCATGTAAGTAAGTTTTACTGACGATTTAAAAACTTATATTTTTTTTGTGGAAGTGTATTAGTGCTACAAAGTATTAAGTAAACATCAAAGATACCAGCTTTGTGTGTTGCATTCTTCTTACAAAAATTCTGATACATGGACTTTCGAAGAAATACAACTGATGCACTTTTATGCTCCATCAGAGGTAAAGAATTTCTGGTAATCTTCTTTGAAAAGTGCGATGCATATTAGGAACTACAAAATCAGATAAATGGATAAAAAATTATGCTTTTATAATGATTAATTTCGAAAAAGGAATGCTTAAACTCATATAGGGTAACAAGTTAGATTACGCATTCATTTCAATTCTTACAAAAATTTTTCATCTTGTATGGTATAAAGGTTGAGAGTAAGTAGCACAAGAAGCAAACTTAAGAAAAACAAGTAAAGATGTCAGCTTTGGCTTTGTCGAAATTTACACACTCTTTATTATTTGTACAATTATGTATATATAGTATAACACATAAGTCCATAGGATGATACACTAGCAGCGCCACAAATGAAAAATATATGTACATTTTAAAAAGTTTTAACTTTTATATGATACCCGTTAAAACTTCATTATATTTGAACGATTACTCATTTGATTTAAAATTTTATTATTTAAAATAATATATAATAACACATATTAATTATAATATATACTTACTAATATTAAATATGATACAATATATAATAATCACTTTTTGAACTGAGTCTTTCAGTAACTAGTCTTCGGAGTATGGATCTTAAGTTATTACACAATATAATATTTTAACTTCATTCAAACGGAGTGGACACGAGTCCTTTGTCCAGAATGCTAGGTCGGGATCTCATGACAAGTAACCACAGCTGCAATATGACATTATACATAATTTTTATTACGAAAATGCTCTGCACATAACGAGAGTACTCTTTAAATGTAGGGGCAGTCTTTTTAAATTGAATGGTAGAGTAATGATTTCTTGGAAGCTCTGCAAAATATATTTCCACGGCTGTAATGGCTTCTTCGTTCGACGAGAAATACTTTCCAAGAAAGAGTTGCTTTAAATTTCTGAAAACGTAAAAGTCTAAGGGAGCCAGATATGGACTATATGGTGCGGGTTCAAGCAATTTTTACTTTAATTCGTTAAATTTCACCATCATTAAACAACTTGTGTGAACCCGTTTTTATGACAAATGACTTTTTTCTTACGTAAGATAGATATTCTTTTAATTATTTTTTTATCTAACTGATCCAAAAGGTTTATTCGGTTTAAGGTTGAATTATATTTATTGATGTGTTCAATGATTAATTATTTTTTCTATATGTGTATTTTAAGTATAATTTAATGTATTTGACTATATTAAGAAAAAGTCATCATATTTCTGTAAGTTCATTTGAAATACTAAATAAAAATCTAATCATAATAACTTAATTATAAAATTTTTCTAGAAATAGATGCAGACACAACAAACAATTAGCTTTTCGAAAATCTAAGGTATGGATTATCAACAAAATGATCTAAATCAGGACTGTCCAATCCAGATGAGATCGCGGGCCAATACAAATCACTGCACAGATTGGAGGGCCATAGAAACAAATATATACGTTTATAATTGTTTTGAAGAAAAATAAAAATACGGTTAATAATGTTAAATTTACTTCTATTAATTTATCAATTTAAATTCGTTTATTCGGTGCACCATAAAAATAAAATAATATAATTTTATTAGAGTACAGTAAAAGAAAATTTGCGTAATTGTAGTAGATTAGAAACACATCGCGGGCCGCATGTGCCTCGTGGGCCCTGCTTTGGACAGCCCTGATTTAAGCTATTTTTAAATGTATATTTTGTTTAACCTCTAATCAAACTTAACACGACCTCTACGGCAATAATTACCAATTGTGACTGCTATACAAAAAATTAAATACTAACTGAAAGATTTTTAGTTGCCTAGTTTATATTATTGAGTCTTTACTGTATTTGTATTTCTTTAGTTTTTTGCACTTTAATTTAAACAGCTCGAAGACACATTTTCACAGGTAATAGGAAAAATAATAAATATTGTTTACACACTTCGGTATTTTATTAGATTAATCAAATTCAATATTAACACTTAAAAGATTAAACAGAGAAATAAACAATTAATAATAATGAAATTGTTTAATTGTTTAATTTATAAACATTAAAATCAAATGAAATAAAAATCAAATGTAGGCAGTTACTGACATTTATAATAAACAACATTGGAACAATTTTTTATTTATTAAAAAAAGAACCTAGAAATGAAATTGTGTTTTCGCACTTTATGGTACAACCGAGAAGAGTATACACCTAGTATAGAATAAATAATTGGTTATAAAAATCAATAAAAAACGAATAAAAAATGAATAAAACTTATCATACTAGAAACTAGAAAATGTTTATATTACTACAATATAGTGATGTTTACTAATATAAAAAAGCGTTTAGTATATTCCATGGTTCATAAATCAAAATTTTACTACTAATACTTTTTGCAAATAACTACATTTTATTGTAGTGAAGTTGTACTTAAAGGCAAATAGTGCTAGTGACGTATGAATGTTCTATATTATGAATAAATAAAAAAAAAACTAATTGAATTTGCATTCACAAATAAAAATTTAAATGTGCTAGACTTGCTACTGAGGTCATGCATAAGTACTTTTAGCTACTGAAATACTCGCAGATATACTCGTATATTAATTTGTATATCGTATATGCCTAGAAGAGTTTGATTTATTAACTATTGAGTCATAAGTTTTGAACTTACGCACCTTTTTCTATTTCTATTAGATTTTCTATTTTGTATTTTTATGGCTAGTCTTATAAACAGAATTTAAAAAAATAAAATTTGAGTCTAATTACATTTATACAGATAATATGTACTTTATAATATACATATATAGCTTATATGATTTGTATATTAACATACAAGTTTTATTTTTATAAATTTATTAACACCAGAAAGTAATTTTTTCCTAATCCTCAGCAGTCTATGATAGATGATTTTATAATAAAAAATTTTTCATTTATACTATAAAAATATTTTATAAATACAGTCAATCTTCCATAAACGAAGTACCGTTTTGCAAAGAAAAGGTTCGATTCATGGAGACTTTGAGTTAGAAGATTTTTTTTTTGTTTTTAATGATACTAGAACTAGATTTTAAGACATTTATTTATTTTATTTGAAATCAAATACAGCACAGAAATTATAGTCAAGTGAAATTTACAGAAATTAGGGTTTGGGATTTTAATTTTTTTTCTTATTTTCAATAAAAAGATGTTCCAATTTATTTAAAGCCTTATAGTGATCATTAGTTGTAGTATTATTCGCTTGCAAATAAAAATTCAGAATTATGAATACGTCTTCTGCTTCATTCTTGGAAAGCTGGTGAACAATTTTATCCAGCGAACCCTTATCAACACTTTCCACTGTATTTTACTTACGTAAAATGTTAAATTTTGAACATTTGGTTTTTATATATTTTATATCCCGCTTTATCTTTCAACTCTCCTTGACAGTCATCATCAGGATCAAGATGTCATGTTGTTGGTTCCGTTGTCTATACTGCACTCAATATTATTCCGTGTAATATAGACAACGGAATCAAAACCATGACATCCTGACCCTGATGATGACTCTCAGTGAGAGATGAAATATAGAATATATTAAAAAATATTAAACATTTAGTTTTAATTTTAAAAAAAGTTGACTTATGTAAAATGTTTACTCAACTATTTATTCTACCTTACTAAAATATTCAATGCAAGTCTTGAATTCAATTATTTTTCAGTTCAAAAATGCCCTAAAATTATTATGTTGGAGGAACAAACACCTAAATTTTTTATATCAACCCATCAGCTTCTTAGTAATATTATTAATGATATTTGAAAGAATAATCTTACAAAAGATTTTGACATTTTTGGAGATATATTATACAAAGCAGAAATTTAATTTGAATTTCGGTATAACATATATGAATAATACGTATAGTAAAAACAAATCCATTATTTTTGCATGAAATTGAAGGCTTATTTACTACAATTATAATGACCCGATTTGGGTCAAATGTACACCGTTTTATTTGATAATATGTTGCCATTTCGAAGGTAACTTCATTATGGCTCTTTATAAAAGTCCCTAGTAACAAAAAATTGAGACAGTCGGTTTTCATAAGCCACTCTTGAAGCGAATTTTTTATCAGAAAAATCGTTTGCCAATGATAGGAACAGATGGTAATTTCTTGGTGCCAGGTCTGGATTATAAGATGGATGCATAAGAGTTTCCCAACTAAGCTCCTGGGGCTTTTGGCGAGTCATTATCAATATATGTAGATGGACAATCGTTGTCCTGATAGAACATAATTCCTCTCCTAATGCCTGATGCTGACTGTTTATGGGCGATTACTTTCTTCAGAGGATCCAATTGTTGACAGTTCTAAAATCTAAGTTAATATGAAGATTGTTAGTACATAACGAAGACTAACTTAAGAATTATAAGCAGAATATATTGAACTATCACCTAAATAAATTGGAAATCATCTCTGTATTTATTTCTATATTACCTTTATAATGATAGCAGTGGGAATAGAAGAAATACTTGTTTTATTAATATCAAAGGTAAAGCTATTATAGTGTTTTTGATACATTTTTATATACCATAAACAAAAATAATTTGCTGACATCGTATAAAAATTTTATATCATAAAATTATATAAATTTAGCATAATTAATCAAAAATCTAAACTAAGTGTAAAAAATAATTTAATTATTTACATGACTCTTTTACAACTTCTAAGAGTATTCAACATTGGAGAATTAGAATTCTTGGTAAATCTATTATTGATATACAAGTATAGATTAAAGACAAGTAAATATAAGAAAATGTTTACTTTTCAGGCGACAGTGTCTAATAAGATTTATAAGACATTATTTCATATAATATTTATGGCATTGTATTTGCTATTGCAAAATTATGCTAATACTGGGTATTTATTAAAAACAACCATAAAGTTTAAAAATAGTACAAGAAATAAAAAAATATGGTGTGGTTAATTTACAGAGATTCAGTGCGTTTAAAATGTATAGAAGTCTATTTAAAAAACATGCAGTTTTTTCTTAAATATACAATTTTTTATTGTAAACCCATTATCACAAGTTATGTGTTAATTATATATCACCACGATTACATTTAGAGATTTCCTTACAAAGCATCACATTCAAAAGCAGATATCAATCTTATGTTGGTGTGCAGTTCTTTGCATCTAAACCTTTATTCTCAAAGCAAGATAAAAACGAATTCTAATGATGTTTAATTAAAATTCCTTAACGTTAATTAGTTTCTCCTTTTTGTAAAATTTAACTTCCAACAAATTGCGATTTGACTCATTCAATAAGTTTACATATATATAACTCATATATGCTGTAACTCATAGTTCTAACAAAACGCTAATTTCATTTACAACTTTTAGCAATCTTATATTGAACTATCTATACATTAAGATAGTCTTTTTTTAATTAAAAGATAGTCGCACTTAAAATTCTAAAGGGACATTTTGACAACCCTGTATAAATATTTCAAATATTTTACCATAAAATATTTACTCTAAATTGCTCCTACATGCAGTTTTACATAATTCACTTCCAAAAGACAAGAAAAAATAAATATTTTACAAACAACAATTCAGACACTCGTGTTATTCATCCACAGATTATTGGCCCGATTTAAAATAAAATATGTAAATTATACAAAAATAAACTTAAAAAAATATAAGATACTACACAGGCGCGAAATTATACATTATAATCATTCGTAAATCCAAGAAAGCAGCCTATTGACAGCGGCTCAAAGTGGGCGATCATGTTTTAACTGTTATGTTTCAGCCAATGTTTCGGCGTAATAACAGCAGGTGAAGAAAAGGTGAAGCGTAAAGATACTGGCACGTAGCTTAAAAAACCAAAAACAAAACAAAAATGTATCTACTCTGACCATTTTCTGTGCCACAACCGGTGATAAAATGTTGAAAGAACTACAAAAAACAAAATACACATATGGATTAGTGCTGTTCTTCCCATTACACATAAAATCGAAATCGAAGCAGCCATGAACGTGGTCGGATCATAAGTCAACCAAATTACGACATCAGCTAACAGTTTTTGGTATATAAGAAGAAACGGCGTTTGTTGTATCTGGGTAAAGAAATAATAAGACAAATAAGACAAAATGCATGTAAAAAACTAAAATATTTGGTATTTACAAGAACAAAATCGATTTCTGGAAGATTTTTATATATTATTTCATTAAATTTTTAAAATTCAAAGCAGATTAATTGTGTGACTTCTCCATAATTTTATTCAAATCAATATCCATAATTAAATAAATTATTTTATAATTTATTAAAATTCTTCTTATATAAACAAATGTGTGTTGTCTTTATTAGTATTAAGAATTTAATAAAAATTAATGATATATAATTTTATTATTAATAATTGTTAACTTTCAAAAATTATATTTATATTAGTTTCCGTAGATCCTATGAGAAGAAGCAAAGGGGCACAATTATATTTAATTAATAGTTGAAAATAATTATTTTCATATTTTTCCCCAAAAATTTTATTAACGGCTACTTATACCCTCTTTCTTACCGCTTCACAGCACAACAGACTGTTTGATATCTATAGAGTTATCAAGAAGTTGCGTTAAGATTTAAACTCAGTTTTATTATATATATTTGAGTTGGTTTATGTTATAATCTTAGTTAGTTCATAATAATAAAATTTGGCATAAAACAAAATCACTTATATATATACTATTTGATTAAAACTCTTAAACTTATAAATATTCACACATTATTTATGGTATATAGTTTTATATTATTATTTGTTTTTTAAATGATTATAAATCACAATAAAATTTATAATTAATTATTATTATTCTATAACAAGAATTCTATTTCAAATAGAAAAAGATTACACCCTTTTAAAGAAATTTTCAAATTCAAAATGAAATTTGAGCTGTTCATACAGATATTTCGAATACCGCGAAATATCTGTCATTAGTGGTTTTTGGGAAAGATATAGGTTTTTCTTCAAAAAAAAAATTGTTTTTGCTTTGCAATCTATTACATAAATATGTAATAAAAGGCAAACTTCATTTCAGACATAACTAACATAACTAGATTAATGAATTAATTATTTGTAGTAATTTAGATTAATATCATTTATAAGTTGTAATTATAACCATAGTTATTCAACTTAAGAAACTATTAATGTTATTTTCTACAGCAGGGCTGTTTAAAGCACGGCCAATGGGCCTCATGCGGCCCGCGGCTAATATTCGTAGTACAACATATTTCTAATCTACCACAATTAGGCAAGTTTTTTTTTATTATATTTAAGTAACATCATATTATTTTATTTTTATGGTATCCCAAATAAATGAATTAAAATATTTTAAATAATTTATTACACTTCCCGCTAATTTACTTAATTGACAATCACTTTTTGTAGAATTGGTTCAAAAAACTCGCGTCCATTGACGTAAGTCATTATATTAAAAATAAAATATTTTGCGTATGGCAACAACTAATATTAATAATGCTGATATTGATAGAATTGTAAAAGACATTAATGAAGAATTGATGAAATTTATCATTATCACCGAATTTTTCCTTTTTTTCTGTAAAAATTATAAATGTATGCAATTATTTCTGCAACTAACATATTCAGTGATTCGTATTGGGCCGCGATTTTAACTGGTCTGAACAGTCCTACTCTACAAGATAAATTTAGTACCTGCCTTTTTTTCAGACGCGTTTGTCGAATCTTTTGATTATCTAAGATATTTTCCCCATCTTTAAACTTAATTAAATTAAAATTAATAATTAAACAAAAATAACAATTAAAAATTAATTATAAATAATTATAATAATATATTTTATTACATATATAATTACATATTATTATAAATTTAAATTAAAATAATATTAAGATTAAAATAATATAATAAAAAATCAGCAAACATCAAACATCCCAATTTCGACAAAAATTACCACAAAGCTGTGAATAATTGGACTTTTTAATAGTTTATAACAAAATATTCAATGTGCGATATATAATATATAAAACTATGTGGGACCTCTCTTAATATCAGGCAAGACATTAAATTAAATTAATTCAATCGAAATTTTTGAGGAAAACAAAACTGGATTTTATAGGACTATCCTATAACATACTAGCACAATCGAACTTTTGGTCGCAATACTGTATCCACCTCATATATATTTATGTTAAATTACATAAGTGTGAAATTAATTTTATTCAGTATTTTTATATCTGCTTTTCTTTAAGATAAATTCAACTTTTACCTATGATGCTCTACTCTAATCTTATGTAGGCTCTGATAGCAAAATATGTCACAACCTTTAATTTCATACTTATCTCACTATTAATGATAGACATTAGTAAGCTGTTAAAACTACTTTACTTTTCTTGACAATGCTATACAGAAGTTTGTACCTATATACACATACGAAAATACATATTTATATAATAGAATTCATTTAGTTATGTAATTTATCTGGGTGTGATACTTCCCAAGCAAATATAAACAAAATAAAGTTTACTGAATTGTTTATTAAAGTTAGAATAAAATGATAAAAAATTTAAATATGTATGATTAGAGAAATAACATCAGTAAGATGCTTTCACATTTAAAAAGTAAGATTAATTTTTACAATTAAAAATCTCGATTGCATTAAAAAAAATTTAATGTCCATCTGACTTATAAACTTCATAACTCTAATGATTCGAATAGGCGACGCTAATAGATATTACCTAATGTTATTAATAATGCAATAGGCAAACTATGTTTCCTAACTATAACACAAAAATAATTAAAAACGACAATTTAAGGATCATTATAGTCCCAAATTTCTTTTTGTAAAATGTTTGACTAAGTTTGCATAAAAGAGAACACTAAAATGCTAGCAGCAGTAATTTTTGTCAAGTATTAGCTTCTTTGCTTAAAGTACGTTATTCGACCCACACCCACTACCCTACAAAGGTCTCAAATGACTTGTATTCAATGAAACACTCCATTTTCTTTCACACAAACTCTCAATTGATTAAGAACCCAAGCCTAAGACAAACATTATTCCGATTTCCAGATATTCGCCAAGCATAAATTTCATCACATCGACAAATACTTATTTTTAACTCTTACCTCCAATTACTGGAGTAGGTTTTTCATTACGTCTAAAAGCTATGCATATAAAATTATCTATATAGGTATTATATATAATTATATATAACTATTAGAATGGGGTCTCTACGGTCCGAAACCTCAATTAATCTTAATTATGTTAATTATTTATTCCTATTAGTTTAGTTTCTTTATACAATATATAATTTTAATAACTTGAAGAAAGCTTCGTAGCTTATTTCGTTATACAAATTAAATTCTGTAATCTAAAACTAATAATGTATTTATATTTTTAAGATACCTGACAGATCTGATACTTTCTGAATAATTTTTTTTAAAAGAACTTGATAGTAAAAAAATAAGTTGTTAGTTTGTCGTATCTTAGAGATGTATGAAACTCAATTTCATGCTATATGTAATGTTTCTTCTTTAACTAATATATGTATATTCATTATATATGTATAATATATATATACAAACTGAAGTAGGTGTCGTAATAATTATAAATATTGTAATATGTTAAATGAAATTTATTATTTATTGAATTGTAATAAAATAATATAGGTATTGTTGTAGTTGAATCATAATAGTAGTTTTATAATGATTCGACTGTTAAAATTTTGTAGTGAAAAATAATTAAGAAAAGTATATACTAAAATAAAATAAATTAATTTAAAATTTTAAATTGATTTAAAATTTAAAATAAATTGATTTCAGAATATAATAAATTCGTTTATAAATAGATTAAATTAATTTGTGTATAGAAGGAAACTAATAAAAATTACTAGACACATATGCATAGTTTCAAACGTAATTGATGTAGGTCAACACTTCAGATGTCTTCGTGTAGTTTATACATAGAGATAAAATTATACAATAAGGATTTAGACTTATTTTAGAATCTAAACGTGATCTCTCTTATAACTTATTACTCATGGAAAAGGGTAGAACTTGTTGCCTTTAACCTTAATAACAACTTTATTCTCTAGCTTAACCACTGACACTTATGGATTTTAAACTCAGATATTCATAGGGCCTCCTATATACCTTATTGTTATAAATGAGTAGACATAACCAACTTTTACATAGCAATCTTTCTAACACTTCCTTTTTTATCTCCATTTGCCAATCATTTTGTTTATAATATATAGCATTTAAAGTCGTAATTTTTATAAAAGATACTTGAAAATGAATTTAGGCCGCCAAACTTTAAGATAACAATGTTAGATAGCAACTGTAACTGCAATGTGAATGTAAAAATCTTTTCTTCATCAAACAAGTTACACAGTCGTATAGCACAATTTACTTTAAATTTAAATTTAAATAAAAATAAATTTGATTTGGTTTATTTATTTGTTTAATCTGGTTTTACTTTTTTACTTTCAACATGTTAGAAATAAATTGTCCAATAAATGCGATTTTAAAACATTTTGCATGTTTTCTGGTCATGCCATTTATTATACAATTTAAAAATAAACTTATTAATTTAAAAACAGGGTCAGTGAATCGCTTAAAAATCTAAATAAACCGTTTGACTGTTATATATTCAAACACAGTGAAAAATATATATAATTTACTGAAATTCTTATCTTTCTATAAATTAGCATAATTGCTTGAAGTTCTTAGATTTTCGCCGCTCAAAAGAAATCATTAAAATTTTTAATACTATAGTGCAAAAGAAATTAATTAAATTAAATTAATTATATTCTTAAAACTAACTTATAATTAAGAGAACTCAACTATGACTCATTTAGATTTAATATAAAACAAAACTTGTCTCTGAAATTAATCCAACTAAAATCTTTTCATTATAAATAGATGTATGAATTCAACAAATCTCTCACTATACACCTTACAATAACAAAATTAAAAGTTAAAATGATTTTGAAAAAAGTTTTTAAAATTCGTACAGTTTTAAACTGTAAGAGAATCGTAGTACTGATATGGACACAAAAATAGCTAATACCTGTGTATCTAAATTTGTGAAAAGAACTGTATGAACAATCATACTGATATACATGGTTTAGTTCGGAGCATTTAAATATCTAACATTAAGGAAAATCAAAATGTTCCATTATATATTTTAAAATATTTCACAAGACATTATCATTATTATTAATCTTGTATTAATTTAAAATCAATATTTAATAATTATATTATTAAAAAATTTTTTTTTGAATAAAAATATTTCAATAACAGTTATTTTATTATTAATTAGTTATTGAGTTCAACCCACACTAAAATTAATTCCTATGCTCACTCATATACTTCAATGCTAAGAATTTGTCATTAATTTTCCAAAAAGGTTGCATCTGATTAGTTTCTTCTTCTTTTTTGTATAAATTTGAGTGCTTCTTTAACCAATGTATTGGATTTTTTTCAATCCGATGCGACGGCTTTCAGTTTTTTTACCATTTCTTTCATAATGCTCTCCTCCATTTTTTGAAATGATTACTACATCATCGATTATTCCTCGATCTACTTCTACCACGCCCACCAATCAGAACCCATCTAACTATTTGCTGGATTTATACAAGTAATATAAATAAAACTTAATTTCTGTTATTTGAATAATATAATAATAATATATATAATAATGTGAATATAATAATAATGTGTTAAATTATGTTCGATGTAGATATATTAAAAAAAAAAAAACTAAAAGCGTTAAAATAGACGCTTACAAACTACTTTACGTATTTGAGATGTTTTTGATAGAATAGGTAACCGATGTACAGCGATATAATTGCAAAGTTGTCTTCAGAATATGCAATATAATATACTTTATATAACTATATAAACATTCCCACATCTATTAGTAAATTAAAATAAAAACTCCAAATGTTATATATATTGGTAAAACACAAAAAAAAAAAAACCGGAAACATTTTTTACTACTACATTTTTAGGAATATTTTCGGCAATTGCAGAACAGACGAATTAGCCAGAAAGAACGCTTCAGGACCTCGCACGGAACACCTAAGTAATCTGAGCGTACCGTTAACATTATGCAAATTGTTACTGAGTTCTTTCTGTGTTGAAATTTTTAATAAAAGCTGGAAAGACTCAACGATATGAATTTTTCCATCTTTCAGGCATCTATATGAAATCTGGTCCCTTTTCACTAAAAGGAAATCCAATATTCTCATTGAGATGCCCCATCTTATGGTAGATTTACTTACACTGCAAAATAGGGAACTACGCTAGAAGATTGAATCTCATCTACTCTGTCATTGCCCAGTTCATGCACGGCGGCGACACAACACTTTAGGAGCCCACTTTCTTGAGCATATTAATCAATTATAAGACTTCCTACTAAACATGCACGGCGGCGACTCTTCATTCTTGAGGATATTAATCAATTACAAAACCTCCCACTAAACAGTATTCTAAACTTCGGCAAAGGTTTTTAGGTGGTTTTAAACCCTTACATTCTGTGTGACTGCCCAGCTTTGATCTGGGCCAGGAGGAGATCACTGGGTCGGGAATTGCTAGCACCTTCCGACATTAGGAGGTCCTCAACAACCGACATTTTGGCTTTTATTCGAAAGGCGGATGCCTTTTGTTCAGTTAGGGTCTGTTGTAGCACAAAAGATCAATCATGGTCGCGGTGCTCTGCTCAAATGGGAGCTAATACCCTGTTCTTTCTTATTTTTATTCTTATTAAACCCTGAGTTTTACTCTACATACGATAACTCAATGGACCAATAGGCCTAAGTGGATTCTCTAGGGAACGTCGATATAACTTAACGTAATCTTTACTTTAATAATAAACATTATGGTGTACCTTTTAAAATATTAGGGGTAAGCGCCTACTTTAAATAAATTGAATAAATATAATTTAATATTTATTTTTTTTTTGTCAATTCTTAAACATATATCACTAAAACATAATATTGACAAAAAATTTAATGTTTGCTTACAGCTTATCATTGAACTTATTGAAATTATAATTGCATTATTTGTGCTTTAACATAAAATTAAAATAATATTTATTTCATTAGTTTTTAAAGCGATTAAAACAAAGATATCTCTACTCTATCATATTTCATAAAACCCAAAAAAACATTGCCAATTTTGTTGAAGTCGTAAAAAGGACTAAAGATTAAGGAAAAATTTTTATTTATAAATTATCAAATCCGACCAACCTAATAGCATTTAATACGTTGATAAGCAGCTTAAATAGACTTCATAAGAAGAATTAGCACATATTGCCAAAGGAGTGTATAAAGTTTTGGCAAACATTGACGATTGCTCTATGCTATGGGAAAGCTATAATGCGTACTCAAATTATTTGGGCACACGTCCACAAGGCTAACTAAAAGTCCCCGCACTTAACCGCACGTTACCACCGACAACTATTAATACTATTAATACCGCAAAACGTCATTCATTCATTTTTTGCTTGGCGGTTAAATGTTCGCGTGTACTTTCTCATGCGTGCAAGTTGATTGCGCATAAATCGACGACTTACCGCACCTTAACACTGAAGTAGCTTCACTAACGGCAATTTAGCCGTATGCTAAAAAAAAAAAAAAATAAATACTTTACGTTGTAACAGCACAACTTATAAAGTTTTGCCCCAATTGTGTTAAAAGGTCATTTGAGGGTGGTTAACGTTATTCCAATGTTGACCAACCTTTTATTTTCTGCCATATTCAGTCATACATTGAAACTCCTTATACGGGCCCTTGTAAGTTGGCATTCACTTAGATTGAATGACATGGAATAAGTTTTCCAACATTATTTTCCTTTTTAATTATTTTCATTTCAGGAACTGAGCAAAATATGAAATACATTTTATAATAGTGAAGAAATGTAAAGATAGCATAAGTAGGCGTGGTTATGTGTATTGTAACTGTTGACAGACAAAGCATAGTTCACAGCATAAGACTATGTATTTATGCTACACTAGTGCAACGTCATCTGCTGAACCTGATAAAATTTTCAATTTGGGTCAATTCGCCCCCAAGGCATAGAGGGAAGTCATTGAACGCTTGAAATTATTGTGTTTTTACATTGTATTTTACTTTTGTTTGTTTAAGTTCTTAGCTATAAACAACAAAATAAACACAAAAAGATAAATTTATATTGAAAAATTATATTCTTTAAAAACAAATTTGTTTTATTTTCTCGATTGTGTTGATTTTTTGTATTTGCCGCGGTTGCTGCAGATCCGTTTCGAAAAATAAGCAAAAAAATGGAACGCCACTGCGTTAACTTCTTAATGGTATTTTCGTTATTATGATGTCATACTTTGAGCAAAAACCGAATTGAATCATAAAATATATGAAATATTTTTGAATTGATAAAAATTTAAAAATTATTGACTGTTATCTTTTTTATATTAATATATGCGAATTTCAAAGATACAACATTTTCGTATGATATCCATATCAACAGGTTAAGGGTATGGTAATAAATTTGTCAACAGTGGATGAGACGAGTTTTGAATGATTGACACTTCAAAAAACAAACAATATTCTATAATATGAGAGAGAATGTTATTTACATACTAAAGATTTAATCTTCTTAAAAGACCGTACGTAAAACGTTTTATTTTATTAACGATATTCTATAAAACAACTTTAGTTAAAAAAAAAAATATATATATAATATATAAATATATATCACATAAAAATATATAAAATATATAAATATGTATAATAAATAAATAAATATATAATATATAAATAAATATGATATATAAATATATATGATATGTAAATATATATAAAAAATATTATTGTAATATTTGTATAAAAATTAAATAATAGGATAATAATAATAGAATAATAGAATAACAATATAATTCAATCTTGCCTAATCTTAAATATTCCTCATACCGAACTATGAACTATATCTATGAAGTATATAAAAAAAATTAGTTTTTTAATTAAAAAGAAACATTTTTGTAACAACTACACAGGCACAGATTTAAGTATTGCTTTAAGTTTTCATTTTTGTTGCTATTGTTGCAGTTTATTGGAAAATAACACGTGTTACCCCGCAGGCATGGGAGGGGGAAAATATACAATAGTAAGATAAGAACTAAAAGACAGAAAGAAAAAAAATTCATTCAATTTTATTGTAATACTATTTATACTACATAATATGAAAAAGCTATAGACAAGTCAAAATCTGATCACGATAAAATCGAGAGCAATAACATAAATCCACAGATAATGCAAGAAGCGGATTAATCACATTCTTCTGTGAACTGACGCGAAGTTGTAATATTAAGTAATAACTCTATCTAATAATAATAACTCTAATAACTCTACATATTCTATTTACACTGTTTAAGATATATAAGAGTTTGAAAAAGGCACATACAGGCAATCCAAAACCAAATAGTGCATTAAATTTCTGGTCATATCGATAGCAAGGAATCTGTGAATAATATTATATATATAATATAATACAAAAAGAGTAGCTTTGAAAAAGAAATAAAGAATTAGCAAACCCAAAAAGTTAAACTTTCAATTCGTTGAACTTGTGTTTCCAAAATAAAGCTGTAGTTTATAAGCTCGTTCTAATTTAAAGCACGGCAACTGCTTTGGTTGTTGTCACTAATTAAATAAAAATAAGTGACAATAAAACCTGGAACTTGAGCATTGAAAGTTTGTGCAGCCTTGGCTTCTTGTGGATAAACACGATTAGTCATCGCTTCTAATTTGACAGGCACGAGTTCTAAGCCTGGCACTTGCAGTCCAAACAAATTATATACGGACTATAAACTAATTAAATAAAAATTCGATTATTTCCAAAGACCACTGATGAAGAGTACTTGGCAATACTCGAAACAGCGTTGTATGGTCAGCCGAACTTCAATAAAATTAAAAAATAAATTTTTGTGTTTGTACTTTATTTCTTTCTTTGCTATTCAAAAAACTCCTCTAAAATTTAATAAAGCTTCTTTGTCCCTATACAAAGTAAGTCTAGCTTAACAGCAATACTAATACTTTATTCATATAATATAATACAATATAAAATAAGCTTATTTATATGGATCAGCATTTATTTGTAGAATTGATAAACCAGCAACTAACTTAATATGAAAAAACTATAGACTAACCATCGGTTGAAATCGGTAGCAATGAACTCACGAATAATTTTACAAAAACCGGATCAGTTATACAATTCTGTAAACCGCGTCGAGATACTTACAGAACGAGTAATATAAATCTACGTTACAATTTTAATAAGATTTATCTCTTTGAGCGACAGAGTTCGGTGAATATCCAGCTCCAACACTGTTCAGTAGTAGAGTACCAGAACGGAAACTTCTTCTCTAATATTAGGATAACAAAAGATATATTCTTTTTCATTCGTAATTCTAACAATTTTCTGGCCATTAAATTTAAATATTAGCACAAATAACATAACGTAGTATAGTCGTAGTGATCACCCAGTAGGAGCTTAATAGCCTGTTAAGATAAAAAAACTTCAATTTTGGTATCTAAACCAAATATTGCCAAATTATGTTATATCATAATTTTAATGTTAACAAACAATATATAGTTTAATTAATCCACATTAATTGTGATTTTGGGAAAATGTTTTGACAATGCTATTATAGGTAAACCATTATAATATTGAGTCTCAACACTTAGCTATAATGATTAATAGGCTGTTTCCACTGCTTACTTTGTAAGTATAACTTACTAAGTAAATTTCATTAACCATACAAACACCTAATGTGCTTTTTAACTTACCTAAAAATAAACTAAGGAAAATTAAACCAAGAATGCAACCCTTAAAAATAAATTTCCCACAAGGAATATGTGCTTTTTAACTTACCTAAAAATAAACTAAGGAAAATTAAACCAAGAATGCAACCCTTAAAAATAAATTTCCCACAAGGAATATTATAAAAATTTGAAATATTTATCATATGTTTTATATGTAAAATGTAAACAAACAACAGCTGTAAACAAACGCACTGATTTTCTCAGTATTTACAAGTATTTAATAAAATCTTTTATTAATTGAATATGCAATGGATATATAAAATATATATATATATATGATTTCATATAACAATTATACATATAATTTTTTGTGTTATATTATTAGTTGAAATGTATTTAAACAAACATAAACTCTCCTAAAACTTTCAAAGAAATTTCTCACACATAAAAGCTGCTTCACATGTCATAAGCAACTTATGTCAATGGACACGTTAAAATTCTAAAGTTACTTAAGTAACTTACTAAGTAAGCAGTGGAAACATGGTATTAGTAATAGATCAATGTTAAGTAATTTGTTTAAGTAACTGTTTTTTAGGTTATTATTTAATAGAGATACGAATAGAGAAAATATATACAATTGTAGTTCCTAATCAGAATAGACAGTTGCGAAAATATATGCAGAGGTCTACGACTTAGTTGCACAGTGATGTCTCCATCTATGCGAATAGAGAAAATATATACAATTGTAGTTCCTAATCAGAATAGACAGTTGCGAAAATATGTGCAGAGGTCTACGACATAGTTGAAGCGTGATGTTTCCATCATTGTTCCACGACCAGTTTAACAAATTTATCTTAATCTGTTTTATTTTTAGTTTAATTCTTTATAAAGGTAAAGTACCGCAAGTACTAACATAAGCTTTATTTCTAGCATTACCTTTGTTTTGAAATGCATTCCGAAAATAATTTTTTTCGTTGGAACACATTTTCTTGATTACTTGCATATTCGTATGTAGGCTATTAGTCTAGCTAATATCTATATGTAGAGTACGTTATATTTTTTATATATAACGTTTATATATAGCATATTTTTTATGCCAACTTCTACTGAAGATTAAGTAACATCAAAGGAAAATTTCTTTCTTAAATAAAAAAAGGAATAATAGTCTTTCAAAAATTCAGAAAATTTAAAGCGACTGATGTAATGAATAAATTCTTTAAGAGTAATGTTATGAGAAGCCCTAAAGTGTGCTTGTCAAGGCCAAAAATAATTTCACCCTTACAGTTCCATGGTATATGTATGTTGTCAGCGTTCAACTAATGAGTCAGATTTGGCGCAGTATAACAACAATATTAAAACCAGAACGCATATAGCGAGTTCAAATGAAACGTCAAAAAATGTGCCACAAGTAATTCTCTTTCTCTGCCACCAAAGAATGAGAAATTCTTCCAAAAAGATTACTTTAAACATTTGCTTGTTGCTTGTCTGACTGTCAGTTTGTTTGTAGCATCGCCGGTTTAGTTGTTTGCTTGTATGTCTTCTAGTACGTGCCCGCGCTTAGCTTGGTATTTGGCGGGATGCATCCACCGTAAATATTTGCGGTTAAATGTCTTATAAAATGTTTTGCATAGTCAAGCAATGATTTTTTTTATGCTTATTTGATGTTAAAGCTCAAAGAGTAAAAAAAATAATCATTTAATTTGTTATGTCGACATTTAATTATGACTTTTTTTTTGTTTTTATTTTCAATAAAAATTAATCTAAATTTTTTTTATTTACGAATTAACGGGTTTAAATTAAAATTAATTTGAATAAATTTTATTTTATTTTTATTTAAGTATTTTACGCTAATTATGTGCTGCTGATTTTGCATTTTATTATTATTTTTATTATTTGAATGGGTTTTTTAATGTTCTTTATTCTTATTATGTGAGGACACATCACGATGATCTCATATTATGGCATCACATTTCCAAAATTTTTAAAATTCTTGCTAAAAGCAAAAGTTTAATAATACCTTACGGAGTAATTATATTTCTGTGTATTTGGCTTGAGTCTACCTTGAATGTTTGGTACAATCTTATTTTTTTTTTTATTTAAATTATTGTCATTGATAAAATTGAAAGGTTTCAAGAGACAATAATTTTGTTGAAAGCTGACATTTAAGCTTGGCACGCAACCATTGTTATTTGATTGATCTCTGTATATAACGCAATTAACATTTTACATTGCAAGTCAATCAACTAAAAACACTCGAGGCATACTTTAAAAAATTAACCCGATTTAAGCTAACTATGAAGGTAAGACATAAACTGTAATAAGATAAACTAAAAATTAGCAAATTTAACAAATAATGATACTTAAATTTAAATACAAACTCAATGAACATATGTCGAAAGAGATATAAATACATAATAGATGTTCTTTAAATATATTTTACCATAAATAGTATATAATAGCATACTAATAATAGTAATATAAATAGTATTATCGTAAATAGTATTCAAATTATTAAATTGTTTCCATAGACCATACGTTACTTTACATGATTTACTACTCAAAAAAATTCTAACGAATACGAATAAACTAAATGAAATACAATTATTTAATTATAAATTATTAGTATCCAGAAAAATATGCGAACATAAAAGTCAAGTATGGCTTTGGGTCAGTAGATTAATGAACGCTGACTCTGAACGTTAAATTTGGCAGAACCCGAGTTCGATTCCTACCAAATCACATTTAGTTACTTAATATTTAGATTTATTAAATCGTCTAATACGAAGAAGTTGCAGAATGTGCTTTATATTTGTTATATCAATATCTAGCTCACTAGATACTAGATATTACTGTATAGAGTAGATAGAGGTTTTCAATTTTTTTTACTTCACAAACACATTTAGAATTGTGATTAGAATCTAACTGTAGTTATATAGTGTGTTAACAAACAACACTTCTACCTTTTTGTGAAGTGCTGGAAATTGTATAGCGGGTCATTATATGTCTCGGGGAACATATTTTCAAAAACTGTGTTCTTAACACAATCTTAGTGAGCTGCAAACTTAATCAACTACAAAATTTTCCATTAAAGAGCATCTAATACTTAATGTAAAATTTAAAATAATTTAAAACTCTTCGAAATATATACAGCAACTCTCAATGAATCAAGAGTGGATCACTGCTATGATCTAAATTAACCCAATAAAACTTTTATATAAACTATTTTTTTTTAAATAATTTCTACTGCCTTGCAGGTCTCTTTGCTAAATATGCTAAATATGCAACTCTACTTAAAAGAACAAGAACAAAGAAATCAATATGCGCAGTTAGATACCGCCTATATTGTTGCAATATTTAAATAAACTTAAAAATATTTATTTTAATCAAAGTATTTATTAAATTAATAAAAAACAGGGCTAAAGTTATTTGTTGTTTATTCATTTATAGCAAAAGCGATTAACCTAAAAAAGTGGTAGCTACATATTTAAATATGAATATACATATATAAACTTACTGCGTACACAATCGTGAAGTAAACATATTACAATAGGAAAAAAAATATACATTATATATCGAATGAATTGTTTAGATCTTAGAAAATGTTAATATAATTCATTTAATTAATGTTATAAAATTAAATTAAGTGTTAAATTTTTTAAAAACAAATGAGTTCTGTGTTATTTAAATTACAAAAAATTACATGAGACAAAAAATTAATTAGGTTGTAAACAAATAAAACTAGATGGTTTTTCCAATCTTAACGAAAGATTGGAAACTTTAGTATTAAATATTGAATCAATGTATCTTTTTCAATTCGAACTCATGTAAGAAATTTATCATATAATTAAAAAAAACATCTAGTACATATAGTAATTATAACAAACCAAATTCGAAAAAACTCTTACTAAATTGTCTAACATTATAGATAATTTTAAAACAGATCAATTGATTATACTAAATTTACAAATTTATTTCATCATAATATAAATTTCTTTCATATGTATATTCATAGTAAAATTAGTTGTTTTAAATAATGAAGTCATTTTTAAAACAAACAAGGCGAATTGATTAATATTAACACTGCAGATTACCGGAGATCAATTCACACATTTCTTCCGTCAAAAAAACTCACAGAGAGACAAACGAATAGATAAACATTTTAACTAGCACATAAAATGTGAAACAAATCAATCTAACACGTACAGAAATACAATAAATAATTAAGGAAGATATTGCTTTTATTTAAACATTAAAACTATGTGTTTAACTACTTGTACGTTGGTATATATGTTGAAAAAGGAAATTGACCTATTTCTTAAAAAAAAATTTAAGTATAATTAAATATTTAAAATGATTAATTATATTATTATTAATAATAATTAAGATTTTTGTTAAATAAATTTTATATATAACTTAATAAATTTTTAATTTACTTATTGTTAATTAAACAAATACTGATTAAATTAAAAATACTGCAGCCCACTAGTTCCCAGAATAGATATACATTTGTTTATTGTATGTTAATTTGTTTATTGTACATATGATAATAAAAATATAAGATGTATTCCTCTTCAAACCACTTTATAAATTTGTCTTAAATATATAAAAATAAAGTCTTACAGATATTTAGTATTGAAATTGTTTATGAATGAAATATTGGAGTTCTTAAAGATTGAGCCTACAAACTTTTTAAAAAGTTTCAAATCAAATAAATTTAAAAGCATGGTCTAAAAGGAAACTTGTGATTAATCTAAAAGATCTAAAGTATCTCAGCAAAACAAACTTATGATATACAAACAAGTCAGTCTTCAAGCCGGTATGGCCCTATGGTGTCCAAATTTGGGTTTGTGCAAAAAAAAAACATATAATAGATATGATACAAAGGTTCCAAAACAAAGCACTCAGAGATGCAATTAACGCTCCGTGGTAAGTGCGAAATGCTGATCTACATAGTGACCTTGAAATACCTACTGTCATGCAAAAAGTACAGAAGGCTGCTAAAACACATTATGACAGGTTGAGTCAACACTTAAACAGCACTTTTCCGACGTTACTTTGCAATGTTACACACAGACGCTTAAGTAGCTTCAAACCAAAGGACCTTTTGAGGCGTTTCAACCAGCAAGGAGATGACTAGCTCAGATCTATATGCTTACTTTAGATAAGTAACATTACTTGTAATATTAATTAAAAAACCTCTTGTTAGTCAATATAATTAGTTGTTAATTTCAACTATACACTTTGTTTAAATATAATGATTATCTGATTATTCGTAGATATGATTTATTAACTTTTGCAATATATCTATAAACCAATGAAAGCTTTTATATAGGTAAATAGTCGCTCCCAAAAAATTACACCAAGCAATCTACGAAGGTAAGACATATGGACACATATGGAAAAATACAAAAACAACCGGAAACTGGTATAAAACTACAATATATCCCTATACAGCTATTATAACTATATGATATTTTTAAATGTCTCCTATAGAATTTCCATCTCTGTGCTGCAATAGTAAATATCCTATAAGGGAGAAAATACTTATACTTATGTTAGTATATGATGGTAAAATAACAGCAATTTTGGATTACACTGTAGCAAGTGTTTATAGCCTTAAACACTATCTATAATAATATAGTAATGACATGAATAGCTTAACTATAACCAACTTAACAGTCTAAGTAATAATTATCGAATTGCTAGCCAATAAACATTGTCACAAGACTCCGATAAAGATATGGCTTCATCTATCACCTCTTCCAACCAGATTCTCCAAAGTAATCAGCTGCCTAGACAAATGTAGACGTCAATAATCAATATCAATATATCAATAATTTATATCTAAATTATAAAGACATTAAGTATATTTAAAAAATTTTTTTTTAAATATATTTTTTAAAGTCATTTCATTCAATTTTTTATAATATACGGGTGATTTATGTGAATTACTTGTCATAAGTGAGAAAGAGATGATTTATAAAACTTTATAAAATTAAATAAAAAATATGTATGTTTTGTAAATATACATGTGTGAAATACAGAGTAAATAACAAGTGTTTAAAAAGAAATTCATAAAAATTAGTAATAACACATATAATGAAATAATATAATTATGATGAATCATTAAAGACCATAAACTTCTACAAAGTACTAGTACTTGTACTACCTGTCTCAAAACCTTGAAATTTATGTACTTTATATATTGTATGGAACCGGTAGCCATCAAGTTCAAGTGCACTGACAGTAATTTAAAAAATTATTATTGCTCATATTTAAAAATGATTTTTACACAAATCGAATTGCAGTTAACAAATTTTATAGTTAGTAGTAGTTAAATACATATATATATATATATTATATATTTATATATATATTATGTATTTATTAGTAGTTGCATATGTTTTCATTTATGGCAAAAACTATTTTAACCACTTTTGTTATCAATAAATTTGATATCAATTGTTTATTATTCATTGATATTTGTGCGTTTCATTTTTTATTTAGTCTGTTTTGACAAAAAATTGTGGAACGAATAATAAAAATTGATAAAATAAAAATGGCATATTTTCTACAAATTCAATTTTAACAAATACATGACGTCATTTGCAAAAATATTTAAAATGTTAAATTAAATGCATTAAAATTAATAAAAAAAAAAACACTTGGAAAATAAATAAAAAGAGTACGAAATCAGACACATAATTTAATAGAAAAATATATAAGGAATATAACTACGTGACCATTTTATATTTGTTAATAAAATGAAGAATTAAACAAATAAGTGCTAATAAAAAAGTAAACATGATTGTTTTAAATTTATAGATAAATTATATAAAAAATCTACGTAATGTGTAATCAAAATAGGCGAAATATTTAAACAATTTAACTGAAGTTTTGCATTGTATTGGAAGGTTTGCTTAAAAATTACGCGGAATTTAATCTATATGAAATTATAAATACTAATTCAGTCACTTTTAAATAACCTCAACTGATAAAAAAATACTGGTAATGAAACTTATTGAAATTTTAGGTACTCTTATTATATATAATATAAAAAGTATACATACACTCTTATGCATATATTATTTATCTACACTCAAATGTAGCAATAACATTCATTGAATTACAAAAAGTTTAAGTGATCTTAACGCATGATTAAAATTTTGGCAACGTATGCAAGTCCACCCATGCAAATCGATACAAGTAACATATAACTTACGTAGATGCTTGTGACCCTCTGTTTACTTGAAAACAAACAATCAGGAATCAAGTGCAACATACCTGAAGATACACCTGGAGAAACGTCTTGCCTGTCAACATCACGTTAAAAAAAACAAATAAATAAATAAGGATCATTTCACAGCTATCGCGAGAAAATAAACTTTTGATCTAGAAAGCAACCCCAATGACTAATAAGGTTGAGCTGTCTGTCACAACTCTTGGGTTAAAAAACAATTGTCTTATTTCATAAATGTAAAAAAAAATAAATGAGGGTCATTTCGCAGCTATCGCGAGAAAATAAACTTTTGATCTAGAAAGCAGCCCCAATGACTAATAAGGTTCTGACAGACAGTATTTTCTCTTGGGTTAAAAAACATTTGTCTTATTTTATATTTATATTTTTTCAACTACGTGTTCCGACAATCAAGGAAGAAATATCCCGAATTAAAACGAATAACGCTCATCGCATATATTTGCATCCAAACCCGCAGGTAACACACCTGATGTCCCCCTCCAATACGTTTACAAGGCTAAAAAGTAAAACATCGAGAGACGTTTCAAATATGTATATGTAGGTCACACACTTTTAATTATACATTAAGACCGAAAAGTTTTCGGAAATTCTCATTTAAAATTCGCGCGCTGTATATTTTTCGATATTTTAAGTTTATGTAGTTTGGCAGCAATTAAGGACAATTACTATGCCAAAAATGAGCGCGATCTTCGACATTCGTTTCGCAGCTGTTGAAACCAGTTCACTCAGTAGTGCTTGCGAAAAAAACAATGGGAAAAAAATTGAACAAAGGTTGCATCAATTTTGTGTTTCGAACGGAATTCGTGTGCAGAATCGTTGCGAATGCTACAAAAGTTTATGGGGAATCTGTTTTATCGAAACTCAAGTTATGAGTGGTACAAGCTTTCGCTCTACACCGTTGAAGACATTTCGCACGCACTATGAGGTGACTGGTTTCACAGCTGCCGTAAACGATGTCTGTCAGATCGCACTCATTTTGGCATAGTATTAAGGACAGTGCTGCAAACTACTTTAAACTTAAAATATCGAAAAATATACAGCGCGCGAATTTTAAATGAGAATTTCCGAAAACTTTTCAGTCTTAATGTATATGGATATGTCACTGGACATAGTCCATACGTGCCTTTCTTTTTTAGATCGTAATAACTATTATTACGATTCATGTTAATATATATTTCTTATTTTTATTCATACCTTTCAGATTGTAATAAAATAAATGGATTAAAAAAAAAAAAATGCTTAAATAAATAGTCAATAGATGCTCAAAAAATTTACCATGCGAACAATTTGTTCACCTACAGGAATTATTCAGAGTTCGTGTTTTATGGCTATGTACTTTGTTGGACGTCAAAAAAAATTGATAGCCGTCAGCTGGCGACCAGCTTAGTGCTTAGTGTTCGCTCAGTGAGTACTTCATAATTATAATACGAATATTTTGAACTTTTTGTTCATAAATCAATCGCAAATGTAAGATGTGAAGTAAAACTGTATATGTTAAGGCTTCTAAAAAGGCTAAAACAAGTTTTAAATACAACATAACCAGAAATAGATAAGTCCAATATTTTGTTTTAGTCTGAACACCTAAACATACATATATTGCATGTTATGAGACTGTTGATTGCATTGAACATTAGATTAATGTAACTTATACGCACGCGATGCAAATTAAGCAAAGCTTTTTATATACATATTTTTTTTCTATTGTAGTTTAGTTAGTTTTTCTATTGTTAGATACAATTACTATAAAATTACTAATATCTTATATGACATATTTCCTATGCAAAATATTTTTACTTGAACGTCACTGTACTGAAAGAAATTATTAATTTGAAAAATTTAAATATACAAACTGGTCACAGTGCATTTTTCAAATGAATGTATATGTGTATGTAAATATGTATTTATGTAATTGTACGCATATTTAAACAAAATAGTGTCGGTAGATGGTAGCTTTAAGATATTTAATTAAAGAGATTCATATGAATTGAGTTTTAAGGCAATGTTTATGCTGGTATTTAGGATTCTTAGAATTTTATTACTCATAGGTTTAAAAAGATAAAAAAAGAAATATTTCGAAAATTATGCAATAAATTCAAATGAAAAAATAATTACAATATATAGGTCAATAATATAGCGCAAGTAATGATTAGCAAGGAATTTAGCAAACGTAGACAGATAGATATAGAGATGCGTAGATGGAATCACTTGAAATTAGGCGGCTAATTTGTAATTTGTGTTTAAAATTTCGTTGATCATCGTTTCTTTTTATGTGAGATGATACCCGGAGTCTTACAACTATACTATATACTATATATGGGCTGGTGTGATTGAAAGTAGTCTTAAGAGTACAAGCCTTAAAGACAAACGTAAGCGACGTCCATAAACCGCAACAACACCAGAAATTAAAATATAATATACAGGATGTAAAAATACAGGATATGGTGTTAGAAGATTGTCAATTGACTGAAGGAGATTTAGTAGAAGGTGTGGACATATCATTCAGCATATTTAGAATTATTCTATGTCAAATTTTGGATTTCAACTGATGTCACATTCGTTAACAATATAATAAAAACTTATTTAAATGTGGTTCTATAAACAACATCTTGATCATTGTAGAATTAATAAAAAAAGTGTTTTGTGCATTAAAAAAAGGGCTTTGTGCCTCTCACAATAAACGCGACGAGAACTACCATCATCAATATAAATTAAAAAGATTTAATAAGTAAAAGCTTTAAAAGTAATGTTAATCCGTTTTGTTTCTGCTTCGAATCGGTCAAGAATGTTTTCGTAATAGGATTTTCTGATGTTTTGGAAACTTTGTTAGTATATTACCTTAAACTCGGAAAACATTGAATTCCGATTATTATTAGAACTTGTTTGACAATTTCGGTGGAAAAAAAAATATTCGACTTTCATAAGAAAAAGCAATGCACCTAATAATTAAGCTCAAAAAAAAAATTGATACAATCAGTGGGTATAATCATAAATAAAATAATATAAAATCATTTTCATTGAATGAATGTCTGTCACAAAACGACATTTTGCAGATCTTACGAACAATTACTATATAAATATGACCCATTAATTGGAGAATCGTTGGAAGAAGTGTATTGAAGTTTAGGAAGATTATTATTGAAATTAGTCATTTTTACAACTAAAATGCGTTCTTTTATATACGTTTTATGAACTTAATGAACAAATTAGTGTATTTGTCCAGAAACTGTAAATATTTTAATCAATTATTTGATATTTTGTTCTTTGTTTTTGTTTATTGTATATATAACTTTTGTCCTTAAAACAAATAAAATAATTTTTACTATAAAAAGTGTTTTTAATCTCTTATTACGTCTTATATTATCATTTTATTTAAAAAATCAAAAATAAACAGTTTGAAATACAACACTCTTCAAGAGCAATAACTATACATATTCATTAACAATTAGCAATATGAGAAAACTTTCAACTAATAATATTAAGTAAGTGCAATAAATAAATAAATAAATATTTACATAAGTGCAGTGCAAAAAATCCCTAGAAAATTTCAATTTACTTTACCTCAATTTACTCGTACTCGCACACGGCCTTAATTGTCATGTTTCGATATAGTTTTCTCTTTGGGTGACAGATACAACAACTCTTTTGTTCTTTACGATATTACTAGTTTTAAGCATTTTTAAAGAGTAGGGTGTGTCCCATAGATGGTTCATTCTTATTCTAAACAGTAAATCACTAAAAGAGAAAACTTATTTATACTGTAAACTAAAGTCTATGTGAGGTATTTTAGGAAGCCGGCTCTCAATCATCTCTAATATTTTTCGTAATGTGCCTATATGTTAACTTAAAAGCTTTAGATGCTAGTTTATAGAAATTGGTAACTTAAGTCGCAAATCAGCATTAGGTCTTGGGATGTATACACAAAATAAAACTGTCTAGACTATGGAATCAATAATTTTAATGCCCTGTAGATTCCCAGGGCACAGCGGATTTGAGGGAAACGAAAAAGCAAATGAACTAACTAGAAAAGGGGCGGCCTCATATTATATTGGGACACAAACATTCTGCGGTTCTTCATGGAGCTTTTTAAAACTTAAAATTAATGAGTGGCTGGAAAGAGCAGTTCAGACTGATTGGGATAATACAATTGCGTGTAGACAAGCTAAAAAATCCATGTCGTATCGAACAAGAAGATCGTATCGTGTCCGACTTATCACAGGGTTTCTCACTGGGCATTGCGAAGTTAAAAAGCATCTATCGAACATAGGTATCACTAGAGACGCTGCAGATAGCTACAGACTTTGTTGCAAAGAAGAGGAAACAGCAACACACATTTTGTGTCGCTATGATAGTCTCGCCAGACTCAGATTTCGATACTCATCCACTGCCTATCCACTTATAACGGAATCAGGCAACATCCCTCCAAAGAAAATAATGCCGTTTTTAACTGCTACTCGTCTATGGAACTAAAGTGTGTATGTCACAATAATCCTCAAAGGATGCAGTGACATAGTGGCAAGTTCTCAACCTGTTAGCCCACAAATTTACACTCCATATAATCCTTAATAATCCTATAACTCCTTCAATTCAGAAGGAGTTATAATATATAAACTATACAATTATGTAGAATAATATGTCTTACTTAAAATTTTAGTTAATTATGACTTACCGTTTCTGCGAATTCCTCACGTGGACGTCGTGATAAAGTGGTGCTAATATTATCCTTTGTTGGAGACATTCTTTTCCCTTTTTTTTGTTTTATAATAAAATTAATTTAAACACTTTAAATACTTTTAAATGTTTTTTAAACTAATATAATTTTTTTATATATATTTGTGACGGTCTACCGACTTATAGAAAAAAGAACAATTTTAAATTGTTATCACAATGAAATCAGTTGGAACACAAAAACTTAAAAAAAAATGACAAATATATTAGTTTTGTTTTTTTTTGTTTATTTTTTTATTATATTTCTCACAGGTTATAACTATAAAAAAGAATAAATAGAATGATTTAAAATTATTTCAATACAAGTTAAAAGTGGCTAAGCAAAACCTTTTTTTAATTAAGTATTTTTAGAAATTTAATCATCAGATTTGCTGGAAGCATTACTCAGTGACGCAGCGTTGGTAACGTTGACGGCGTGTTGCCAACAGACATCAAGTCAAAGAAATGCCAATACGGAGTGCAAAGTAATAATGAAAACAAATTAAATATTTTTATTTAGTTTTTTTTTATTTTGTTGTTATGTTTTGCTTTTTGCCTTTTTTTGTTTTTGTTTTTGCAGATAACAGCAAAACCAGAACCTAACCAGAGCCAGTGGCAACAACAATAAAATAACATGGAGAACATAAAATAGAGAATAACCAACATTAGCTAATTTTATTTTTTAAACCTAATTTTATAATTTGACCGAACCAAACCAAAACAAAGGCAGAATTGCTGAAATTAATGAGGAATTATTGCTGCATGCTGTCACCACTTAAAACATAAAATAAAAAAAAATAATATTTAAAAAAAAAAGGTTAAAAGATGTTAAATAAAAAGGTTTGACAGTAGTGAGCTTTTAACTATTTTGGCAGTTAAAATTGCATTGGCGCATGTGGGGTAGTGAAAAATGATAATTAATTAAAAAAAAATTGTTTATTAATTTCAGTTAGTTATAAATGCATTTTTTTTTTTGCTAATATAAAGAAAGTATTAAAAAATTTTTAGCTTTATATTTTTGTTAAATATAAAACGGATTTAACAAAAATTTTAATCTCATTTTTTCATGAATCCCATGTTAAGAGTAGAAGGAAATTTTGTTTGAGGATTTCCTTCATGCAATCGTATCTGCCGCAGCTGTGGTGAGAATGATGAAAGTGCCTCCCACCTGCTTTGCTTCTGTACGGCACACGCACGGCGCCGGCTTAACATTTTAGGGGCTTTCTTTTTTGAGGATCTTGGGGAACTTCAAGACCTCCCTTTAAATAACATCATAAGCTTTGGCAAAGGTTCTAGATGATTTTAGCCCTTGGTTCTTTTATAATGCGGTAGCATAATCGGCCTATAGGCCTAAGTGAGTTCCCCTAGGATTGCCAGGGGATACTATTTTATTATTTTAAAAATTAACATCAGGATTGAGCATAAACGTAGAAGTTAGAGGAATTTTAGGGTTAACTGGAGAATCAATCATTTTTTATAAAGCAAACTATTCGATAACCAAAATGTAACATTCAAATTTTAATGATTTTTTCATAGAAACATCGTTCAGGACTTCAAAGCAACAGGATAACAACCATCATTGAAATTAGATGTGGATAGCACAATAGATTTGAAGTTTTTTCTGGCAAAAAAAAAAAACAAAAACTATCAGACTCATGATTAAACCACATCTGAGAATGATATGTAAAACATTATTATATAAACAAACCACCAGACTAAAGTTAAGACACAGTTTTTTAAAAAGCAACACAAACAACTAAAATATTCTTAAATATTTCAAAATATTGTGTTGAGACGAAAGGTAAATAATTCTTGGTATTTAATAAATACAATTATACATAATACATTGTTCACACTTGGACTTATCGAATCTCTTTAGTGTATTTTTATATGTATTTTTAATGAGTTTTATATGAAAAATTGCATATACTATATTGCTGCATATGGTATTTATTGAGTTAAGTACTATAGTGTGAACATTGCATAAAGTTTTGAATTATAAACGGTCAAAGTTTACATGAAGAACAAAACGAAGGAACTATTTTTTTTTTTTCATTGATATATTTATTGAATTTTTCTAAATAGAGAATTGACAATAATTTTACGAATCTTAAAAATCAAACATGTTTGCTATTATTATTATTGAGATATTCATATTTATCAATAACTTTATGTTAAGGCGTTTTAGTGCAATTGCAGAAGATAAGTGTCGAACATGAGGATTTGAATGCGACTTGAATCTCTCTCGGAGTTTAGGAAAAACTATTTGATGAAGAGTAACTTGCAAGAAAATACTATACTGATTATTTTTAAATGTTAGAATCACATACGATCAGAAGACCGATCTTCACAGTATAATCCTTTTCACTTAACGTATTCTACAACTGCATTTTTCCTATCAAATTACAGAAGATTAAATTTAATTACATATTAAGGCCGTGTGCGAGTTCGAGTACATTGATGGTAAATTGAAGGAAATAGCAAATTAAGCTGGTATGGCAGCGAATGTTGGTATTTACCAGAATTTCGAGTAAGGTAAATTAAAAAAAAATTAGGTAAATTAGGTGTCAATGTGAAAATTTCATAAGATGTTTAATAAATAAATAAATAAATTTAAAAACTTTAAACTAAAAATAATAAATAAGTGCAATAAATAAATAAATATTTACATAAGAATACGAATGAACGGGGTTCTAGCTCCCAACAGAGAGGAGCACTGCGATGATGATTAATCTTTTGTGCTGCAACAGACCCTAACCGAGCAGAAGACATTCCGCCTTCCGAATGAAGGCCAGAATGTCAGCCGTTGAGAACCTCCTAATGTCAAAGGGGAGAGCAATTCTCGACCCAGTGACTTCCTCCTAGCCCAGATCAAGCCTGGGCAAATATTTACATATTTACAAATATATTTATATTCGTAGGAAATTTCAATTTATTTTACCTCAATTTACTCGAACTCGCACACTGCCTTAATGTTATTTTTAAAAGTTCAAGTTAAAATAGCAATTTAATGTGAATTTATTATATCATTAATTTTACTTGCTTTCTGACTTAATTTTTAATATTATTGGTATATTTTTCCGAAGGAACATAAAGCCAATCTCAAACTCTATTTCTGCACAAAAACCACAACACAAAAACTGATAGGACAAGTTAAGGGCAACGTAAAATTGTGCTACAATTATTTTTGCATTACAATCACAAAAAAACCTATCATTTAAAATCCATTTAAAAAGCCTATTTGAGCGTTAAAAAAATGAATTAAAACTCCAACAAAACACCAATTGCACGTTAAAGAAAAACAACAACAACAAAACAGCCAACATTCTTACATTGTTTTTGTTTATTTGTCTTATAAGATTTCCCTTCCTAATGCTTGCATGCATGTGTGATATGTAAAACAATAAAAACAAAACAAAACACACAACACAACATAATGTTCACTAGCAAATTCCAATCAGTTTCCTATAAGTTGCTGTTCGGTTGGACTGAAAATGTTGCCATGTATGATTAAACAACAAAAGCAAATACCGGCCGGTTTTTTGCTTTGTACGGTTTGTGTTGTTTTTGTTATTTTTGTTGTTATAATAACAAAAATTTTTTCCTTTTCATTTTCTCCATATAATTTGATGTTTTTCTTTGTTTTTGTTTGCTTAAGTGTTGGCTTTGGTCAGTTCACATTTTGTTGAATTTTCTTGGTCCACATGAAAATAGATATGCTGCAACATATAATATACATAAGCATAAAGTGGAATAAATTTTCATATTACTGGCCGGTTAAACTTGTTATCTTTAAAGTTCTTTTGGTTAACAACAAGACAAAAACAAAATAAAACACAGTTTTGTACATGCGAAGACGACGGTATAGACGGTAACGACGTCATCAAACCGCGACGCAACAATATAAACTAGTTTTGTATTTTCACATTTCCTTTGCGCTCATCCATTTTTTAGAGGACATACATATGTGATTGTGTTAGACCAACGCGCATGTGTGTTCGTATGAAATGCAATTTAACTTGGCTTAAAATGAAGTGAAAAGCATAAATAGAAATTGGTTTCTTCAACATAATTATAACAAACATTTAATTTAGTTATGATATTTAGTTATAATATTGCAATTGCAAATGCTTTTAATTGAAATTTTTTTCTTTATAACAGCTAACACTCCCCGTAAATATTTATTTAAATACAGCCACAATTAAATTAAAATTAAACTTTACAGTTACAATTGCACTCCAAATTTGCTTGATGAATGATTTTTCTTTTCTTAATATTTTACTCTAAAATTTTTTTTTATTTTATGCATATATGAACACAAAAAAAAAAACACCGGTAAATGGAAAATACGCAATTATTTTTCACATTTTTTGTTTAAAATAATTATCTGATAAAAAAAAACTCAATTTTCATTAATGAAATTTGCTTTCATCGTAATAAATACTCTTATTAGAAAATAATTCAACACACTTCAAAATTAACCGCGCGTTTCAAGCGAAAAAGTTGAAGCTCCAACCCCCAACAGCGAAGACGAAATCAGACTAAAAACAAAAACGTTTGCTTGTTGACATCGAACTTGTGTTGCGTTTAGCGTTTGTTTATGCAAAAAGTTGTGAGTTGTGTATAACACAAAATGTGTAATTACACAGTAATTGTTACTTGCTGTGGTAAATAAAATATGGAAAAGGTAAGTTGTATTTTTCAAATGTGAAATTTATTTAATAAAATAAAATAAAATAATAATTATTTTATTAATTTTAAAATATAAAATGATGATATATTTTTAATAATGTGTGGTGTGAATTTTGTTGTGAATATTGTTAGTTTTATTCAAAATTTATTTTGAGGAATTTTGCCAAGTGGTGAAAAACTGTAACGTTTAAAATATTTAAATTTGTGGCGCAATGTACACGATAGAATAAAGAGGATGACGAAGATATAGTTTTAGCAACATTAATTTATGTTAGATTGTGGTCCTGATGATGACTCTCAAGAAGAGAAATATAGTATATAATAAAACAATATTAAACGTTGAATTATTTAACAATTATTTATTTACACCCGGATTAAAAAATATATAAAAACCATTTCAAATTTAAATTAAAGTTAATCAAATAAATTCAATATATGTACATATATAGTAACTCTTTTTGTTATTAATAAATTCATTTTAAATAAAATGAAATTAAAGTTGATAAAATAAATTCAATATAAATGAAAAAAAATTCAAAAAAAATGTAAAATATGATAGAAAGAGAGAGAGAGAGAGAGAGAGAGAGAGAGAGAGAAGTAACTGTTTATTCAAT
The DNA here is from genome assembly GCF_002237135.1 of Teleopsis dalmanni. Lineage (NCBI taxonomy): Eukaryota > Metazoa > Arthropoda > Insecta > Diptera > Diopsidae > Teleopsis > Teleopsis dalmanni. Next base: position 54,572,698 of record NC_051846.1, on the reverse strand, counting down.
TATTTACTAAAATAATTTAATAATCTTAATATCTTATAATACATATTACAACTGGTTCAACACTTCTTTGTTAGAAACTGTTATAGTAATAACAATCTCTTAATATCTCAAAATATTTTTTACATACATATGTATATAATAAGTTAAATAAACATAACGGTTTTACATTAGATATAATTAAAAAAAATAATAATAAATAAAAATAACTTAAATGTTACCAAATAATTTCAAAATTTTAATTTTACAGCAGAATAACTAAAAGTTTAGCAGGATAGCAGGATACAGCAGTATCTTATTAAAGGGGGATCATGACCATTTTAACATTTAGACAATACTTTTCGCTAAATGAAGCATTATTTCTTTTTTCAAACTATTTAAATTTATAATAAGATTTATTCAACAAATTATTGTCGTAATTTTTGTTTTTAATTTACGAAATCCACATTTTAAAATACTTCAGATCTGTGGCAGAAGAGATATGTAGAGGAGTATGATTCGTCTTCAAGATCATCTCAAGAACTATAGCTAAATAGGTAAATAGGTAGAACACAAAAAATTGAGTTTTAACTACCTTTTATTATTTTTTAAAAATATATCGGAAATAAATATATTGTCAATATAAGTTGTAATTTAACATTATTTTTAAGATGGAAGTAACTATTATATTTAATAGAAATTAGTATATTTCATAAAAAAGTTTTAAAAAGTAATGAACTACAACAACAAAAATTTCTTTTTATATTATTTTAATTAATTGAATTTTTGGCTGATCATACAGTTGCTTCGAGTATTGCCAAATATCCATCATCAGTAGTTTTCAAAATAATCCTTCTATTTAATTATTTGTAAATAATTTTTTCAGACTACAAATACCTAGAATCGAACTCGTGCCCTGCCAAATTTAAAGCACTGAGTCAGCGCTCAGAGTCAGCAAAGTCGTACTTGACTTTTATGTTCGCAGATTTTTCTGACTAACTTTTCCAACTATCTTTGGTATCTCACCTATTAAGAACTGGTATTTCACTTTTGAGATCTGAGATATTCCTGTGGTATATGCTTCCCTGTGGTACCTCTTGCAGTACGTGTCTACCAGCTCTTGAAGAAATGAAATCAGAATACCTGATGTGTTTTTGTCCAGGTCTGGCCAGAACTAGGTTTAAGCTTCTGGGGGCCCCCTTCTTCAACTCACTTAGCGATATCTTCAGCATTAGCATTAGCCAGATTCTTCCCTTTCTTAATGCCTCTGGCTGGTTCTAGGTTGACCCTCTATCTACTACCCACTATTTTTTGTGGAATCAAAACGGCTTTCCTTTTTCTTTTAGCTAATTGGAGAGGATTCGTCCTCCCTCCACCACAACTAACTAACTAACATATGCTTCTATTTAAAAACTATTTTTTGTTATTATTATTATTTAATATTTTTATTATAATCTAAAAAATAAAAGTTCAAACAATCAGACACATCTTTAATGTCAAAATTTGTGTATTTTAAATGAATTTTAATAATTTTAGTTGAACACTTTATTTACACAATGATCCCGTAAAAAGTTAAGTTACTCCACCTTGTTACAAACAGTTATCCAATATTTTAAAAATAATCAACACGACTTATAAATATTTTATAATAAACTGTTTATATATTTATAACTATTAAACAGTCAACTCAGTTCACTCACTAATTCATTTATTTAACTAAAAATGTTAAAGTTTTTGCTCTAACCTAGCTTTCTTTTCACCGTCAATGTAAAATAATATACTTAATATTATTGATCACTACTTTGCTACTGACTTATATAATAATTAAATTCGGTTATATAAAATCACATATACAAGGTGAAAGAACTTACCCTTAAAATAGTTACTTATTCAACTAATCTGTTGTTGGATTTGACCTACAAAAATTCCAAACAAATCACTGTTAAAAAAAAGCTTAATCAGCAAATACCAACCAGCCGAGGTTTAACCGTTGGCTAATCCATTTAAATCCGACAATTTTTTAAACAATTACAAAAAAAAAGTTATTCTATTTAGAACTGCAAATTTTCTATAAAAGCTGCGCATTTGTTAGCAAGCACTTCTGTCATTGTTGGCCAAACAGTTAGTGAACCGGAGCGTCGGCCGGAGTTATGGACTATAATATAACCAATTTATATGGAAATGTATCAACAGTTTTGCGCCCACAAGCACGGTATATAATTAAACATTCTTTAATTTCTTTTTTTTATATTCTTTTAACACCGTTTTCTCATAATATATTAATTTTTTTTATGTATTATTTGTAGAGTCGGCTCGGAGGGTCGTCTTATTGGTTGGAATGTGCCACCCGATGAGCTACGTCATATACCAGAACATTGGCTAAAATATACTGAGCCGCCGGATTCTATGCATTATCTTTTAGGTACTCTTTATATATTTTTCGCATTATTATCATTAACGGGAAACGGACTTGTGATATGGGTTTTTTCCGCGTAAGTTATCATACAAATATATGTTTAATAACAAATTATCAAGTTCTATTATGCATTAATCTTGATCATGTATTCAGATCTCTAGTCGCTAATTGAACGTAACAAGCACAACAACAAAAAACTATAGCGCCGAATGGGTGGTGACAGAACTTCAATTTCGAGGACCCAGTTTTTTGTGTTTATTGAATTTAATTAGTGACTGGAAGTCTGGACACAAGATTAAGATTAATGTAATGATTACTAACTTAAATTAATTATATTATTTCTTTACAGTGCCAAATCATTGCGTACACCGTCCAACATACTTGTCATAAATTTAGCTCTCTGTGACTTCTTCATGATGAGCAAAACACCAATATTCATCTATAATTCATTTCATAAAGGATTTGCGCTTGGCAATTGGGGCTGCCAGATTTTTGGTATAATTGGTTCTTATACGGGAATAGGCGCTTCTGCTACAAATGCTTTCATTGCCTACGATCGTTACAATGTCATCACACGACCAATGGAAGGAAAAATGACCCATGGCAAAGCTATACTGATGATTATATTTATCTATATGTATGCTACGCCTTTTGTGGTTGCTTGTGCTACCGAAACTTGGGGACGTTTTGTACCAGGTAATTACTAATATAATCATATTTTTTAAATGATATATGTTGAGATATAATTCCTGTTATTAGATAATAGTTTCATTATAATATCTGTTAGGTTAATGTTGATTCAGATTTTTATTATGAAAAAAAAAACCATTGGAAGCTTTAAAAATCTTTTAAATATCTGGTCACATTTTATGGGCAGAATATGTTATTATTATTAAAAGATATTTTGTGTCATCTATTGTTTCTTGCAATACTATAATGCGTTACATTTACTGTCTCTTATTTCTTATAAAATACTATTACTATTTACTATTCGAGAAATACCTTTAATTTTTTTGAATTTACCGTTTTTATGGCGGGATCATGGTTCATGGTTTGGCTCTAATTCGATTTTTTTAGTTCCTCTTATGAATCTAGAAAGAGCATGAATATCACATATGCTCAAGTCATCATAATCTAACAATCTTAATCTAGTTATTGAGAATGCTGGACACTTTATCTGTTAAAGTGATATATATTGTTAAAATTTGACAGCTGATTGATAGGTTGGAGGACATGTGGTGGCCACCTGTGTTATACGCTATAATGAACCCGATCATAAAATGCGCCAGTCCACTGTCAAATTCTTTTACAATGCGCTTTGTTACCTTGCAGGTTTCCGGTTTAGGCTATTTACTTTTGTGGACAGATTTCTCAAAGTAATTGGCTCTACAAAGAAATTTTTGCATAACACAAAAAAATTGATTCACTATATCTTAGTTTTTAAGATATTGCTATATACAAATCAATAACTCATTTATTCGTATCTTATTCTATTTATTAAAATTATTTGCTGTTGTTGTAAACCGCTGCAACCTGTAAGCAGATAACATGGAAGGATGTGCAAGATGATTACATGGGTGGGATTAATATTATTTCATATGATTTAACTCTTGTTATTGCACAAGTTCTGTAATCTGTCAGATTCTTCAACAAAATTCTAATCTTATAATCCTAATGTTGTAATTTTAATACCTTCCTAAAAACCTTAGAGTTTATATAGTTCTTGAGATTTTTATTTTCTCTTCTAAAAATTGTCAGATAATTCTTGATACATAAATTGTTTTTAAATTTAAATAAATCCGACATGTATTGGGTGATTTCTAGGAGTGCTCAACTGAATGAGATCAGCTTATATTGATCAGTGAGGAGATTTGTTCAAGAAACTTAAGATTAGAACCTGGCTGTAGGGCTGATAATAATAAGATACTTCTTTTATAAGTAACTTTTCTTACTTCTGCTCCTAATTTAATTTTCTTTTGCTCTTCAATTTTTACATTCCTCTAGCTTATATTAAATTACTGATATTAATTGGGTACTGGAAGATCTTATTTTAATTGTTCAAATAAATGATTTTCTAGTCAATGCAATTTGAATGTTATTATCATATTATTTACTACTTTTAAAGTTGTACTAAAAATTAATTTCAAATAATTTAATTTAATTTTAAATTAAATTAAAATTATTTTAGTTGTTTTGGATACTGTCAAACATCCATCAGCAATGGTCTTATGAATATCTATCTATTGGTTTAATTATCCAAACATTATTTTTAAACTTATGATAGATATTTTACGGTATTTAAAACAGCTTTATTTAAAATATCTTCCAATCTTCTAAAATATCATTTAAAATATCTTCTAATTCTTATATTTTAATAATTAAAAAATGAAAAAAGAATTACTTTTTTTTAAATTTATTTTTGTATTAATTTGTTTCATAATTATATTATTTATAAGAGATCGACTAACCTATACGTATTATGTATATATAAATTTGTATTTTTTATATTTATTTATTATTTCATATTTAATTGTGAGCGTTTTTTTATATATATGTATATATATACCTACATTATTTTTATTGTTTTGATTTATTTGTGTAATTTTCTTATATTATTTCAAATTCAATTCATGTAATGTACAAAAAAAATTTCGTTCACTTGTTTATTATTTTTGCTTAGTACTATTATTTTTTGTCTTTTCTTATAATATTATTTATTTCATAAACAAATTTATTTGCTTTAATATATTTAGAAAAACATAAACAAAATTATATATATTATTTATACAAATTCAAAGACTCACTTTTAAACTGAAAGTGCTAAGTGTTTGTGTAAAAATGAGATGTTCTTAATTTAATAAATATATGATTAATGATTTAAAATATCTACATTTAATACTAAAAATAGTAGAAAACTAATAAAAAAAATTATTTTTATTTATAAATCAGTAAAATTAGTTGAAGAATTCATTTTTCAATGCATATAAATCAAAAATGATTGCTACTAAATTAAAGATTAATTACACAAAATTATTTCGATATAAAACTTCTGACTGAAATTACAATTTAAATATATGTATATGTTTAAAGAATTTTCTTTTTTTTTCAAATTTTAAATTAGTAATAATTTGTAATAAGCACTTTTCTTTAATTTATGTAAATAATTTGTACATATTTTAAAATTTAATTGAAGTCTTTTAGATTTACATAAAACCATATCATTAAACTGATGATGTACAGTGCAATAATTTCTTTTTTTAATTAGTAAAGTCAATAACCTATAGTTGCAAATCAAAACAGTAGATATTAACATTCGATCTTATGGAGTAAAATTAATTGTATGTATGTTAAACAAATTTAATATAAAACATGTAATTTTATTAGTAAAACCTGTTGACTTGAAAGGAATACTAAAGCAGCTACGCGTCTAACATTAAATCATCCTGTTTATACTATGCAACTATACTATTTTTTTAACTTTCTTTCTAAGCGAGGTAAACTTGTTTCAAGTAATTTGCAATTGATGCCTATATAGAGATATACTCGTATATAACTGATAGCTAATTTGTTGCGAATGTGAAAAATGTGTAAAGTGGGTCACATTCTTTATGTATCTTTATACAATAAATAGAGAATGAATGAAGAATAATTAATAATCAATCTTTTTGAAAGCCAATTAAAGGCATGGAACCATCATCAGGTTTAGAACAACTACAAACAAATTTAAATTGAACATTGGTTCAATAATGTTTGTTAGTAAAAAGTTCAATATATATTGGGCAATAACTACTACTACATAGTTATCACAAGTTTTACTTTTAAGAAAATGCGTAAGCGTTCAGTTAATATGGACACTTTATCCAGAATTAAATTGGTTTATTTCTTTGTTTTATACATTGTTATATTGCGAAGTAAACTTCTTTAATAACAATGAAGAAAACTAGGTATGAGCTTTCAGATTTTAAAGCAACCATATAAAACGTTTAAATGATTTTAGTCAATTCGATAAACATTCGAAATCTTAGATCTGTTTAAAAAAATTCATAAAAAATCGCAATTTAATTATATATGTAACAATTGATATTTTATCAATATTAAAAACAAATTACACATATCAACAACTATGATTAAAAATAATTTTAAACCTAAAAAATTCGAAATTTATAGAATATACAAGATGGATTCCTTAGTAAACAGAACTTTTTAATAACAGGTACAGTTTAATAGAAGTTTTTAAAATTAGTAATCTTTAGTAAAATCATCTAATATAAACGTATGCATTTAAAAATAAGTCTTTGTAGTTAGGCCCCATCTATTTGCATTACATACATCGACAAGCTACAACAATGGATCTGATTCGGCACTGTGCAATTTTATCCTTTTCGGAAAATTATATTTACAAATAAAAAGGAAAGCGTTTATGTAAAAGAAAGGTATACTTTCTTATCGACAAATCTAATCGCAAATAGGGAGTTTCACTACAAATATCTATTCTTAAAAACACTGTTTACTTTAAAATCCATAACGAATAAATACATTTCCAGTGTATAGTATTATGTTACAATAAATTTTCCTTTCCTTTCTGATATTAATTTATTAACTTAAAGACTACACTGTCAAGTTTTTAGCAAATTTGTTGCAACACCAACTTATTTACAATGACATATAAATTTTTTGTAGTTGCCAAAAACCTGCAATATAAATTTTCATAGCAAGTTTTGGCTGACAAATTTTCTGCTAATAAAACTTTTAAAATAATTGCCTTTGTAGTTTTGGTTTAAAACAATATACATTTTAAGTGCTTTACTTTTTAAATTAAATATGAAAGAAAACTTTAAATATGAAACAAAATTTGTACTTTTCAATAATATTGTTTTTAAAATTTAACTTTTTTGATTTATTGGACCGCACATTTTATATAAAATAAGACATAAATTTTATATAAAATAAAACAAAATTTTTATATAAAATATAAAAGTTATACAACAATATAATATAGTTCGTAGGGACAATTTTCAAGTCATACTTTTTAGATAATACAATTCAATAACAAATTAAATTTTTAAATGTTTTTGCGGTCTTCATGTTATAGTTTCTATAATATTAAAAATAAAATAATAATGATTTGATTACATTTTAAATTTTTCAAACTTAATAAAATAATGATTTTACAATTCAGATAACTTTATAAAAAAAACTAACTTATAGTCTTCTAAAATATTATGTTTATAAAGTATAATTTTTAGTTAAACTTATGAGACTGAGATTTTTTATAAATAACAAAACATATATAAAAATTTAGACTCATTTCTCTTAACAATTAAAAAAAAAAAAAACAATGATAAGTACCTAATAGATTTTAGGTTTTGTTTTATAATGTGAAAAGTACAATTATTATTTAATTTCAATCCTTTGCTTTCTTTGTTCTTATTAACCATTAAAAATAAAATTATTTACTACGTTCAAATTAAAAAAAAAAATTGATTAAAATAATATATATCATTTATAGATCATATAATATAATTAATAATAGTTTCAAGTGAAATAGTTATTTGTTTTTAAATTATAAATTAAATTATCGCAGTGATAATATTAGAAATGTTAAAATGTTTTAAGTTTAACTTATACATAAAATAGAACTTAATGAATTTAAACCAATATAAATAAAAGAATTGAAATAAAAAATATAAATAAAAATATATAAATACAAAATCAAAATAAACAAAAGATTTAAAATAATTAAAATAGAAGTCAATATTTATGAACTTTATGAAGTAATAATAATAAAAAAAAATCAAGTAATAATAATTTTAAAAATATTTTAGTGGTTATGCATTATAAATCTAAAGGCAAATTATTATTCTACTAGATGTTTATTTTGTGACGTAAATACAATAAAGTAGAGTAGCATATTCATATTTTTACTTATGGAATTGTAAAGTTTTACATCGAAATAATTACTATGCATAATTCTAGTTACAAAGTTAAAATAAGTCATAAAATCACTTTTCAGACAAATCGTTTTAGAAACGTTTTTACTATATAAATCATTAAAGTCGATTGTTTGTATGCATTAGTAGTAGTGTGTGGTGTTAAACAGCTTAAACAATCGAAATAGTTACGTTAATACCAAGATTTCCATTATCGGCAAAAAGCTGTGCTATAGACGTGTCAAATACTAAGCAATCAGAGTTGTGTATAGCAGAAGCGACGCCTTCGTGTATTGAACGAGGCATTGCTTCCCATGTGAGACGGCGTCTATTGCCATTCAGTTCTAAACGATAAACGAAATTCTCAGCTTCTTTACGTGAACCTATTAATTGGACGATTGCGAAGAACTGTTGATGACCATCATATTTTTCTTGCTTCTCAAGCACGAGCATGAAATGGTGACCAAAGCATGATTGCATCATCACCCAATCGACTGCGCCAGGTAAATTAATATCGGTAGCAAGAAAAACAATATCTTCGCCTTGTAACGTTGTTATACTCTTGTGCGACATCATTAGGTGCTGCATGACTAGATCGAGAGGTCCTTGCCATTTACATGAAGCACCAGGGCAGGGACACAAATAAGGGCGACGTTCACATGTTTCTTCGTGTTCTGTTTTTTCAGTATAAACAAGTGATGCTGTACAACCATAACCTGAATGTTTACATGGAAATTTCACATTCGATGCCACCTTTTCCATTGCCAAATTTCGTATGTTAGCCAAGGGGCCGCGGCATGTTGGACAGCAGGTGAGCTTTGATCGGCATGAAACGCAAACTAGATGACCACTAGAGCATTGAAGAATTGGTGGCAACACATAATCAAAGCACACCGGACATTCGAAAAGAGAAGTCAAATCAGCAGACATACCACCATCACCGCCCCCGGCGGACGAAAGTGATGAGCTGGAGGATGATGATGTATTTGCTGAAGTATTGCTGATAGTAGTACCAGTGCCAACAACAGTCGGTGTATCACGACGTTTAGGGTTGATTTTGTTAGACATTGGTTTTGGTCTATATGTGATGGATTAAAGTTGGTTACCAAATTTGGTGCTAAAGCGTACAAGAATAATGATAACACCAGATGTGTTGTAATCGTTGTTATTGTATTTATATTGACTTTGGTTTTAGTGTAAGTATTTAGAATGTCTATGTCTTCTGTAGTTCGGCTTATTGTTGCAAATTTATTGACAATTTAACTGAATTGATTTGCGTTGTGTAATAACAAAAAATATTTGGCAGTTAACTGGCGGTGTGGTCACAAAACGAAATATACTATGGTTCCTTGTATGTTAGCCTTTCTGTTATTAATGTTGTTTAAGTTATATTATTAGCTAAATTTTTGGTAGTGCTGTTACGTTGATTAGTCTATTATATGTTTTATTTAAAAGTCCAAAGTCAGGATTCTTGTTTGCATTTCATTCGTTGGATTTTACTGGAAAAAGAAATAAAATTGTTAATCAAAATTGTACTGATAAATTTTTATTTAGTAATATATAAATTATATTTTTATTTTATCATATAGAAATATATAGAATGCGTAACACTGAATAAGTGGTCTAGCACACTGATTTGCACTAAAACTTTGGCAGATTTTAATAGGATTTGCAATCTTAAATTCCTCTTTATTAAAAAAAAAAAAAATATTTTCAAACATCAACAATGGCTTATTGTCTCTCCATTACGTTACTTCGTTGAATATATTCTTTGCCATATTGAATATATATTTTAAAATATAGAACAACATATATATTGTGACGAAATAATATTTTTCACGTTTTTAATAAAAACTGCAATCAGTTATTGCAGTTATTCAGTTATTATTAATCAGTTATTATTGTTATATGTGATATACAAAGGAATATCTTACATATTTATACAAGGCGTTACGTTAGCTCAAAAAACAAAAACAAAAACAAAAAAAACGTATGTATATCGAGTTTTAATAATAATGATCAATAATATATATTTTATTAATTTTATTGTTAAGGGATGTAGCACTGAGACCGTCGGGTTTATTGTGCCGCCTTCTGGGTTTAGAGTTGGTCTCTAAACCTTGTTGCGTCAATAAAAAGTAATATAGAACCTACTTTACAGAGTTTTATTGCCTCTTTGCCTCTTCAATAGGAATATACATTCCCATTTTAACAGCACATGTGTGGCTGACTCATCATTATTTTCTCAGAAACTATAGTTTGCATCCGTATGTATACCCACTCTCACAAGGTGGTATTTTAGTTTACATTGCCCTGTTAAGATTTTTGTGATGATTCTAAGTTTTTTTTTTGATAGGTTTATACAAATCTGGTATCTCCTATTGTTATAGGTACCAATAAGTGATTTGGATTGTATTAATCATGGTATATTATCCCAGTAATCCTTTTTGTTCTGGTTCTCCTTTATTTCTGTGAGAGAAAGAAGCGTACTATGTTCTAGTCCACAGAAAGTTTCCGGCTCCCATCATCGGTGTGGCTGCTCCTTTCATGGCTAGTTTGTCTGCGTGTTCGTTTCCGAGTACGCCAGTATGTCCAGGTACCCAGAGAATCGACACCTGATTTAATGCGCCCAGCAGATTTAGCTTGTCAAGGCAATATTTATTTATAAGATTGATATTAATATTATGATAGTATATTATAATATCAATACATAATATATGTGATATATATTTATATTCATATAACTAATTGAATTAAAGTAAGGTGCCGTTAGATACGTTTAACACCAAAAAAACCTGCAGTAAATAAAATTTTATAAATCATATGTTTGGATAACATCTTTATTTGTACATTGATTTTTATGTATTAAATACAATATCTCTTGAGCTAAAATTATTATGGGTTAATGGGTATAAAAATTAAGGAAATTTATTAATGTAAATAATTTAACTAATGCATCAGTAGTTTATTATTTCGAAAGTATAGCCTGTAAGAAAAGTCTAACTTAACCAACAACAGACCCTATAATGTTGATAACTTTTTTCTAGCTATGTTCAGAAGCTATTATATCGAAATTTGTACATATGCTAATTTCTGGAAAGGTATTTTTAATAAATTATATTAAATTGATTTATAATTTAAGTAATCGAGTAAGAGAAATAATATAATAAATGTTTCTAAAAGTATTTAGTATGTGAAAATTGTTATGAAATCATAATCAACCAGGGAAATCAAAGGGAATTAGTCTATTGTCTCCAGCCATATTTTAATTGGATTTTAGGTATCTTTTAATGGATATTTTTTTGGGTTACAGCTAGTACTATTACTAAAAGTTATAGTAAATTAATTTAATCCTCAGATATATTAAAAATAATGGAGTATCTATATATTCATATATTATATATTAGTTATATATTTTTAAAATATAACTATATATATGAGAAGTTAAAAGTTATGTTTTTAAGAACAAAATCGTTCCACTACTAAAATCATTTATGAAAAATATATATCAAATGTATTAAGAATGTAATTAGAATGATATATGATACATACAATTTACTGGATTCTTGCTATTTTTATAAATTTCATGAAGTTTTAAAAAAAATCGCATAAAATAATAAAATCAAATAAAAGAAAATATAACAAAACAAAAACAAAAAATAATATTCAAAAATACTAAATGAAATTGTATAATAAATAAGAATTAAAAGTAACTTAATTTCAATGAAAACTAAATTAGACTAAATTTAAAATATAAAACAATTTAAACCAAGTAAAAAGTATTTGGGATATTTATAAAATCTGTATTAATTTAATAACTTATACTAGATAATTTTTACAATTAACAAAATAAATTTAATGCAAAAGTATTATAAAAAATAAAATGGACCAGAGTTTATATTAGAACCAACAATTAACCATCCATTCGATTATAGCTATCCTTTCGAATATCTTGACTCAACCTTTATATTATGTGAAAATACAACTTAATATTATATATTCTTCTTGAGTCTCCAAATAGAAGTCTCCAAATATATCTTTACAAAGTCTTATCGTTAGAAAGCCACTAACTAATAATCTATCTACATAAATTTAACAAATGTACAGATTAAATTGCACGTTAGATGCTTAGATTTAATCCTCATGAATGTTAACCAATGTGTGTATATCAGTTGCTTTTGAAATTATACTTGTGAGTATTCTGCGATGGCACAAAACCGTCGATTTGCAAGTTTTTTTGGCAAAAAAAAAGTCAACTCAACTGGCATAGACGCCACTTCAAAGACAAATTTCAGATACATATCGAAGTCAGACGTCAAAATATGTAAGCGTTGGGATAGTGGCATTGAATTTGGTAGGACCTACCCATACATGGCGAAAAAATAAATATTACTTAATGTTTTAAAGAGAAATGTTAGAAAATAAATGTTTATCAGAAATTGACTTAAATTGCATGGTATGTTAAGGATGTATTTATTATATTTATATAAGGTGAAAATAAACTTAATCCTAAGTGTATAAAAATGTATATACATCTGCATAAATTATAATACGTTATATCATATAGACAACCATCACTACTTCATTACTTCTCACGACCTCGCTGTGATCGGGTTATAAGACTGATACGAAACATTAATATTGTTGGTGCAATTATGAATTACAGTATATAGTTTTATAAGAGAAGTATTAGACATTTAATTATGTTAAATTCATATCTAAAATACGTTCGAAACCTTTCTATAAAATATTTAAGTTACTTAATATATTGATATTTAAAACTAATTCAGTGAACTTTTAAGCTAAAATATAATGGAGAAAATGATTAATTTTTATTGTATTCACAACTAATTTTGTTTATTGAATAATAATGTTTCTCTTTCATTAACGTAATAATAATAATGTCAGTAATTAATTCCAGTGGGTATACAAGCATAATATTCGTATATTTTTCTCCACAAAAGTACATATAACGAAATACTTTTACAAGCATTTAAAAGCTAAAATCGAATCGAAATCAATATAATAATTAATAACAAATAATTATATTTACACCGCTTACATTATATTCACTAAATGAAGTATTTATTCATATTGACTTCAATAAAAAAAAAGTCATCACTTCATAAAGAGTCACTTTTTATTACTCCACGCCTAACTTAATTGTAAATAATTAAAAAAATTTCTTTGTTCTTGCAGAGGGTTACTTGACATCATGCACATTCGATTATTTAACCGATAATTTCGATACACGTTTGTTTGTTGGCACCATATTCTTCTTTAGTTTTGTATGCCCAACTTCACTGATTGTCTACTACTACAGCCAAATTGTTGGACATGTCTTCTCACATGAAAAAGCGTTACGAGAACAAGCGAAAAAAATGAATGTGGAATCATTGCGGTCTAATGTCGATAAGAGTAAAGAGACAGCTGAGATACGTATAGCCAAAGCAGCTATTACGATATGTTTCTTGTTCTTCGTTTCATGGACACCATATGGGGTTATGTCTCTTATTGGGGCATTTGGTGACAGAAGTCTTTTGACACCCGGTGTAACTATGATTCCTGCCTGCGCTTGCAAAATGGTGGCTTGCGTAGATCCGTTCGTATATGCTATAAGCCATCCTAGGTATCGTTTAGAATTACAAAAACGATGTCCATGGTTGGCGATTAATGAGAAAGCCGAAGTTTCAACTACTGCTTCAGTAAATACGGAACAGCAACAGACTACAGCAACGTAAAGGAATTACTTTTTATGATTATGATTTGAAATTATGGATATATAAAATAATAAACATAAACAAATAATTATAGATTATATCTATTTTTAAACCAAAATACAGAAATACGTTGACGAAATGGACTAAACAATGGATATGAATCATGTTAATTTACATGTATAATGATGAAGACCTATGCGGTATGGTCTACATATATACCAAATAACAATATTTTTATGTATAATTTGTAGAATTTTAATTTAACAGAAATAAAACTTTATTGCATTAATAATTTTAATTATTATATATTTTCAAATTACGATCATTATTAAGAGGAAGCTTTAAGTTTAAAAATGTAATGTATAAACAAAGATATAAAATTATATGCTATATAATTAATTAAACTAGACGTCTCCAGATTGTGTTAAAATATATTAAATCGATACACACATCGATAAAGTAATGCTTACAGTCTGGCAATATATCATTGGTCAATGATTAATAATGTACTGAGAGAGTGATTTTCATCATTTTGGCATAAACTCAGCTTTCACCACATTTCATCATCCAGAACATAATGAAAATGAGTTTAATTAAGTTAACCTTACTGGTTTTGTAATGTTATTGCATTTATTCTAGATTGTAATCGGAGAAAAATCACGTTAGTAAAGTCAGTATCTCTAATGGTACGACAAAGTTGAGAGCATACTATTCACATTTGATGTAAAACATTGGAGAAAGTGTAAACGAAAAAGAGAAAATAGGAGAAATATGAGTACTGATTGAGGTCATAGATCGTCAACGGGTTGTTGTGGCAACTAAAGTAAACAAGTGATAATTATTATAATTTGATTATATAAATAATTACTATCACCTCCCCAAAATTATTTTAGGAGTACAGCTCCCTACCATATGCATGGAAAATTTAACTACAATTCTTGGGTTCAACAGTTCACTCGAGAATACTTTCAAATTAATTATAGTTAGACCAATCCGTTTTGGGTTATGTGAATTGAAGAGGCTGCCTTATACCCATTTTAAATGACCAAAAATTAATTCTTATTAACTTTTAAAAATATATGATCATTATACAAATGCATATCTAATTTCGGTCGTGTTTGAAATAGTCAAATCATCAACACTTCTGAGACTTAACACCAATATCTCTCTAAGCAGGCATGTTTAAAATGAATAACTACAAAAAAATATTGAGAACTTATGTCATTTTATAATATAGTCTAGGTACCCATTCTAGTAAAAACTAAATTTCTCTTTCTATCATACCAGCCGCAGTTGTGGAGAGGATGATAGAAATGCCTCCCATCTGATTTGTTTTTGCCTAGCATGTGCGCGGCGCCGCCTTATTACTTTAGGGGTTATATTTTTTGAGAATCTTGGCGAACTACGAGACTTTCCTCTGAATAATAATATTATAAGCTTTGTCAAAGGTTCTAAGTGGTTCTAGCCACTGAGTTTTTAAATATACGGTAACGCAATGGGCCTATAGGCTTGGGATCGCAGGGATCATATATATTTTATATATAAAATTATATTATTATGTTATCTAAGATCTCCAATTATACAGTTTTTGGAAATTAAATAAGAAAAGACAATTTTAAATAATTTAACTTACATGACAGATCAAACTTGATTATAAAAGATAAATTTACACATTGAAGCCATTTATTCGGATTTCTTGAAAAACGGGTTGTAATATCTATATTTCGTTTACACTTTATTGAACATCTTACCAATTTTTATTGCAAAAATGCAATTATTATATTGTGTATAACAGATTCAGTAAAAATTGTTTTTGTGTATTAAAATGATTTTTTTTGCAATACAATAGTCTAAATGGTTTTTATGTGTACGATAAAATTTCATTCAACATTTAACAGGTTTTGAATTACCGATGACTGAACATAGATTATCTGTTCTCTTAAATATATATAGAAACTTACACCGGTAAGACTAACCAATATGTGAATAATAAAATTAAAATTATTTTAACACCATCTCCAAGTCACAGATATCATTAATCTTTTACGCATAACGTGATTTGCATGCCTAATTTTTTGAGAACCACAGCGGCTTTTACCCTACCACAAAGAAACAATTTCATATTAAAACTATATCACTCATAGTGTAAACAAATGCAGGTTATATGAGTATGTGATATGAAAGAAGTGGCAGGTAGATGAGAAGAAGACAGACAGCGGCTAAAACAATCATTTAGAGTTCAAAGTCACCAATTGCAACTTAAATGTTGACCTTCAAAATAATGCGATGACACTTAAGTATCAATATTTACAATACTTAGATACAAATGATAAGATTTTCTATAATAGTATTCAACTTTCTAAAATATGTGTAATATTTTAATATTGGTATTAATATTTTAAGTTTATATGTACATTTTGTAAATATATATAAATATAAAACCATTTTTTTTTATATTTAAAAATAAACTTTATAGTTTAATATGCCCTATTCACACATAACCACAACTTTGTTCTAATAAGGAAAGACATTTCTTTGTGAAATTGTCTGGATAAATTTTCCTACAGACTGGCACCTATCCTATGAATACTTCCACAGAACTGTCACTTTCGTTGACAATAATTAGATTTATTGCACCGTTGATAATGTTTATCGATTGTTATCTAACCATATGTTATATTATAGTCTCAATTGTAAAAAATTCTGTAAACAGACTCTGTTCATACTTCTATAAACAAAGTTGATAGATTAGTAGAACGTTTGTCTGAACAGATCTGGCAAATCCTGTTCCAGCCACATTTTATGATGATGATGATGCCAACTAATGTGGAAAACTAAGTGGTAGTTCTCAATTATTATTAAATTATTAATTAAGGTCTTAATTTTAAAACATATAATTTCATAATAAACCTAATGTCATCAGGTCTGCACGAGTGACATAATTTTCTCGAGTCAGATCACAGTTTTATTACCAATGATCCCAGACTAATCAGGAACCTAGCAAAGCACTACCTCAATAATATCAACGAAACATAAAACATCTGTCGAACTTAATACAACAAACATCGGTACAGAAATGATAAAACAAATAAAGAAATTGTCTGCTAATAAAAAATTTGTAATTATTTTTACTAGCAACTTATAGAGAAACGGAAAAAAGTACAATCGCCCAAAAGATTGAGTTTGTAAGAGTTAAAAGCGTCTATGTTAGGACTTAGGATTTCTAAGGACCATATGATGACAAATATGATTTATAATCTTAGTATTTTGAAAATATGATAAGTTCTAATAATATGATCTAATGCTATACGAGGTAATATCTGAATGCAGATTTTTAATTGAAAATCTTAATAAGTGGGTATGGATTCTACTTTAAAGTACTGTAATAACATTTCCAAAATGAACATTTCGGAGAGATGCTGATAGTGTTTTAAAGTATGAGATTTACTAGTACCTCATGCATTTTGACCCTATTTACACAAAAAAAAACTACTTATAGTAAATCTCTGGTATCCGAATTGGAAAATATAAAATATTTATTATATTTGCTCATCCGAATCACATTTTATGAACATGTCTACATTATAGTCTAGTTAAATAAAACACATTTATGAGTTATGTATGACTTATACGCCTAACACCTGCATTTTTTGCTTTTATACTTCTATTGGCTTTTCAATGGTTTCATCATTTAATTTGTGGATTAACTTAATGAACAGTGAATCATAGTGCAGTTTTTTTCAGTTTCTGTTGTTAAAATAAATATATATATATAACACATATATAAGTCATTTTCTGATATTTAAAATATGTCTCAAGCACTCCGAATGCTCAGTAATCTGGTGTGAACCCAATTTAAATGGACTTGTATAAAGAGTTTATATTATATTTAGTTTTTAAAATTAAAAAAAATTCTAGAATAAGCAATTTATTTACAAGAATGACTTGTATTGTTTTCAGGAAGTCTACATGGCTTTCTTATATCAACCAAACTAACTTCAAATATATTTTCAAACTTTCTAAAATTATTATATATTACTTTTTTTCTCAATTTTTGTTTTTTTTTTCTCCAATCATGTATTAGAATGATGAACCGCTATATGATTATTATGATAATTTACATGACGAATTAACTTATTCGTCTATAATATTATATCTTATCATATTCCACGATTTCGAGTCTGTCGGCATGAAAATGTATCCTGCAATTTTGACTAAAATTAAGAAAATATTTGGAAAAATGTGCAAAAATATGCGCATTAATTTGTGAGTTTCAATTGACGTAAAATATTAAACTTAAGTATGCAATTAAGTTTTTTCGAATAGAATACCTTTGTCTGTATGCTTCACTTAAGGAACAATACAGCAGAGCTAAAAAGCAATATTCTATTTCACAATTTTCTAAAAACTTTTAAAATTGCTAACAAAACTTTTTACACTCAAAATATTGGATTTTTTCAAAAAAACAAAACAAAAACAAAGGAAAAAGAAAAAATGAATAAAATGAATAAATTCGAAACCCTTTTTTATATCTCTAAAACCATCTGCCAAACAACAACACACATAGTGTGTAAGGCATGTGTGCGTATATAACATACAATCTATACAAATACTTTTATAAATATGTATATATCTTCCACATGGAAATAAGAAATGAAGGATCGTAAAAATTAACAATACAAATGAACAATCTAAAAACTCTAAAAGCACGTGTATGAGATATTTAGATATTTCTTCATGCATTCATAGAGACATGAAGAGGAAATTCACAGATACATATAAGGTGTGTCTGCCAGACAAATAACTGAACTTCATCAAAAAAACCAAGAAGAAGACAATTTATAATTTGAGAGCAGAGGAAACAGATTGACCCGCGAAGGTCACATGTAGAGAAACTGACCAAAGCATAACTAAAACCCAGCTCAACATCGAAATGCAAACACACAAAGATATCGCGTTGCAATAAAGCAAAATCCATAGAACGAGATAAATTGTATTTAGCGGAATATGGGTAGACGCATTTGTATCTGTGACTTTTTATCTTCATGTTGGTTACATTGTTGTTGTTCTTGTTGTTGTTGTTGTGCGCTAATAACGGCAACTCATGGAATTCTCTTTAACGAACGAATATGTTTAGAACACATTAAGAATGACTTAAAAGCGTTTCACACACAAAGTAAGCCACGCTGAAAATTCGTAGAACACAGAAATTGGTACCTGCAGATTGTAGATTGTAGATTTGAATAGTCCAAAAAATCTTTGTTTGCACTTACAAAGTAATATATAAAATGAAATTAAAAACACAGAAAGATGTGCATTAACCTTGTTTACTAAGTCTTAAGATAAAAAGATAACATTAACTTGTATATAGGTACATAATAAATCTCAACTATAAGCGAAATACAGCGTTCGTTCAAATGACAAAATTTCCATTTTATGATTCTGAAAACCGTTTCTTGCTTATGTAATCGTTATATAAATAGGATTGAATTGAATTTAACTAATTAAACAGTTTGAAATTGTCAGGCAGTAAAAATCGACCTTAGGTGCATTGTGACAGAGAAGGTACCTATAAGAATGTATTGAAAATCTTATAACAAAGAAACGAATTCACTACAAAATATAAAAAAAATATTTTTCTCTAATCAACTGAAAAGTTATTTCAGTCTTTATCTATGATTCAGAAAAATATATTAATATTTATATACGATATAGGGATTATGAGGATAAAGAAATTAAAATTCGGATGTCGACAAAAAGACATATTATGTATGTTCTCTTTCACATTTGTATAGAAACTGTAAAGATAAATCAGTTAGGAATATATAAATATATTTAAAAAAAATGTAAGCATTCTTATATTACAATTGCAAGTGGACTTGAATTGATTGTATAGAAACAGAATATTAAATTGATAGATTCTTATATTATATTAATATTTATTATATAATATTAATATCTATTATATTATATTAATATTTATTATATTATATTAATTATCTTATATATATTATATTAATAATTTATTTATATATTTATATTAATATGTATTATATAATATTAATATTTATTATATTATATTATTATGTTATATTAATATTTATTATATTTGTAAAATGGTGACCTTTATCTATAAATAAGTAACCTTATTAATGATAATGCTCATCTCTCTTAGTACTATGTTAATATATATGTAACATATATATATATATGTAATGTATATGTAAATTTACTCTGTTAGCAATCATTTAATAAAGAACATTATAATATTAATATTTATTATATTATATCCTTATTTCTATATATTATTATTTATATTACATATTATTTATTATATATTACTTTTTATTATTATATATTATTATTATTTTTTATTATTATGCATATTATAATATTATTTATTATATATTCATATATTGATATAAAATATATTTATCAAATTATGTATTTGATATTTTTTAAAATCAAATACAGGGATAAAATTTTGCATATAAGAACGTCGATTGATAATTTATAAGAAAAAAAATGAAAATTAAATGTAAGATCACTTCTACATATTAATTATGTGGATTTACAGAACACACATTTCAGAAACTACGCTATAACAATACATTTTTCATCAATGCGGGTTTTTAGGATTTTATGATTCTCAAATAGAACTATATATATTTTTCTTAATAAATTATTAGTGTCTAAGACAATTCATATACTCAAAGCGATAGAAGGAAAATTAGAATAGATCGTATAAGATGCAACAGTATTAGAAGTAAAACAGATGTCACAGATATTATTAAATTTATAAAATTTAAAAGACGACCATTGAAGAAGTATTTGACTCGAGTCACTAACAATGTCTTCATCAAATTATTTTGAGATAGGATACTAACATGAAAGTGACATCAAAGGAAATTTCTATAAAAATTGTTGGGAATACCAAATTAACAGTTTAGTAACAGAAAAGTAACAGAAGACCGAACCTAACATTATTTTAATTTGCATATTAAATAATTGATATATTTATCGAAAAGCTTAAGAAGAACAAGAAATCGTTTCCATCACGCGATGTAAGATATATCATCATCCAACGCGAAACTTCTCACTTATACTGGTCATACCCTGCATAAAACCTACGATGATATTCCTCACGCAACTCTGACTTGGAACTCGAAAGGTGCGGGACGTCAAGAAAGATCTTAAATGACAAGCAGGAGTACCGTCCTTACGGAATATATCGACTTTAGAGTGTTTTATAGATTTTTTAAGATAATAATATTAACAATAATATTAATCCCATGAAAAATCAGATATTATATTTATGTTATCTGTTGACTATAACTGCAATTTAAAAAACGTTCCAATTATCTGTAAACAATATTTCTATATAAAAGAATAAAAACTTAAATTATCTATTCGTTAAGTTACATCCTATAACGCTAGGCTAGCACTACCCTCATGTATTCATTCTCTGATAAGAGAATTTTCTGAATTATATATAATAATTATAAAAAAAATTTGCGTCTTTATCATTGGTTTAAAAAAGAAGTTAACTATTGAAAAGTGACTTTAGCTATATCAAAAACTACTTTATCGAAGGCAAGACATTGTTAACTAAAAAATTTGTTATAGAAATATTACAAATAGTTTTAAGATCAAAAAAAGAAAAACAAAAATTTATTAACGAATATATTAGCTATAATAACAACTTGAAGTGAGGTCTTCAACCGTCTTGAGGTTTATCTTGACCTTGCCTGCAATGATTAGTTAAAATAATGTTCAAATGGCTTTTATTCGTAGGTAGGAGTAATCAATAACTGTACTTTATTATGGACATTCAAGAATGAATTTGAAATTATATTATTATTACTATAATTGGAAAATAGTGGACCCTTTTAGACTATTGTGCAAATTTTTTAATAGTTACTAACAAAAAATAATAATTTTGTTAGTAACTATAAAACAAATATGTATCTTTATTAATATTATTCAACAAATGGTAAATAAGTAGAAAGAATATAATTGCTAGTAATTTTATAAATAGATACTTTAGTATTTTTCTGATATGGATAAACTTATTTTTATCTTTTCGAACTTTATCCAACAATAGAATTTTCTGTTTTGAATTTATAATCTAAGAGTTTTTTACAAAACAAAATAATATATATTTTTATTACTTAAGTTTTTATTTCTATTATTAAAATGATTAATTGTTTAGAACAATATCAACTTTTTCAATTAGTCGTTTTCTGATGACTCTTAATTTCTAGCTGTTATAACACCTACTTGCAACTGTTATTTAAGGTCCTTTTCCATTGATGTTTAAGTAATCTAATCTATGATATTATCGGGTTTATTATCTTTGCTTTCATTATAGTTTTAAAGATTCACAAAATCATAGAGAGAATTTTACCAATAATTGAAAGTTATTGCACTTATTTTTTTTCCCGTCTCAACTTTTATTCCCATTGAAGTCCGGGAATTTCTTTTATTTTTAAGAATAAATTCTCTTAGCCAAGCGATAACAATAAAATTAGTTGGAAACTTCACAAAATCATAAAGATATCTTACTATGAAACTGTTTTCTATTATTGGAAATTATGTGTATTAATTAACGACTGACTATAAAAAGCTTAATATTGTTTTACTATAATGCATTTATTGCGATGTTTTATATTGTTATAAGCAAAATAACCAAATCAAGCCATAGCTAAAAACTTTAAAAATTTTTAAACCCCATAAATTAGTCTATTTCGTTTACGAAAGTCTAGATGATATTAAAGTTGTTGTGAGGTCTGGATATCCTAATATGTAAAACAATAATGAAATTATGAAAAAAAATCAAACAACTTGTACTTGTTATTACCGCAATTACCACTTGAGAGATTACGGAAACTGTTTTTACGAATGTTTTGGAAATAAAAGAAATTGCAGTAAAATTTGTTGCTAATCTAATTTCGTGCCTAAACTTAAACACATATACTAACTGGGACTGGGAACATGTGAGTTTATTTTTTGCATACTCAAAAAGACATTTACATGGTCATATCTTTTACTTTCTCAAACTGGAAAATAAGTTAATAGGGTAGTAACTTCCTCATTCTCCACACTGGGAACTTATGAGTTTCTTTGTTTTCATACTCAAAAAAACATACCCATAGTAATATCTTTCACTTTCTCAAACTAGAAAATAAGTTAGTATCCTTGTTAATATTATAAAGGGATTAATTTAGTGAAAGTGGATTAAAACTTGAACAATAATAAAATTTTTTGAAAATACATATTTAATATATGTCTTAATTTTCGAGATGACTTACATTTTATTACATTAAAATTTACTAATTGATAATGTGTGTGAAAATTAGATCTTTGGAACTCATTAAAAGAAACCACGTGAACACTGCAAAGCTCACTGCAGGTCTTTCTGGTCATTGGTATTTAGGAACCCACCACGCCAAGAAACTGCACATTCCTCATAATCATCACTGCAGTAGTTGTAGAAACCCACAGAAAAAGAAAACATAACACATTTTCTCTGTAAATGTCCGGATTTGGCAACCAGAAGAAATAGATTTTTAGAAAGATACTTCTTTGACAGTTTATCAGACTGTATTTAGTTAATTCGATGGGATGGATTTAGTCTCTACTCTTCTATACTAAGAGTTCTTGCGAGCAATGTGGTAGCAAAACTGTAAAAAATCGCCGTAATTGAGGTACATGGGATTTAACTAATGACCTGCCACTGAAACCAACCCACCAACTAATCTTGTCATTATGAGATCATCAACAAACTTTTATAATGTGTTTTATAATGTGAGATGTGTTGATTTACACATTTTTTTAAATTCACTCTTGCAGTTTTAACCGTATATCAAATTTTCATTAATTAATTCTTTCAGTTATTTCTTATCAATCTACGTGTAATTGAATGCATTATTAGCTGTAAAACCACACTTTAGTCACTAGCAAAACACGTAACCAATTGGTTTTTTATTTTAATTGATTGGTTTGCTTTTTCAGTAAAATCCCCATAGTGCACAATTGCATATATAGATACATACATCTTAGGAATCCATACGCAGAAATACATGAACGTATCGTGCGTATGTAACATTCATACAATATTTTTGTACGCGACTAGGTATTTGCACCCAAAGTTTTTATAGAAAATAAACACGTGCGAGTTAAATTGACGAGCTGAGAATTATTCATCTACGGACACAGTATGTGGCACTACTCGGACGTGTGTTAACAATTGGAAAAATAACTCCAGGATACACAATTTTCGAAACATGAACTCTCTCTTTAATAATTAATGAATATAAAATAAAATATATTTATACATTTGTATATTATTTAAGAAAATATCTGGAATGCTATGGAAAAGTAATCAAATCTTTATAGAAAATTAAAGTGACAGCTCTTTTCCCGAAAGCAATATTTTTTATCTATTCTATGGAAAAATCCAACACACCAGCAGTTTTCATTTCCTGTCACAAACTGCAATCAAATGTAGTTTAAAAGTAGCTGGTTTTTTCTTTTTTTGGATATAAAGATTTTAAAATTATATTGTCTAATGTCACTTTCATAGAAGAAAAATTTAATAAATACCAACCTCACGCGATCTGAGATTAGATCTCTATAATAAATGACTAAAATTTTTCATAGACTTGCTAAGGCTACATAAAATTAATTGAATGTTCTTTAAGACTTGTATATTTAAACAATTTTCAACTCTAAACTCCCGAAAGCATATAACTAGTTTAATATAAGATATATGTTTTATATGGTAATCAATCACAGCTTAAATTTATGTCAAAATCAGTATTCGTTCAAAATTCATCTCCAAAAACGGAAATGAATTATTTTTAAATGAAATTATTTTCAGTGACAGATTTCACTTTATGTTAGATTGATTCTTAAATAAGGAAAACTCTCAATTAATGGCTAAATCCATAGTAGATTTAATAAAAATCATTACAGTCACAATAAGTTACATTTTAATAGGGTCATCATGAAGTGCTATTTCTATCAATGAAAAAACTATTAACAATCAATGCAAACAAAATTTTATTCCCATTTGAAATCTAGATCAAAGATTTTGACAACCCATTTTAATATAATTTATAATCAATTTTAGCATCAATACACTTTTTTGACCAA
Organism: Teleopsis dalmanni; assembly: GCF_002237135.1. Taxonomy (NCBI): domain Eukaryota; kingdom Metazoa; phylum Arthropoda; class Insecta; order Diptera; family Diopsidae; genus Teleopsis; species Teleopsis dalmanni. The sequence goes on along the minus strand of NC_051846.1, from coordinate 54,547,499 downwards.
TGATTCATGTTCATTGAATGATGAACATAATGTTTAGTTACAATGGTATATAGGATGCATTATTTTATGGGTGTGCTTAATACATGACCTATTGTATATGTAATGCTTAACATAGGTCAAGTAATATTATTATTTACTGACCAAATGTGTCTTCTACAATGAATTTCCTTCCCTCTCCTCTATATGAAGTCTGGTATGATGCTCATTTTAAATGCATCTTCTGATTAAACATTTTTATTTCAATTGAGTTTTAGTAAGATGTGACTATTCATAACTTCTTTCCAAAAAAATCATGACATGACACCAAATTATGTAGTAGTATTTTTTATTATGAAAATAGTATGGTTCCAATTATTATACCCATTATATCCAAATTCAAAGGATACAGTTGTTTAATACAAACAATTCCAGCCGATATAACAGGATATATTTTGCTTACTATTTTACTTTATTCCTTATATAGTAAGAATATGCTAGCAACATTTGCTGAGCGTACGACTTTACTTCATAAGTACATTAACATAAATCACTAAAAGATGTTTAATAATACTGAAAATTGGTTAAAAATGAATAAATGAATCTACAACCCGAAACCATTTGTCACCGACGGTTAAATGCTGCTTACAATGATTGTTTGAGCATTACTATTTAAATAGAAAATGAATCAATCTGACTTTCCAAAAGAAAAAAACCAATCTATAATATTTTTAATATATACCCAGATACGCGTGATAGAAAAATGCTCCAAGAATTGAATTTATTCAATAGTACAACTTTCCGACGGCATTGATCAAAACTATGATCAGTATTGGCTTTATTTCAAGGGTTTAATTCATAGTTTCTAATATAAGTCAAGTCAAAAATAGTTCAAGTTCAAGTCAAAAATGATAATGAAATAAAAAAAGTAAACATACTTTTTTCTAATATGTTATGTGGAATTAGTAACAATAGAACTTTTTATATTTTATTAGGTTCTAGAAAGCATTAACAGTTGCAAAACGTAAATAATTTAAAAACCCATTTTAAACAACATGAAAGGACCGTCGGTATCTCTTAAAATGAATATAAGAAGATTTTACATATATTATAAATTACTATAGATCTACAAACTACGACTACAAGACTGTTCATGTGGAGAAAGAAGTAAACGAAAAGGGATATACGTATGAGATAAATAATGATAATAATTTACGACAGGAAAACGCAAGACCTTTCGTTAAAAATTTGAAATAACTTTAAAGTATTTCCATTTTTACAGTTTGGCAAAACGACTAGTGCATCCCTAATATCACTGCATTAACCCAACGCAACAGATAATGTTTTATTGCTCTAATTTTTTTTAAAGCTCGTTCAACTCTATATTTAAATAGAGTAAACTTCTGCAGCTATTAAAAATTCAAATATAATTGTTAATGGATTAACGACTTATGCATAGATTAAAAGTCCGTTAGTAGAGATTTCAGCAAGTTAACAAAAATACATTAAGTATATATTACTTTTGTACGAGTAGTAAACAAGTATATTAGATTTAAATGCACCATAATATAAGCTGAAAAGGTCGACTTCTATAATAGTTTATATGAAATAACTTAAAATAATTGAATAATTAACTGATCTCAAATGTATATTTTTTAAATAGTTTTTATGATTTCCGAAAAGTATTAGGAAAGTATTTATAAAATTTGTTCTTCCTACTATTTATAAGAAATAATATCAATAATCAAATCAATTATAAACTTTAGACATCCTGAATTATAACCTCTGGACATTTTAAAATAACTAACATTAACTTAATAAAAGAAATATATAATAATACTAGCTGACCCGGCGAACGTTGTTTCCCCTTGCAATTAATTTTCCTGGCGTTCGTTGCGTTGCTCTTGACTTTCATTAGCACGTGTAATTGTATCCTGGTTTCTTACATCTTCATTGTTTTCTGCCGATCTATTTAACCGACGGTTCTGGAGTAATTGTGAATTCCGAGTCCGTCGACCAATATTTCCTCCTCGTCCACGAAGACGTGCCATTGTTTTTTGTACGATATTTATATCTTTATATATATAATTCTTCTTTTTTGTGTGTTGAATTTTTGAATTCGCTGGATTTACCAGGAATACTACCACATAACTTAAGATTAAAAATTGGCTCACCTATAATTATGCTGCGGAATTTAAATGCACTTAAGCTATGCAACGTCAGTTTTACAATTCATTTTAGAGATTTTAAAGTTTTTAAACAAATCAAAGTAAGCATGAATAAATTTTAAATTTTTAATATAAATGTATATGGATACCAAAAAATAAAAAATTGATTAAAAAGACATTATCCAGTGGGCCAAATTGTGAATCTAAACCTTCCTTGAATCCACTTGAACACACACAAAAAATTTCATCAAAATCGGTTCAGCCGTTTAGGAGGAGTTCACTGTCAACACACGTACAGAAGAATTATATATATAAGATATAAAAATATATGAAATATATAAAAGTATATAAAATATATCAAAATATATAAAATATATAAAGGTATATATGAAATATATGTATATATAGCATTTCTTTCGATATGCTGGAATGGTTATCGACAAATTATTTACCGTAGAAATTCAAATAAAGAAAGGACCCGATTATTTCCATAAAAAAAACTCTATTGTCCATGTAAAAATAAATAAATATAACAAAGTAGTCATCCCAAGTTGGGTATATATTAAATGGGCTAAAAACAACAAAATTTTATAATACAAAGCATTTCTGTGCGTATAGAATGACGTTTACATCTGTGTTAAGAGAGAGAGAGAGGGAGAATGAGAAAAATAGAGAGAGAGAGTTCACTTATTATAATTTTAATTATAAGATCACTTTTTATATTTTAATGATAATAAAAGATCACTTATTATAACTTTAATTATAATAAGTGATCAATTACGATTCTATAAGATCGATAACTTATGTTAATAATTTTTTTTATCAATTAAACTATATTTATACAGAAAAAGTTAAACATTAAAATAAAATTTATTTTAACATTCTCAGAAAAACAGGTACATGCAGTCAAGAATCAAACTAACAAAAAGCAGAACTAAAGTAAATGATTTCAAATACAATTATTATCTCTTCAGTCTAACCCTTTCATATATAATATATGTATAAAGAAAATTTCTTTTTTAATTATTTCATTAAACTAATGAACTCATACCCTACGCACTTGATTGATTAGAAAAAAAGTTCATATAAGAATATGTTGGTTTTTAAAAGAGAAACATTCATAGTTTAGAAATGCATGTACAATAAAATTATTTAATAGCAGTAATATACATTCATTTCAGATAATATTGTATATGGTATTATTGTGTACATATATTATTTAAGCAAATAATTCTGCATATAGAAACCAAAAGCTAATTAAAAGAAAACGTTTTACATTGAAACTGGTTAGAGGTGTTTTTGAGTGAGCATGTTTTGGACAGTCAGTACACCATTGAATAAGTAATAAATTATATTTAATTAAAAACAAAAATTAAATAAAAACAATTTTTTATATAAACTTTCATATTACGTATAAAACAATATAAAATCATGAATTTTTTATAATGGTTTTGAAAACTTCAACACAAATAGCATACCTATATTAACCCTTTAAATTTCGAATATGAATATGTCTTTCGCTAGTTAAATCTACAACTTATAGCACATATGATATATCAACATTGTTATGAATAATTCTAATGATTAATTATTAGTTCAGTGTAATTTCAAAAGTAATATATTTAATATTATTTTGGTGAAATATAACCTTATCAAGAAACAAAGTACTGAGCCAACAAATATTTTTTAAGATAACATTCAGTAATACACAATTCAAGATAGTTTGTGACAAACTTAAGTGTGATAAGAGTTAACTCAACAAAATACTCCGTATAACTATATCAAAAGGAAAAACATCGGAACTAATGATAAGCTACTATATAGTAGGTAGAAAAAAGTACATAAATACATATTAGTTGTAATTATTACAACGAACTGGCTGTCAATATGGATATGCAATGGTGACGGTATAATGTAATGGTATGTATGGGTGATTTTCTAGTAAAGATAGATATTTAAATATTATTCGACCTGATCGAAAATTTGAAAATTTTGATAAAATTATACTACATGTATAATTTTCAATTATACATATTTGTATAAAACAACACGATCCAGATCCAACTGCGCCAAGTCAATTAATTTCGATTTGCTCTTATATAGTAATGTTGAAACAATTTCAAGCAGTTATAGAAATATATTGCCTCTGCCGTTTTAAATGTATATGATAACGACTACATTTTATACAAAATAACGATAAACATATCTATCTCTATCTAGATCCTTCATACTTTTAAAACTTTACAAGTTAGAATTAATTTAACAACAATATATTATATACATATATAATATTAAATATTATTGAATCTGGGGAGAAAAGTTATACGCTATATTTAGACTCGATAGGAGATGCTGGTGCGTACAACTAAAGCCTATTATAAATGAAAATAGTTATAAAAAAAAAAAAACAAAGTAATGATAACGTGAAGGATCTAAGAATTGAACTTATTAAATTTTAGTTTGATTTTGTTATTAATATTTCGTAATTAAATGCAATCATTAGAGAGAGGTTGGACTAGCAGAAGTGCATTGGTAAGGTATATTACGCAATTTATACTTCAGCAAAATTATTCACTAATAAATTAAGTCACTCAGGTAATAAACTTGCTGATATGGTTAATTTAATATTTTCAGCATTTTTTTGAAGAATTGAATTTTGATTTTTTTTCGTATATGTATTTATAAATAAGCTATGTGTAAAACTTGAACAACTTGAACATTAATATTTAAAAAAAAATTAAATTGTGACTGAAAAATATATTACGTGTCCAAATACAATTAATTAAATAAAAGACTTTTCCTTAAATTTAAGTTTATTCAACAAAATTTGACATTGACCTATTTTGATTGTTGACCTATGTTGAACTATATTAACGGCCGTTAACCTAAATTGGATACAGTTTAGATCAGATTTCTCTAAAAAATCTCACTATAAAGACAATAATACAGATTACAGATTGCAGATTACATGTAAGTATAATTTTATTAATCTAAAGACATGCTACTGTTCTATTTCAGAAAACATATAAATTATAGAAGAATATATATGACACACTCAAAACCGCTATATTACAGAATATATTTAGTTTATCTTCATCAAGCAAAACTATAACAATTACTCGTAGAAGCATTCTTATATAGCGGTCAAAACATCTATTGTTGGCAAAACACTATTAACATAATATGAAAAGAGTGTTTTCAATTTAATTTAATAAATTAAGCAAATTATATTAAACAAGCTTAGCGAATCTGAACATTTTTTGGTGGTTAATTGTTTTTGTATATTCACCGCCCTTTAAATATAAAGAAAAGTTGCAATTAATTACTATATAAATAAAGAAAATCATATATCATCAGTGAGTCATTGCAATTTAGTTACATCATAAATACTAACATTAGGTTAAAATTTAATGGTAATACTTAAAGGAGCCCAATAAAAATGAAACAAAAACTAAAGATCAAACTAACTCCCAGTCAAGTTTAAATACTAAAGTCAAAATATCTATACTTCACTGAATATATCTCCATATGGCATAGGAATAAATCTTAACAAAGATTTTACTAAAAAAACAGTTTTTAACAAATGTAATGTTAATGAACACAACCTTAAGAATTTTGAAAAAAACAATTATAAATCATAAATAAATAAATCATAAATATAATATTTGCGGCAATTTCCTCAATAGACGATAAGAGTCTTTCAATAATAGTACCTCTACCATATATATGCAAAAATAGTTCAATACTTCCAAAGTATGCCTAATACCGACGGTACTATTAAGGAAGATATATAAATATGAACAAACAATAGAGAAATATTTAAAATTTCTAGCAGAATCATGCTCACAAAATGTATAATTATGTCTAAACCTAAAGTACGTACTACTATTAGATATGAGAACACACAGAATATAAGTAAATTGAGATAAGATCATGTAGATTTAGTGATTTTCTATTTTTCCAATTTGCTGAACTGCTGTGCTCTACAATCAATAATCTGATTAATTGCTCATTGTAGACTGTCTAATGTTAAGACTACTTCCAGTAAGGTAGAAACACGTATACGAATGTAACAATACTAATCATTATTTTACTTTAATGTTGATATGAAACCTAAAAATAAGATTATATATTGTGTAAAGGGCACTATTTGAAGGGTTATCTTATTGCGACTAATGTGATCTATTGTATTAAGCAAAAAACTAATTAACTATATATACATACATACAGAACTGCAATCAATGTTAAACTGCTACACGGCTATGTGTCTATATGTCGCTTAATGGCCTGATATTAATATTTAAAAGCGCAAAAAGATTTGTGCCTGTTTTTCTGGGAAAAATTGTATCTGGTGGAATTCAAATGTAATGCTTATGGTGTAAAAGCACTATACTTGAGCATAGAGTTACAACAGCTATTGTTAGAACTCTTGACCACTCACATCAATGTGAATAAATTTTTCGTATCTCATATATGATGTTAAATATAACATATAATGTTAAATATATTTGATATATATATATAATCTATAATTGGTTATAATTGAATGCAATTTTTGTTGCAGTGAAAGACAAATATATGAGAATAACGAAAACAATCATGAAAAGAATACTTACTGGATAACGCTTAATATTTTTACCATCTGCAAAACTTTCATGCCGCTTCGCTCACAGGTCCACCCATTATACATGAATTATATGCATATAAATTTAACACTTCTGTTAAACACTTGAACGGAATCGGAAAGCAATTAAGGAAATATATATATATCCTTTTTAAATACAACTAACAACGTTTAAATGGAAATGAAATTAAACTTTTAATTTTCAGTGAAGAAAAGTGAAAATGAACTTCACACCAAATCAAAAAAAACCTTTCTGTCATTATTTCTTTCTTTCTATGGTGTATGTGTTCATTTTTTCTCTCAATTTCTCAGTATTTTTCTTTGCTTTGCTCGTTTACTCTCTTTATCGTATTCGTTATTTGAATCAGAATAGTTAAAACTGTATTTTGTATAGAAGCAATGGTTTTTTTTTAGTGAAAATGTGGCAATATATTTTTTTTTGCTCTCCTTATTATCTGCTTTGGCAGTTTTATTAGAGCCGCATTATGTAGTGTCTCGGGCATGGGTAAAATTGTTGTGGTTTTCAATGCAAATTATAATATTAAGACTGAGAGAAAAAACAATATGTCGGTTCAAATTCCGGCATGAGAGTCGGCGGCGCATTTGTGTTCCGGCACTAAGGCAAAACAGTGTTGTTTAGTAATAAATTTCAGAATTTGAGAATTTTAGGAGGAAATAATTCCAATTTCAGTACGTTTTGGAGAAAAAATGGAGTAAACATAAATGGAGTAATTATTACACTTTCAGATTTTAAGGAAAGGCGTATAATTTTGTAAGTAATGTTAACAATTATTATAAGATAATATAATAATATATTAACATTATTACAGTTTCTATAAGTTTTTTCTTGCTGGCTATATTTGGCATATTAAATGTGAGCATATCTACATTTCCTTTTAAATTTAGGCACAACTAAAAAGTACCAAAACATTGTAAAATTACGAAATCGGCAATACTGATGTGACACTCTACATAACATAAATTTTCGGCATAGCCCGAAAGAGTCAATTTTTCCGTGCCCACTACCATGTGATGTAGACTTAACATGTCCCATATAGAAATAATATTTGAAAACACAATTTACTCATCCAACAACCTACTTGCCTTTACAAATATTTTCAGCAAGAATAAAGTGAAGTCACTAAACGACACATAAATTGTCGCGGTATTATCATAACAAGACAGAAATGTTTCATCTATTTAGTTCTCCTATCGATCTTTATCAATATCTGATATCTGAGTCTTACTACATATTTCACGCTATAAAATCAAATTCTAACAGAATATCATTTATATCAGAACAAGGAAGCTGGGATATGAACTTTACAGTAGATAAAGAAGAATAATACAGTACACGCTCGGTTAAATACTTTTAAAAAAGTTAGAGATTTTAATTTGCTTTTTTGGCAAATTATTTTTAAAATAGCGGCGGAATCACGTACTTCATATACTGGGTTGTCATTTTCCAAAGCCCATTTTATGCATATCTTAATCGATGTAATAGCTTCGTCTACCTTAGTTTTATTTTCTTCATGACCACTGTCATATGAATCCTTCGTTTTCGTTTCTGATAATTCTATTTGCTCCTCATCACTTTCTACGGATATAATTCACTGCAAACACTACACCAGACATAAAGAAATATAAAATTAAAGTCCAAAATTCTCTTTGTTATTTTCCATATAAAAGATTTCTGCTTATTTTAAGATAAAAAGTGTGGCATATTGCAATCAAACCAGAGAAGTAGATATACCTACATATTACAATTGAAGAAAAACCTAAAAGTCGCGAAAATAAAATTTTTTTTTTCTCTACTGTCCCCATTGTAGAACCAACCTGCAATGCTAAAAATTAGGCTGTCGCAATAACGGGGCCGTCGCAATAATGGGTAGTCGCGAATACTGAGCGTGCACTGTTTTTAATATTCAGTTTAATTTTTTAGGTGCCAATTATCTGGTAAGCTTGCTATATTTTAGGTGCGTAGATAAGTTCCGTTTCTTATTTATTTATTTTTAATATAATACATTTAATTGAAAAGTAACCATTTGTGAATGAATTACTTAAGAAGAGTAAATTAATAAAACGAAAACGTAGACTAAAATACTGTCGTCCTGCTCTAGTATAGATCAGAGCTGTAAACCGACGTAAAGCTTAACTTTATGCGTTTCACAGTCTTAATATGAATATTAAAGAGTAAAAATGAAAAATGTTCTCTAATGACAGGGATCGGAGTCTATTATCAACTAATAAAGCAATGTGTTTTAATTTATCTCACTAGGAGTTGTTATTATTTACAACATGGCTGTCCAGACCAGATGTGATCGCGGGCCAATATAAATCACGGTACAGATTGAAGGGCCGAAGAAACAAATATATACGTTCATAGTTGTTTTCGACAAAAATAAAAATTCTTTTATAATGTTAAATTTAGTTTTATTAATTTAACTTCATTTATTTGGTATACCATAAAAATAACATAATGTGGTTTTACGTGTGCACCAAAAGAAAATTTGTGTAATTGTAGTAGATTAAAAACACATCGCTGGTCGCACATACATTAGCTGCGGGCCGCAAGTGACCCGCAGGCCGTGCTTTGGATAGCCCTGGTTAACAATATATCAAACTATTACTTGCTATTATTAAAACTATTAGTTTTAGATACTAAATCAGCAGCCAATACATTTGTTATAAAGAATAAAGTTTAAACAGAAGTTGAAGTTGGGCTTAAAACATTTTCTAAGTATATTTCTATTGTTGTAGTGGGGCTTACAGGCCTCATGGTCACAATACAATATATTAAAGCTATTGTGATTTCTTTATCGTAACAGCTTCTCCACCCCGCACATGACAAGCGTATTAAAATTACTCAAGCTGAATAAGTTAGGAAATACTCAGTGATTAAATCTTACGGTTTTTCGTAAATTATGCGGGAAAACGTTAACTTTATTCAGCAAAAATTATTGCGTTCATTGTTCAGAAGAAGCAATTACGTATGCAATACAAAAATTACAAAAAAAATAAAAAAAAAAAATCGTATAAGAAAACATATTGCATTTGCTGCAAATGGTTTTTGCCTTGTTCAGTTGAAAATTTGCTTCACTCACCTTCTCACCTTGTTACTGTTGTTGCACGGTGTTTCCCTTTTCTTTGCAAACGGTGGTTTCTTTAGTAATTTATAATTTATAATATATATTTTGTAAAATTGTTAAATTCTTTTACAAATTTAACAAGAATTAGTGTAGATTAGTAAATTGCAGTTCAGCTCGTCCTTAGATGTTTGAAAGTATAATATGGTGCGTGAACTGAGCCACAATAAATACAACTAACACAAATTAATTTCTATGTCATTTAAAAATAAGATTTTATATCTTTTATTTGATTTTTCTTCTTCTCTTATTAGTCTTTCTTTTTTTAGTTGCACTTAAATTGCTTGCTGTAAATCGTACTTTTTTATGTTTATCGTTTTTCCGTAATACACACTTTTTCATACATTGTTCTTCCTCTTTACATTATTTACTGTCTGTGCATGAATTGCTGCAGCAGCGCTGTCTCAAACAACAAACAAATTTTAGTGCTGCCACCCAAACGAGCTATTTTTCACTACTCAAAAAAAAATTCCTTGCAAGAGTAAAAAAAATGACATATATTAAGAAACATTATGATTTTAATTCATGATTTAATTAATAATTTAATATTATTATTATTGTTTACTTTTCCAAAATTTGTTAATTTCAAATTTGCAAGATATACCAAAAGAATATATAATTTATCTACATTACACAGCAACCACCCAACAAATACAACAAATTAATCACTGAGGGTGGCAGCTTACTGAACAAAATATATTAGCCTACAATTTCACTCAAACTCAAACCTGGTAGGCGGTGCACAATACAAAACTGCTCAAATGCAATTTGTTATATTGCCTTCTTTTTCGCACTTTTAGTGCTGATTGTTTTTGTTTTATTTTTTTCTCATATATATGATTTTATGAATTTGTTTTAATTATTCACTTATCAGTCAGCAGTACACAATTTTTATATTCGTTATTTCCTCAATTATTTTTGAAGAAGTCTTCATTAATTTTCATAAAAATTTCACTAATATTTTCACACAAATTATTAAAAAATGTCTCCGAATCTGTCTCCTTTTTCGTCGCGTTAAGAACTAAAAGATAAAATAGTGTTGCCATATTTTTTTCTAAAGGCTTTTTATATATTTTTATATCTGACATTTAAAGAAAATCTTGCCACATGAACTTTTTTGTTTAGTTTATTAAAAAACTTAAGTGTAACCATTTAATGCCGGCACTCTTCAGCGCATCATATGAATATTTTATAATATATAATTAACACATTTTACTTTGTAGTTTCACTACAGAGCATTATAATAACGTCTAAAACATTTATACTATGTTCAGACAGCCAAATTTCCTTAATTTTGTAAAAATGAAATTAAATTAATTTCAAAAGTGTTCACACTGCCCCACATTAAGGAAATCATATGTTTTTGTTTACAAAACGAATATTAAAAATTACATTCGAAACAAAAACACCATTTATATCTGGGAAATTTTAAAAGTTGATTATTATAACTATAAAGGACGGCATTCAGTAGTTTTATTAGCTTTAGTGAATTTCAGATATTATTATTATTTTTCACTCTATTTTAAATTAATAAGAGTTACAGTTTTTTCTCTATATTCATATGTAAAAATTTATACTACTAATTTACTAATTACTAATTTTAATTTACTAATTTACTACACATTTAATTTAATTTAATTTACTAATTTACACTATTTTTTCCCAGTTTTATTAAAGTCAACTGTCACATTTATTTAAAAAAAAACATCATTCTTTCGTTACCTAACTTTATCTTTTGTTTAAATCTTATCTTACGCATAGTTGCATTTGAAATATTCCTTAATTTCAGCCTTCGTTTTAACGAAATTAATGCCATTTTCCTTAATTTCGTTCTAACGTCAAAACTGAATTTTGTATGTTTAAAACAATTTAATTTCGTTGAAACGTATATGAAATTAAGATATTTGTGAAATTAAGGTTTATTAGGTTAGTTATTCCGACTCATTTTTAAAAACAATATTAAATTAATGTTCTATTCTTTTGGCGTTTGGTTGCACACATACACGATATATGTGAAACAAACATATACCTTCTTGTGTGATCTTTTTCGGGGATGTCAAACGGCACTTGCTCGTCTTCGACGAGTGGCTCTAAAATAGATCCGGCCGCTCTTGGAACCCTGTCTTGTCCCTCTACGCATACAAATTACCTTTGGACTCATCGTCTTGAATTGGTCAGATTTCTGCGGCTGGACAAAAGTTGATTTCAATTATATTGTCCATTGAACTCAGATATATATGTTAAAATTAATAACGGTCTAAGCACCGACTAGAGTATCAAAAACTTGAAAGAAATGAAGAAACAGTCAACGTGACAGCTAACGGCACGGAATAATTAAAAGGCACAAGTTAACAACTTTGAAATGGAAATACAAGTTCAAGACAATAAATGTCTATAAATATCTCTGACCTTAGTGTTATAACATTTAATTTTTGAATAGATTAATAAGACAGATTTTTATATAATATAGTTACTATTTTATTTTTAAGAAAAGAAAAAGAAACTAAAAAAGTAAAATGAAATAAAGAAAAAAAAATGAAATAAAAAAAGAAAAAATGAAAAGAAAAGAAAAAGAAAATGAAAAAATTAAATTAATTTCACAGTACAAAACTTTGTACAAAAATTTTGGGTATGCTAAGCATTGAACTCTCATTAAATTACCTTGGTGCTTCTCTCCAGAAAATTACGCGCCATCGGTCATAGCAGAATGTAGCTTAATAACTGCACGATAGTCGTTATAAGAGAGACCGCCAGTTTGAGATTTATACTGAATAAGTTTTAATTTAGTCAGTAGCTCAGTATTCATTTCAGCCAGGACTAAGCAATTGTCTATATATTTCAAGGCCTCACGAGACCAAAACATAGATGCCGCTGTTGCATTAAGTAAACGTTTTTGATTCGAAGTTGTTTGTTGTGTACTTTCTGTTGAAATCTCAGATAAAAGATTATCACAAATACTCTCTTTATTTGTTACGTTTTGGATAATTCTACCAACAGATGATTTTTGTTGAGGATTTTTAAACGGCGGAGTTAAAGAAACTTGTTTTTTCAATTGCGTGAGGGTTCCAGAATCTGATTTGTTTTTATTAGGTGTTGCATTAACTTTCTTATTAGTTATGTTAAGGGATATATTTATTTCTGGGTTTGATGAGTTACCAGAATTTCTATAAGAAACATTTCTAAGATTCTTATGAAACGGATTTGGTACATAATTTGGAGAATTCGATTTCGAACTCTTGCTAGATATTGTAGACTCTTGATGTCTTATTTGTTCCATTCGATCTTTTTGTTGTTTCGTAAGGTCCATATCCAATGATGAATTTCCCAGTAAGACGGGATCAATGTTGATATTATGCATACGATTTTTCGATAAAAGGCTATTATATTGCCTTACTAAATGCTTGTAGTCATTGTGTCGGTAGGATGTAAATATAAATTTCCAATGCTCATCAATCTCATAACGTAATCCGTTGGGTACATTTTGATCGCCATTAAAATCATTTAATAGTTGTTTCAAAATAAATATTAATTTATCCAAATGATGGGTACCATTTTCTAGGCCTGCTTGACCTATTAAAATCATATTCAATAAACGTCTTTCCTTCTCAGCCATCTTATAACCGTTCTTGGATCTTAAATTTTCATGATAATTCATACGATTTAACAAATCATTGACATTACCCAGTTTTTGCAGCAGTTGATTTATATGTTCGCGCAGAAATCTTATTAAGACATCAATCCGCTTCGGTACCTTCGGCATATTTTCAGTGCGCTTATTCATTTCATTATTCAATTCAACTTCACTAAATTTGTCTAAGATATCATTATGAAAGCTTTTCTGGTTAGCAGATAACCCAAAGATGTAGAGCATTTTACCAGCAGAAGAATTTCGTATATTGACACGTGTATCGTATATCTTGGATTTTTCTTCGAGAAAATTGCAACCATCTGTGGATTCAAAATATTTAACGAGCTCTTTAGGTATACATATCATTGCTTCAGTAGGACGTTCTTCTTCAAATGCAATTTCTGGTGTATTCGGAGTACTTGTTGGTGTATTTGAAATGGAAAAATAGCGATTCATTTTTAATAAACCTGATGGTGGTAAAAACTTTTCAGATTGATTATGCTTAGTTGTAGTGGGCGTATTAAATGATATGAAATCTGGTGAACTTTCCATTTGAAGTGATTTTTTTTGGCCGTTTGTTGAGCTAGTATTGAGTGGAACAAATTCTGGTAGAAATTCAGCCGTTGATCGAGATTTTTTATGGGAGTTTTGCACTTTTGATGAGCTTGGACCATCAGCTCGAGTTTCTTTATCAATTGCAAAATGTTCCGAAAAGCTATAGTTGGAATCAGAATCACCTACTGGCGTCATTGGTTGTGTACTTCCTATATATTGTGGTAATTCTTTTACTGTATTTTCTCTATCCTCCAGTAAAAGTGATTCATTTGCCTCCACAGATTCATCCATCGCATCATCATTAATATTGATATTTTGCGTTGTAGATATAGTGCTTTCACTAACTTCTTGTACCTAGGGGAAAAAATAATAAAAATATTTAATAACAAAATTTAATAAATTAAACAAAATTTAATAAATTAAACAAAATTTAATAAATTAAACAAATCTTAATCAATTAAATAAAATATAATAAGTTAAACAAAATTTTATAACATAAATAAACGTAAAATGTATACTACATTAATTTGTGATATATATCGTAATACTATGTTCTGAAAGCCAAATTTCCTTAATTTCGTAAAAATGCAATTAAGTTAATTTCGAATGCCTTCATACTGCCCCAAATTAAGGAAATCATATGTTTTTTAAAAGCAGCATTTGTGTCTGGAAAATTCTAAAAGTTAATAATTATAACTATAGAGGATGGCATTCTGTATTTTTATTAGCTCTAGTGGATTTCAGGTATGTGATTTATTATTTTTCACTCTATTTTAAATTAATAACAGTTACAATTTATCTCAATATTCAAATATAAAAATTTGCACTAGTTTCAAAATATTTTCCCGGTTTTTTTAAGTCAACTTTATTTAAAAACAATGTCATTTTTTCGTTATCTTAACTTTATCTTTTGCTTAAAATTTGTCTTTCGCGTAGTTGCTTTTGAAATGTCCCTTATTTTCAGACCTTGTTACAACGAAATTAAGGGCATTTTCCTTAATTTCGTTCTAACTAAACAGCTTAATTTTGCTGAAACGAAGACGAAATCAAGATTTTTGCGAAATTAAGGTGTGTCTGAACATAGTATAACTATTTTTTTTACATTGGTATTACTATAGACACTATAGACTCATGTCAATTTCTATGACGATCTTTCATGCAGTAAAGTTTTTAAAATCAAATTAACAAGGTGGTCCTAATAATGTTTTATGGATTTTATAAAATCGAAGTTAGGACTTCTCGTTTTTAATTATATCATCAAACACAACATGATTTTCATCTAATAGACATGGTATGGGGTGCTATATGCGATCATTGTTATTCTTTCTACCCACAAAAAAGCTTTATATATTGGAATAAATGTGTGTATATGTTTTAGAAATATGATATATACTTATCAGATAATATATAAAATCAGTATATTTAGAGCAGATAATATGATAAAATATATAGGTACATATATTTTATGTTAATTTCAAAATTAAAACTTACTTGATCGGGTTCTGTCACACTTTTTCTAGCTTTTTTAATTTTTATATCAGAAATAACATTTATAGAACGACGTTTTTTCTGCATCATGTACTTCAATCCAACAACACTTAAGAACCGTGCATAAGAACTATTCTCCATAGTTTTAATTAAAAATTTAAAACTGACACATACTTCTGGATTGTATAGAAGACGTAATTTAATAGGAGAATTTCCACGGCTGACGGACAGATTGGTATATGATTTTGTATGACTCTTAATTTTACTTAAAATGAGTGGATACTCCATGAGCTTTTGATATGCGCAAGTATCCGATAAATGACCACGTCGACCGCAAACACAGCAACATAACTTTTTATTATATACAATATGACTTTCCGGTGCTACATCAGATTTTGTCTATATTATAAATAAATAAAATATGAATAAAGTCTTACAAGTGATGGTATATTTATACTTACTGTTGAATGATAACGCCTCCAATTATCAGGGCAATTATCTAATATATGGCCACGGACTTTGCATAAAGGGCAAGTTAAACGGTCATGGAATGTACATGCATTACAATTTTTAACAAAAGCAAGAGTTTTATTTCCACACTATAGAAAAAAAAAATTTTGGTAATAAAAATATGTATTTAAAATATTCACACGTGTACATATATAAACATGTAGTATAACTATTTATACTTTTATTATATTTAGTATTATAATAAAATAAATTCTATCAAAATGCATTCAGGTATGTTGAACAATTGCTTTAATGAAATTGTACAAAAAATGTGTTATTATATGGAGCGTTCCAGATAATGAAGGACAAAAGGTGACCAACAACAATTAATCGAATCTGAGTCATTTTGTACACTAGAGAGAAATAAATTCAGATATTGTGAATATTGGGAATCTATTCAAAAAACATACAATAAACGTTATGTTGAATTGCATTGTTTTAAAAATTGACGAGAAAGTCAAGCTACTTAGAAACGTTGGCGATATAATTTATTGATTGGTCACATAAACTTTTACAGATTATAAAAAGAACATTGAAATACATTGAAGTTCAGAAAAACAGAAATCCAGTATTTTAAATATACTATGTATTAAGAAAATTAATATTTTTAATATTATATTTTCTAATATACTTTGTCAGTATTTCTTAACTGTCTTAAATATTAAATGTGTTTTTAAAGAATCGTTATTAATATCTTTGGAACACATAATATTATTCATTTTATTAATAAAATATAAATTATAATTTTTAATATTATATTTTCTAATATACTTTGTCAGTATTTCTCAACTATCTAAAATATTAAATGTGTTTTCAAAGAATCGATATCAATATCTTTGAAACACATAATAGGTCTGTTCCACGAGGTACTCGTAGTAACTTTGAGTAACACTGTGAGAGCATCTGTGAGAGCGTAACATCCTCTCGAAATTTGAAAATACTACACAGATTTTACACGTACATTTTATTTCAAGTAAAATTTGTGTTGATGTGTGAATCAGCTGTTTTTGGTTTGAATTTAAATTTTTGTATTGTTATTTGCGCGGCACTGGTGGTTGCACCAGATTTTACACAAAGCTGTTCCATAAAAATCTGTGTAAAGAGCGTAATATGGCACTTTATTTGTGTTACGCTCTCAGTTTGTACTTTACTGGTGTTTTACTTGAGTTTTATCACAAGTTGCTCGTGGAACAGACTTATTATCATTCAATTTAAAATTATAATTATGCAAATAACATAAAATATTAATTGGTTAACTTGAATACTGACCCTCAAACAAACAGTGTTTGGACAACGTGGTTCCCTATGCCCACTCTCTCCACACATACTACAAACAAGCGCTTTTCTAGGTCGTTTGCAATGTTGCTTTGTGTGTCCGAATTCACAACAATTGTAACACTTCAACTTTTTTGTTATTGGACGACCATGAGGAAACCGATCAAGGCTACAGATTTTCCAATCAGCCACGTTAGCTAAATTTATATATACATTCATTACATTTAAATTTTACAAATTAAACATTATTTGTAATACTTACGATTCATACGTGCACGTATTTCATTAACATTGAATTTTTCACCATTCCATGAGGAATTATAAAATTTAAACATATCTATTGGCCACATACGTGTAGTATCCGTATCAGTTACAAAGTATTTAATTTTCCGTTTAGCACTGACATTTTGATTGTTGGAACCTGCATCCATTGGTCTCCTTCGTGTTGATGGCATTGCCATTAAATCTTCAACAGGTAAAGAAGTCTCCATTTCCTCATGGTCACTATTTATAAAAACCGTTTCATTCAGTACTTCTCTTTCTTCTGTATAATTCATGTTATCAATGGTTTGAAATATTTTTTCAAACTTTTTTAAACCATCTTCATCAGGTATTGCTTCATCATCTGTAGAGGAAACTGTATGCATGACTACATCATCATCATCATCATCATCATCATTATCAATTGTATCTTGTACACTTTCTCTTAATGTTCCGCGTTCAACTTGTAAAACTTTTTCGGCAATATCACGTGCTGTAATAGCTTCATTGCTGTCCTCATTTTCTACTAACTCTTCTTCTCCTTGTGCTAAATTATTTAAAGTTTGCATAAATGCATTATCATTTTTAGCGCGTTTATTTCTTTTACGAGATGCAGTGTTGCAAGGATTTTTTATGAGTTTCGTAATACTACGTTCAACAGCTGGCCCACGTACTATACCAGGAACAGATGTTTTCACAACACCCTCATTTTCGTGTTCATCAGTATCGGTGCTATCATCATTATTTGGTTCTGAATCTTTATTACTACTTGCGCGTCTTTTTCGTAATCTTTTAATTTTTGGATTAACATCTATTTCTGTTATATCTACAACGTCATCATCACTATCTTCACTTGAGCGACTGTCTATGTTACGTATTATGGTTTGTTTTGGTAAGCCTTTGGAGTAAACACTGTCGTTTATATCCGATTCACTTTCATATATATCAGTGGCTCTAAACTCTTTTTCTTTAACGCAAAATGTATTTCGTTGGCGGGTGGTTTGATTTGGTATACGAAATTCATTCAAAGCACTACTATCCTCGACAGAATGTGAATTCTCATTTACTTCGACTACTTCGCTTTCTGGTAAATCTGTCTGTTTGTTTGAGCTTGCGGCATCCAGCATGCTATCATCTTCGGCTGTTAATATCAACACGTCAACATCATCAGCTTGTTCTGATTTCCTCCTTATAGCTTCATTTCGGTTTCTTTTACCAATAAAATCGTCAAATGACTGCACTGAGCATGGAGAATTTGGTCTGGAGGAATGCATTTCTGTATGACTTTCAGGAATATCTTTTTTTATATCTCTTTCGATTTTGCTTTCAATAATCGTTACATTTTTTATATCAACATCAGCAGCATCAACTGCATTTTCTTCCAGCATGGTTATATTTTGTTTCACATCTGCTCTATTTTTATCATCGTCACTGTCTTCAATAACTAAAACTTGTGGTTCTGGCAATGGTACAATTTCAATATCGTCATTATCAGTACTTTCATCTGATAAAGTCAAATTAATTGTTTCATTTATAACCAAACGATTCCGTTTGTTTTGCACTTCTGTAGATTTTTGTTTTTTGGTTGCAAGTCGTTTGGCTTTGGATAACTTTTGAGATTGTTGAGCAAACGGGCCTTTCTGCAGAATTTCTTTAATGCCACTTTTTTTATTGGCATTCAATTTATGTTCTCGACCTTTATGATTTAAAGCTGCGGCTGGATTCATGCGTATACCTTCTTTATGTAAAGTAGTTTGATTACTTTTATTTTTTTGTTTCTTATTTTTATTAGCATTTGTGTTCGCTTCACGCTTTTTTTGATTTTTGGATTTGTCAGTATGAAATTGTGAGGCCCCCGTAACAGGTGTTGAAGGTCCAACATCAACATTTTTGTTTACTAATGTAGTATTAGTAGGTAATGTATCTAATTTTATTAAAAATTTTTCATTATAACATTTAATCAACAATATTTCATTTATTAAACATACCTGCATTAGCACTACAAGACGCTTGTACTGTTGGTTCTTTTGTGAAATTTTTATTTGTAAATGCGTTTGTTTCTTCAACTGAGCTCGTGTTATTTTTTATTAGATTTATATCGTTTGTTTGATCACCGACTGCTTTAGTTGACTCGATCTCATGGCGGTCCTGTTGAGTTTCATCTTGAAATTGCGATTGATTTATTGATGGTTGTTCGGAGAGTTTATCATTTGTGTCGACTGAATCATGATGGATTTGTGCATACAGATGTGCTTCCAGTTCATCCAGGTCATCATTTTCTATTTCCTCCATATCCAATAGTTATTTTACAAAATTTTTATATTTTTACATCCCAACTGCTTTGTTTTTCTTCATGAAAGAATGTGGTTACATTAGGAATAGCGTTGCCAACTATATATATTGACATATTCAATGACTTTAAAAATGTAAAACAATGATAATTGAGATTTTTAGAACAATACTGTTGTATTAAATAAAATGTGATGTATGTAGACATATGCAGCTCTGAGGCCTGAAGAATTGGTAAACTATAATCCAGTCAAGGCGTAGAGGAGTTATGAAGAAACTGGGAGGCAGTTAATAAAGAGTAAAAGTTATCAAGCGCATTGACTCAACTAGGCTCAACATAATGCAGATGTTGATTATATACATGAAGAAATTGTACAAAATGAATTATATAAGTTGTAATTTAACAGCAGTTATGATGAAATTGACTATTATATTTAATAAAAATTAGCATATTTGATAGACGGTTTCGAAAAGTAGTGAACTAAAAAATAATTTTTGTTTTTGTAGTTCGCTATTTTTCGAAACCTTTCTACAAAATTAATTATGGAATGTTAAATGCTATTGATGTAACGTCCAAATTTATAACAGATGCTTTGTTTATGCGAGTCTTATAATATATTTAAAAATTAAATTTTAATTTTAATATTTAAAATTGAGTACATTATAGTTATTGTCAACTGTTAGCTGTTATTCAAACCCTAAAAAGCGAAAGGCAATTTAATTTCAAATAAAAGTGAAAGAAATAAAAACAAAACAAAAAGTGCTTTCTGTAGCATATTGGAAAATATATTATTGTTGACAACTATAATTTCGAAGCTTTGAATATATTTGTCTCTCTGAAGGCCGGCGTAAACATGCCCAAGGACTTAATAAAGTAACAATTTGTTAAAATAAATGCTATTTCAAGCTAGATACGTCATTAGACAAAAGTAGAGTAATTAGTAAGTAATATCTAACTAAAATGAGTTCTACATTCATATGCCCTGAGAAAAAACAAGAAAATTTCGCGGTATAAAATCAAAGATTTTTAAACATATTTTGGTAAATCGTTGTACTAAAAACGTAACGTTAAAAATAGTTTGCTACGACACATACCTGTCTAATACGTTTCGTATCTATCATTGATGTTAGTTGGCAAATCTAATAACTCTGCCATGGTTCTTCGTTTAACAAATTGATAAGTTGTCAAAAGTGTCAAGACTACTAGTAGTTCACATTGCCGGGCCACGTAGATTTATTTATTATTATCAATTAAAACAAAATTTAATAGGTAAATAAAATAAATGTATATTGTTTATTTAAAAGTGATTGCTCTTGTTTGTTCAAATTTGCAACGAAAAAATTGAGAGATGAACGATGAATTACGAATCTGATTTTTTTTTTTTTGCAGAATGGATACAATGCAACGCTATGTCTCACCGATAAATCCCGCTGTTTATCCGCATTCAGCATTAGTTCTACTAAGCATTGGAACATTTTTTACAGCATGGTTCTTTATTTTCGTTGTCTCACGCCCTAAAAATTCAAAAGAAAAAACTCTGTTTAAAGAGCTCTTAATAAGTTTCTGTGCTTCTGTTTTTCTGGGCGTCGGTGTGGTATTTTTGTTATTAGCAGTAGGAATTTATATATAAATAAGTATGAAAAGATTAATTATATTGCTTTTAATATAATTTAAAAAATGTGCACTCATATTTAAAAAGATTATTTGTAAACATATAAATAATTTCAATTCCAATTATAATTTTACACATTAAATATAAATTCAATAAATATACAAAAAATTTAAATTTTAAATACTTAGAAAATTATTCTTATATATAAAACTACATTAATTAATAAAAGTGATTGTTAGTACATTAATGTTCTGAAAATACTATAAAGAGTTATTAAACAAAATGCATGCAGTACGTTATAGCGCTGAACAATCTTTGAATGCGAACGTTTAATAAAATTGTTTAAAAAGTGTTTTAATATTTAGTAGTGTAAAGTAAAGGCACAGTAAAATAAATTTTAATCGTGGTCAAATGTACTTTTTGAAATAATAGCGATGGTTAGCTGACGATAGCTATGATAATTGGAGTTTCATTATGATCCAGAAGTTCGGGGTCGCTTGTTTTCACAGATGACTAAGAGAAGGGACTAAGAAGGGAGCCGTCTCAACTAGATCAACTATCTAAGCTTCAATAGCAAATGAAATCAATTAGTATCCTTTAGGGTATTTATCAAAGATCTCGGAATCGCTTGTTTTCACAGATGACTAAGAGCGACTCTCTTCTCCCAAAGAAGATCAACTATCTAAGCTTCAGTAGCAAATGAAATCAATTAGTATCCTGTAGGGTATTTATCAAACATCTCGGAGTCGCTTGTTTTTACAGAGGACTAAAAGCAGCTCCCTTCTCCCAACGAAGCATGCTATCTAAGCTTCAGTAGCGAATTAAATCAATCAGTATTTTAAACGGTGTTTGTAAGATCTAAACTTGCTTAGAAATAAATATTGCTATTTTGTGAATCAAAACATAATTTCGTATATTTCTGTAATTTTTACAACATAATTTTTTGGACTTATTACTAGAATCATGCAGGTACGCAGATGTAAGAAATTATGTTTAAAAAAAACATCGCAATCTTATGGGATAGGATAGGCTTACTTTACCCAACAGAATTTTCTGTATTTATTACAAGAATCAAACAGGTACGCAGCTGTAGGAGATTCTGTTTAAAATAACCAGAATAAACTTAATTGATGACGACTCTTGTAGAATTGCCTTCTTGTTGGTGTCCGAAATTGAGATATGTATATAAAAATCTTTAAATCCATTTTCGTCTTTTTTGTAAACTAGATACGCACCTAAGATATTAATCATTAGGTTATATGAATCACTGCACCCGGTTAGTTAAAGTGATAATCCAACCATTTGAGTATGGCCTATTAGATACTTACCATTCAATTAGTCTACAATTGATTACATTTGAAAATAGGTATAAATAAGTCAGTGTATTAAAACATTTTTTTTTTTTAGATTTGGAAGTTATAACCGGGGAAGACGATCAGGTCACTATGCCAGGTTGTACTTTAAGAATACTTTTAATTATTATCATATAAAAATTTAATAATTTTTAAAGTACAATGAACTGTGTTTTTAGTTTTTCGGAATTATAATGATTTTATTCAGCTACATATGTTGATGATCGTGGACTAGAATCGCAGGTATCAGAAAATAATTTTGTGATTTCGTTTCTCATATGAGACAATTTCTTATGTACTCAAATAAAGTATTGTATTTGTTTATAAAGTGTTCGAGATCGGCCAGGTCTGCGACACTTGTCAGTTCCGACAACTAAGTGCCGTTCAGAACCAACCAAAGGGATTTTACAAACAGGTCCCGTGGGTTATAACAACAACATTTGTTTATAAGTATGTAAGATGATTTATATCATCGTACATATATGTATATTAGTTTTCAGCTGATGCTCACTATTCTTATCAGTTTTTTACTATGACAAAAAAATTGAAGGTGGTAGTCATTTATTTTTACAGATGACCAAGTGCTTCTCACTACTCCCAAGATAGAACAGGAAAGAAACTCAACTGAGGATTTCTAAAAATAGTTTTGTAAGCAATCGTTTCTGATATGAGACTGTTTTTACGTACTCTAATAAAAATTTATATTTGTATATAAATGTTATCAATTTTACAGTTGCATATTAAAATATTGCCTATAAGGTTCACTTGTGGTTACAAAAACAAATGCTATACAATCAATTTTACACTTGTATGTTAAAATATTTCCCCTTTCCCTATAAAGCCGACATGTGGTTACAATACCAACAGATGACGTGTTTCCATAATACAATTTCTCAGAAAGTAATAACAAAAGTTAACAATAAAATTTCAAAATTAAATAATGGAAATTAAACGTGGTCTGCGTCTTGCAGACCAAACCAAATTAATTAAACTAAGTCCTTTCAAATACCACTGAAAATGGATATTAGCAGGTATTCGAAACATTTGTATGGTCAACCATATTATATGATTTAAAATAATTTTTCATAAAACATGTCTCACCATGAACCATTTTTTTACTTTAAAATGGATACATTGTCATTTCAGACAAAATATATTTAAATAGAAAGTAATTTTATTTAGCAAAACCTAACAATTTTATTAAATTATAAATTGCAGTAACTAATGTTAATAGAGTATATATATATATATATGATAAAATTTAATATATATCAATATGAGTGAATTTTATTTTATTTTAACATCAATTCAATGCCAATTGTCGAAAACACTAACCAGCAAGTCCCGCTTTTTGTCTACATTTTTGCATGACAGCTCTCAGCATAAATTGCTTACGAGATAGTTGACGTACATGTTTCAAGAATGTTTCCAAATCAATTACGCCACTACGCAGCGCTTCACCTAAGTAATATATGGCATCTTCAGTAGCAGCTTCTTCTGCATATGAGTTCAGTAATCTACAATAAATACACATAATATATAAAAAAGTAATTATTGTATACAGGACATACTGTCTATATAAAGGTGCTGTGGTGGTTACTGCTTCATCTGGATCAATTCCTTCAGAATTTTCCATTGATTCTAAACTCTTCTCTAATTCCTGTTCTTTATCACGTAAAATATTGATGTTTTTCTGCATTTCAACCTAACAAATTAAAAACGTATTAATTTATAAATCAATGATCAAACAAGTTGTAATGATGCTTACCTCTTCCCGTTGTAAACGTGCAATAATTGCATCAATTTTAGTACTACCTTCTACCAACTCTTGCTTTGTACGATTCAGTGTATCAATTTCTGCTTGATATTGGTTAACTTTCTCCTCCAAACGGCGTCGCAGCTTATCCTCAACAGCGCTTATGAGAGATGCTTTTATATGTTCCTCTGTGATTGTACCTGTAGAGCCGGGATTTGTAGGATTCTAACAAAAATTTTAACAAACACACTCTTTACGTTCAAATATTAAATTGAAATAATAATATGCATACATATCCAGAATTATATCCAGGAACTGTTGGAAAATTCATATAGCCTGAGTAACCACTTGCATTTGGGCCAGGATTAACATTGCCCGGCGTTGGGTAAGGTGGATAGGAGCCAAAATTATTTCTAGTAGGATATGGTGGGAAAGCACCACCGCTACCACCAGCTGTGGGGTATGGTAAATAACCGGTGCCAGCGCCACTGCCACCTGGTTGTGGCATAAATGCTATTGTATGAAGTAATTTAATAAATATAATACTTTAATGAAATTAACTTACTGGAAGCTGGATAAGGCGCCACTTGCTCTTTAGGCTTCGAATAAACCGGTGGATGATCACCAAAAGTAAAAATCATTACTTGTATAAGTGACACTAGATCAGATGTATGCTAAAAAAGTTTAGTTTATTAGATTTATTTTACTTTGTTCACAATTTAATTCACTCACAGGTTGCCAATCGTGCAGATAAGGTAAATATATTTTTCCATTATAATCCACATACATGGAGCATTTAATTTGCATTGTTGGTGTTGGCTTTACGAAGCAAATTGGTGCATTGTTAGGATGTGTGTCCATTAACCATATACAAATTGGAATGTAATATGTATTATCTTATAAAATAATTTTTATTTAGTTTCAGTTTGTTTTTCTTTTTTACTGTAAGACTTACTTTTATAAACCACTGGAATAGTTCCATCCAAACAGAATAAATCCTTTGCAGAGCCATCATTAAAAACTAATAAAGAAAAATTATATTTAACATTAACTTAATTTCATTTAATCAAATTATTTGTCATCAGACAAATTTTCTCTATTGTCTCCTCCCCTAGTTTTGTAAACAAAAACAATGAGTGATTTTACATTTGTGAAAGACAATTGCGGGGAGGAACATAGAAATTGATTGTTATTATTAATATATACCATATTGTTGTAGTTTGTAAGATAAACTGCGGTAATTCGCTACCACCAGCAATACATCCCTTTTTGCTGCAGCCGCATTTTGATACTATATTGTATTAAAAAAAATGTATAAATGAATTTAATTAAAACATAAAACAATTAATTTACTTTTGATAGTAATTTTGTTATTTGTGCTTCAACACCCGCGTTCATTTCGTTTTTTTAAATTTCGTTTGTGGTTATTGATATATACAATTTATTTGTTTTTTTTTTGCTTATTAAATGACTTGGAAATATACGCAATAAATATATCGTTCAACAATGCAGCTGAGAAAACTCTTTGACCATTTTTTCTTTGCTAATGACACCACAAATGACAATTCTTTGTAAGATGAGTAATTCCTCACAATAACTTTCAAAATGTTCATCAGCAGTGCTGCCATATCTAGATTTTTTATGAATAAAATTACTTAAAAGTGTTTATGTCGTGTAAAACTGTGTTTCAAGCAATTATTGAATTACCAGCTTAAAATGAACATTATTATCAACAAAAACGATGAAAGAAAATTTTTTTTTAAAATTTAATTTCCTTGATTGCGATCTGTCGCTAAGGAATAGACAATGAACAATATTTAAGAGTAAGTAGATAAATACTTAAAATTTTTATGGGCTTGAATGTACTGTGCTCAGTAGCACATCCGTCTGTTGAAATCGATCACAAATTAAAGTTCCAGTGGCATTTATTTGTGGAGACGTGTGAACTTTCTTCTTTCTGCTATAATTCTACTAACAAAATGGTTAAAATGATATTGCAAATGGTTTTTGTAATTTCTGGCTTGACTTTTTATAACATCCTTAACTACGGAGATGTTGAGATCGCGGTGTTTACATTTATTTGTCATATATCTATAGGAGATTTGAGATTATTCTAAGTGGTTTTGATTGGAAACGTTGGATTATCTCCATATTTCAAGATGCAGCAGTTCCCCAGAGTTCAATGTCATAAGTGTACCTTTATTGATAATAAGTTTATTTTCGATTGAGAGCTTTGAGTTTTTATTCAGTATCCAGTAGAGCTCCCACAATCTGATGCCAAAAGCTTTTATTTTTGTAAAAAAACCGAATTAAGATATTGTGTTCCTTGAACTACAACATCTGAATTGTATTCATAGTTCATTTACTTATCGATAAAGAAAAAACAAAATACATATTTGCTTGAAGGGTAGAAGTCCCCCACCGAAATAAATCAAAGGAATATATTTATATATATATGTATGTATTTATTAATAATGTTTTGTATTATGAGAGTTTAAAAAGATGAAAGAGTATAAAGGCCATGTGTGTGTTAAGAAGAATTTCATGGACTCTTCGTGAGCAAAATTGTTGTTGTTTTTTAAAGGAAATTATAAAATTGAGATTAAGAGACAAAACAATATGTAGGTTTAAATTTTGTCATAAGAGGCGGGGCTATTTGTGCCTTGTCACTTAGGCAAAATAGTGTAATTCAGTAATATATGTCAACATTTGTGTCGTTTAGAAGCACTGCATAAGATGCAATTTCGTCAAAGCCCAAACGAGACAATTTTGACGAGCCCATGACATTCTACATAACATGGCCCTTAGAGTTTTAATAAGAGTTTTTATTTATTGAAATTATATAAAATCATTTCTGCTGAAACGTTCATGGTTAGAATAATATTTTCCAGTATTGTTTTGCATCCTGAAAAACCAACGGAAGTATTAAGAGTTTCCTAAACATCTCATCTTAATTACCCTTTTATATGGTAGTGTGAATGTTGTGCAATACTATGTAGTCAGAAGTTTAATCAGTTATATCTGTATATAACGGTTACAGCGATCAGTTACATTTTTAGTAATAATGTTTATATATATTTAAATACAATACGAAATTAACACATTTATCTGATCATGGTTTGATTACCCAAAATTTCAGTACATTTAGGCATACAGTAATATATCATCCTCTTTCTAGCTAAAACGCAATATAGAGAAAAGTTTTCAGGAGAATAGTGCATTGATTGCTGTTTGACTATTTGTGTAGATATAGATGTCTGCACCTTTTAAAACATAAGGAAGGTTAGAACGATCGTATAACTCATAAGTATGTACCTATGAACGTATCAAATGTGAGTGAGATTTGCGGAGCTGCATTGGTTCTAAACAGTTGCGCATTATTCAAGTTTATAAGTCTCAATTTGCTGAGATTTCCAGCAAAACAATACTCCCTGTTAATGTAAACCATTATTACTTATATCTTCATGCTACAAATCGGGCTACAGATACAATTATGACAATCCGAATTGTAATAAACACATAGGTTATTTGAAATATAAGAATGAATGAAAAGCTGAAAATTATGTATAAACCTTAATTTAAAAATGTGATGTCCTTGCTGCTTAGATTTTTGATATATTCATAATATGTAGCCCATCTATTATCTCAACAATTGATATAAGAGTTCAATACAATGTACTCTAATGTACCTCAATCTGAAAATATTCCTTTTACCCAGTTGCATTCGTTGATATTTCTTTTCATAATGTTACAAAAATCAATAAAGCTGCTGTGCAAATAGTAATTAAATAAAGTATGATTATCTCCAGCAAAAATTTTATCTATAAAGTGTAAGAAACATAGCGTGTATTCATTTAAATTGATCTGTAACTGTAGATTACTCATAAAATCGGTTAATCATTATTTTCTTTTAATAATTAAACTCTTAATAATTAGAAATGATTAACACTTTAAATAAACAGTACAATGATTATGAGTATCTAGTAAAACATCTAAAGCACGTACAGATATGTCTCTAATATTCGTGTATATATATTATAAGATATATTCAAGATATTAAAAATTTAATGTATGTTTTTGTAATTATATCTTTTGAAAATATTCATATACCTTAAGACTAAAATAGAAGATTTATATATAAAAATATATAATATATATACATATAAATATAAGTGTATACAAAATACATACATATTTATAAATAAATATTAATAATACATAATATTATTTATTTCCATAAAATACATATAAAATAAATATACATATTTATCAAGTAAATATAAATAACTATCAAATATTTATAAATATCTATCAATTATATAGAAAATATATATATATAAATGTATATCTATTAATATTATATAAAACATATTCTAGTTAATATAAGTATATATAATAATATGATAGTAAATATATATCTAATTAATATATATTATAATATATATCTATTAATAGTATATATATAGATATATATCTATTAATATAATATATATAAATATATATCTATTAAATATATATATAAATATATATCTATTAAATAATATATATATAAATATATATCTATTAAATTAATATAATATATAAAATAATTAATATATATCTATTAAATATAATAATAAATATAATATATATAAATATATATATATACATATATATATAATATATATATTAAATATATATATATAAATATATTCTATTAAATATATATACATATCTGTTAGATACATATATATATATTTATATATATATAAATAAAATAATTATATATATTTATCAAAATTGACACTTATTGGTATATATATTTATATATCTATGAATGTTTATAAAAATTGATACATTTTTATGCTTAAAAGGGATCAGAGACATATATACATACATATTTATATAAAATAATTATACATATTTATTAAAGTTGACACCTATAAGTACATATATTTATATATCTCTGAATGTTTATAAAAATAGATATATGTTGATGCTTCAAATTATTAATAGTTAGTTACAAAGCTTTAGTAATTTGAGTTTAACTTGGATTTGAACATTTGCATCGAACATTTGAGTTGTCCGATCTATTTAAAAAGTTCGAGATAAACAAATAATAAATTTGCTTTATATTTATATTTATTTATATTTTATTTTCATTTTGACAGCTAAAAGTACAATCGAAACTCTTGTGTGAATATAGTATTATATCATAAACGCATATAACGAATGTTGTAATGCTGAGTAAATATACGTAAATTTTTGAATGGATCGATGTACGAGTTCATTAAAGTATCTCAAACAGCTTGAATAATATTTGAAGCACACATATATATATATACTGGTGTACACATACATAAATATATATAAATATTGTCATATATTTGTATATTAATGTATACATAATGATATAGTAAAATAAAATATTTAATTATATATTAATATATAAGTATATATACAAATATAATGTAACATATACATAATTATTAATGTATTGTTAATACATTTTATTTGTTAAAATAATATTGTTTATTTAAGACCGACGTTACATTGGTCAATAAAAAGCACATAGTTTCGATATTAACGAAAATGAATTTATTTTTATTAACATAAATAATTAGTTTTTATGTACAATTTTTATGATTTAAAAGAATTTTGAATATATACCAATATAACAATTAAATAGTTTTTTTTTTTAACAATTTTTGTTATTCTCAATATTTTTAAAATTGTACAATTTTTATTTTTGAAAAGTTAAGGAGTTGACTATGTGCTCCTTGTAAACAATATCGTCTTTATTACAAATATTAAATTTAAATCAAAAATAAAAAATTTAATGCACTTTTATATATATGTTATATAAAGTTAATTTAATAAAAACGATTTAACTTAAAACAATTAATTAAGTAATTAAGTTAATAGTTATTAAAATTTAGTTCACAATTTTTAGAATTAAAAATTATTATTAGCAAAAAATAATAGTACAGCTAAAATTCGAGTTCGAAATATATTCAAAAATTTCCCGGACCATGAAATAGTAATTTTTTACTTTTTAGAAATTAATCAAAAAATTGAATAATCAATTATTTGCTATTATTTAATAAAATTAGCAATAAATCTATTATATACCTAGATTATGTATAAATACTTTGCCTGTGCTAATTTTATGATGTGGTTTAGATTTTTCAAATGATTATTACAATTAGAGTATACGTAAACAAATATATATATAAATATATATATCTACATATATCTACATATATCTATATATATCTATATTAGTTAAGTGCTATAAATTAGTTTTTATAAAAAAGATAAGTTTTTTATGTAACATTATTTTTTGTTTTTGTATTATTGCTGATATGATGACTGAATGGAGTTATTGTGCTGTATGCTATAGTACCAGGAGTAGTACAAATTAAATTGTGCCAATTTTCATTAAAGTTATATATAGTCAACGGCAATGTAGTGTTTTGGAACGCGCGCTCTTCAATAAAATCATCACTCGGTATCATTTTCATTTTTACCCCTCACACGCCTGAAACATAAAGTAAACACAATTCTATTTGTTAAAATTATAAAACAGAACAACATAACAGTATTAAAAAATATATATACAAATATATTTTAATGCTTGTCTTATAAATATATAGATTGAAGATTGAAATTTATGTTATTTTTTTTTCAGTTTCACGTTTCAATAAACTTTAAATAAATTGAAGTCATTCGGTTTTTTAAAGTTAGAATCTCAGTTTATTTTGTAGAGTCTATAATATTTTTTTTTTTGTGTTTTGCATTTTATTTATATTATTTATTTAGTTATCTTATAAATTTTGCTTACAAGGGATACATATATAAAAATAAATTATTTTTTTATTCTTATGTATATATATATGTATGCTTATGTCTATGAAAGTTTAAACTTAAATAAAAACAAATCCAAAATTAAAGAATGTCGTCAGAATTCTTTATATATACATACGTATATATGTATATGTAAGTTTATATATAATATGTGTAAATATGCTTATATATACCATATATACAATATATAAACATATACACACAAAAATATATATGTATACAAATATATATTGTTGTTAATATTTAAATAACATAGATTTTTTATATGTATATTATATATAGTAATAGTATTAAGGGTATTTTCTAGAGTTATAATTTACTTAAAAAATGCTTCAGTAATGCAAACATTTGTAACACTCTGCTTCTTCTTTTTTTTTTCTTGTATAATAAAATTCAGAAAATTAAACATTTAAATTATTAAATTATTTTTTTTTTTGTTTTGTAATTTTTAATAGAAATTAAAATATTTCTAAACAAAAAATATTTAAATTAAAAAATAATAAAAGCATTATTATGGTTGTTAACACAAGACAATCGATAACTTTATAGCTTAAAATTTTTATATTTGAAAATCTTTAATATATTAAAAAAAATATAAAGCCACTAACTAGATTTTAGATATTCAATTGAATTAATAAATATAATAAAATATAGTAAAGCTCTTAGATTATTGATATTCAATTAAATAAGCTTAACTATAACTAACAAATTTCTGTTTTTGTCTCAAAAATGTGAACCTTTAATACCAATATTTTAACAAATATGCCTCTCAAATATTTTACAACGATATAATAAATTATAGTAAAAATAAATACCTAAATTGAAACTTTTGAATATATATAAATAAAATTGCTATCAGGTCTGTACATAGATTATTAAGCAAAAAATTAACAGATATTTTTTAAACAAAAACGTTAATATTATGTATATATATAAATTGTTGTATAAATGAATATATACGATAACTTAAAATTTTTCTGTAAATTATACATGTTAATATATTGATTCATAAGAAGTCTAGCATTTAAAACCCAAAAATGTACAAAAATGTAAAGCAAAAAGTAGTGAAAAATAAACTGATTAAAAACGGAAAGCAGTAATGGGAAAATAGGAGGAGTTTTAACAGACTCGTAAATCCTTTTGCTTTAATCGGAAGATATTCAAATAATATTTGGTATAGTATAAAAATTAATTTTATAAAACGGCAAGATAGATCAGTATAAGCAATAACAAAATATTTTCCTAAGAAGCACTACACACGTTAAAATGCTTGTTCAAGCAAGACATATGCATGTATGATATACTTATATATGTTTCCTTGAACTATGCATATGACGTTAAGCATCAAACACACATATACACTGTTCATTTACTTATTAATAACTTTTTGCTTAAAGAAAAATTTCAATTATATATCATCCATTTCAAATATATTTCGTCATTATATTCAAAATGCTTGATTATGCAAATAGACCGTCTGTAGCGCGCTTTAGGTTTATTATGTTTAAAATCATCAATACGATTGTACTTAATTTTATAATTTTACAAAATTTACTATACCTAATCAGTTATAATAACATTTTAGAATAAAACATATAATTTAATATAAATTTATAATTTACTATAGTACAATTTAGATTATGCATTGAAATTCAGAACAAAGTGTTATTAATTTATCATTGCAACTAGATCGTGTTGTGAGGTCAGTAGTACATATATCAAAAATAACTTCTATACTTTTAGTAGTTAGATGTTAGTAAAATTAAATATAAAAAGTGGAAAAAAATAGAATAAAGGTAGAGTTAAGGTAGAGGTGCACATAAAATGTGTTAAATTATTACTTGAAGTACTTTATAGTTTGGTTCCATAAGTGATTTGCCTATAATTTAAAATTTAACAAGATTTAAATCTTCTATTTAGTTTAAATTTCTACAAAAATTAAAAGCTCTTACACACTCTTCCCAAAAAGAGAAAGCAATATTTAAAATTTGTAGTCGTGTACATTCACAGATAAAATAAAATTGGTATAAGAAGAAACGTTAGATATTAGTAGTATTGCCAAAAAAATGTTTTTTTTTATAGAACTAATTTTCTATCATCTATTACAAAAATAGCAAATAGCAATAGATATTGCATGACCCAAATATTAAATTAAAAAAAAAAATCATTGAAAAAAATTCTTTAAATAGAAAATTGTGATTAAACCATATATTTACAAATTAACGGTGCAGTGAATTTTGCTAAAATCACATTATATTATTTTAACTCATTTAAATCTTCCTGGAACTGCCTAAATTTTGTTTGAAAAATATATATTCAAACGTAATCAATTTAATATTTATAAAAGAAAAATTTCAACTGAACTATAAAAATTACTTGTTATTTAAATATAAAAGTTCGGTACATTTTTAAAACAATGTGCGTTAATATATACGTGTGTGTTGTTTTAACATTTGCTAGTTTAAAAACAATATTTGCAAACAAATGATACGATCATTTTTTAAATAAATTAAAAATTCACTTTAATTTAAAATGAATATTAAAAGTAAATTTAAATTGGGTAATTTCTTGCCAAAAAATAAAAATAATTTTAATATTTTAATAAAATTACTTTGGCACATTTATATTGTTGTAATGCAAATGTGAACAAAATTTGAAAAATTATAAAATATACTATATATTTTGTATTATTTGATAAATATTAAGATTTATAGACAGAAAGTAAACGAAAGTAAACTATGAAAAAAAAAAAAACTTGTAGACTCTAAATGTTTGCAATTTAATTGCTTTCATTGTGCTTTTTAAAAGCTTACAAGAAAGTAAAGTGGGTTAATCTTAGCCCTAAATAAATAGTATATATGATTTCTAATAACTATTACAACATAGAAATGGATTTTAACTTATTTTTATATAAGCTATATATGCCTATATAGAAACATATTTATATGGAGCATATATATATATACATGCAGATATATATATATACAGCATATAAGATATATATATATATAGTGTATTAATATATTTTTATTATTATTTTTTTTTTTTTTAATAAAACTTGTTCTAATTTTTCAGTCTATTGTAATTTACTCGAAAAGATGTTTTAACGGTCACTCTACAGTTTTATTCATTACAAAATAGAAAATTGTAAACTGTGCAGCAAATTTGTATTATATTAATTAACTAAAATATGCATATATGTTTGTTGTTTATAAATATTAAATAAAAAATTAAATTTAGTGTTAGAACAATAAAAGCAATAGCAGTTATATTAATGATATTTTTGTTTTAAATTTTTTGTGTGAGGATTTTTCACTTAAGTGTTTACAGAAACTTCTTAGCAACGTACAAATTTATCAAAAAAAAATTCATACAAATTTAAAAACCTTAAAAATTACTTATAAAATTATTATTATTATTATATTAGTAAAAAGTTTTGATTTCTAATTCTTCTGTTAAACAAGTGTTATTGTGTTATTGTGTATGTGTGAATTGTACGTTTCTTTTCCTATATTCAGGGTTGTCGGTGTCCGTCTAAGCCCACACTAAAGTGCTTTGGGAGTTTGTGGTAGTTTTTTTATTTTATTTTTTTTTCTCTCAGTTTTGTTAGCAAAAACTAATGTTCTCACAAGTTAATTAAATGTTCTAAGTAATATGTTAACAATAGAAGAAAATTTAATATTTTAGGTCAATTTTGTATAGGCGTACACACATATTACACCCACAATTACACCTGTAGCTATATATGTAACTAATGACCTTCGTTTTTTCGCCGCCTGTTGGTTTTCTTCAGCTTCGCGTTGCTTCCGTTTAATTTCGTTTACTCTTTGTTCGATATTTGCTTGACGTTCGACTCGTTTTCGCCGTTTCAGTTCATTATCCGGACTAAAAACAAAAACAAAAAAATTTAGTTATTTTTAATCACATTTTCATTAAATGTAAAAATATAAATTAAATTCATATATATAAATATACCTTGTAGTACGATTAGTTAAGCCTTCAATACCATTTAATTTTCTTACATCATTAAGGTCTTCTGTGGTATTGTTTTGTAAATCATCAAATTTCGTATTAGATCCATTACTCTCATTATTTGCGTTTTCATCATCTGCTGCTTCATCGTCACTATCATCTTCATATAAATCGTTTTCATCACTATCTGAATCATTAATACAATCTAGTGAGTTTTGATTTTTCTGTGATGGCGGCAGTGGTGGGAGTGGTCGATTTGACATATTATCAATTGTTTTTTCATTATTTATAAAGTTATTGAGCGCATCCTTATTCTTGTGCTGATTATTGTCTGGAGCATAAAGATCATCATTAAAGCTCTCACTTGTTGGTATTTTAGGCAGGGGTTTAGTTTGTGTACCACACAGATTTAATGTTAACATTCCACCAGCAGTGCCAGCTAATGGTAATAGGGAAAGTGAGCGTGGTGGAGGTAGAGGCGGTGGAGTTTCGTCTAAATTAAAAGGTTCGCATCGTTGATCATCATTCCGTATAATTGGTTCCTCTTTATAATCAATAAAACTCTGTAAAAATAAAATTTATAGTAAAATTAAATTAGTAGATAATTTTCTAAAATAATACCTAAAAATTATGTAAAATTTTCAAAACTTAATTATACTTACGGGATCTTTAAGTAACTTCATGCCTTCGATTATTGCTTGATATGAAAAGTATAATTGATCCATAGTTTGTATTAAGCCCATACGATATGTTCGCAATTCAGATAAAACATCTTTAACTGAGACATCATCTTCTCCTCTATCGATCTATATTTAAAACATTTTTATTGATCATAATATTTAATAATTGATTGAAGATTCCTATTGAAGTCGATTATTTTATTCTACTAGTTCAATTTATATTTAAAACATTTTTATATATCTTAAGTTATTGATATCACTTTAAAAATCGTATTGGTTATGCATTATGAACTGATCAAAAACCTGCATTTACTTGTTGTTTTAAAAAAATGTATTTTGAGTAATATTTGTTTAGGTATAAAGGGAATTTACGTTTAAACGTAGATAAGGACGCATCGCAGATAATATAATAATATTGAATCTACTTAATAGAAACTTAGAATCTAATAGACTGTTTGTCTGGTAAATGTAAGTAATTAATTGACTAAAAGGGTTATTGTTTATAAAGGGAATTTACGTTTAAACGTAGATAAGGAGGCATCGCAGATGATGTAATAACATTGAATCTACTTAATAGAAACTTAGAATCTAATAGACTGTTTGTCTGGTGAATGTAAGTAATAAATTGACTAAAAGGGTTATTGTTTATAAAGGGAATTTACGTTTAAACGTAGATAAGGAGGCATCGCAGATGATGTAATAACATCGAATCTACGTAATAGAAACTTAGAAACTAAACGACTATTTGTCTGATGAACGTAACTGACTAAAAGGGATAATCAAACAAAACTTTGTAAATTAATTTTTCGTAAATCTAAGCATATCAAATTTGAATATGAATGAAATTAACAGAATTTTATATTTAAATATTTTATAAAATATTTGTACATTTATAATTAATTTATTTCAATAAATAAATCACATTAAAAAAAATACTTACCAATACTAAGCAACAATCGACTAAACAGAAAGTGCCTGATCGGCCAATACCAGCACTACAATGTACTACTGCAGGACCAACATCTGGTTCTAAAGCACCGGAATCACGCACTTGTTTAAGAAAACGTAAAAATGCTACTGGTGAGCTAGGAATGCCAAAGTCAGGCCAAGTTGTATAATGAAATTGTATAATCTCTCGACTCTGATTCGATTCTACGTCTGTTAACCTTTAAAATAATTTATATATATATATACATATATTATAAGTATTAGATTTATTTATGTTTATAACAAATTATATTTACTTGAACCATCTACGACAATAATCTTTATATTCTTCACAACGTAAGAGTTCTATTGTCAATTTTACTTCATTCAGTTTGAGCGCATGTTCTGCACCTTTTCTTTCCGGCCAATACAGATGACATTTGACTTGCTTCTTTTCCATTAATTTATTTAACATTAGTATAGCTTTCGTATTTTGCTCCCAAACCATTAACCAAAAATGGCCCACTGTATCGCCAAGAGGACCTTGCGTTAAAATATATTTTCTTTCGGCACGATCAAACTATTGAAATGAAATTTTAAATATGCAACACATTAAATATGATTAATTATTATTAATACCTTTACTAAATTTGCATTTATGTAGTCGACGCTTCCTCGATGAATTACAATCCGAGAGTGATCATAAGGATTTACGTCACGATATCTGTTTAAAAATCTATTTTGAGGCTTTTCTGATTCACTAGTTATAAAATGTTTCTCATTAGCTTCTCTATCACATTTTTCACGTAATTCCTGTAAGTAAATTATTAAAATAAACAAAATCAATAAATGGAATTTGATATTTTTTATAAGTAACTTTGCAAATACATATAATACAATAGACAATCATGTGTTGATATAGTGTAAGTTCTCCTAAGTAGATACAAAAGAAACCAGCAGTTCAGTTCTGTTAAGAAAACAGAACTTCCTTTTTTAGAAAACTTTGAATCAAAACATTGCACAAAGAGATGTTCATTTATGCGAGTATCTATTATAGATACTATTAGTATAACTATTAGCTATAACTATTAAGAAATATATATATATATACTTATAGAATTACAAAAACATTATAATAAGAGTTGATAAATTTTAAGTTGATCGTAACCAAATCGAACATGCTTATTTAACGGTTCAGATATTAATAAACTTTTTTCATATAAGACTATAACATCCATTACATATTTTTAGTAATATATATAAAAATTATTTTTTCTACAATACAAGTAAATATTGTAAAAAAATGAAACATACATATTTTAATAAAAAATCTCTATATTAATTCTTTGATTTGTCAGTTCTTCATCACACTAGGAAGTTATGGCTTTTAAATATAAACCAAATATCTTGGACCCATTCTTATTCCACTTTTAAATTAATTATTTACAACATTTAAAACAGCATTATTAAGGCAAAGACAATTGATATAATAGTAATTAACTATTTTATAAGGTTGGCCACCAATCGTACCGAGTGGAAGTTATTTGTTGCGGCCCTATGCTCCTCCTAGGAGTATAAGGATTAAATATATATATATATTATAAGGGGTTTATCAGTAGTTATTGTTATATTAATTGTAGCATTGTACATACATATAATGTAGACACAGACTATTTGCTTATATCAAAATAGTAGAAAATAGTATATTACATTAATTATTCAAGGTGTGATTAACAGAGTTCCATTTAGGAGGAAAACGCCTTTGTAACAAAATTATTCGGACAGTAATTGATTTTGTTTGGTTATTATTTATTTATTATTTACACTTTATAATAGTTTATTAAATAACATTTCTTATTTATCACTAAAAATGTAACCATTTGAATGAGTCAACGTTTTAGTGAATTTAGGAAATATATATAAAAATGCGATATAATCGTCCAGTTTTTTTAAATCATCTATATACCCTTATATGATGAATATTACAGTGCTCACTGGAGTTCTCTTTGGTCAGACTATTCATCACTAAGAACGACAGATCTATTTAGTTAACCTTTGAACTTAGTTTTTATCTTCTTTTTATATCCTAAGGTTTCTTGTAAGGAGTTTGATAGTAAAATGGAAAAATCGCTAAATATGGATATCAGGTCTTCAGACCTGACACTGCAACAAATCAACCAACCATATTCATATGAAGAAGTTGAAATACTATCTATGATTCATAAAACTATAGATTGTAAGTATTTAGCAAATCTGTTATTTTTTATAGAGATTAAAACGGCTTCGATCATAACGATATGTAAAATCATAACACTTCACTTTTACCCAATTTTTTATATTTAAGGATTAAAATAAATTGCTTATTAATCTTATATAAAAATGCTTCAACGATGTGTAGAAAAATTAGGCAGGAAAGAATAGAAATATTATGCAGCTTGGAATAAATTATTATTTTTCATGTCTTCGTGAGTACAACACGGTCAGAATAAGTTTTGTAGGGGTTAATTTTTGGTGTCAGAATAAGCAAACAATAATTATAATGTCTTACTACTACTACTCACACTACCACTACCACTTTCAACTTGTTATAGAAAAAAATTAAATCTTATTTACTGAATGTCTATTGATAGCTTGTAAATATGTAAATATAGAACAAATAATAAAAACTAATCTGTTATCAAATCTTCACATGGATTTTATTTTAATCAATGAAATGTCAATCAATTAAAAAACGTGAAGTGAAGTTGATGTTTACATTAAGTTGGTAAATTAGCATTTTTTAAAAGTTAATTGCCCTTAATTTAATTGAGGACAAAGATAATATAGTATTAAATTAGTTTTTGTTTTTGAATACAGTAAACAGACATTACCAGCCAACTTGTTTCCATTTAAGAGTGGTCAAGATCGGTCAAGGAGTTAAGTTTTTCCAAATAATGATGGAAAAAAATTTTCTTTTATAAAAATGTCGGTTCAAAAAGGATGTAATATGTGGGGATAGTTTTCACTGATTTGTTTTATTAGGTTTCATTGCTATGAGATCTATTTGCAAACTGACAGTTGGCTTAGGAAACTTTATATATATGGCAACGAGAAACTAATATGCAATACTTCAAAACTATACAATAAAAACACGAATTATTAATTTCATAACATGATTTTACAAAATTGAAAAAGAACCGTATGACTAATTCTATTATCAAGGTAAAAACGTGACGATTATTAGGTTATCTATAGAAGAAACACTCAGTAAAATTATATGAATGAAAATTATTTTCCGTCAATAAAAAAAAGAAAGAGGTATTTTATTTTGTTTCAAATGAAACACAGTTAAAATAATTTAACTTATAGAATTTTAATGATCGATTATAAGTTGTTTTATTATATCCTATAAAATTAAATTGTACGAATAACTTTTAGTTGATTAAAATGGAATTTGAATTAATGGATTATTTTAAGTTATTTCAAAGATTAGTCAATTCAAAAACTCTGACATAAAAGACTTTGTAATAATATTATAGTTTTATTTCCTTGTATCTTAATTTTTTCAAAATTGATCAACACTATACTAAAACAATATATAAATAACTTTTTATAACTATAATTATAAATAAAATTACGTTAAGTCTTTATTTATAGTTATTTAGTTATATCTATCTAAATATAGGTTTAGATTGAGGACCATTTTAAATATTCTAAATTTTATGTTGTTATCCAAGAAATTCTTAGACTCTTATGCTGTGATTCTTAGAACTTTTAACAACCGCTCTGTGCCTGAAGATATTTTCTTTATTATTGATTGGGTTTAATTCCAATTTTCAATAAATTATTGTATCTGATATAAATTAAAGATCGTCAAATGGTAGCTTTAAAATTTTAGATCCTAATCTCTGTTGTATAATATACCAAGGTTAAAGTCAGGCTTTAATAGTTTTAAAAGGATTTTGATAAATAGCACCTTATTTTTAAAGTTATGAATTTATTGTTTATCAAATAGCCACAATATTTAACAAGAAAAATTTCAGTTTATTATCAGTACTAAGAAGTCAAATTGTAGTCTTAAACTCGCTCTCTTCAAATCTTAGACTAGACTAATATCTTTGATATATAAAATATATCATACCTAAATTAGATTTTGTTGCCACACTCCATAGTTGCATACCATACTAGTTTTAATAGGGTTTTAATAAATAGTACCTAATTTTTGAAGATAGGGCTTTATTCTTTGTATGAAATAGCTAGATCTTCCTATTGTTATTCACTTCTTCGCATTTAGTTTTTATATTATTCTTCCATGTCAGTTTTCCATTAATGCGGTCTACTTCACACAATCACTCTTTGGTATGATTGTGTATATAGTATAAACCTCAGAGAGCACACATTGCTTCGTGTCTTCGCTGTGTGTGAACTTTAAGTTGGAAGACTTAAAGAGATGCAGTTCTTTTTTATTCAATAAAATGTAAGTGGAGTTGTTAAAATATAAACGCTAGCACATTGTTTAGTGATAATAAAATACCTAACAAAGCCTTACCATTTACATATGTCTTAGGGTTGATATCATAGCTAAAGGTAATATAATGTGAAAGTTACATTAGTTAGGTTGAGTTCTTATATCATATATAAAATTCAACCCAGTATACATCAATGAGTTATACTATTGGTGTTTTAAAACTTAAGCTTTCATGTACAATTAAAAATAGGGAAATATTTCAGTGAATTGAGAGTAACAGAGCGAAACAGGTATAAATGTAGACTAAATTAGTGAGTATTTAGTATTATAAACATGTCTTAATATGTAGTAATCATAATTTATACATAATGTAATTACTGCAATTAATTTTTCGTTTTAATAGCTTTTATATTTCTATTTATATAGAAATGAAAAAAATGTTAAAAATGTTGACTAAATAAAAAGTGTTAGTTCGTAATTAAATTAGTTTACTCTTTAAAATAAATATATTTTTATTATATTAGAAATTAAATAAAATTCTTATACTAACATATTTAATGAAGAGACTAATAGCGATATTCAACATTGCTGTACTGTTATTTAAGTTTTTCTCATATTAAACCA
Organism: Teleopsis dalmanni; assembly: GCF_002237135.1. Taxonomy (NCBI): domain Eukaryota; kingdom Metazoa; phylum Arthropoda; class Insecta; order Diptera; family Diopsidae; genus Teleopsis; species Teleopsis dalmanni. The sequence goes on along the minus strand of NC_051846.1, from coordinate 54,505,362 downwards.
CTTTAACACAATTATGTTGTATAAATACAATTTTTTCATTCTTCAACATTGGTACATCTATCTGCAAAAGCTTTAAACAATAATACTCGTATCTTCATAATAATGAAAATTATGAATAATGTGGTTTTCACATAATTATATTATTATCATAACGTTAAGTTGTATGCTTTGTCATACTTGACTAATGTCGTGTGGCAAATGTTGAGAATAAGTCTGTATACACAGATACTATATATACCAGAAATTTGCTTTTGAATGAGTTAATATATGTTGCATTCATTGTTAACTACCGCAAAAGTTTTTAAAATTTACATACAGACATTGTATGTAGTCATTAAACTTATAAAAAGACATGATGCACGAAGAGTTAAATTCAAAACTAAATGAGAAGAAAATCTTTATATGGCATAACTAGTTGTCTATACATAGTTGAAAATAGTTTGTTTTGAGTCACAAATTTCAATTAAAATTGAAATAAATATATTTTATTCATAATTTAATATATATTACTTGTAATTTAACGTAAAAACAAAACAAAGTAAATGTACTGTTTGTTCCTGAATTATATAGGGTGACCCCTGAATAGGGTCATTAATGATGGAAGGTGATTCCAACATTACCCGACATCCTCTATGGATGTCGAACAAAAATCTACCTTGCAAAATGTCAAAAAACCCTCAATATCTTAAAAAATAATTTTTTTTTCAAATAATCTCTAGGAATCTGCAAGAATGGGCTTATCGGTAAATGAAGGCAAAACGAAGTATAGGTATGTCGGCTAATGTGCGTACAAATGTGCATCGCTCAAACCCCGAGCTAGTGGCTGGCGACTATACTTTCGAATCTGTCAAGGATTTCATCCACCGTAACGAAAAACAATGATGTCAGATTGCAGATCAAACGGCGAACTACCATTGCCAATAGGTGCTACTAAGGGTTCAGTAGTCAATTATACTTGATGTATGAGACTGGAAAGCACACGCAGTAGAAGCGCCTGGGGAGACATTCTGCGTAAGGCCGAAACTCGGCAAGGGGTTTCAGTACAGAGGAATTCTATTAAAATGAGTTCGGAAATAGTGGTTTCAATTTATTTGAAACATTTTGATTGTCTTCGCAAAAATATACTTGAGAAAAATTGGTTTGCTCAAAAATTAAAAAAATTCCTCAGATACGCATAAGAATATGATTTTTCAACTTGTTTATAGCAAGTGTTTTATAGCAAGTATTATTAGTATACGTAATATTAAACTACAACTAATGAGATGTTTTAATCTATTTCTAGAGAAAAAATTCTTAACTTATATAAACAAAGTTAGGTTAAGAATATTTTTTAGTGCAGGTATAAATCGTTTCAATAAAAGTCAGGTGATGATTCTGGACTGATAGTCTGATAATTGCAGGACATGAATCGCATTTCAAAGAATTTGCAAATGTAGAGAACATTCAACTTTTTAAATATGGTAGTTAATAGGAGAGCGAACAATTTATAAAAAAAATCATTTAAAGCTATCAGAATATTTATTACTGATCCATATGAGCTGTTTAAGTAGCCACAGGCCTTTAGTATTGTCCCAAGATTTCATAAACAGTTTATATTTGCTGCTTTTGGATTATGATGCAGTTTGATATGTTAACATCACACAGAACTTCTCTGAAGTAGAGTTAATTCGTAAATTTAAGAATAGATTTTTGTATAACTAATTAAAATATTTTTTAATAGTTAAAATAATAAGTTTAACAGTCTCAAAAGATTATTTACAAATTCCAAAAATACTACAGATAAGTATTTGGCAATACTCGAAACAGCTGTTTGGTCAGTCAAAAATTAAATTAATTAAAATAATAAAAATTTTGTTGTTGTAATTCACTACTGTTCGAAAAAATTCAATTAAAAATAATAGCTTATTTTAAAAAAAATGAATTTTTCATTATAACTGACATTTAAAATCAATTGAATAAGTTTAGAACCTTTTTAGTTTAGCTACAATTAGACACTTTATAACGAAATATAAGTTTTACCAATTATATTAGTAATGAGTTATCTACAAGAAGCAATACTTTTCAGTTAACAAAAATAAAAAATTGTACTATACTACAGATTATAATATACACAAAATATACAAATGATGTTATCGCCAACATTTTAAAAATAGCCTTACAATAAAAAAGATATACTAGAAGGTTATATTGATAGAATATTAGTAAAAACTATTTGTGTAGTGGTGAATGGTTAACAGTGGATTATTCAAATTACTTGCAAGTAATGACTAAAAGTTACATGAACCAAATAAATCCATACATGATTATTATATATATAAAAAAATTTAATTTTTTTATTCTTTATAATTTATATAAAGTAAAATTTCAATTAAATGAGAATTATAATTTCGACATTTTGTTTACTCATTTTAAATGTTACAAAATCTTATTTTGCATATACATTGAATATAGTATTAAATCCAAGTTTATTTGTAAGTGAAGAGGCATTTTAATGTATAATTTGTTTAATGCTGGATTGGTAAACTCTATGGAGTTTACTCTAAGGTTGAATAAATTAATCATTGTATTTAAAAGAACATCGAGAAAGTTAACATGTATTTTTATATCATTATATTTATTTTATATTATATTTATATTTATTTATATCATTATAGATCAGGAGAAATGGTCCGTAAATAGTGTTAAGATAGAAATGGAAGTATTTTTTAAGAAGGTAACAAGAAAAAGTCATTTAAAGAATGTCAATAAAAAGAAAATGCAAAAAAAAAACAAAAAGATAACACCTACACTCCCTACGTTAATACGTATATAAAGCACAAGCTTTGTTAGGAAAGACTGAAACATATGTAAGTTTATTAATATTTAGTAATTATATTATTTATATTTAGTTAATCATGACTATATTTGAAAACATTAGATTTTAATAGTTATAGAAATATTTAATATATTATATACCTACGTTGCTAATGCCAGTAATAGTCTGTGAACGGATTTTTAAGAATCACGTACATATATAGATAAAATAAAACTGGGAAAACAGTCTATATAATGACCATTAATTCTGACACCAAGACGTAGTGGAAAAAAAATGATGGTGACTGATTTAATGTCGTACGTGAAAGAATCTTTTTTTTTAACAGAAAAAATTAATATGGTTTTAAAAAAATCATATTTATGTGATCGTAATACAATTCGGGAAAAAAAAACTAGTAAGAAAATACATTTTTTTTGGAAAAAATAATCTGTTTTCCATTTAATATGCTATTTATAGTAAAATATGCTATCTAAATTAATGATCAGACGGAAAAATAATGTCAGAAAAACGAAATTGGTTTTTTTATTAATGGGAATTTTTTTCAAAGCAACTTTGATAAGAAATGCATACAATACATTAAGACCGAAAAGTTTTCGGAAATTCTCATTTAAAATTCGCGCGCTGTATATTTTTCGATATTTTAAGTTTATGTAGTTTGGCAGCACTGTCCTTAATTACTATGCCAAAAATGAGCGCGATCTGTCAGACAGTTCGTTTACGGCAGCTGTTGAAACCAGTTCACCTCAGTAGGGCGTTGCGAAAAAAACAATGGAAAAAAATATTGAACAAAGAGTTTGCATCAAATTTTGTGTTTCGAACGAAATTTCGTGTGCAGAATCGTTGCGAATGCTACAAAAGGCTTATGGGGAATCAGTTTTATCGAAAACTCAAGTTTATGAGTGGTACAAAGCCTTCCAGGACGGTCGTACGACCGTCGAAGACATTTCGCAACGCACTACTGAGGTGAACTGGTTTCAACAGCTGCCGTAAACGAACTGTCTGACAGATCGAGCTCATTTTTGGCATAGTAATTAAGGACAGTGCTGCCAAACTACATAAACTTAAAATATCGAAAAATATACAGC
>NC_051846.1:54473861-54501362 GCF_002237135.1 Teleopsis dalmanni | reverse complement strand
TACCTGAAATCCACTAGAGCTAATAAAAATACAGAATGCCATCCTCTATAGTTATAATTATTAACTTTTAGAATTTTCCAGACACAAATGCTGCTTTTAAAAAACATATGATTTCCTTAATTTGGGGCAGTATGAAGGCATTCGAAATTAACTTAATTGCATTTTTACGAAATTAAGGAAATTTGGCTTTCAGAACATAGTATTACGATATATATCACAAATTAATGTAGTATACATTTTACGTTTATTTATGTTATAAAATTTTGTTTAACTTATTATATTTTATTTAATTGATTAAGATTTGTTTAATTTATTAAATTTTGTTTAATTTATTAAATTTTGTTTAATTTATTAAATTTTGTTATTAAATATTTTTATTATTTTTTCCCCTAGGTACAAGAAGTTAGTGAAAGCACTATATCTACAACGCAAAATATCAATATTAATGATGATGCGATGGATGAATCTGTGGAGGCAAATGAATCACTTTTACTGGAGGATAGAGAAAATACAGTAAAAGAATTACCACAATATATAGGAAGTACACAACCAATGACGCCAGTAGGTGATTCTGATTCCAACTATAGCTTTTCGGAACATTTTGCAATTGATAAAGAAACTCGAGCTGATGGTCCAAGCTCATCAAAAGTGCAAAACTCCCATAAAAAATCTCGATCAACGGCTGAATTTCTACCAGAATTTGTTCCACTCAATACTAGCTCAACAAACGGCCAAAAAAAATCACTTCAAATGGAAAGTTCACCAGATTTCATATCATTTAATACGCCCACTACAACTAAGCATAATCAATCTGAAAAGTTTTTACCACCATCAGGTTTATTAAAAATGAATCGCTATTTTTCCATTTCAAATACACCAACAAGTACTCCGAATACACCAGAAATTGCATTTGAAGAAGAACGTCCTACTGAAGCAATGATATGTATACCTAAAGAGCTCGTTAAATATTTTGAATCCACAGATGGTTGCAATTTTCTCGAAGAAAAATCCAAGATATACGATACACGTGTCAATATACGAAATTCTTCTGCTGGTAAAATGCTCTACATCTTTGGGTTATCTGCTAACCAGAAAAGCTTTCATAATGATATCTTAGACAAATTTAGTGAAGTTGAATTGAATAATGAAATGAATAAGCGCACTGAAAATATGCCGAAGGTACCGAAGCGGATTGATGTCTTAATAAGATTTCTGCGCGAACATATAAATCAACTGCTGCAAAAACTGGGTAATGTCAATGATTTGTTAAATCGTATGAATTATCATGAAAATTTAAGATCCAAGAACGGTTATAAGATGGCTGAGAAGGAAAGACGTTTATTGAATATGATTTTAATAGGTCAAGCAGGCCTAGAAAATGGTACCCATCATTTGGATAAATTAATATTTATTTTGAAACAACTATTAAATGATTTTAATGGCGATCAAAATGTACCCAACGGATTACGTTATGAGATTGATGAGCATTGGAAATTTATATTTACATCCTACCGACACAATGACTACAAGCATTTAGTAAGGCAATATAATAGCCTTTTATCGAAAAATCGTATGCATAATATCAACATTGATCCCGTCTTACTGGGAAATTCATCATTGGATATGGACCTTACGAAACAACAAAAAGATCGAATGGAACAAATAAGACATCAAGAGTCTACAATATCTAGCAAGAGTTCGAAATCGAATTCTCCAAATTATGTACCAAATCCGTTTCATAAGAATCTTAGAAATGTTTCTTATAGAAATTCTGGTAACTCATCAAACCCAGAAATAAATATATCCCTTAACATAACTAATAAGAAAGTTAATGCAACACCTAATAAAAACAAATCAGATTCTGGAACCCTCACGCAATTGAAAAAACAAGTTTCTTTAACTCCGCCGTTTAAAAATCCTCAACAAAAATCATCTGTTGGTAGAATTATCCAAAACGTAACAAATAAAGAGAGTATTTGTGATAATCTTTTATCTGAGATTTCAACAGAAAGTACACAACAAACAACTTCGAATCAAAAACGTTTACTTAATGCAACAGCGGCATCTATGTTTTGGTCTCGTGAGGCCTTGAAATATATAGACAATTGCTTAGTCCTGGCTGAAATGAATACTGAGCTACTGACTAAATTAAAACTTATTCAGTATAAATCTCAAACTGGCGGTCTCTCTTATAACGACTATCGTGCAGTTATTAAGCTACATTCTGCTATGACCGATGGCGCGTAATTTTCTGGAGAGAAGCACCAAGGTAATTTAATGAGAGTTCAATGCTTAGCATACCCAAAATTTTTGTACAAAGTTTTGTACTGTGAAATTAATTTAATTTTTTCATTTTCTTTTTCTTTTCTTTTCATTTTTTCTTTTTTTATTTCATTTTTTTTTCTTTATTTCATTTTACTTTTTTAGTTTCTTTTTCTTTTCTTAAAAATAAAATAGTAACTATATTATATAAAAATCTGTCTTATTAATCTATTCAAAAATTAAATGTTATAACACTAAGGTCAGAGATATTTATAGACATTTATTGTCTTGAACTTGTATTTCCATTTCAAAGTTGTTAACTTGTGCCTTTTAATTATTCCGTGCCGTTAGCTGTCACGTTGACTGTTTCTTCATTTCTTTCAAGTTTTTGATACTCTAGTCGGTGCTTAGACCGTTATTAATTTTAACATATATATCTGAGTTCAATGGACAATATAATTGAAATCAACTTTTGTCCAGCCGCAGAAATCTGACCAATTCAAGACGATGAGTCCAAAGGTAATTTGTATGCGTAGAGGGACAAGACAGGGTTCCAAGAGCGGCCGGATCTATTTTAGAGCCACTCGTCGAAGACGAGCAAGTGCCGTTTGACATCCCCGAAAAAGATCACATAAGAAGGTATATGTTTGTTTCACATATATCGTGTATGTGTGCAACCAAACGCCAAAAGAATAGAACATTAATTTAATATTGTTTTTAAAAATGAGTCGGAATAACTAACCTAATAAACCTTAATTTCACAAATATCTTAATTTCATATACGTTTCAACGAAATTAAATTGTTTTAAACATACAAAATTCAGTTTTGACGTTAGAACGAAATTAAGGAAAATGGCATTAATTTCGTTAAAACGAAGGCTGAAATTAAGGAATATTTCAAATGCAACTATGCGTAAGATAAGATTTAAACAAAAGATAAAGTTAGGTAACGAAAGAATGATGTTTTTTTTTAAATAAATGTGACAGTTGACTTTAATAAAACTGGGAAAAAATAGTGTAAATTAGTAAATTAAATTAAATTAAATGTGTAGTAAATTAGTAAATTAAAATTAGTAATTAGTAAATTAGTAGTATAAATTTTTACATATGAATATAGAGAAAAAACTGTAACTCTTATTAATTTAAAATAGAGTGAAAAATAATAATAATATCTGAAATTCACTAAAGCTAATAAAACTACTGAATGCCGTCCTTTATAGTTATAATAATCAACTTTTAAAATTTCCCAGATATAAATGGTGTTTTTGTTTCGAATGTAATTTTTAATATTCGTTTTGTAAACAAAAACATATGATTTCCTTAATGTGGGGCAGTGTGAACACTTTTGAAATTAATTTAATTTCATTTTTACAAAATTAAGGAAATTTGGCTGTCTGAACATAGTATAAATGTTTTAGACGTTATTATAATGCTCTGTAGTGAAACTACAAAGTAAAATGTGTTAATTATATATTATAAAATATTCATATGATGCGCTGAAGAGTGCCGGCATTAAATGGTTACACTTAAGTTTTTTAATAAACTAAACAAAAAAGTTCATGTGGCAAGATTTTCTTTAAATGTCAGATATAAAAATATATAAAAAGCCTTTAGAAAAAAATATGGCAACACTATTTTATCTTATAGTTCTTAACGCGACGAAAAAGGAGACAGATTCGGAGACATTTTTTAATAATTTGTGTGAAAATATTAGTGAAATTTTTATGAAAATTAATGAAGACTTCTTCAAAAATAATTGAGGAAATAACAAATATAAATATTGTATACTGCTGACTGATAAGTGAATAATTAAAACAAATTCATAAAATCATATATATGAGAAAAAAATAAAACAAAAACAATCAGCACTAAAAGTGCGAAAAAGAAGGCAATATAACAAATTGCATTTGAGCAGTTTTGTATTGTGCACCGCCTACCAGGTTTGAGTTTGAGTGAAATTGTACGCTAATATATTTTGTTCAGTAAGCTGCCACCCTCAGTGATTAATTTGTTGTATTTGTTGGGTGGTTGCTGTGTAATGTAGATAAATTATATATTCTTTTGGTATATCTTGCAAATTTGAAATTAACAAATTTTGGAAAAGTAAATAATAATAATAATATTAAATCATTAATTAAATCATGAATTAAAATCATAATGTTTCTTAATATATGTTATTTTTTTTACTCTTGCAAGGAATTTTTTTTTGAGTAGTGAAAAATAGCTCGTTTGGGTGGCAGCACTAAAATTTGTTTGTTGTTTGAGACAGCGCTGCTGCAGCAATTCATGCACAGACAGTAAATAATGTAAAGAGGAAGAACAATGTATGAAAAAGTGTGTATTACGGAAAAACGATAAACATAAAAAAGTACGATTTACAGCAAGCAATTTAAGTGCAACTAAAAAAAGAAAGACTAATAAAAGAAGAAGAAAAATCAAATAAAAGATATAAAATCTTATTTTTAAATGACATAGAAATTAATTTGTGTTAGTTGTATTTATTGTGGCTCAGTTCACGCACCATATTATACTTTCAAACATCTAAGGACGAGCTGAACTGCAATTTACTAATCTACACTAATTCTTGTTAAATTTGTAAAAGAATTTAATAATTTTACAAAATATATACTATAAATTACTAAAGAAACCACCGTTTGCAAAGAAAAGGGAAACACCGTGCAACAACAGTAACAAGGTGAGAAGGTGAGAAGGTGAGTGAAGTAAATTTTCAACTGAACAAGGCAAAAACCATTTGCAGCAAATGCAATATGTTTTCTTATACGATTTTTTTTTTTATTTTTTTGTAATTTTTGTATTGCATACGTAATTGCTTCTTCTGAACAATGAACGCAATAATTTTTGCTGAATAAAGTTAACGTTTTCCCGCATAATTTACGAAAAACCGTAAGATTTAATCACTGAGTATTTCCTAACTTATTCAGCTTGAGTAATTTTAATACGCTTGTCATGTGCGGGGTGGAGAAGCTGTTACGATAAAGAAATCACAATAGCTTTAATATATTGTATTGTGACCATGAGGCCTGTAAGCCCCACTACAACAATAGAAATATACTTAGAAAATGTTTTAAGCCCAACTTCAACTTCAGTTAAAACTTTATTCTTTATAACAAATGTATTGGCTGCTGATTTAGTATCTAAAACTAATAGTTTTAATAATAGCAAATAATAGTTTGATATATTGTTAATCAGGGCTATCCAAAGCACGGCCTGCGGGTCACTTGCGGCCCGCAGCTAATGTATGTGCGACCCGTGATGTTTTAAATCTACTACAATTATACAAATTTTCTTTTGGTGCACTCGTAAAACCACATTATGTTATTTTTATGGTATACCAAATAAATAAAAAGTTAAATTATTTTAAATTTAACATTATAAAAGAATTTTTATTTTTGTCGAAAACAACTATGAACGTATGTGTTTGTTTCTTCGGCCCTTCAATCTGTACTGTGATTTATATTGGCCCGCGATCATATCTGGTCTGGACAGCCATGTTGTAAATAATAACAACTCCTAGTGAGATAAATTGAAACACTTTGAAACACATTTATTAGTTGATAATAGACTCCGATCCCTGTCATTAGAGAACATTTTTCATTTTTACTCTTTAATATTCATATTAAGACTGTGAAACGCATAAAGTTAAGCTTTACGCCGGTTTACAGCTCTGATCTATACTAGAGCAGGACGACAGTATTTTAGTCTACGTTTTCGTTTTATTAATTTACTCTTCTTAAGTAATTCATTCACAAATGGTTACTTTTCAATTAAATATATTATATTAAAAATAAATAAATAAGAAACGAAACTTATCTACGAACTTATCTACGAAACTTATCTACGGACAGTGGAAGCTCAGTATTCGCGACTACCCATTATCGCGACGGCCCCGTTATTGCGACAGCCTAATTTTTAGCATTGCAGGTTGGTTGTGCAATGGGGACAGTATAGAAAAAAAATTTTTTATTTTCGCGACTTTTAGGTTTTTCTTCAATTGTAATATGTAGGTATATCTACTTCTCTGGTTTGATTGCTATATGCCACACTTTTTATCTTAAAATAAGCAGGAATCTTTTATATGGAAAAGAACAAAGAGAATTTTGGACTTTAATTTTATATGTTTCTTTATGTCTGGTGTAGTGTTTGCAGTGAATTATATCCGTAGAAAGTGAAGAGGAGCAAATAGAATTATCAGAAACGGAAGCGAAGCGAAGAAATCTCTAACTTTTTTAAAAGTATTTGACCGAGCGTGTACTGTATTATTCTTTGTTTACTGTAAAGTTCATATCCCAGCTTTCTTGTTCTGATGTAAATGATATTCTGTTAGAATTTGATTTTATAGCGTGAAATATGTAGTAAGACTCAGATATCAGATTTTGATAAAGATCGGTAGGAGAACTAAATAGATGAAACATTTCTGTCTTGTTATGATAATACCGCTAAAATTTATGTGTCGTTTAGTGACTTCACTTTATTCTTGCTAAAAATATTTGTAAAGGCAAGTAGGTTGTTGGAAGAGTAAATTGTGTTCTCAACTATTATTTCTATATGGGCCATGTTAAGTCTATATAACATGGTAGTGGGCACGGAAATATTGGCTCTTTCGGGTTAAGCCGAAAATTCATGTTATGTAGAATGTCACATCAGTATTGCCAATTTCGTATTTTTACAATGTTTTGATACTTTTTAGTTGTGCCTAAATTTAAAAGGATATGTAAATATGCTCACATTAAATTTGCCAAATGTAGCCAGCAAGAAAAAACTTATAGAAGCTGTAATAATGTTAATTTATTATTATATTATCTTATAATAATTGTTAACAGTATTTACAAAATTATGCGCCTCTTCTTAAAATCGGAAAGTGTAATAATTACTCCATTTATGTTTACTTCATTTTTGCTCCAAAACGTACTGAAATTGGAATTATTTCCTCCTAAAAGGCGTAAATTCTGAAATTTATTACTAAACAACACTGTTTTGCCTTAGTGCCGGAACACAAATGCGCCGCCGACTCTCATGCCGGAATTTGAACCGACATATTGTTTTTTCTCTCAGTCTAAATATTATAATTTGCATTGAAAACCACAATAATTTTACCCATGCCCGAGACACTACATAATACGGCCCTAATAAAACTGCCAAAGCAGATAATAAGGAGAGCAAAAAAAAAATATATTGCCACATTTTCATTAAAAAAAAACCATTGCTTCTATACAAAATACAGTTTTAACTATTCTGATTCAAATAACGAATACGATAAAGAGAGTAAACGAGCAAAGCAAAGAAAAAGACTGAGAAATTGAGAGAAAAAATGAATACATACGCCATAGAAAGAAAGAAATAATGACAGCAAGGTTTTTCTTGATTTGGTGTGAAGTTCATTTTCACTTTTCTTCACTGAAAATTAAAAGTTTAATTTCACTTCCAGTTTATATTTAATCATTTAAACGTTGTTGGTTGTATTTAAAAAGGATATATATATATTTCCTTAATTGCTTTCCGATTCCGTTCAAGTGTTTAACAGAAGTGTTAAATTTATATGCATATAATTCATGTATAATGGGTGGACCTGTGAGCGAAGCGGTATGAAAGTTTTGCAGATGGTAAAAATATAAAGCGTTATCCAGTAAGTATTCTTTTCATGATTGTTTTCGTTATTCTCATATATTTGTCTTTCACTGCAACAAAAATTGCATTCAATTATAACCAATTATAGATTATATATATATCAAATATATTTAACATTATATGTTATATTTAACATTAAATATTATATTTAACATTATGTTATACTTAACATCATATATGAGATACGAAAAATTTATTCACATTGATGTGAGTGGTCAAGAGTTCTAACAATAGCTCTTGTAACTCTGTGCTCAAGTATAGTGCTTTTACACCATAAGCATGACATTTGAATTCCACTAGATAAAATTTTTCCCAGAAAAATAGGCACAAATCTTTTTGCGTTTTTAAATATTAATATCAGGCCATTAAGCGACATATAGACACATAGCCATGTAGCAGTTTAACATTGATTGCAGTTCTGTATGTATGTATATACAGTTAATTAGTTTTTTGCTTAATACATAGACCACATTAGTCTCAATAAGATAACCCTTCAAATAGTGCCCTTTACACAATATATAATCTTATTTTGAGGTTTCATATCAACATTAAAGTAAAATAATGAATAGTATTGTTACACTCATATACGTGTTTCTACCTTACTGGAAGTAGTCTTACTATTAGACAGTCTACAATGAGCAATTAATCAGATTGTTGATTGTAGAGCACAGCAGTTCAGCAAATTGGAAAAATAGAAAATCACTAAATCTACATGATCTTATCTCAATTTACTTATATTCTGTGTGTTCTCACATATCTAATAGTAGTACGTACTTTAAGTTTAGACATAATTATACATTTTATGAGCATGATTCTACTAGAAATTTTAAAGATTTCTCTATTGTTTGTTCATACTTATATATCTTCCTTAATAGTACCGTCGGTATTAGGCATACTTTGGAAGTATTGAACTATTTTGGCATATATATGGTAGAGGTTGAAAGATTGAAAGACTCTTATCGTCTATTGAGGAAATTGCGAAAATTGAGGAAATATTATATTTATAATTGTTTTTTTTCAAGATTCTTAAGGTTGTTTTCATCTACATTACATTTGTTAAAAAATTTTTTATAGTTAAATCTTTGTTAAGATTTATTCCTATGCCATATGGAGATATATTCAGTGAAGTATAGATATTTTGACTTTAGTATTTAAATTTTACTGGGAGTTAGTTTGATCTTTAGTTTTTGTTTCATTTTTATTGGGCTCTTTTAAATATTATCATTAAATTTTAAACTAATGTTAGTATTTATGATGTTACTAAATTGCATTGACTCACTGAAGATATATGATTTTTTTTTATTTATATATAGTGATTAAATGCAACTTTTCTTTATAGTTAAAGGGTGGTCAATATACAAAAACAATGAACCGGCGAAAAATGTTCAGATTCGCTAAGCTTGTTTAATATAGTTTGCTTAATTTATTAAATTGAATTGAAAACACTCTTTTCATATTATGTTAATAGTGTTTTGCCAACAATAGAAGTTTTGACCGCTATATAAGAATGCTCCTATGAGTAATTGTTATAGTTTTGCTTGATGAAGATAAACTAAATATATTATGTAATATAGCGGTTTTGAGAGTGTCATATATATTCTTCTATTCTTCTATATACATGTTTTCTGAAATAAAACAGTAACATGTTTTTAGATTAATAAAATTATACTTACATGTAATCTGCAATCTGTATTATTGTCTTTATAGTGAGATTTTTTAGAGAAATCTGATCTAAACTGTGTCCAATTTAGGTTAACGGCCGTTAATATAGTTCAATGTTCAATATAGGTCAACGTCGAATGTAGGTCAACGTCCGGTATAGGTCAACAATCAAAATAGGTCAATGTCAAATTTTGTTGAATAAACTTAAGGAAAAGTATTTTATTTAATTAATTATATTTGAACATGTAATTTATTTTTTAGTCATAATTTATTTTTTTTTTAAATATTAATGTTCAAGTTTTAAACATAGCTTATTTATAAATACATATACGAAAAAAAAATCAAAATTCAATTCTCCAAAAAAATGCTGAAAATATTAAATTAACCATATCAGCAAGTTTATTACCTGCGTGACTTAATTTATTAGTTAATAATTTTGCTGAAGTATAAATTGCGTAATATACCTTACCAATGCACTTCTGCTAGTCCAACCTCTCTCTAATGATTGCATTTAATTACAAAATATTAATAACAAAATCAAAATAAAATTTAATAAGTTCAATACTTATATCCTTCACGTTATCATTACTTTGTTTTTTTTTTTATAACTATTTTTATTTATAACAGGCTTTAGTTGTACGCACCAGCATCTCCTATCGAGTCTAAATATAGCGTATAACTTTTCTCCCCAGTTCAATAATATTTAATATTATATATGTATATAATATATTGTTGTTAAATTAATTCTAACCTATAAAGTTTTAAAGGTATGAAGGATCTATATAGAGATAGATATGTTTATCGTTATTTTGTATAAAATGTAGTCGTTATCATATACATTTAAAACGGCAGAGGCAATATATTTCTATAACTGCTTGAAATTGTTTCAACATTACTATATAAGAGCAAATCGAAATTAATTGACTTGGCACAGTTGGATCTGGATCGTGTTGTTTTATACAAATATGTATAATTGAAAATTATACATGTAGTATAATTTTATCAAAATTCTCAAATTTTCGATCAGGTCGAATAATATTTAAATATCTATCTTTACTAGAAAATCACCCATACATACCATTACATTATACCGTCACCATTGCATATCCATATTGACAGCCAGTTCGTTGTAATAATTACAACTAATATGTATTTATGTACTTTTTTCTACCTACTATCATAAAAAGTGGTACGTAAATTAATGCTATATAGTAGCTTATCATTAGTTCCGATGTTTTTCCTTTTGATATAGTTATACGGAGTATTTTGTTGAGTTAACTCTTATCACACTTAAGTTTGTCACAAACTATCTTGAATTGTGTATTACTGAATGTTATCTTAAAAAATATTTGTTGGCTCAGTACTTTGTTTCTTGATAAGGTTATATTTCACCAAAATAATATTAAATATATTTCTTTTCAAATTACACTGAACTAATAATTAATCATTAGAATTATTCATAACAGTGTTGATATATCATATATACTATAAGTTGTAGATTTAACTAGTGAAAGACAGTCGAGTCTATTCATATTCGAAATTTAAAGGGTTAATATAGGTATGCTATTTGTGTTGAAGTTTTCAAAACCATTATAAAAGATTCATGATTTTATATTGTTTTATACGTAATATGAAAGTTTATATAAAAAATTGTTTTTATTTAATTTTTGTTTTTAATTAAATATAATTTATTACTTATTCAATGGTGTACTGACTGTCCAAAACATGCTCACTCAAAAACACCTCTAACCAGTTTCAATGTAAAACGTTTTCTTTTAATTAGCTTTTGGTTTCTATATGCAGAATTATTTGCTTAAATAATATATGTACACAATAATATATAATATTATCTGAAATGAATGTATGTTACTGCTATTAAATAATTTTATTGTACATGCATTTCGAAACTATGAATGTTTCTCTTTTAAAAACCAGCATATTCTCATATGAACTTTTTTTCTAATCAATCAAGTGCGTAGGGTATGAGTTCATTAGTTTAATGAAATAATTAAAAAAAAATTTTCTTTATACATATATTATATATAAAAGGGTTAGACTGAAGAGATAATAATTGTATTTGAAATCATTTACTTTAGTTCTGCTTTTTATTCGTTTGATTCTTGGCTGCATGTATCTGTTTTTCTTAGAATGTTAAAATAAATTTTCTTTTAATGTTTAACTTTTTTCTGTGTAAATGTAATATAATTGATAAAAACAATTATTAACATAAGTTATCGATCATATAGAATCGTAATTGATCACTTATAATTAAAGTTATAATAAGTGATCTTTTATTATAATTAAAATAATAATAAGTGATCTTATTATAATTAAAATTATAATAAGTGAACTGCCTCTCTATTTCTCTCATTCTCCCTCTCTATTTCTCTCATTCTCCCTCTCTATTTCTCTCATTCTCCCTCTCTATTTCTCTCATTCTCCCTCTCTATTTCTCTCATTCTCCCTCTCTATCTTTTCTCTCTATTCTTCATTCTCTCTATTTCTCTCATTCTCCCTCTCTATTTCTCTCATTCTCCCTCTCTATTTCTCTCATTCTCCCTCTCTATTTCTCTCATTCTCCCTCTCTATTTCTCTCATTCTCCCTCTCTATTTCTCTCATTCTCTCTCTCTCTTTCTCTCTCTCTCTCTCTCTCTCTCTCTCTCTCTCTTATTCACTCACTCTCTCTCTCTTAACACAGATGTAAACGTCATTCTATACGCACAGAAATGCTTTGTATTATAAAATTTTGTTGTTTTTAACCCATTTAACATATACCCATATACCCAACTTGGGATGACTGCTTTGTTATATTTATTTATTTTTACATGGACAGTAGAGTTTTTATTATGGAAATAATCGGGTCCTTTCTTTTCTTGAATTTCTACGGTAAATAATTTGTCGATAACCATTCCAGCATATCGAAAGAAATGCTATATATACATATATTTCATATATACCTTTATATATTTTATATACTTTGATATATTTTATATACTTTTACATATGTCTTTTATTAAGTTAACGTTAGTTATTTCAAAATGTCCAGAGGTTATAATTCAGGATGTCGAAAGTTTATAATTGATTTGATTATTGATATTATTTCTTATAAATAGTAGGAAGAACAAATTTTATAAATACTTTCCTAATACTTTTCGGAAATCATAAAAACTATTTAAAAAATATACATTTGAGATAAGTTAATTATTCAATTATTTTAAGTAATTTCATATAAACTATTATAGAAGTCGACCTTTTCAGCTTATATTATGGTGCATTTAAATCTAATATACTTGTTTACTACTCGTACAAAAGTAATATATACTTAATGTATTTTTGTTAACTTGCTAAAATCTCTACTAACGGACTTTTAATCTATGCATAAGTCATTAATCCATTAACAATTATATTTTAATTTTTAATAGCTGCAGAAGTTTACTCTATTTAAATATTGAGTTGAACGAGCTTTAAAAAAATTAGAGCAATAAAACATTATCTGTTGCATTGGGTTAATGCACAGATATTAGGGATCCACTAGTCGTTTTACCAAACTGTAGAAATGGAAATACTTTAAAGTTATTTCAAATTTTTAACGAAAGGTCTTGCGTTTTCCTGTCGAAAATTATTATTATTCTCTATCTCATACGTATATCCCTTTTCGTTTACTTCTTTCTTCACATGAACAGTCTTGTAGTCGTAGTTTGTAGATCTATAGTAATTTATAATATATGTAAAATCTTCTTATATTCATTTTAAGAGATACCGACGGTCCTTTCATGTTGTTTAAAATTGGTTTTTAAATTATTTACGTTTTGCAACTATTAATGCTTTCTAGAACCTAATAAAATATAAAAAGTTATCTGTTGTTACTAATTCCACATAACATTAGAAAAAAGTGTGTATACTTTTTTTCATTTCATTATCATTTTTGACTTGAACTTGAACTATTTTTGACTTGACTTATATTAGAAACTATGAATTCAATCCCTGAAATAAAGCCAATACTGATCATAGTTTTGATCAATGCCGTCGGAAAGTTGTACTATTGAATAAATTCAATTCGAGGAGCATTTTCCTGACACGCGTATCTGGGTATATATTAAAAATATTATAGATTGGTTTTTTTCTTTCGGAAAGTCAGATTGATTCATTTTCTATTTAAATAGTAATGCTATAACAATCATTGTAAGCAGCATTTGACCGTCGGTGACAATTGGTTTCGGGTTGTAGATTCATTTCTTCATTTTTAACCAATTTTTAGTATTATTAAACATCTTTTAGTGATTTATGTTAATGTACTTATGAAATAAAGTCCTGCCTGGAATAAAGTAAAGTAGTAAGCAAAATATATCCTGTTATATCGGCTGGAATTGTTTATACTAAACAACTGTATCCTTTGAATTTGGATATAATGGGTATAATAATTGAAACCATACTATTTTCATAATAAAAAATACTACTACATAATTTGGTGTCGTCATGATTTTTTTGGAAAGAAGAATGAATAGTCACATCTTACCAAAATTAAATTGAAATAAAAATGTTTAATCAGGAGATGCATTTAAAATGAGCATCATTCCAGACTTCATATAGAGGAGAGGGAAGCAAATTCATTGTAGAAGACACAATTGGTCAGTAAATAATAATATTACTTGACCTAAGCATTACATATACAACAGGTCATGTATTAAGCACACCCATAAAATAATGCATTCCTATATTCCATTGTAACTAAACATTATGCTCATCATTCAATGAACATGAATCATTGGTCAAAAAAGTGTATGGATGCTAAAATTGATTATAAATTATATTAAAATGGGTTGTCAAAATCTTTGATCTAGATTTCAAATGGGAATAAAGTTTTGTTTGCATTGATTTTTAATAGTTTTTTCATTGATAGAAATAGCACTTCATGATGACCCCATTAAAATGTAACTTTTTGTGACTGTAATGATTTTTGTTAAATCTACTATGGATTCAGCCCTTAATTGAGAGTTTTCCTTATTTAAGAATCAATCTAACATAAAGTGAAGTCTGTCACTGAAAATAATTTCATTTAAAAATAATTCATTTCCGTTTTTGGAGATGAAGTTGTGATCGAATACTGATTTTGACATAAATTTAAGCTGTGATTAAAATTGATTACCATATAAAGCATATATCTTATATTAAACTAGTTATATGCTTTCGGGAGTTTAGAATGGAAAATTGTTTAAATATACAAGTCTTAAAGAACATTCAATTAATTTTATGTAGCCTTTGCAAATCTATGAAAAATTGTAGTCATTTATTATAGAGATCTAATCTCAGATCGCGTGAGGTTGGTATTTATTAAATTTTTCTTCTATGAAAGTGATATTAGGCAATATAATTTTAAAATCTTTATGTCCAAAAAAAGAAAAAACCAGCTACTTTTAAACTACATTTGATTGCAGTTTGTGACAGGAAATGAAAACTGCTAGTGTGTTGGATTTTTCCATAGAATAGATAAAAAATATTGCTTTCGGGAAAAGAGGTGTCACTTTTCTATAAAGATTTGATTACTTTTCCATAGCATTCCAGATATTTTCTTAAATAATATACAAATGAATAAATATATTTTATTTTACATTCATTAATTATTAAAGAGAGAGTTCATGTTTCGAAAATTGTGTATCCTGGAGTTATTTTTCCAATTGTTAACACACGTCCGAGTAGTGCCACATACTGTGTCCGTAGATGAATAATTCTCAGCTCGTCAATTTAACTCGCACGTGTTTATTTTCAATAAAAACTTTGGGTGCAAATACCTAGTCGTGTACAAAAATATTGTATGAATGTTACATACGCACGATACGTTCATGTATTTCTGCGTATGGATTCCTAAGATGTATGTATCTATATATGCAATTGTGCACTATGGGGATTTTACTGAAAAAGCAAACCAATCAATTAAAATAAAAAACCAATTGGTTACGTGTCTTGCTAGTGACTAAAGTGTGGTTTTACAGCTAATAATGCATTCAATTACACGTAGATTGATAAGAAATAACTGAAAGAATTAATTAATGAAAATTTGATATACGGTTAAAACTGCAAGAGTGAATTTAAAAAAATGTGTAAATCAACACATCTCACATTATAAAACACATTATAAAAGTTTGTTGATGATCTCATAATGACAAGATTAGTTGGTTGGTTGGTTTCAGTGGCATGTCATTAGTTAAATCCCATGTACCTCAATTACGGCGATTTTTCACCGTTTTGCTACCACATTGTTCGCAAGAACTCTTAGTATAGAAGAGTAGAGACTAAATCCATCCCTACGAATTTAGATAATTTAATAGCTCTTCTTTCTTCACTAATGAACAGTCTGATAAACTGTCAAAGAAGTATCTTCAAAAAAAGAGAAACACAGAGAAAATGTGTTACGTTTTCTTTTTTCTGTGGGTTTCCACAACTTCTGCGGTGATGATTATGAGAAATGTGCAGTTTCTTCCCGTGGGTTCCTAAATACCAATGACGAGAAAGAACTGCAGTGAGCTTTGTAGTTTCTTTTGATGAGTTCCAAGGATCTAATTTTATTATAGGTGAGCCATATTAATCTGGAATTTGCACATGACTTAAGTGCTTTCCATCTGTTATTGGCAAGTTGAAGAAAGTAAAAGTAGGTACTTCTCTTATTGGTCTCTAGGATAATATAAACCGTCATCAGAACGGGCTAAATGATTAGCTTTCTCGTTCTCTTCAATGTTCCTATGTCCAGGAACTCAGATAGGAGTAATATCAGTCCACCGATTTAGCTCGTCGATTGCCTCTACAATTTTTTACTATTTTTGATATTTTTGCAAAGGATTCAAGGGCTTTGATTGCTGCCTGGTTATCAATAAAGATGGCCACACTACATCATTCCTTGATGTGACTTGCAATTTGCCGACAAGCTTCTCTAACTGCTAGGATTTCAGTCTGGTTTCATTAGGTAGCTTAAGAGAATTGTTTATGTTTACAGATGGTGAATTCTTTTTTTTTTTTTGTCAATTTCTTTTTGTGATATCGTTATTTACTTCGAAATTTTTGCTTTTCTATTCTATTATTATTGAAGGGAAAATTGTCTGAAAAATATTGACAAGGATTTTGATTTTTGTTACATTATTTAATAAGTTTTTTCTATGAAGAGTCACACACATTATCACCAAGTAAATTTTAATGTAATAAGATGTAAGTCATCTCGAAGATTAAGACAAAAAATTTTATTTATTCAAGTTTTAATCCACTTTCACTAAATTAATCCCTTTATAATATTAACAAGGATACTAACTTATTTTCTAGTTTGAGAAAGTGAAAGATATTACTATGGGTATGTTTGTTTGAGTATGAAAAAAAAGAAACTCATAAGTTCCCAGTGTGGAGAATGAGGAAGTTACTACCCTATTAACTTATTTTCTAGTTTGAGAAAGTGAAAGATATGACCATGTAAATGTCTTTTTGAGTATGCAAAAAATAAACTCACATGTTCCCAGTCCCAGTTAGTATATGTGTTTAAGTTTAGGCACGAACATTAGATTAGCAACAAATTTTACAGCAATTTCTTTTATTTCCAAAACATTCGTAAAAACTGTTTCCGTAATCTCTCAAGTGGTAATTGCGGTAATAACAAGTACAAGTTGTTTGATTTTTTTTCATAATTTCATTATTGTTTTACATATTAGGATATCCCGACCTCTCAGCAACTTTAATATCATCTAGACTTTCGTAAACGAAATAGACGTAATTTATGGGTTAAAAAAATTTTTAAAGTTTTTAGTTATGGCTTGATTTGGTTATTTTGTTTATAACAATATAAAACATCGCAATAAATGCATTATAGTAAAACAACATTAAGCTTTTTATAGTCAGTCGTTAATTAATACACATAATTTCCAATAATAGAAAACAGTTTCATAGTAAGATATCTTTATGATTTTGTGGAGTTTCCAATTAATTTTAATGCTATCGCTTGGCTAAGAGAATTTATTCATAAAAATAAAAGAAATTCCTGGACTTCAATGGGAATAAAAGTTGAGACGGGAAAAAGAATAAGTGCAATAACTTTCAATTATTGTTAAAATTCTCTTTATGATTCTGTGAATCTTTAAAACTAAAATGAAAGCAAAGATAATAAACCCGATAATATCATACATCAGATTACTTAAATATCAATGGAAAAGGACCTTAAACAACAGTTGCAAGTAGGTGTTATAACAGCTAGAAATTAAGAGTCATCAGAAAATGACTAATTGAGAAAGTTGATGTTATTCTAAACAATTAATCATTTTAATAATAGAAGTAAAAAATTAAGTAATAAAAATATATATTATTTTGTTTTGTAAAAAACTCTTAGATTATAAATTCAAAACAGAAAGTTATATTGTTGGATAAAGTGCGAAAAGATAAAAATAAGTTTATCCATATCAGAAAAATACTAAAGTATCTATTTATAAAATTACTAGCTATTATGTTCTCTCTACTTATATACCATTTGTTGAATAATATTAATAAAGATACATATGTGTAAAAATAATTTTGTTAGTAACTATTAAAAAATTTGCACAATAGTCTAAAAGGGTCCACTATTTTGCATTCATAGTAATTATCATATAATTTCAAATTCATTCTTGAATGTCCAGAATAAAGTACAGTTATTGATTACTCCTACCTACGAATAAAAGCCACTTGAACATTATTTTAACTAATCATTGCAGACATATCAAGATAAACCTCAAGACGGTTGAAGACCTCACTCCAAGTTGTTATTATAGCTAATATATTCGTTAATAATTTTTTGTTTTTCTTTTTTTGATCTTAAAACTATTTGTAATATTTCTATAACAAATTTTTTAGTTAACAATGTCTTGCCTTCGATAAAGTAGCTATAGCTAAAGTCACTTTTCAATAGTTAACTTCATTTTTAAACCAATGATAGAGACGCAAGTTTTTTTTTTATAATTATTATATTTAATTCAATGATAGTTCTTATCAGAGAATGAGTAAATGAACCTAGCGTTATAGGATGTAACTTAACGAATAGATAATTTAAGTTTTTATTCTTTTATATAGGAATATTGTTTACAGAAAATTGGAACGTTTTTTAAATTGAAATAGTATTGCACTTATAGTCAACAGAGAACATAAATATAATATCTGATTTTTCATGTCATTAATATTATTGTTAATATTATTATCTTAAAAAATCTATAAAACACTCCAAAGTCGATATATTCCGTGAGGACTCTACTCCTGCTTGCCATTTAAGATGTTTCCTGACGTCCTGCATCTTGCGAGTTCCAAGTCAGAGTTGCATGAGGAATATCATCGTAGGTTTTATGCAGGATATGACTAGTATAAGTGAGAAGTTTCGCGTTGGATGATATATCTTACATCGCGTGATGATAACGATTTCTTGTTCTACTTAAGCTTTTGTTATAGTCTAATGTCTATTTTTATTTACACTAAATAATCGATAAATATATCAATTATTTAATATGCAAAATAAAATAATGTTAGGTTCGGTCTTCTGTTACTTTTCTGTTACTAAACTGTTAATTTGGTATTCCCAACAATTTTTATAGAAATTTCCTTTGATGTCACTTTCATGCTAGTATCCTATCTCAAAAAAATTTGATGAAGCAATTGTTAGTGACTCGAGTCAAATGCTTCTTCCATGGTCGTCTATTGAATGTTATAAATGTAATAATGTCTGTGACATCTGTTTTACTTCTAATACTGTTGCATCTTACACGATCTATTCTAATTTTCCTTCTATCGCTTTGAGTATATGAATTGTCTTAGACAATAATAATTTATTAAGAAAAATATATATTTGGGTTTCATAAAATCCTAAAAACCCGCATTGATGAAAAATGTATTGTTATAGCGTAGTTTCTGAAATGTGTGTTCTGTAAATCCACATAATTAATATGTAGAAGTGATCTTACATTTAATAATCATTTTTTTTCTTATAAATTATCAATCGACGTTCTTATATGCAAAATTTTATCCCTGTATTTGATTGTAAAAAATATCAAATACATAATTTGATAAAAAATATATTTTATATCAATATATGAATATATAATAAATAATATTATAATATGCATAATAGTAAAAAACAATAATAATATATAATAATAAAAAGTAATATATAATAAATAATATGTAATATAAATAATAATATATAGAAATAAGGATATAATATAATAAATATTAATATTATAATGGTCTTTATTAAATGATTGCTAACAGACTAAATTTACATATATTAACATAGTACTAAGAGAGATGAGCATTATCATTAATAAGGTTACTTATTTATAGATAAAGGTCACCATTTTACAAATATAATAAATATTAATATAACATAATAAATATTAATATAATATAATAAAAAATATAGAAATATAAAATAATAAGAAATATAGAAATATAATATAATAAAAAATATAGTATAATATAATAAAAATCTAGTGATATAATATGATAACATGTATAGTAATATAATATAATAAACACTATAGTACTATGACATAATATAATATAATAAATAATATAATATAATAAAAAAAAATATTAAAATATAATAAAATAAAAAATAAAGAAATATAAAATAATAAGAAATATAGAAATATAATATAATAAAAAATATAGTATAATATAATAAAAATCTAGTGATATAATATGATAACATGTATAGTAATATAATATAATAAACACTATAGTACTATGACATAATATAATATAATAATAATATAATATAATAAAAAAAAATATTAAATATAATAAAATAAAAAATAAAGAAATATAAAATAATATAATATAATATAATATAATATAATATAATATAATATAATAAATATTAATATAATATAATAGATATTAATATAATATAATAAATATTAATATAATATAAGAATGTATCAAATTTAATATTCTGTTTCTATACAATCAATTCAAGTCCACTTGCAATTATAATATAAGAATTCTTGCATTTTTTTTAAATATATTTATATATTCACAATTGATTTATCTTTACAGTTTCTATACAAATGTAGAAGAGAACATAATATGTCTTTTTGTCGACACCCGAATTTTAATTTCTTTATCCTCATAATCCCTATATCGTATATAAGTATTAATATATTTTTCTGAATCATAGATAAAGACTGAAATAACTTTTCAGTTGATTAGAGAAAAATATTTTTTTTATATTTTGTAGTGAATTCGTTTCTTTGTTATAAGACTTTCAATACATTCTTATAGGTACCTTCTCTGTCACAATGCACCTAAGGTTGATTTTTACTGCCTGACAATTTCAAATTGTTTAATTAGTTAAATTCAATTCGATCCTATTTATATAACGATTACATAAGCAAGAAACGGTTTTCAGAATCATAAAATGGAAATTTTGTCATTTGAACGAACGCTGTATTTCGCTTATTGCTGAGATTTATTATGTACCCATATACAAGTTAATGTTATCTTTTTATCTTAAGACTTAGTAAACAAGGTTAATGCACATCTTTCTGTGTTTTTAATTTCATTTTATATATTACTTTGTAAGTGCAAACAAAGATTTTTTGGACTATTCAAATCTACAATCTGCAATCTGCAGGTACCAATTTCTGTGTTCTACGAATTTTCAGCGTGGCTTACTTTGTGTGTGAAACGCTTTTAAGTCATTCTTAATGTGTTCTAAACATATTCGTTCGTTAAAGAGAATTCCGTGAGTTGCCGTTATTAGCGCACAACAACAACAACGACAACAACAACAACAACAATGTAACCAACATGAAGATAAAAAGTCACAGATACAAATGCGTCTACCCATATTCCGCTAAATACAAGTTATCTCGTTCTATGGATTTTGCTTTATTGCAACGCGATATCTTTGTGTGTTTGCATTTCGATGTTGAGCTGGGTTTTAGTTATGCTTTGGTCAGTTTCTCTACATGTGACCTTCGCGGGTCAATCTGTTTCCTCTGCTCTCAAATTATAAATTGTCTTCTTCTTGGTTTTTTTGATGAAGTTCAGTTATTTGTCTGGCAGACACACCTTGTATGTATCAGTGAATTTCCTCTTCATGTCTCTATGTATGCATGAAGAAATATCTAAATATCTCATACACGTGCTTTTAGAGTTTTTAGATTGTTCATTTGTATTGTTAATTTTTACGATCCTTCATTTCTTATTTCCATGTGGAAGATATATACATATTTATAAAAGTATTTGTATAGATTGTATGTTATATACGCACACATGCCTTACACACTATGTGTGTTGTTGTTTGGCAGATGGTTTTAGAGATATAAAAAAGGGTTTCGAATTTATTCATTTTATTCATTTTTTGTTTTTCCTTTGTTTTTGTTTTGTTTTTTTGAAAAAATCCAATATTTTGAGTGTAAAAAGTTTTGTTAGCAATTTTAAAAGTTTTTAGAAAATTGTGAAATAGAATATTGCTTTTTAGCTCTGCTGTATTGTTCCTTAAGTGAAGTATACAGACAAAGGTATTCTATTCGAAAAAACTTAATTGCATACTTAAGTTTAATATTTTACGTCAATTGAAACTCACAAATTAATGCGCATATTTTTGCACATTTTTCCAAATATTTTCTTAATTTTAGTCAAAATTGCAGGATACATTTTCATGTCGACAGACTCGAAATCGTGGAATATGATACGATATAATATTATAGACGAATAAGATAATTCGTCATGTAAATTATCATAATAATCATATAGCGGTTCATCATTCTAATACATGATTGGAGAAAAAATGTTTATTTTCCGAAATGTTTATTTTGGAAATGCTATTACAGTACTTTAAAGTAGAATCCATACCCATTTATTAAGGTTTTCAATTAAAAATCTGCATTCAGATATTACCTCATACAGCATTAGATCATATTATTAGATCTTGTCATATATTCAAAATACTCAGATTACATATCATATTTGTCATCATATAGTCCTTAAAAATCCTAAGTCCTAACATAGGCGTTTTTAACTCTTACAAACTCAATCTTTTGGGCGATTGTACTTTTTTCCGTTTTTCTATAAGTTGCTACTAAAAATAGTTATATATTTTTTTATTAGCAGACAATTTCTTTATTTGTTTTATTATTTCTATACCGATATTTGTTGTGTTAAGTTCGACAGATGTTTTATGTTTTGTTGATATTATTGAGGTAGTACTTTGCTAGGTTCCTGATTAGTCTGGGATCATTGGTAATAAAACTGTTATCTGACTCGAAAAAATTATGTCACTAGTGCAGATCTGATGACATTAGGTTTATTATGAAATTATATGTTTTAAAATTAAGACCTTAATTAATAATTTAATAATAATTGAGAACTACCACTTAGTTTTCCACATTAGTTGGCATCATCATCATCATAAAATGTGGCTGGAACAGGATTTGCCAGATCTGTTCAGACAAACGTTCTACTAATCTATCAACTTTGTTTATAGAAGTATGAACAGAGTCTGTTTACAGAATTTTTTACAATTGAGACTATAATATAACATATGGTTAGATAACAATCGATAAACATTATCAACGGTGCAATAAATCTAATTATTGTCAACGAAAGTGACAGTTCTGTGGAAGTATTCATAGGATAGGTGCCAGTCTGTAGGAAAATTTATCCACAAAGAAATGTTATTCCTTATTAGAACAAAGTTGTGGTTATGAGTGAACAGGGTATATTAGACTATAAAGTTTATTTTTAAATATAAAAAAAAATGGTTTTATATTTATATATATTTACAAAATGTACATATAAACTTAAAATATTAATACCAATATTAAAATATTACACATATTTTAGAAAGTTGAATACTATTATAGAAAATCTTATCATTTGTATCTAAGTATTGTAAATATTGATACTTAAGTGTCATCGCATAATTTTGAAGGTCAACATTTAAGTTGCAATTGGTGACTTTGAACTCTAAATGATTGTTTTAGCCGCTGTCTGTCTTCTTCTCATCTACCTGCCACTTCTTTCATATCACATACTCATATAATCTTCATTTGTTTACACTATGAGTGATATAGTTTTAATATGAAATTGTTTCTTTGTGGTAGGGTAAAAGCCGCTGTGGTTCTCAAAAAATTAGGCATGCAAATCACGTTATGCGTAAAAGATTAATGATATCTGTGACTTGGAGATGGTGTTAAAATAATTTTAATTTTATTATTTACATATTGGTTAGTCTTACCGTTTTAAGAGAACAGATAATCTATGTTCAGTCATCGGTAATTCAAAACCTGTTAAATGTTGAATGAAATTTTATCGTACACATATATATAAAAACCATTTAGACTATTGTATTGCAAAAAAAATTCATTTTAATACACAAAAACAATTTTTGCATTTTTGCAATAAAAATTGGTAAGATGTTCAATAAAGTGTAAACGAAATATAGCTATTACAACCCGTTTTTCAAGAAATCCGAATAAATGGCTTCAATGTGTAAATTTATCTTTTATAATCAAGTTTGATCTGTCATGTAAGTTAAATTATTTATAATTGTCTTTTCTTATTTAATTTCCAAAAACTGTATAATTGGAGATCTTAGATAACATAATAATATAATTTTATAAATAAAATATATATGATCCCTGCGATCCCAAGCCTATAGGCCCATTGCGTTACCGTATATTTAAAAACTCAGTGACTAGAACCACTTAGAACCTTTGGCAAAGCTTATAATGTTATTATTCAGAGGAAAGTCTCGTAGTTCGCCAAGATTCTCAAAAAATATAGCCCCTAAAGTAATAAGGCGGTGCCGCGCTCATGCTAGGCAGAAATAAATCAGATGGGAGGCACTTCTATCATCCTCTCCACAACTGTGGCTGGTATGATAGAAAAGGAAATTTAGTTTTTACTAGAATGGGTACCTAAACTATATTATAAAATGACATAAGTTCTCAATATTTTTTTGTAGTTATTTATATAAAACATGCCTGCTTAGAGAGATATTGGTGTTAAGTCTTAGAAGTGTTGATGATTTGATTTTTTCAAACACGACCGAAATTAGATATGCATTTGTATAATGATCATATATTTTTAAAAGTTAATAAGAATTAATTTTTGGTCATTTAAAATGGGTATAAGGCAGCCTCTTCAATTCACATAACCCAAAACGGATTGGTCTAACTATAATTAATTTAAAAATATTCTCGAGTGAACTGTAGTTACCAACAATTGTAGTTAAATTTATCATGCAATCGTAGGGAACCGTACTCTTAAAATAATTTTGGGGAGTTGATAGTAATTTCAAACTTAATATTTATATAATCAAATTATAATAATTATCACTTGTTTACTTTAGTTGCCACAACAACCCGTTGACGATCTATGACCTCAATCAGTACTCATATTTCTCCTATTTTCTCTTTTTCGTTTACACTTTCTCCAATCTTTTACATCAAATGTGATTAGTGTGCTCTCAACTTTGTCGTACCATTAGAGATACTGACTTTACTTACGTGAGTTTTCTCCGATTACTATCTAGAATAAATGCAATAACATTACAAAACCAGTAAGGTTAACTTAATTAAACTCATTTTCATTATGTTCTGGATGATGAAATGTGGTGAAAGCTGAGTTTATGCCAAAATGATGAAAATCACTCTCTCAGTACATTATTAATCATTGACCAATGATATATTGCCAGACTGTAAGCATTACTGTATCGATTTAATATATTTTAACACAATCTGGAGACGTCTAGTTTAATTAATTATATACCTAGCATATAATTTTATATCTTTGTTGATACATTACATTTTTAAACTTAAAGCTTCCTCTTAATAATGATCGTAATTTGAAAATATATAATAATTAAAATTATTAATGCAATAAAGTTTTATTTCTGTTAAATTAAAATTCTACAAATTATACATAAAAATATTGTTATTTGGTATATATGTAGACCATACCGTATAGGTCTTCATCATTATACATGTAAATTAACATGATTCATATCCATTGTTTAGTCCATTTCGTCAAAGTATTTCTGTATTTTGGTTTAAAAATAGATATAATCTATAATTATTTGTTTATGTTTAATATTTTATATGTCCATTATCTGAAATCATAATCATAAAAAGTAATTCCTTTACGTTGCTGTAGTCTGTTGCTGTTCAGTGTTTACTGAAGCAGTAGTAGAAACTTCGGCTTTCTCATTAATCGCCAACCATGGACATCGTTTTTGTAATTCTAAACGATACCTAGGATGGCTTATAGCATATACAAACGGATCTACGCAAGCAACCATTTTGCAAGCGCAGGCAGGAATCATAGTTACACCGGGTGTCAAGAGACTTCTGTCACCAAATGCCCCAATAAGAGACATAACCCCATATGGTGTCCATGAAACGAAGAACAAGAAACATATCGTAATAGCTGCTTTGGCTATACGTATCTCAGCTGTCTCTTTACTCTTATCGACATTAGACCGCAATGATTCCACATTCATTTTTTTCGCTTGTTCTCGTAACGCTTTTTCATGTGAGAAGACATGTCCAACAATTTGGCTGTAGTAGTAGACAATCAGTGAAGTTGGGCATACAAAACTAAAGAAGAATATGGTGCCAACAAACAAACGTGTATCGAAATTATCGGTTAAATAATCGAATGTGCATGATGTCAAGTAACCCTCTGCAAGAACAAAGAAATTTTTTTAATTATTTACAATTAAGTTAGGCGTGGAGTAATAAAAAGTGACTCTTTATGAAGTGATGACATTTTTTTTATTAAAGTCAATATGAATAAATACTTCATTTAGTGAATATAATGTAAGCGGTGTAAATATAATTATTTGTTATTAATTATTATATTGATTTCGATTCGATTTTAGCTTTTAAATGCTTGTAAAAGTATTTCGTTATATGTACTTTTGTGGAGAAAAATATACGAATATTATGCTTGTATACCCACTGGAATTAATTACTGACATTATTATTATTACGTTAATGAAAGAGAAACATTATTATTCAATAAACAAAATTAGTTGTGAATACAATAAAAATTAATCATTTTCACCATTATATTTTAGCTTAAAAGTTCACTGAATTAGTTTTAAATATCAATATATTAAGTAACTTAAATATTTTATAGAAAGGTTTCGAACGTATTTTAGATATGAATTTAACATAATTAAATGTCTAATACTTCTCTTATAAAACTATATACTGTAATTCATAATTGCACCAACAATATTAATGTTTCGTATCAGTCTTATAACCCGATCACAGCGAGGTCGTGAGAAGTAATGAAGTAGTGATGGTTGTCTATATGATATAACGTATTATAATTTATGCAGATGTATATACATTTTTATACACTTAGGATTAAGTTTATTTTCACCTTATATAAATATAATAAATACATCCTTAACATACCATGCAATTTAAGTCAATTTCTGATAAACATTTATTTTCTAACATTTCTCTTTAAAACATTAAGTAATATTTATTTTTTCGCCATGTATGGGTAGGTCCTACCAAATTCAATGCCACTATCCCAACGCTTACATATTTTGACGTCTGACTTCGATATGTATCTGAAATTTGTCTTTGAAGTGGCGTCTATGCCAGTTGAGTTGACTTTTTTTTTGCCAAAAAAACTTGCAAATCGACGGTTTTGTGCCATCGCAGAATACTCACAAGTATAATTTCAAAAGCAACTGATATACACACATTGGTTAACATTCATGAGGATTAAATCTAAGCATCTAACGTGCAATTTAATCTGTACATTTGTTAAATTTATGTAGATAGATTATTAGTTAGTGGCTTTCTAACGATAAGACTTTGTAAAGATATATTTGGAGACTTCTATTTGGAGACTCAAGAAGAATATATAATATTAAGTTGTATTTTCACATAATATAAAGGTTGAGTCAA
>NC_051846.1:54470485-54473761 GCF_002237135.1 Teleopsis dalmanni | reverse complement strand
ATTTTAAGGTCACGATGTAGATCAGCATTTCGCACTTACCACGGAACGTTAACTGCATCTCTGAGTGCTTTGTTTTGGAACTTTTGTATCATATCTATTATATGTTTTTTTTGCACAACCCCAAATTTGGACACCATAGAGTCATACCGGCTTGAAGATTGACTTTTTTGTATATCATAAGTTTGTTTTGCTGAGATGCTTTAGATCTTTTAGATTAATCACAAGTTTCCTTTTAGACCATGCTTTTAAATTTATTTGATTTGAAACTTTACAAAAAACTTTGTAAGCTCTTTCTTTAAGAACTCCAATATGTAATTCAAAAACAATTTCAATAATAAATATCTGTAAGACTTTATTTTTATATATTTAAGACAAATTTATAAAATATAAAAAAAAGGAAGTGGTTTGAAGAAGAATACATGTTATATTTTTATTATCATATGTACAATAAACAAATTTACATACAATAAACAAATTTATATCTATTCTGGGAACTAGTGGGCTATTTGTTTAATTAACAATAACTAAATTAAAAACTTATTAAGTTATATAAAAAATTTATTTAACAGAAATCTTAATTATTATTAATAATAATATAATTAATCATTTTAAATATTTAATTATACTTAAAATTTTTTTTTAAGAAATAGGTCAATTTCCTTTTTCAACATATATACCTACGTACAAGTAGTTAAACACATAGTTTTATTGTTTAAATAAAAGCAATATCTTCCTTAATTATTTATTGTATTTCTGTACGTGTTAGATTGATTTGTTTCACATTTTATGTACTAGTTAAAATGTTTATCTATTCGTTTGTCTCTCTGTGAGTTTTTTTGTTGGAAGAAATGTGTGAATTGATCTCCGGTAATCTGCAGTGTTAATATTAATCAATTCGCCTTGTTTGTTTTAAAAATGACTTCAGTATTTAAAACAACTAATTTTACTATGAATATACATATGAAAGAAATTTATATTATGATGAAATAAATTTGTAAATTTAGTATAATCAATTGATCTGTTTTAAAATTATCTATAATGTTAGACAATTTAGTAAGAGTATTTTCGAATTTGGTTTGTTATAATTACTATATGTACTAGATGTTTTTTTTAATTATATGATAAATTTCTTACATGAGTTTGAATTGAAAAAGATACATTGATTCAATATTTAATACTAAAGTTTCCAATCTTTCGTTAAGATTGGAAAAACCATCTAGTTTTATTTGTTTACAACCTAATTAATTTTTTGTCTCATGTAATTTTTTGTAATTTAAATAACACAGAACTCATTTGTTTTTAAAAAATTTAACACTTAATTTAATTTTATAACATTAATTAAATGAATTATATTAACATTTTCTAAGATCTAAACAATTCATTCGATATATAATGTATATTTTTTTTCCTATTGTAATATGTTTACTTCACGATTGTGTACGCAGTAAGTTTATATATGTATATTCATATTTAAATATGTAGCTACCACTTTTTTAGGTTAATCGCTTTTGCTATAAATGAATAAACAACAAATAACTTTAGCCCTGTTTTTTATTAATTTAATAAATACTTTGATTAAAATAAATATTTTTAAGTTTATTTAAATATTGCAACAATATAGGCGGTATCTAACTGCGCATATTGATTTCTTTGTTCTTGTTCTTTTAAGTAGAGTTGCATATTTAGCATATTTAGCAAAGAGACCTGCAAGGCAGTAGAAATTATTTAAAAAAAAATAGTTTATATAAAAGTTTTATTGGGTTAATTTAGATCATAGCAGTGATCCACTCTTGATTCATTGAGAGTTGCTGTATATATTTCGAAGAGTTTTAAATTATTTTAAATTTTACATTAAGTATTAGATGCTCTTTAATGGAAAATTTTGTAGTTGATTAAGTTTGCAGCTCACTAAGATTGTGTTAAGAACACAGTTTTTGAAAATATGTTCCCCGAGACATATAATGACCCGCTATACAATTTCCAGCACTTCACAAAAAGGTAGAAGTGTTGTTTGTTAACACACTATATAACTACAGTTAGATTCTAATCACAATTCTAAATGTGTTTGTGAAGTAAAAAAAATTGAAAACCTCTATCTACTCTATACAGTAATATCTAGTATCTAGTGAGCTAGATATTGATATAACAAATATAAAGCACATTCTGCAACTTCTTCGTATTAGACGATTTAATAAATCTAAATATTAAGTAACTAAATGTGATTTGGTAGGAATCGAACTCGGGTTCTGCCAAATTTAACGTTCAGAGTCAGCGTTCATTAATCTACTGACCCAAAGCCATACTTGACTTTTATGTTCGCATATTTTTCTGGATACTAATAATTTATAATTAAATAATTGTATTTCATTTAGTTTATTCGTATTCGTTAGAATTTTTTTGAGTAGTAAATCATGTAAAGTAACGTATGGTCTATGGAAACAATTTAATAATTTGAATACTATTTACGATAATACTATTTATATTACTATTATTAGTATGCTATTATATACTATTTATGGTAAAATATATTTAAAGAACATCTATTATGTATTTATATCTCTTTCGACATATGTTCATTGAGTTTGTATTTAAATTTAAGTATCATTATTTGTTAAATTTGCTAATTTTTAGTTTATCTTATTACAGTTTATGTCTTACCTTCATAGTTAGCTTAAATCGGGTTAATTTTTTAAAGTATGCCTCGAGTGTTTTTAGTTGATTGACTTGCAATGTAAAATGTTAATTGCGTTATATACAGAGATCAATCAAATAACAATGGTTGCGTGCCAAGCTTAAATGTCAGCTTTCAACAAAATTATTGTCTCTTGAAACCTTTCAATTTTATCAATGACAATAATTTAAATAAAAAAAAAAATAAGATTGTACCAAACATTCAAGGTAGACTCAAGCCAAATACACAGAAATATAATTACTCCGTAAGGTATTATTAAACTTTTGCTTTTAGCAAGAATTTTAAAAATTTTGGAAATGTGATGCCATAATATGAGATCATCGTGATGTGTCCTCACATAATAAGAATAAAGAACATTAAAAAACCCATTCAAATAATAAAAATAATAATAAAATGCAAAATCAGCAGCACATAATTAGCGTAAAATACTTAAATAAAAATAAAATAAAATTTATTCAAATTAATTTTAATTTAAACCCGTTAATTCGTAAATAAAAAAAATTTAGATTAATTTTTATTGAAAATAAAAACAAAAAAAAAGTCATAATTAAATGTCGACATAACAAATTAAATGATTATTTTTT
>NC_051846.1:54461642-54470385 GCF_002237135.1 Teleopsis dalmanni | reverse complement strand
TCTTTCGATTTTGCTTTCAATAATCGTTACATTTTTTATATCAACATCAGCAGCATCAACTGCATTTTCTTCCAGCATGGTTATATTTTGTTTCACATCTGCTCTATTTTTATCATCGTCACTGTCTTCAATAACTAAAACTTGTGGTTCTGGCAATGGTACAATTTCAATATCGTCATTATCAGTACTTTCATCTGATAAAGTCAAATTAATTGTTTCATTTATAACCAAACGATTCCGTTTGTTTTGCACTTCTGTAGATTTTTGTTTTTTGGTTGCAAGTCGTTTGGCTTTGGATAACTTTTGAGATTGTTGAGCAAACGGGCCTTTCTGCAGAATTTCTTTAATGCCACTTTTTTTATTGGCATTCAATTTATGTTCTCGACCTTTATGATTTAAAGCTGCGGCTGGATTCATGCGTATACCTTCTTTATGTAAAGTAGTTTGATTACTTTTATTTTTTTGTTTCTTATTTTTATTAGCATTTGTGTTCGCTTCACGCTTTTTTTGATTTTTGGATTTGTCAGTATGAAATTGTGAGGCCCCCGTAACAGGTGTTGAAGGTCCAACATCAACATTTTTGTTTACTAATGTAGTATTAGTAGGTAATGTATCTAATTTTATTAAAAATTTTTCATTATAACATTTAATCAACAATATTTCATTTATTAAACATACCTGCATTAGCACTACAAGACGCTTGTACTGTTGGTTCTTTTGTGAAATTTTTATTTGTAAATGCGTTTGTTTCTTCAACTGAGCTCGTGTTATTTTTTATTAGATTTATATCGTTTGTTTGATCACCGACTGCTTTAGTTGACTCGATCTCATGGCGGTCCTGTTGAGTTTCATCTTGAAATTGCGATTGATTTATTGATGGTTGTTCGGAGAGTTTATCATTTGTGTCGACTGAATCATGATGGATTTGTGCATACAGATGTGCTTCCAGTTCATCCAGGTCATCATTTTCTATTTCCTCCATATCCAATAGTTATTTTACAAAATTTTTATATTTTTACATCCCAACTGCTTTGTTTTTCTTCATGAAAGAATGTGGTTACATTAGGAATAGCGTTGCCAACTATATATATTGACATATTCAATGACTTTAAAAATGTAAAACAATGATAATTGAGATTTTTAGAACAATACTGTTGTATTAAATAAAATGTGATGTATGTAGACATATGCAGCTCTGAGGCCTGAAGAATTGGTAAACTATAATCCAGTCAAGGCGTAGAGGAGTTATGAAGAAACTGGGAGGCAGTTAATAAAGAGTAAAAGTTATCAAGCGCATTGACTCAACTAGGCTCAACATAATGCAGATGTTGATTATATACATGAAGAAATTGTACAAAATGAATTATATAAGTTGTAATTTAACAGCAGTTATGATGAAATTGACTATTATATTTAATAAAAATTAGCATATTTGATAGACGGTTTCGAAAAGTAGTGAACTAAAAAATAATTTTTGTTTTTGTAGTTCGCTATTTTTCGAAACCTTTCTACAAAATTAATTATGGAATGTTAAATGCTATTGATGTAACGTCCAAATTTATAACAGATGCTTTGTTTATGCGAGTCTTATAATATATTTAAAAATTAAATTTTAATTTTAATATTTAAAATTGAGTACATTATAGTTATTGTCAACTGTTAGCTGTTATTCAAACCCTAAAAAGCGAAAGGCAATTTAATTTCAAATAAAAGTGAAAGAAATAAAAACAAAACAAAAAGTGCTTTCTGTAGCATATTGGAAAATATATTATTGTTGACAACTATAATTTCGAAGCTTTGAATATATTTGTCTCTCTGAAGGCCGGCGTAAACATGCCCAAGGACTTAATAAAGTAACAATTTGTTAAAATAAATGCTATTTCAAGCTAGATACGTCATTAGACAAAAGTAGAGTAATTAGTAAGTAATATCTAACTAAAATGAGTTCTACATTCATATGCCCTGAGAAAAAACAAGAAAATTTCGCGGTATAAAATCAAAGATTTTTAAACATATTTTGGTAAATCGTTGTACTAAAAACGTAACGTTAAAAATAGTTTGCTACGACACATACCTGTCTAATACGTTTCGTATCTATCATTGATGTTAGTTGGCAAATCTAATAACTCTGCCATGGTTCTTCGTTTAACAAATTGATAAGTTGTCAAAAGTGTCAAGACTACTAGTAGTTCACATTGCCGGGCCACGTAGATTTATTTATTATTATCAATTAAAACAAAATTTAATAGGTAAATAAAATAAATGTATATTGTTTATTTAAAAGTGATTGCTCTTGTTTGTTCAAATTTGCAACGAAAAAATTGAGAGATGAACGATGAATTACGAATCTGATTTTTTTTTTTTTGCAGAATGGATACAATGCAACGCTATGTCTCACCGATAAATCCCGCTGTTTATCCGCATTCAGCATTAGTTCTACTAAGCATTGGAACATTTTTTACAGCATGGTTCTTTATTTTCGTTGTCTCACGCCCTAAAAATTCAAAAGAAAAAACTCTGTTTAAAGAGCTCTTAATAAGTTTCTGTGCTTCTGTTTTTCTGGGCGTCGGTGTGGTATTTTTGTTATTAGCAGTAGGAATTTATATATAAATAAGTATGAAAAGATTAATTATATTGCTTTTAATATAATTTAAAAAATGTGCACTCATATTTAAAAAGATTATTTGTAAACATATAAATAATTTCAATTCCAATTATAATTTTACACATTAAATATAAATTCAATAAATATACAAAAAATTTAAATTTTAAATACTTAGAAAATTATTCTTATATATAAAACTACATTAATTAATAAAAGTGATTGTTAGTACATTAATGTTCTGAAAATACTATAAAGAGTTATTAAACAAAATGCATGCAGTACGTTATAGCGCTGAACAATCTTTGAATGCGAACGTTTAATAAAATTGTTTAAAAAGTGTTTTAATATTTAGTAGTGTAAAGTAAAGGCACAGTAAAATAAATTTTAATCGTGGTCAAATGTACTTTTTGAAATAATAGCGATGGTTAGCTGACGATAGCTATGATAATTGGAGTTTCATTATGATCCAGAAGTTCGGGGTCGCTTGTTTTCACAGATGACTAAGAGAAGGGACTAAGAAGGGAGCCGTCTCAACTAGATCAACTATCTAAGCTTCAATAGCAAATGAAATCAATTAGTATCCTTTAGGGTATTTATCAAAGATCTCGGAATCGCTTGTTTTCACAGATGACTAAGAGCGACTCTCTTCTCCCAAAGAAGATCAACTATCTAAGCTTCAGTAGCAAATGAAATCAATTAGTATCCTGTAGGGTATTTATCAAACATCTCGGAGTCGCTTGTTTTTATGGACGACTTAAAGCCGCTGCCTTCTCTCAACGAAGACCAACTATCTAAGCTTCAGTAGCAAATGAAATCAATTAGTATCTTGTAGGGTATTTATCAAACATCTCGGAGTCGCTTGTTTTTACAGACCCTTCTCTCAACGAACACCAATTGTCTAAGCGTCAGTAGCAAATGAAATCAGGGTAATTATCAAACATCTCGGAGTCGCTTGTTTTTACAGAGGACTAAAAGCAGCTCCCTTCTCCCAACGAAGCATGCTATCTAAGCTTCAGTAGCGAATTAAATCAATCAGTATTTTAAACGGTGTTTGTAAGATCTAAACTTGCTTAGAAATAAATATTGCTATTTTGTGAATCAAAACATAATTTCGTATATTTCTGTAATTTTTACAACATAATTTTTTGGACTTATTACTAGAATCATGCAGGTACGCAGATGTAAGAAATTATGTTTAAAAAAAACATCGCAATCTTATGGGATAGGATAGGCTTACTTTACCCAACAGAATTTTCTGTATTTATTACAAGAATCAAACAGGTACGCAGCTGTAGGAGATTCTGTTTAAAATAACCAGAATAAACTTAATTGATGACGACTCTTGTAGAATTGCCTTCTTGTTGGTGTCCGAAATTGAGATATGTATATAAAAATCTTTAAATCCATTTTCGTCTTTTTTGTAAACTAGATACGCACCTAAGATATTAATCATTAGGTTATATGAATCACTGCACCCGGTTAGTTAAAGTGATAATCCAACCATTTGAGTATGGCCTATTAGATACTTACCATTCAATTAGTCTACAATTGATTACATTTGAAAATAGGTATAAATAAGTCAGTGTATTAAAACATTTTTTTTTTTTAGATTTGGAAGTTATAACCGGGGAAGACGATCAGGTCACTATGCCAGGTTGTACTTTAAGAATACTTTTAATTATTATCATATAAAAATTTAATAATTTTTAAAGTACAATGAACTGTGTTTTTAGTTTTTCGGAATTATAATGATTTTATTCAGCTACATATGTTGATGATCGTGGACTAGAATCGCAGGTATCAGAAAATAATTTTGTGATTTCGTTTCTCATATGAGACAATTTCTTATGTACTCAAATAAAGTATTGTATTTGTTTATAAAGTGTTCGAGATCGGCCAGGTCTGCGACACTTGTCAGTTCCGACAACTAAGTGCCGTTCAGAACCAACCAAAGGGATTTTACAAACAGGTCCCGTGGGTTATAACAACAACATTTGTTTATAAGTATGTAAGATGATTTATATCATCGTACATATATGTATATTAGTTTTCAGCTGATGCTCACTATTCTTATCAGTTTTTTACTATGACAAAAAAATTGAAGGTGGTAGTCATTTATTTTTACAGATGACCAAGTGCTTCTCACTACTCCCAAGATAGAACAGGAAAGAAACTCAACTGAGGATTTCTAAAAATAGTTTTGTAAGCAATCGTTTCTGATATGAGACTGTTTTTACGTACTCTAATAAAAATTTATATTTGTATATAAATGTTATCAATTTTACAGTTGCATATTAAAATATTGCCTATAAGGTTCACTTGTGGTTACAAAAACAAATGCTATACAATCAATTTTACACTTGTATGTTAAAATATTTCCCCTTTCCCTATAAAGCCGACATGTGGTTACAATACCAACAGATGACGTGTTTCCATAATACAATTTCTCAGAAAGTAATAACAAAAGTTAACAATAAAATTTCAAAATTAAATAATGGAAATTAAACGTGGTCTGCGTCTTGCAGACCAAACCAAATTAATTAAACTAAGTCCTTTCAAATACCACTGAAAATGGATATTAGCAGGTATTCGAAACATTTGTATGGTCAACCATATTATATGATTTAAAATAATTTTTCATAAAACATGTCTCACCATGAACCATTTTTTTACTTTAAAATGGATACATTGTCATTTCAGACAAAATATATTTAAATAGAAAGTAATTTTATTTAGCAAAACCTAACAATTTTATTAAATTATAAATTGCAGTAACTAATGTTAATAGAGTATATATATATATATATGATAAAATTTAATATATATCAATATGAGTGAATTTTATTTTATTTTAACATCAATTCAATGCCAATTGTCGAAAACACTAACCAGCAAGTCCCGCTTTTTGTCTACATTTTTGCATGACAGCTCTCAGCATAAATTGCTTACGAGATAGTTGACGTACATGTTTCAAGAATGTTTCCAAATCAATTACGCCACTACGCAGCGCTTCACCTAAGTAATATATGGCATCTTCAGTAGCAGCTTCTTCTGCATATGAGTTCAGTAATCTACAATAAATACACATAATATATAAAAAAGTAATTATTGTATACAGGACATACTGTCTATATAAAGGTGCTGTGGTGGTTACTGCTTCATCTGGATCAATTCCTTCAGAATTTTCCATTGATTCTAAACTCTTCTCTAATTCCTGTTCTTTATCACGTAAAATATTGATGTTTTTCTGCATTTCAACCTAACAAATTAAAAACGTATTAATTTATAAATCAATGATCAAACAAGTTGTAATGATGCTTACCTCTTCCCGTTGTAAACGTGCAATAATTGCATCAATTTTAGTACTACCTTCTACCAACTCTTGCTTTGTACGATTCAGTGTATCAATTTCTGCTTGATATTGGTTAACTTTCTCCTCCAAACGGCGTCGCAGCTTATCCTCAACAGCGCTTATGAGAGATGCTTTTATATGTTCCTCTGTGATTGTACCTGTAGAGCCGGGATTTGTAGGATTCTAACAAAAATTTTAACAAACACACTCTTTACGTTCAAATATTAAATTGAAATAATAATATGCATACATATCCAGAATTATATCCAGGAACTGTTGGAAAATTCATATAGCCTGAGTAACCACTTGCATTTGGGCCAGGATTAACATTGCCCGGCGTTGGGTAAGGTGGATAGGAGCCAAAATTATTTCTAGTAGGATATGGTGGGAAAGCACCACCGCTACCACCAGCTGTGGGGTATGGTAAATAACCGGTGCCAGCGCCACTGCCACCTGGTTGTGGCATAAATGCTATTGTATGAAGTAATTTAATAAATATAATACTTTAATGAAATTAACTTACTGGAAGCTGGATAAGGCGCCACTTGCTCTTTAGGCTTCGAATAAACCGGTGGATGATCACCAAAAGTAAAAATCATTACTTGTATAAGTGACACTAGATCAGATGTATGCTAAAAAAGTTTAGTTTATTAGATTTATTTTACTTTGTTCACAATTTAATTCACTCACAGGTTGCCAATCGTGCAGATAAGGTAAATATATTTTTCCATTATAATCCACATACATGGAGCATTTAATTTGCATTGTTGGTGTTGGCTTTACGAAGCAAATTGGTGCATTGTTAGGATGTGTGTCCATTAACCATATACAAATTGGAATGTAATATGTATTATCTTATAAAATAATTTTTATTTAGTTTCAGTTTGTTTTTCTTTTTTACTGTAAGACTTACTTTTATAAACCACTGGAATAGTTCCATCCAAACAGAATAAATCCTTTGCAGAGCCATCATTAAAAACTAATAAAGAAAAATTATATTTAACATTAACTTAATTTCATTTAATCAAATTATTTGTCATCAGACAAATTTTCTCTATTGTCTCCTCCCCTAGTTTTGTAAACAAAAACAATGAGTGATTTTACATTTGTGAAAGACAATTGCGGGGAGGAACATAGAAATTGATTGTTATTATTAATATATACCATATTGTTGTAGTTTGTAAGATAAACTGCGGTAATTCGCTACCACCAGCAATACATCCCTTTTTGCTGCAGCCGCATTTTGATACTATATTGTATTAAAAAAAATGTATAAATGAATTTAATTAAAACATAAAACAATTAATTTACTTTTGATAGTAATTTTGTTATTTGTGCTTCAACACCCGCGTTCATCTCGTTTTTTTAAATTTCGTTTGTGGTTATTGATATATACAATTTATTTCTTTTTTGCTTATTAAATGACTTGGAAATATACGCAATAAATATATCGTTCAACAATGCAGCTGAGAAAACTCTTTGACCATTTTTTCTTTGCTAATGACACCACAAATGACAATTCTTTGTAAGATGAGTAATTCCTCACAATAACTTTCAAAATGTTCATCAGCAGTGCTGCCATATCTAGATTT
This sequence comes from Teleopsis dalmanni, assembly GCF_002237135.1. Lineage (NCBI taxonomy): Eukaryota > Metazoa > Arthropoda > Insecta > Diptera > Diopsidae > Teleopsis > Teleopsis dalmanni. Next base: position 54,462,836 of record NC_051846.1, on the reverse strand, counting down.
TTTATGAATAAAATTACTTAAAAGCGTTTACGTCGTGTAAAACTGTGTTTCAAGCAATTATTGAATTACCAGCTTAAAATGAACATTATTATCAACAAAAACGATAAAAGCAAATTTTTTTTTAAAATTTATTTTCTTTGATTGCGATCTGTTGCTAAGGAATAGACAATGAACAATATTTAAGAGTAAGTAGATAAATACTTAAAATTTTTATGGACTGTGCTCAGTAGCACATCCGTCTGTTGAAATCGATCACTAATTAAAGTTCCAGTGGCATTTATTTGTGGAGACGTGTGAACTTTCTTCTTTCTGCTATAATTCTACTAACAAAATGGTTAGGATGATATTGCATATGTTTTTTGTAATTTCTGGCTTGGCTTTTTATAACATGTTTAACTGCGTGGATGTTGAGATCGCAGTGTATACATTCATTTGTCATATATCTATAGGAGATTTGAGATTATTCTAAGGGTTTTTGATTGGAAACGTTGAATTATCTCTATATTTGAAGATGCAGGGGATCCCCAGAGTTCAATGTCATAAGTATACCTTTATAGATAATAAGTTTATTTTCGATTGAGAGCTTTGAGTTTTTATTCAGTATCCAGTAGAGCTCCCACAATCTGATGCCAAAAGCTTTTCTCTTTGTAAATATAGCGAATTAAGATACTGTGTTCCTTGAACTACACCATCTGAATTGTAGTTCATTTACTTATCGATAAAGAAAAAACAAAATACATATTTGCTTAAAGGGTAGAAGTCCCCCACCGAAATAAATCAAAGGAATATATTTATACATATATGTATGTATTTATTAATAATGTTTTGTATTATGAGAGTTTAATAAGATGAAAGAGTATAAAGGCCATGTTAAGAAGAATTTCATGGACTCTTCGTGAGCAAAATTGTTGTTGTTTTTTAAAGGAAATTATAAAATTGAGATTAAGAGACAAAACAATATGTCAGTTCAAATTTTCTCATAAGAGGCGGGACTATTTGTGCCTTGTCACTTAGGCAAAATAGTGCTATTTAGTAATATATGTCAACATTTGTGTCGTTTAGAAGTACTGCATAAGATGCAATTTCGTCAAAGCCCAAACGAGACAATTTTGACGAGCCCATGACATTCTACATAACATGGCCCTTAGAGTTTTAATAAGAGTTTTTATTTATTGAAATTATATAAAATCATTT
>NC_051846.1:54439546-54461542 GCF_002237135.1 Teleopsis dalmanni | reverse complement strand
GAATTCTGTGCATGATCCTTTTATAAGTAATAATTTTAAAGTTAATGTGATAACTAAAGAGGTTTCGAAAAGTAGTGAACTACAACAACAAAAATTTTTTTAATATTATATTTAATTAACTGAATTTTTGGCTGACCATACAACTGTTTCGAGCTGTATATACCATCATCAGTGGTAATAATTTTTAATATAACACTACGATTTGAGAACTTATAAGGCTTGTGGATATAGATTTATCAAAGCATTGTCATTAATTATATATGATTGATAATAAAATTTTACTATATCCAATAACTGTTAATATTAGCAAAAGATTAATTAATAACTTTCGTCTTTGCTGAAAGGGCAAAAATCTCATAGTCACATTCTTGTTGACTTTAAGGTTTTTGTATGAGCCGGCAGTTGCTGTTCCCATCTAATATTAAGATATATTCAATGAGAAACAATCTATTTGTAATTTTTAAGTTTATATGTACCTTATTGTATTAGAATTAGTTGTAACCTTAAAGTACAGTTGTAACGTTCCATTACACTAGAAGCCTTGAACTATATTATTTTTATTATAGTCCATTTCATCGCACAAAAATGTAATGAAATTTATCAACTCTCCTTTTATGTGAAAAGTTAGTGAAAGTAATGAACTAAATTCACTTTCCAAAATTTTTTAACAAACCTAAAATTCATTATTCTGCAAAATTTCATTAAAGTAACATTACTCTTTTTCCCATTTTTAATTGTTAAATAAAGCACTAAAAATGATTAATCAATCAAAACTTATTTGTCTTATCCGTCTACATAGTAGAGGCCACTAGCTAATCTACAGCTAATCTTCTAAACATTTTTAATGGGCTGATTTCTAAAGTAGTCTTCTTTTATATAAAGAATTTTTCAAATAATATTTTCACGGCTGCAATCGATACAAAACACTATCCTTAAAGTGTTAGTATTAACTTCGGGAACAGAATAAAGTCAAACAGGGCCGTGTCAGGTGAATAAAGTTCTTACATAATAAATAATATGTACGATTTCCGAATATTCTAAAGTATAATTTCAAAAACAATGACACTTAAATTTCGTGCGATGATACACTACAATGCTACCAACTTATAGATAGAAATTGTGGAGATACTTTTTGCGCATATTTTTCATAATATAAATCCTGATACTTTTTACTTAGAACATTATATGAATATTGTAGTTTTAAAATGCGCAATGAAATCTGTTTATTGCAGTTGTTTCCAACCGATGATCCACGAAATAATTAAAAATGGTCCAAAGAGGGTGAATCAAATTTAACAGGTAAGGACACATACCTTGTAGTTTGTTCACTGAGACCTCACTTATTAGAAAATAAACACTAACAATTTTCAAGTAATTATATACCTATCTATTTTATAGCCTATATAATGTGCCTATGCACTTATACAATTCATTATACATCATACAGTATACTTTAGTTAAACTTCCCTACTATACTTAAACGATCCCTACTAAAAACAAAAACAGGATAGTGATCCTTGGTCAAAAACAGGTTTGAAACTACTTGTTGTTTATAAGCACCTTATTAATTATAAGGGTCCTGGAGATATATTCAAAAATGTCTTAGTTAAAATCAATGTATGTATTAATTTTTCTACAATATTGGTTTTTAAATTGTGATATAGCCTATTGTTTATGACACACCATGGTTGCTTTGTCATTAAGCACATAATCTGAATGAGTTTTATTTTCTCTTTATAATCGTATGTGTTATTTCTATGATCGGAATATCAACTTTTTTAATTATTTGAAAACCATGAATTAATTCTGATAACATATTTATCATAAAATGACCCTAACGTTATATAAAATTCTTATGTGTGTGCACTGTTTTACGGTTAAGTGCTTAAATTTCCAAATTCCTTAACAAACTGTTAAACTATTTTAATCAAGAGACCAAGTAAGAAGTACTGGAATAATTGAAGTCAAAAGCAAATATCGGCAAAAGATACAATGAAATAAAAAGAAACTACACATAAAAGGTCATAGACCATATTAAATGGATTTTCTTTTTTTTTTGTATTTGAATAGAAAAACAGTAACAGTAAAGAAGAACCGTTAAGAGAGTTTCAAATATTTTCAGATTGAGAAGCAATGAAAAGAGGGAAGAGAAGCAGGAAAGAATATTGTAATAACGCCACCCACAGATCACGAACGGAATGTGCTGTAAACATGCATAATGCATTGCACTTAAACGCATTTTCTCCTAAAGAATGAAAAACGAAAATACAAAAACAAAATAAATACGAGTACGGGTTCGAGTACGAGTACGAGTACGAGTACATATTAAGGAAAGAATGAATCTTGTTCGATTTATAAAATGCAATTCGATACGTCTGTCTCTTCACATCGAACTATATTTCTGAAGGTATATGCATATATATGTGTATGTATGCAATATATATGGGCATTTTATTCGTTCGTCTTGTTATTATTCAGACATTAATATTGGTGCAACATAGATTGACACCGACATCGTCGACGACGGCTATCGACGAAGACCATCATCTTGTATGAATGAATTTATGTTTTTGTTATTTTTATGTATTTTTCTTTGGAATTTCATTTTGCCTTTTTTAGCGGCAATTTCATTTTCGGCTTGAATTTTGATGTTTACTTTAGCATTCCAACGTCGATATGCAGTCATAGCAAGAAGCAGCAAGAAGGCAGCAATGCGAGATCGAGTAGCAACCGACCAAGACGCAACAACACCGGCGCATAATGGCAACGTAGCATTATGCCGTGCCCGTGCCGTACGTACCATTGGCCCTGTTCATTACCAGCAACAGCAGCAACAGCAACAGCAACACAACCACCAACAACAGTACCAGACAACAGGTAGGTAGGTCAACAATATTGTGGAATTTCGTGTCATAAAAACAGTGGCGTCGGATTAAACACTATGCAAATATGAAAATGAGATGCATTTTCACGCTTTCCTTATAATGTTGCCTATATGGTACATTATACATTGTTAAGACATTGGGAGATTTGATAAAGTTATTTAGTTTATGAATTCTTGCATACATTGTAGACATGAATTGTACACTAATACATAGATAATATATAACTGAAGGTGGACAATTAGAAGTAGTAACAGATTATAATTATTAAACATCAGAATTGTATACTGCGACCTATGCTTTCCCTTAAGAGAGAATTTCCTGATTTAATCAGAAAAAATAAAAGCTGTTGACAAACCTAATTATAGCTCTTAGTTTGACATCTCAGCTCACATCTGGTTCAATGAAAACCGTAAGGAGGTGCACCATGGAGAGAGTCTAATAAGTTAGTCCAGATAAATAAAGACTATTGAGGCAGTCGTAGAGCATGAGCAGATAGTACGTGTGAATTTTTCACTCAGTAATAGGAAACCGTTTCGGATAATAATTTCTAAAAAAATAAACAAATTAGTAAAAGTTTTGATATGAATTTTACCAATTTAAATTATTATTCTTTGAAACGTTTCTCATAAAAATTTTTTATGATATTATTTTTCCATTCATTTTCTTTTTATTTTTTTATTATTTGGGTGTATTTAGCTGAAAATTTAATATTTTATAATTTGAAAGGGAATATATGAAAGTGAGCATTATTTAATACTGCCTGCTTCCATAATTAGAAATGGCGTGATTTATTTTGCAATAAATATATATTTGCAACTACATAGTTGCAACTACATAGGTGGGTAGATAAAGTGGACGGTAAGCATTTGACTGATGTCTATATTTGGCATACTGTGAAGAGACCTAAAAGGTGTAACGATTATATTATGCTTGAATCAAGATCCGGACACCCCTTAACAGTAGCACAACAAATGTTTCAGTTGTTCTTCACGAACAGCGAACACCGGTAAACATAATATATGTATAAGAGTTTCACGGACGTTTAAGGACTAGCCTGACCAGTGTCCTGTGAAAACAGAAATTATGTTAGATACTTCTAATTTGTTTCGGTGCATTAAGTCAGAAGTTTTAGATTTTGTTTACTTGTCACAAAAAATGATCACATGTCTATCTTTGTGACAGTCAGAGTCAGAGAAAAGCGGTAAATCTTACTACCTCACCAGCATATTCGTAAGAAGAGGAAGAGGAAGAGGATATGCTTCATTCCAGTTCAGATTGCTCGACATAAATAGCGATAGATTGGTCACACACTTCGAAAACCTGCGAACCATATTGCCAGAGCAATATTGAGATGGAACCCCCAAGGCTCTAGAAGGCCTAGCGCACCAGCACAAACATGGCGCAGAAATATACACAGAGAATAACTGTAATGATATATGCTGTTAAGCACTTAATAGAGTTAGGTTTAGATCTATGTCAGAGGCCCTACGCGCCACGAGAAGAAGAGAACAACAATAAGTAAATAAGTAATATGTCAACATAATGGTATTTACAAGTGCTTGGAAATAATGCAATATTTATATCTTCCCTAGTGGAGGATTAAGTCTCTGTTATCGATTTAAATCTGACTTTATATGAGACTTTATTTTTAATATAAGTATATAATGTTGTTTTATGAATATTATAGTATTCTTAACTCACATTCCATGGTTATAATATATATTGATATTCAGATGTCTGAGTTGGTGAATCAGCACCTTTACTCTATTTTATCTGTGGACAGTTTTAAGTCACACTAAATACGGGGCTTCACGGAGCTTTATAATATGATGGATCGGATGTCTTTGTATCTGCCTGTGTTTATCAAATTTCGCTGTATTTTTAGGATACTGAGAGTTGGATTATTGTGACTGTCAATTGTATTGAATAGTTTCAGAGCACGATCTTTAATGTATTTTTCAACTGAATCCACTCTCAGATCTCTGTGGATATCAGCTCCTCTTACATACCATGGGGCGTTGACCAGTTTTCTTAAGGCAATATTTTGCCCTCTTTGAAGAATTTTTAAAGTTGAGCTTGGCGCTTGGCAAAACGCTATACTGCCATATAGTAGTCCTGGTTTAATAATTTGTTTAAATATGCTAACTCTATTCTTTATGTTGAGCTTTTTGCTGCTGATGAGCGGGTGAAGGGAGTGTAATATTCGGGCAGCTTGAGCTCGTTTGGACTTGAAATGTGCTTTCCAGGAGTGCTTGTTATCAAAGGTTATGCCTAGGTATTTGAGAGTATCGGCCCATTCTATTTCTTGTTCTTCTACCTTTAATTTTCTGGGAGCTTGGCGGCGCTTCCTGGTAATAAAAATTGCCCGAGCTATTGTAATAGTAATAGTAATATTAGTAATAGTTATAGTAATATCGATTATAGTAAGTAGTAGTTATTACCTTTAAGCTCCAAGAAAACTTCAAGTTCTACCTCAATACCACTCTTCCGAGAGTTTATGCAATAGAGACCTATTTACATTTCTATATTCATTTATTTGTAGCTCTAATTTAAAACCTACACAACTATATTGAACATTCTCTTGAGGCACCAAATGTACAAAACTTAGCAAAGACATTGTCTATATTCTGGACTAGACTGCAGTGGCACTTTTCTATGTTTCATTTTCATAAAATATCATGTATCTCCAATGGTTGTGTTATGTGTCCGATATTTCCTTTAAGATGTAATATAGTCAACTCTATATATAACTCTATATCAACTATATATAGTCAACTTTAAGATTTAAGAGAAACGTCAACTCTTAACTTACATGTTTTGATAAACTTCAAAACAATTTATAAGACTCAAATTGCCCCTCTAAAACTAAATATAACGCCTCTGTGCAATATTCGCATAACTCTCTTTAGTTGGTTAGTTAATTTCTTTTTCTGGCTACTTTCGAATGCCGCCGTTTAGTGTGTTAACAATTTTGACAAAAGTTTTTATGGCCATGTTTTTTCATCTTTGATTATTATTTATAATTTTTTTTTTTGTTTTTTTTTATTTCAAAAAAGATTTTCTGTGGAAAAAATTTTCGCATAACCATTGGGCATATCTGCTGCTTATGGATTTTTGTCGCCTCTGTTATATGCTATATTTGACTGAGCGCATATACGTGTAGCTGCGTATGTGTATATCATATAGTTTCGATACAAATTGCCCAGTCGCATTCCCTTCCCACGATCATCATTAATAAAACTGACACGTATTAATATGTAGATTGACTTTAGCGTTATGAATTGCCGCACGTTACACGTTTGAAAGTAAAAACGTTAAGCGGTCTTCAGCGGTCTTCAGAGGTCTTAAGCGGCGATCGCTTCTTTTTCGTTCTCATTGTCGTTTTAGAAATTCGAAAAGTTGAAGAATGCATTCTTCAGGCACTTAACTGATTTTTCAAGTTGTTAAAATTGTGTTGACAGTTTTACAATAAAATCGTACATTAAAGCCAAGCCCAATTATTTTTCTCAATTTTTTTTCCATTATTTTGTTTTTTTTCTTTGTTTTTGTGTTCTTTCATTTAAATAAAATATCAATTAAAAGTAACAAAGCCCGAAGACCATAATAATTATGGTCATATATGAATGAATAAAAATTAATTAGGGTAAATATGCCCCCATGCATGAATCTATTTATTAGCTTCAAACAAATTTATTAATTAATTTACATTAAAACATTCACTCCTCTGTATATTATTCATATTCTAGTTATAAAACATTTTATAAGGGTTATTAAATTCGATCTAATGTTTATAATTAGTTAAGAGTTATTTTCAAGGGTCTCAAATAGACCATATAGGTTTTAGTATTTTAGGTTTAATTGAGAATACAAGATTTCACAGCTGGAATAATTGTATACTTGTATATATAAGAATATTATTAACACATATACCATACATATAATTTGTCTTGATGAATAATAAAGAACAAATTTAAAAATCAATGAACCATGATTGGTTTGTAATAGCTTCTGATGAGATATTAAAATTACTTTATATGTCAATTAACAAAATCTTCTTTTATATAAAAATAACTTTACTGTAACGTTATACACTTGAAAAAGTTTTTTCTCTAGAAGAAAAATATAACCGGAATTGTCATACTTCACATAGAATCGTTAATATTCACAGTGTATTTTACAAAAACTAAAGACTATATTTCATTGAAATATATATAAGATCAATGATATATCACATATTGTACGAAGATATGTTATAAATAATTCTTAATTTAATATGTTGAAATCGTAATTATATAAATTATAATTATATTATATAATACTATATTATAATATATTTATAATATAAGTTATATTATAAATATATGACTTTCTCAGTATAAGCTTCCTAGATTAGGTTCTATACAGAAGAAAGAATATATTACGCAACAACAATAATTCTTGCAACAAATAATTCTTCCTCAAAGAGAATAGTATTGAAAATTAAAAATAAAAATATAATTAATTAATTCAATTATTCTACAACTGGTTTATGATTTCGTTCTAATTTAACACAGCAAGTGAATTTGTTAATAAACTTTCACAACAAATTAACAAAACTCCAAAAAAAATATGCGAATGTAAAAGTCAAGTACGACTTTGGGTTAGTTGGTTAAGGAGCGCTGACTCTGAGCTTCAAATTTGGCAATTCACGAGTTCGATTCCTGGTACTTGTAGTCTCGGCAAAAAAAATTATTAACAAATAATTAAATATAAGAATTATTTCCAAGACCAATGATGTGTATTTGCCAGTACTCGATACAGCCAAAAATTCAATTAATTAAAATAATATAAAAGAATTTTTATTGTTGTAGTTCACTACTTTTCGAAAAATCTCTTTATACCTATAATTTATTAAATTGATTTTTAATCTCCGTTTTTACAAAATAAAGTAAATCCTTAATATAAACTATTGTTTTCAATAGGAGGGAGTTTCGAACAGTAGTGAATTACAACAACATAATTTTTTTATTATTTTAATTATCGAATTTTTGGCTGATCATACAACTATTTCGAGTATTGCCAAATACCCATCATCAGTGATCTTGGAATTTTTTCTTATATTTAATTATTATTTAATTAATTTTTTTACATTGTCTGTACCGAGGGTTGAACTCGTACCCTGCCAAATTTAAAACTCAGAGTTAGTATTTATTAGCCAACTGACACAAAGTCATACTTAATATATATGGTTCACACTTTTTTCTAAAATTTTGTTAATTTACTGTGAAAGTTCATTAACAAATTCATTTGCTGTGTTATATTAGAATGAAATCATCTATATATTATATTAGAATCAAAATCAGCTGTACAATAATTAAATTAATTAATTTATATAATTTATGAAACTAAAACGTTTTATCATTTCTATAAAATTAGACATTATTCTTCTTCTGTGTTTAGTGAAACACTAATTCGCAGTGTCTAAAACATTTTTACTTAATACTGTCTATAATCACTTGGGTCAACCACCTTAATATGCGCTCTATTGATATATATTAATTTTTTATTCAGCCGATTTTATAGAAATACTTTAAGCTATACTTCTATAAAATCAAGTACAGTCAAGGGTATCATACTGATAGATTATATATTGCATTTTTTAAAAAAAGTGATATACTGAATTAGTGTGAACACTCACAAAATCAAATAATTTCAGCGCTCATCCAAAAAGTAGTTTAGGTCTATTTCCTTGACCCTTACGTTCACTAGCCAAATGTATCTTCTATCAAACGCTAGACATAAATATAGTATTTGTAATAATATTTAGTCCCGAATAGGATGGATATGATTCTCATTTCTCAATAATTTACAAATACGTAGTTTCGACTGTTTTGAGTTCAGTTTTAATATATAATGTGATCATTGTATAAAGGCGTTTTTGTACAGTACAGTTTCTTACATATGGTGATAAAATCTATATGAAGCGTACTGACTTTGTATTCAACGAATGGATATCGAGAGAACACAATTCCATAGGCTCAATAGAAAATTGTAAACGATAGCAGTATTATTTTCTACTCTCTCCTTGCATTGAAAATTGAAATTGAATTTGTAAAGTCTTTAGGGCTAAAGATATCTCATGGAGTTTAAATGTTTCAACAATTCTTTACATTATAGAGCTTGTATAAGTAATTGTAACATCATTCAACTTTATAACTACAGAGTAAGTCAAATAACACATTGAAATAACACAGTTGAAACTATTAGAAAAATTTAATTCTATCTAGAAATTCGGCTTATTTTAAAAATCCTTCCCAATAATTTCAGTCGAAGTCTATAATTTTACGAAATATTTTTCCATACATAATCCACACATTTTATCATAAATCAATCCATACATTATATGCTTAGAAATTGGACAATATGTACTCTAAATTTAATTGTTTTAATCAGGAGCAGTACATTACAAACGATTGACATTGAAATACAATCATCAAATATCCAGAAATTAAAAGGTAAGTAAAGGATGCTTGGTGACTTGAGCACCCAGTAGCACAGGTAGCACTGGAAGTGATGCTGAATTGAGATGTGAAATGTGTAAAAGTAATGCCACCAATATGTAAATGACTAAAGCCTTCCTCTTTCTTATACAATTAGTTGACAGAATAGTAATAATCGTTTTACGATGATAGATCCAATAATTAATTACAACGATTTTGCATTTTGATCAGAAATGGTATATCGTGTTTAGATTATATACTGATTAACGTGAGAAGATAACAACATTTCGATCAGCAGCATTAGCGAGCAGTATTCTTTACTCCGAATCGGAGTAAACCAAATGGCTTAGTATATAACTAAACTTTTAACCGCAAAAGCAAAGCAAAGAGATATGGAAGGTGTAGAGTTTTGCAAACAAGAAAGTCATTACTTTTTACTACAGCAAACGAGATACAGGATGATGGATTCAACAGTGACTATAAAGAAACACTATATTACAATATTTGGATCTCCCAGAATCTTTGTTTATATATTTGTCGTCAGATTATTATCATTCTCTTATCATTTTTATTATCATTCTCTCATCTTTATTATTATTATTAATACAAATTATTATCATTATTTTCATTAATTATCATTTTTTAAAACTAATTTCTATTCTATCATTAGAATAGAATATAATTATAATTGAAAAATATCATTACACAAAGATGATTTGTTAGCTAACCAATGATGAAACTTGATTAGACAGAAACTTTAACGTCTAAAGATATAAAGTGTTGTTTCTATAATCCTATATATCGTATATGTAACCTTTGTAGTTCGTTTTCTTATAAATGCTCTTTAGAAAATGCCGCTAATACAGGATTATTTATTGAAAAGACTTGTACCAAGATGTAGCCAATCGAAAATATGCCTATAATTTAACCTAGGAAAACTAGCTTCAAATAGAAGACTAATAATAAGTATAATCTGTAGGCTTCAGTCGTTTTTTAAAAAAAAGGGCAATGATTACGTTCCTGAAGGGTAATGCCTATTGAAGGTAATGCGTAAGATTTTGGATCCTAATTGCGAATAAAGGTAGAGGTAGAGTATGCCATCAGATAGATTTTGGTTATGTAGGGGTAAGTACACACATTTCTGTTTTGGCGTTTTTCTGGTAACTATTCTTCACCGTGTCCGGGTATTGTCATTAGGCAATACACCATGACATGGGGCCATGACAGTGACGAATCACCAATTAGCAGCTAACTGGGGGTTTGGACACTAAAATACGCAAATTCAGACTGCCAAAACAAATGTTTTGAAAATAGTTGTACCTAAACAAGTTTTTAGACAAAGGAGAGTGGTGAAGAGCGCCATAATGTAACGAATATTACAACATATAATATCAGTCTGTAGGCAATGATTTTTCCATCATTTTGAAAAAACAGGGCAGAACGGAAATAAGCTGAAAGCTACTTAAATCGGCTAATGGCTTGAAATTTTTAAAATCCATATAATGCGTGATATTTACATGCTTGAGGAAATGAAACAAAATTAAAAATATGATGTAGAAAAAGTTACTCAAAATAGCTGACTTTACTAAAAATCCGTCACCAAATGGGCTTGTCGAGGAATCCGTAATCGTGACAATTTACAATTATTTAGATTAATGACATACTATCTTTTTTATTAAAGCACTTTAAAAATCAATTGATATTTAATAAAATATTTTGGTATATATGTTAAAAGCATCAAAGTTTTATTAAGATAAATGACCTAACATACCATTCAGTTCAAATATTAGAATACATTGAATAAGCAGAAATCTCTACACATATTTAGATTTTAAATTTGATGTTTTTTAGATCGATTTTTGAATGCTAAATTCATTTTCATTAACGAAGCATTAAGAAGAGCGATATCTCGTGTCTAAAAGTACTACAGAAATAATATAAGGCGCTTATCCGCAGTGCGAATTACGCATTTCGCTATTTTAAGCGACACATCGGTCGCTTCTCCCACGCCCTACGCCACTTCTACAATTGATAAACGGATATAAGGACGGACATATAAATGGATGTACAGTGGATTGTTAACGCTTCAGCCAACAACAAGAACAATAACAGAAATCAGATTAGATGAAGAAGACGACGACGCGTTTCATCTTCAGACATGCTATTTTTTGAATTTTATAAATAAAATTGTCTGCTATTTTTCCGTTCGTATTTTTTTCTTTTTTTTTTTACCTGTACGAGACAAATTTTATTTATTTTCGGAGAAATTTTTTAATAATTTATGAATGTAATAAAAAATAATTTTATAAGAAAATTCATTGGAACAATTTTATTATAAATGAATGCCAAAGTATCTGGTTATGTTAGAGTCTTTTATTATAATAAATATATTACTAATTTAACAACGAAAAGGCTGCTAAACAGCACTTATAATAGATATTGTTCAGATTACTGAAATTAATTAAATAAACTTAATATATATTATTGTATTTTAAACATTTTTAAATTTTTGAAATACATATTACATTTTTCCATTTAAAAAATACTTATAATATAACAATAATATATATACTCTAAGCAATGATTTATAAAATATATTATATAGTTTATGTAAATATTATATTTACCCCATACATATTAATCTGTCTTAATGAGGTGTCTAAAGAAGATTGGACAAAATGCTTTAAGAAATGGTTCGAACACATTCAGAATTATATTAAGCATAAGGGAAAATACTTCTAGAAACAATAAAGCAATTTTCAACGGCACGTTAGTATTTTTCCATTATTAGGTTCAAAAGATAAATAATGACCCTCGTATATTGTGTGGTCTAATTACTTCAGATATTTCTACATTTTCTTACCCAGTCTTATTTTCGTAGATACGATAAATTTACTTATTCTGACCGCTTTTATGTGCTTCCGTACATTGAAACAAAATTTTTAGTTCTTTCTGCTGTCGAGTGCAAACATTTGGCGACAACTGAAGTAAATATTTGGAGATGCAATTTAGAGGTTAAAGAACTAGTCAATTCAACATGACATAAGTTTTATAAAATCACAATATCTCAAATGTAGCAAATCTTAAAGAAAAAATTCTTAAAAAAATTCTGGTAAAACCAATGAATATTTACAGATGAAAATAACTTAAATATTATAAAAGTCCCAAACTTTAGACTGGTTAATATTAAAAAGAACTATCACCAATCGAAGGTTATGATGCTATGGAAGAGAACGAGTACAAAATTTATGTGGGGTAGTTAAGAACAATCAGACTCAAACAAGCTATTGTAAACTATATTGTAAAACTTTATATAATAATCATCAAACAATCAGTACTAATTAATGAGTGTACAATAAATAAAATAGTATTGATTTGGGTATACATTTTAATTTAATAAATATTTAACCATACCTCAAATTTTATTATGTATTTTTTATTTAACGGGCCACATAATAAATTTAAAGTGAATGGCAACTTCTTGATCTAAAAGTGAAAAAAACTCTTATTGGAAGAAAGGTCGATATTCCATATAAACTAAGATACAAGCTGGTAAAGAAAATATTACGCGTTTACACACTTTTGTGCTCTAATATATTATTATATTAAAAGCATTTTTTCAGAAATCTCATTAATTTAAAATTTTTCGTCAATTTTTTTTTGTTTTTTTTTATTCAAACTTTTTATTAAAGATAATATCTTTAATAAAAATTGGATTACATCAATAAAAACATATATCATGCCTAGAGTTATTAGTGCACAGTTATGCGCCTTTACGGTATTATATGTATAATAATACAATTTCAATTGCATACATTTAGGGCGACATGAAAGTTATTAATCAGCTGAATATAAATTTATTAATAGTAAAATGCTTTAAGTTTAATATATATAATAATGTAAGGATTTTAAAATAATGTAAATAAATTACAAAGTGCAATTTAATGTAAAGAAATAGACTCTGAAGTATCAGTTGAAACCATCTGCTTAAAATTTTGTGTCTAAGGAATACAGCAATGGTGTTAAAAAATGTTCACCTTATTTAAGCATAGTTTCAGGATGAAGTTTTAAGAACTTAACCACTTGCATGGTTATGAACCTATGCCCTTAGTGTATTGCCTATTAGCAGTACCCGGACAAAATAGTGTCTAGCCACTGGAAATGTTATGTACAAAATTTTATACAAATTAATTAATTGATTGAATAATTGATATATGATATATATATATATATATATATATATATCATATATATAATATATATTATATATATATATATATATATATATACAATATATTAAAAATAGTTAAACTGAAAATGGAAAACTGATATCAAAGCTCTGTACATTGATTAGTTTATATAATTTCTTCACATATTATAATTACAAAAAAAAATTTAATACAACTCAAATTGAACATTCAAATTCCGCCTACATAGCTGAAAAATGTTTGAAAACAATGCTGGATGTTGGTAAACATGATACATTTAATATTTATGCAGCTGCTTTTTTTGAAAAACATAATCAAAATCCTGGAGAATCCCTAACATTATTAAGGAATTCTCCTGATGAAGGCAAAAGCGAATTTACCGAAATACCTATAGAAATATACTAACGATCGAAATAAAACTTAAAATTCTGAAAAAACAAAACCGACTTTAAAATTTTAAGTCCATTTTAAAAAGTACATTTTCAAAGAAGACTACCGCTTTTGTATTTGAAAATGATCAAATAAAACAATATAACAACACAAGACTTCTTAACAAATAATACAAGCTATATCTACCGTAGTTATCATAAGAAAAGCATAAGAAAGTATCATAAGAAAGTAGATAATAATCAAGGCCAGAAGACATAAAAGTTGTAGAATACCACACTCGAGTTTTTCTTAAAAAGATGGCGTCGTTAATACATTCAGAGAATTAAGTAGTACAACTTTAGCTGTTAGCTATACTTAATGGTACAAGTTTAGTGAAATTCAGATAGATTTTTACTGGAAAAGCAAAACAAATTTTACAGAAAAAAGCGAAACACTCATCCAAAAAAGTATAGCGTGACGTGCTTCAAGTTCTATTTATGCAGTACTATCATATTTAGTCCTACAAAAAAAAAACAAGACGCTAAAAGTTGTCTCAAGAAATGCTAATTCTTTTGACCAGACAACTCTCTTAAGCAAATAAAAGTGGACTGTCAATGAATTTTCAATTTTCTCTGTACATAAATTTCCAAGAGTAAATAAGACTTCGGTTGTAGAAGAAGTGCTTAATTTTTATATCCTTTAAAAATTATAGATCAAAATATAGAATTGAATATGTGTCTTTCCGGTTTCGTAAGAGTTGCAATGGTGTTAATATAGGAAGTGGATATAAACAGGCATGTTTTTAAAACATATTAAAATTCAAAGTTCTACAAAATTTTACTTTAATTTTAACTATTTGAACGTTGAAAGATCCTGGTTTGTTGTTTACTGAGAAAGTCTTATACTGTGAATAAGCTTAAGGAAGACAAGGAAAGAAACTACATATAACAAAGCTAAGAAATTTAAAAACAATCGCAATATGGTCTTAACTATTTAGCATTACACCTTTTTAAAAAAAATATCAATATTTAGACCCTTCAACCCTGTGATGAAATTTAGAAGTTTAAAATTCAATCTGTGAATCTCTGTTATAGAACAAAACGAAATCTAATTATTTTCGATAGTACCAAATGATAAGAAACGGATCACATGCAATTGTATTGATCGAAAACATTCTGTTAAAAAATAAGGTGAACTAATTAACTCTAAATTATAATTTATTTTTATTTATGCAATAAACTTTCAACCAAACAATCAACAAAATTGTTATATTTTACTGATCTTATATATTTTGCACAATCTTATATAATTTATATTTATTTTATACGCTCTTTTATAGAGTGTAAGAATGAAATAAACCCAAATTTAGTATAATCTTTCAACAATGTAATCAGTAAAATTGTAATATTTTACTAATATTATATATATTGCATGATCTTCTATTTTTTATATATATTTTATACGCTCTTTTATAGAGTCTAAGAATAAAATAAACCTAAATGTAGTATAAAATGATATATTCTCAAAACAATTAATATTAATTTAATATAATATAATATATAATATAAAATTTAGATGCAAATTAAAGGATCGTTATTATAAAGTAATAATCAATATATACTTTCATATACAACGTTCATATTGCTATTTCAATTAAAATGCTTAAATATTTTTGTACTTACCATATTAGAATTTATAATCCTTTCATTTAATAGAAATTTATGCTTTTTAAACTGCAAATGCGAGCACATTGCTTAGTGTTATAGTCATTGATTTGGAAAAAATTAGTTTTTAATACAGAAACTCTTCTTCTTTTGATTATCGAAATTCACAACAATAACATCAATTTGCCATTTAATAGTTTATTAACTTTTTGTATCTTATATAGGGTAGTTTCTTATATATAATCCAATTCATTTTTATAAAAATGCCACTTATGATTTGAAATTAATATATGTTGTAAACCTGAATTAATAAAAAATTACATATATTCAATAAAGCTCAGAAATGTTTCACAATTAATA
This sequence comes from Teleopsis dalmanni, assembly GCF_002237135.1. NCBI lineage: Eukaryota > Metazoa > Arthropoda > Insecta > Diptera > Diopsidae > Teleopsis > Teleopsis dalmanni. The sequence goes on along the minus strand of NC_051846.1, from coordinate 54,445,577 downwards.
AAATTTTTTTTAAAGCTTAAAGACATAATAATATCACATCTTAACACAAAATTGTTATTGGCTTCTATTTGTCTAATACAAACAGTATCCCAAACACCCCATAATGATAACATACATATACAAATATTAACATAAATAAACTCCATGAATCAAAACTATTTAACTATATGAGAATTATAATTCTGTTATGTAAATTCAAAATATAATAAAAATTTTATCAAATCGACAATCAATGACATCATGTAAAAATAAATAGTCCAGAAGCCCCATGATAAAATAATGGGAATAAAAATGTTCAATAAACATACAGGATGATACAATTGAAAAATATAGCAAGATAAATCTTATATGCACCAAAACTCCAGGCTTGCAATATTAAAAAGAAAGAGCGATTCACTAAACTTAAAGGATCCAAAAAATCCACACGTCTCAAGTCACATGTACTGTCATTTCATGTACTGTCATTTCATTCCACTCTAACCCTAATCCAATTATATATCTGCTTTATTCTTTTAGGTTTATCTATTAATCTTTTAGGATTACAACAACACCGAAGAGATTTGATATTGATTGAATTTTCTAAAAATGCAATAAGCTATCGAGTTTGATTTGTTTGTGTATAAGAACTGTTGACCTACAATCACGATATATACAATTGTGAAACGACGTGTCAGCATATGTGCCTCATTTAAATATAGATATGATGACATTGTATGATTACTACAAAAGCCCTAGTGATAAGAAGAAATAAGAAACCTGAGAGGCTTATTTCGCAGAAAATTTCACTGATTGCAAAAAACCTGGCTATATACTAATATTACTATTAGCTGGAAGATAGCTGATATGTTGCCAAACTGATACTAACAAAGTTACTTCAAACTCAACTCGCATTATTAGTGTAAAAATTTCGTTAAATTTAGCGCATATTTTTTATTCTTAATTAAAGTTATGACCAATCGAAAGAAGGGTATTTTATTTTTTTACTATCCAAACGAAGATATTTTTACAGAGTTTTAGATTTAAAAATTTAAAATAATTTTGTTTTGGCAAATTCGAAGTTGAAGACGCATCAAGTTCTGGAAGGCTAATTAATATAACCATAAAAAAGGCATTAAAATGTATATTGCTAAAAAAGCCATTTGACAAAAAATAGGTTCTCAACAGCAATGTTATCGCAAGAGATCATGGAGTAAAACACTCAGAAAACCGATATTAATGAAAAATGTTTTGATACCTGTTTAGCAAGATTTCAGGAATATTGTCATTGCAAGAAGTCACGGAATAAAAAAGAGAAAGTGCTAGCAAAAAGCACTCTGAAAGCAGATATTTATTGAGAAAGTTGTGTTGACTATTTAGTGAGATTTCCAGGATATTGCAATTAAACAAATTTAGTTACTAATAACAATAAAAAAAGAACAAAACCATTGACGAATAGAATATGTGTGGTGTTTAGCCAAAACATTGAAAGTCATCGTACAAGTTTGGCAGCTTGTCAGAACCCTAACAAGATGTTTTAACACACCTACTATATTTTATAGATATGGACTTTTCGGATTACAAGAGGGCAAGATGAACGTGAAATAATGTTACAGCTAGAAAGATGACAAAATTTTTCAAACCAAAAGGGAGAAATTGTAATTGTATAAAATAATTATTCACTATAAGAAATCTAACAGACTTACCAACACCGCGTTATCAAATCTCAGAATGGTTACAGGCTTCTCGGAGAGGTATGTAGATCTGAGGACAATTATTGCTTAGTCTGATGAAGTGATAAACAATAATTAATCAAAGTGTAGAGAGTTGTTTTAAAAAAAGCTCGAGTTAAAAAGATTATAAGTGCTTAAGTGCAGTAGCTCAAAACAGCTTGAATATAATATAAGAAAATCGTTCTTCATTTTCAGAAAAAAAAATAAATATTTATAAACCCCAACAAATTCCTAGACATTTAAACAGATAACAGCATTGCGAGCAATGCATGCGGTGCGAGTTTCTTTTTTTTATTTACACTCAAAGTTTGAGCTAAAACAGCATTTTGAGTAGCAGCATTGGATTTGAGTGCCTTTCTAGTGAAACTCTGACGCTTTCATTTCTAGAAATCTTAGTTCGTATTTTAATTTGACTATGCAATTTTAAGATTCATGAAGGTTTGGCTTTTAATATCTGTCAGGGAAATAATGTTTCTATAGTAATAAAAAAATAATTCTTATCAAATCAATAAAAAAAATTATTACATATTTTTCAACACAAAACTAAAGCTCATCATTGAGACTGTTTTAATAAATACTTGTTTAATTATATTTAATATTATTTTACATACATAAATCAAGTCTCAGATTTGACTTATCAATTAAGAATTTTAATGTATTTATGTTACTACAAAGGGAGACCAAGGTTCACACTGGACTGTAATGCCAAATAAGAAGAAGACTACAACAAACAAACACGTATTTTATCATAAACAAACACATTTTATTGTATAAAGATTTGTACTATAAACAAATGTAATGCATTAAATAAAAAGATACATAGTATAGTTTTTGTATCTTTGAATTACAATTAACTAAACAGTAAAGTAAACTGGTTTTTATGTTTAATAATTTTGGACAACTTGTCGCTTGTATCTTAGATTTTGCTGACAACCCTCGCCACCACATGCGCAGTCTAATATTGAACTTTATCCATAGAACGTGTATCAATTACAAGTCGCGATAAAATAAATTAGCAAAATTACTTCTTGAAATATTTGTTTATTATTTTCCTGATAGTAAATTAGTTGGTTAACTTGTTTTTTGTTTTGCTAAGAGTATGCATTTTGACACAGAAACACAAGCAATACGCACACGCCAACGCAGTCTTATCACCAGCAGTGCTCAGTTCAGATAAATAATCAATCCTCCGTAATTCGATACAATATAGAAAAGTTAGAATTGAGTTAAAATAACTAATAAATACAAGATTAATTGTGATTGATAGTAGAAACTTATCTTTAAGCAGAAAAAGTGTAAAGAATTTGAATGAAAAATTGTGTAAAGTAAATATTGATATTAGCTATGGGTGAATAACGACTGTGGAATTTTGCTACCACGTACTGTAAACAAAAGTACAATATGTTAATTAGGATTAAACTTATAAACTAAAAAATAAGAATATAATTTAATATAAATACTTTAAGTTGGGTGCTTTAAGTGTTATAGATTTTTATATAGTGAGAAAAAAATACCGTATATATCTTCAATGTTCAAATCTTATGGAATCCTTATAAAAAATGGGAACGTTATTAAAAAGTACAGAGATTTTTCTTTGCTAGAAATCTTTATTGAATCCAACAATTCACTTGTTGATTTACATAAGCAACTTTTTAAATTTTAATCAGCTTATACAATATACTAAATAATATACAACTTTTTAATAAGATTATTATTTCCTTATGAATCTTTTAACCCATTTTTGCTGAAATATTTTTCTAAAACATTAACATTAAACAATCGTAAATATTACGGCGCATATAAAATAAAAAGAACGTGACGTCAAAATATATTTTTTTGAAAAGTATTATTACTTATTAAGAAATTTTAAATTAAAAACTTTAAATTATATAAAAAAATTTTGAATTAGAAGTAAAATTTATAAACTGATCATATTATATCTGATAGTTCCAAATATTCATCATCTATGGACTTTGGAAATATTCGTTGGTTTAATTATTCATATATGATTTTTTGACGGCAAGTGCCAGGTATCGAACTCGGTAAAATCATAAACGCAAGCTCGTATGTTAACATACTTAATCAACGTCAGACTCAAATTGAGTTACTCAAATCTCAATTGTTAATTTCTCTCCAATTTATTCAACAACAAATGAAATTGCTGTGCTATAATTAGTACAAACACATATACCACAGCTATATATTAATTATAAATTCATTTTATTTTTTCAAATTATAAAACTATTGTTTTTAGAAATGAGTTTATTTATTCATTATAATTTTCAATGAAAAACCCAAAAAAAAAGGTTTAAAATAAAATATAACTAAAATAAAAAAAATGGAAAAATAAAAAAAAATGGAAAAATAAAAACTATCCATCTAAATCTAACTAAATTTTTCTAAAAAATCTATAAACATTTTTAATGTAAATAATGTAAATCATTTGTGATCTGTTAGTCGAACCGATTCACAACCCAAGAAGTTTCAAAAACTATGCCTAGTTTTCGCCGAGCAAAAAGTATGACTTACCTACATTATGTTAAACAATATATCCTTTAAAGGATTGCGAATAAGAAAATATTTCAACTTCTCAATTAAATAACTTTATAGTCTTAAACTGTAAATATAACAGCTGATGATTCAAAATTTTATTGTGATGTTAAAACTAAATTTTCAAAATAAAAAAAAAAACTATATTCGAAAACCAATTAACTGCTCGATATAAAATCTGCTTAACCGATATAAGATTTGCCTAACCGATATAAAAAAAGCCTAGCCGAAACAAAATTCGTCTAACTAATATAAAATTCACCTAGATGATATGAAATCTGCGTAATCGATATAAAATCTACGTTGCGGACATAAAATCTGCTAATCTAAATACGCCATACAGATAAATTCTCTCATCAAGCCAAGATAAAGTTCCTCTAACCGATATAAAATTTGACTAGCCAATATAAAATCCGCGTAGCCGAACTAAAATTCACGTTGCGAAAATAAAATGTGTTAACTGATAAAAAATACACCTCACAGATAAATTCATCAAGCCAAGATAAAATTCGCATAACCATAATAAAATTCGACAAACCGATATAAAATTCGTCTAACCGATATAAAATTCACGTTGCGGATATAAAATCTGCCTAAGCGATATAAAATAAGCATATCTAATAAATTCGTCTAGTCTAGATATAATTCGCCTAACCGATATAAAATCAGCGTAACCGATATAAAATAAGCCTATCCGATACAAAATTCGTCTAACTGAAATAAAATTCGCTAGCCGACATAAAATCACGTTGCGGATATAAAATCTGCTAACCGATATAAAGTAGGCCTCACAGATATATTCATCAAGCCAAGATAAAATTCGCCTAACCGATATAAAATTCGGCTAGCCAAAATAAAATCCGCTTAGTCAATTATAGTTCGCTTAAGTGGTATAAAATTCGTCTGGTCGAGATAAAATCACCTACTAAAATAAAATTCGATTATTTAAACGTAATAATTTACAAATCGTATATAACAAATATTTATTTTTTCCAACTGGCTAAGAATATAGACTATTATACTTTATAGTATATATTTGTCATTTACTATGTATATTAGAAATATCATGACAAACTTAGTATTCCCGTTCTATACAAAAGGAATTATAGAAATAGTTCTTATTATATAAAATAACAAATTATACATATATATGGAATCCTTTAACTCCTAGGAGGAGCATAGGGCCGCAAAAAAATAACAAATTATTAAATATAAAAGATAATTTCTGATTTTAATTGATTTTGAATTGATTAGTGATACAAATTCAAACATTTCAAACTCTAATATATAGTAATCCTGGACAGTTAACTATCCCCGAAAGCAAACTAATGCAACATTTTTTTGATACTGTCACACTTATGCTAGTTCTAAGTGCGTGCTAAATAGATTTTTTTCTATCTAATGAAAAAACTCACAAGTCATCTATTAATACTTAAACATTAACTAAAATATACACGAATTAAGAAAATAAATGACGACACAATTAAAACAATTAACACAATTACATATTAAACAAGTTTTAGTAAGAACTAAGTGCAAAAATGCGGAGTGTAGAGTACAGAAAATCGTTTTAAAATTCTATAAATAAAAAGCTTCTAACACTTTACGATTGAATTTTTAATGTTTGCGTATTAATATTCGGCTCCCAAACACACAAACGCATATTGATAAGCGAATTTTATAAATTATTTGGGTTTTGTTTTTATTGTATCTTTTGCGTTTGCTTCCATCAAATTCAAACTTTAGCAAATATATTTTTTTTCTTCCATAAA
>NC_051846.1:54427352-54439446 GCF_002237135.1 Teleopsis dalmanni | reverse complement strand
ACCTATTCTTCAACAAAATTGAGTCACTATTGCAGGAAGTGTATAAATCACCAAGGAAACCATGACAAAAAAAATTTAAAAATAAGAAAAATCCCAAGTCTTTATTTATCACTGATATATAATGTAGTGTCGCATGTTACAACTACATTGACATCTCAAAATATATGGTAAAAAAAAACAATTATATGGAAAAAGATTTGTATGAATTTTAATACGAAATTCTGACGACAGCAATGGCCAAGTGCTGTAAGAGCTAAAGTTTGTAATCGTATGCCATAACTATTCTACTTAACTCGACATACCATATATATGCAGTAGTGTGTATCATTTTTCATATTAAATCTATACAAAACACATCTGACAATATGCTAGAGGTTTGATAAGTCGAAGTGTAAACATTAGTATTGGATTCGAATATCAATTCAGAGGAAGTTTTTTAATTGATTCAACTTTTTCAAGTTTTTATTTTTTATACTTATAGTAATAAAAGTGCGATAAGAAAATTTAAAAAAAAATCGAAGAATATGAAAAATATATATGTACATATAAACTAAAAGAAGAATAGACAACTATAAAGTATCTTAAATATTAAAAAATTTTGTTTTTATGCTTCGGTAATTTTTTAAGATTTTTGCAGTTCTCAGAAAGTTCTATTCCTAATAAAAAATTATGAAAATTCCACTCTGTTTATTCATATTCAACAGATTATTTCGACTATTTCGATACGCTAAACGAATTTATGACATTTTTGTTTACTTTTTCGAAATTTAAGCAAAACAATTTCGAAAACTAAAACAACGCCTTGAAAATTCTAATAAGAAAACATTAATAAATTCAACAATTCACAGATGACGTAAATAACTAAAAATAAACAAAAGAGCAACACAGCAGACAACAGCATTGTTTAAATTTTCTAATTGTAGAAACTAAAAAAAAATCAAATTAAACAGCAAATCATAAAAAAACCTAAGGGTGCAAAGCCTTCACACGTAAACAATGTTTTCCATTTAATAAGATGAACTTAATCACTACATTTGAATGTTTATGTTTAAAACAGATTTTTACCAGATATCCAGATTAGTTATTAATTTGAAATAGATTATCATAATTTTTGAAAGAAACAATATTTAAGCATCTTTATTTGGAAAATGAGAAAAATATATTTTGAAAGCGTGGGCGGTGCTTATAGTGAGAGTTGACGTAAGCAGCGATGCTCCTCAAATAGTAATGTCATGTTTGCTGATTTTCTAGATCAAGTTTAGTCATTTTGTATAAATTATTTATGTTTGATTTTTTCAACTATGTTTTGCACATACACATACACACTTTTTTTTGAAATTTTGGCAAGGTGATATATTAAAAACAACAACACAGCTGTCCTCCACTTGTTACGCCTTGTCGTACTCATTCCCCGCATATTTTCATTACCTGTATAAATTGTATTGTTATTGCAGATTTTCCAACACCTCCACCGCCAACAACTACAAGTTTATAGGTTTGAGTTTGTGATGATCCTGTTCCCGGTCCATTGTAACGCGACATTTATAATGTAATTTATTCAAATTTAAACAAATAGTTTCTGTTCTTATAAGGACAACAAAAAATCTAGTCAGAGAAAATATTTTCACACCCAAATGTATTCGCTTAACTACTGATGCCTCTCGCTTGTTAATACATCGACTGTCAAAATTTATTCAACTTGTGGTGACTTCGTGTTTACTCAAATTTTTATTTATAATGTACTTAGCAACACTATTTTTAAGTATGGTAAAAAATATTGGTCAAAGTTTAAAAAATAATAAATATAATGGTTTTTATAAATTTTTTTATCCGACTATAGGTTACTTTTTGTTAAAATTAAAATTCAACGTTTGTTGCATATTTTTTAATATATTCTATATTTCGACTCTCCTTGAGTGTCATCATCAGGATCAGGATCTAACATAAATTAATATTGATAAAATCCATATCTAAACGTCGTGCTCTTGATTCTGTTGTCTATGGCCGTGGGCGAGTTCGAGAAATTTGATGGTAAATTGAGGGAAATAGTAAATTATGTATATGGCACCGAATGTTGCTATTTACCAGAATTTCGAGTAGGGTAAATTAGATAAATTACGTGCTATCATTGTGTAAATCTTATAAGATGTTTAATAAATAAATTAATAAATTTGAAAACTTTTAACCAAAAATTATTATTATTGCTAAAAAAATAATAATTAAATGCAATAAATAAATATTTATATAAGTACAGTGCAAATAATCCCTAGGAAATTTCAATTTATTTTAACTCAATTTACTCGAACCTGCAGACGGCGTATATTGCATAAAACTGGACGAGAAATAAATTCGAAATTTAATAATAAATATCTTGTATTTAAATTATTATTAGTGAATTACGATTTAAATATTGTATAAGTAATTTAAATTGCTTATAAGTATTTGCTTTTTAAGGAACTTTACTTTAAATAATATAAAAAATGTGTAAATAAAAAGTAATATTATTTGTTAAATTCAAACAAAAATTATAATTTGTTTGGTTATTACAGTTATTTCAGCATACTTCGTAAACAATTTTCAATATTATTTTCATAAATGTATTGTCTATATACGAATACAATAAGCAAATTTCAAACTATTCAATTGCTATTAAATATGAATATTACATTTTATTGTTTTTATAAATTAAAATTTTACTCAATTCTATTTTTAAAATTGTGTTTTTTTTATTTTTTAATTTTTTTTTAGAAACATTATATAAATAAAATATAATATTTTTCAGGTATTTGTTGTTTTCATATGTCGATATGATTTATTGTTTTTTTTTTGTTTCATATTATATGAATGAATGAATAAAAAATATATAAAGAATAACAAAAAACGCTGTAGATAGATTACGAAATATCTGTTTCATATAAAGAAACTATAATTTTTGTTTGATATTCACAAATAAAATTAATATTTTTATTCAACATATTTTTAATAAATATAAAAACAAAAAAAGCACCGATCAAAAGCCAAAAACCAAATTCTTATAAAAAATTATAATTACTTTTTATATTTAATAATTTTATAAATAATTAAATAATGTCGAAACCAGTATTTACAAAAATACTAAGTTTGATGCAATTAGAATAAAATTTCTTTAATATCAATGTAGTTTGTATCTAATAATTTAAAATTACGAATATTCATACCATACAGCACAAAGTTCTATGTTCTGTGGTAACGGTGATACTACAGTCGAATGAAACCACCTGACATCAAATGATGTATGTCTAATAGTAGTTTCACACTGTCTCATTTGTATTAATGAGTGAACGTTCACATCATAATAAGCGCATTTATGTAGCTAATAGAACTTTACTTCATAATATGTCACACTAAAAATTATATACATAATTGATATATTAAATCATTTATATACATTTTATACATCAATTGCTTATTCAATAAATAAAAACAAAGATTTAATTAAATACTTACCTCCTCATTGCGTTTATTTCCAATTCAGCTGTTGTTTTATATTTAATACTACTACAACCACTAAGAATACGGAAACACTAATAATTTCACTCTCAATACAAATTTACCCTAGCAACTCTAAAACTATCCTAAAAACACGCTTTTATTAAAATAATTCTCATATATAAAGCATTTTCATAAAAAAATTCTTTTCGCTGTCGAAAAATAATGGTATTTCGTTCTACCAGGGCGCAGCAAATGGAGTCATATGACTAAATCTAAAAGGATGCCAATTTGAATGAATTTCAAGTATTTTCTGATTTATTTGCAATGAACTTTTAGGTTTCATTGAATAAACCTAAACAATAAAGTTTTTCAAAATTAATACGTCACAAATCTGACATATTTGTGTTCGTAATGCTCTTTTAAGAAAATATTAACAACTGTCTTAAAACGAATACTATTGGATATCATTTTAAGCACAAACTTTTTATAATAACACGTTTGATTGACCAGGAATTTATTTGAGCAAAAGTTATTTGGAAAATTTATAAGAATAAAGTGAAACTTACAATGTAAGCAAACTAGAATAACTAATAATCGACTATCAATAATATAAATTTATAATTTCACTTAAAAATGTTAAATATTAATATTCTACGTAACGATTTATATTATCATAATCATCACACATAAAAAAAATAAGTTATGTTATGACTTATCAAAAACCACGATAACGTATAATGTAAAACATATATTTATTTCTTTTAACTTAAAATGTAATTATATATTATCAAGCCAGATATTCAACTCTTGCATACTCTAAAAAGCTTTTAAAACTAATTTGTATCGGCAATCTCGCAGAGTTTCGCTAATAGGCCGGTTAATTGTAGTAACGAATTTAAGCCGTCAACGACTTTCATGTGAGTGATTCCAATCTCTCTTATAAAATTCAGTTTCATATGCTCGTTTATATTCAATCGCTTACATACTCTGAATATGTTGCCAATGATATCCTCAGCAGCATAGCCCAGTCGCCAAAGTTTTGCTAATATTTTATATGCCTTGTGTATATCATTGTTAGCGCAGTGTTGCAACATATCCTGTATCAACATGGGATGTGGCTCATCACACACTTTAAATACATTTGCAGCTGTAATCGTACCAAATCCTTGCGCTGTCGATTGTAGATTATTTAAACCCTGTCGCATATCGCCTTGTGCAGTAAACACAATTGCTTCCAAGCCTTCTTCATCATAAGTCAAATTTTCTAGCTGACACACTTCAATCAATTTTGCTAATAACTGTGGATCTGATAGTTTGGAAAATCGTAACATAGCACAACGTGACTGTATAGGTTCGATTATTTTTTCGCTAGTATTACAGGCTAATGCAAAACGTGTTGTGTTGCTATAGATTTCCATCGTGCGTCTTAATGCCTGTTGTGCACCTTCTGTCATACTGTCTGCTTCATCCAAAATAACAATTTTATGCCTGCCACGAGGAAGCGTTACTTTCTGTTGTGCAAACATTTTGATCTTATTTCGAACCACATCGATACCACGTTCATTCGAGGCATTTAACTCCAACACAGCTTCCTTATAGCTGTCTCCAAGTAAGATACGCGCCAGACACTGTATTGTAGTTGTTTTACCAACACCAGGTGGGCCCTAATAAATAACCGATCAGTTGAAATTAATTTAAATATTTGAACTAACTTTATTACCGCTATAATTATGTTTGGAGCATTTCCTTGTGTAGCAAAAACTGACAAGCGCGCTACTGTTTCATCATTTCCTACGATTTCATCGAATTTTGTTGGCCGATACTTTTCTATCCACGGCAAATTTCTTTTTTTTATTTCTTCTGCAGTTAAATTTTGTGTCATATTGTTTTAAATTGAATGTATTTATTTTATTAATGTTTCTGCTATATATCAAGCCGCATTAACACTCGCAATTATTTGCAACCTTTGTTTGCAGTGGCGCCTTTTTGGAAATTAATATGACATCTGCTTTACTAAGCAGGCCGTACACTCATGTAGCACACTCATTTCGTTTGAATGTACTTGTTACAGTGTTATAGGATTAAAAGTCTCCGCAATGAATTTCGTTTAATAATTATTAATTAGTTCTATGTAGCAAAATAGAAAAACTCAGAAATTTTGTAGTTATGTATATTGATTTATGTGTAAGCACACAAAATAAAAAAGACGTCTTTTTTTTCCAACTCTTTAAACCAAACATTAAATACTTCTTTCATTCTTATAAATTTATTTTAACCAAAAAATCACTGGTAAGATCAACTAAGCAGACATTTTGCAAAATACATGGTTTTCTTCGATAGTTTGACTTTGTTTTTTTTTATTTAGAAATAGAATCCTGAAGTTCGAATTCTATGAAACTAAATATCTTTTCATTAATAAAATTTATAATATACAAAATATGGTATGGAAAACAAACAATTACATAATACACAATAAAATAAATAAAAATTGATTTCTAATTATAATTTTTAATATTATTTATAAAGTGTATTAAAAATAACAATATACTTAATTAAAATTTTAATATAAACTTTTTAATATAAGTTAAAGTATCTTAATATAAAATATTTATAAACCTAACTAATTTAATTATTTTAATAGAAAAGCTGCAACAATTGCTATTATTTGCGCTTGTCATTGTTCAACTAATCGAAATGAAAATATAATAAATTAACGCATAGATAGTGAAAGATATTTAACTGCTACTCTAATAATAGTTACTCCCTTCACTTTAGTTATGATCACCAATCATTTTATAATTTACATTAATCAATTAATCATGAACTTTTGACATTTTGTAACATTGGTTTAAAATTGGTTTAAGTCTTCTCTCAACTATATAAAGTCGTATATAATAGATTTTATATTATATTTATAATAAAAATAAATAAATATGCAAAAGTAATAAAATAGCTTAAATAATTATAATACAATTAATAAAATAAATAATCCAACATATTATTATAGTTATATTTTTCTGTTAATGGTTTCTACAAGAAATCAGAATCTTGTATATCATATGATATATCTATCAATTTATACGTGGACACAGGATATGAATGAACCCACAATTGAATGTCAAGCAAAAATAGTGTTTAATAGTGAATAAGAGTTCCGCAATATGATCTATCGTAACTGTATTATTTTTTATTTGTACAGTAACACAAGTTATTGTACAACAATTGATATTCATAAAAAAGAATATATATATATATATATAATTATATATTTTATTACTCGTATAATAATTTTACGAATAATTAAAGTTTAACGATATTTTCAATGTTTTACAAAGCTTAATTACTTGTTTTATAACACTTATATTTGTTTGCAAATTTTAGTTTTCTGAGTGGCCGAGTTAAAATCTTTTCTTACCACAAACTAATTTTTGCAAGTAATATTACCTGCGAATGTTCGTTTGTTTCCAAACGTTGTCTTTGGTGTGAATGCAACTTTTTCAGAGTTTGCAACCGGCAAATGAAATATGCTATTATTTAACATAAAATTTCCAAAATGGCAGTGATATTTGACAAACATATTGTTGCATCACGAAATTATAAATCTGCATACAATGTAGATAATAATCAGTCTAATGATTAAACATGTAGTTGCACACACAATTACAACTCCTATTTGTTCAGAAATTCAGCATAAAAGTACCTCGTATATGTTTAAGTTGTTGCTGCCTTTCGAATTAGTGTTGCTGTTTTTGAAAATTGTAAATAAAAAAGCAAACTAAAGTATTAATAAGATTTTCCAATTTGCTGCCAATTCGTTTCCCAACACGTTGAAATCTACTTCTGAATTTGTCCAACGCGTTTTCATCAATTTGTTAACTTTAAACTAAATGTATATTGAATTCACTTCGGTTAATAGTGTTTCTAAAATATACTATAAATTGGAAATAAATCGAAATTATAAATAACACAATGTTAATTACATACAAAATAATATAATAATTTTCATACAATCTTATACGTTTTTAACTGTTTAATTAATAGGAGTAATGAAATCAAATTTTGGTGGTATTACATATGTGGCAGCACCAAAAAATATAATAAAAAGAACTGTCAACAAGGCACAAAGGAGACAACAATATCCGCAGTTCCCGCCAGTAGTAGTTTGGAAAAAGACAAAGCAGCACGTGAATAAAACGTAAAAACATAAATCTTAACTTTAAGAATATTTTATAATAACTAAGTATAAGAAATAAATAAACTTATCCATTACCAATACGGAGTGTTAAATTAACTTATCCATTACCCATACGGAGTGTTAAATTCGAAATAAACCCCAACATAAAAAACCACTACATTGGTGACCAAGCCGACGCCGAATATAAAAAATGGCTACTCAAGAGCAAAAGATAACCGAAGACACTAACCCAATCAATGAAAACGCAACAATCACTGCAATAAAGCTGCCGATGCCAACATTAATAAAAAACAACATTGACCTTTGGTTTATTCAGTTGGACTACTGGTTCCAAGTCAACAACATAAAGGGCGATACTCAAAAGTTTGGCACAGTTATCGCAGCATTGGATGCATCGCTGTTAGAACAGATTTATAACACAATACAGAATCCACCAGCAACTCAGAAGTACCAAGCTATCAAGCAAGCAATAATAAAAAACTTTGCGGATAGTGAACAAAAACGCATACAAAAATTAGTTAGTGGTTTACAGCTTGGGGATAAAAAGCCATCCCATCTTTTAAACGAATTGCAACGTATTAGTGGAAGCAAACAAGACGAACAATTACTGAAAGGGTTATGGTTACAACGTCTTCCTGTAGAAGTACAGACATGTCTAGCCACAATTCAAGTGGAACTACCTAAGATGGCGGAATTGGCAGACAACATAACCGAAACAATCCGTATAAACTCAACAATGCAAGGAACTTACGTCAATGCAGCTAACGTCCCTGCAGCAGCTCATATTTAACGTGATGCACAAATCGAACAACTTCAACGAGAAGTGACCAGACTGACGAAAATGGTCTCGAAATTATCAACCGAACACCGCTCAAGAACAAATCAACGTTCACGTTCAACATCCAGAAACCGGCAATGTCATGATGATAGTGAAGAAAAGACCAGTAGAAATTGTTGGTATCATAGAACATATGGGTCAAATGCAAAAAATTGCAAGCAGCCATGCACATATGGCACAAAAAGCTAAAACCGACTTCGTCTACGGCGGCAGAGGAAGTTGTAAACGAAACATCTACAAGACTGTTCGTCTATGACAATAAGACAAAAAAATCATTCCTAATAGACACGGGTGCAGATGTTTCACTTATTGCCGCCAAACAAAAAAATTCAAATACAAACAATAAGAACGAAAGAATACTCTACGCAGCAAATGGTTCTATGATCAAAACATTTGGAGAAATAGAGATAACTCTAGCTCTTGGCTTACGAAGAAATTTCACATGGCCATTTATTATCGCAGATGTAAACACTTCAATCATCGGTGCAGATTTTTTAAATCATTTCGGATTAATAGTAGACATAAAAATGAAACGATTGATCGACACATCAACAAAGATTTTCTCAGCCGCAAGTGAACGTAAGGTAAATGCGCAAAAAAATATCAACTGTGAACACATCTTGCAAAATTGCAGATCTACTAAAAGAATACATCGACATCACTAAACCAACACCGACAAATCGCCAGGTGACAAAAGTCACTCACCACATATTAACAAAAGGTCCACCAATATGTGAGAGACCACGTAGGTTACCTCCAGACAAGCTAGCAGCAGCAAAAGAAGAATTCCAAAACTTAGTCACAGCCGGAATATGCCGTCCATCAAGCAGTAATTGGGCTAGCCCCTTACATATGGTAAAAAAACCAGACGGTAGTTGGAGACCTTGCGGAGATTACCGTCGCTTAAATGCAATCACCATCCCAGATCGTTACCCAGTTCCTCACATACATGATTTTGCACACATGTTATATAACCAAAAAGTTTTTTCAACCATCGACCTGATTAAGGCATATCACCAGATACCAGTTGAACCGGGGGATATTCCAAAAACGGCGATCATAACTCCATTTGGATTATTTGAATTTACTAACATGACATTCGGACTTTGCAATGCAGGTCAAACATTTCAACGCTTCATTCACGAAGTATTACGAGATCTCGAATTCGCCTTTGCCTATATTGACGACGTCATTATTGCATCAGCAAACGAGGAAGAGCACAGGCAACACTTGCAACAAGTATTCGAACGATTCAGAAAACATGGTTTAATAATAAACGTATCAAAATGCGTTTTTGCTCAAAACACAGTAAAATTTCTTGGTTATCTCATCAGTGAAAAGGGCATTCAACCTCTACCAGATCGAGTGAAGAGCATCAGCGAGTACCCGCTTCCAACAAAAACAAAAGAATTAAGAAGATTTCTAGCATTACTTAACTTTTATCGCAGGTTCGTACCAAACGCTGTAGATTCTCAAACTGCACTTCAACAAATGATAAAAGGAAACAAGAAGAACGACAACACACCGTTATGCTGGACTGAAGTGAACAAAACAATCTTCCAAAAATGTAAAGATGAACTAACAAACTCGACACTACTTGTTCATCCGTCAAAAACTGCTACGCTTGCATTACAAGTAGACGCCTCGGATAAAGCTCTCGGCGCAGTTCTTCATCAAGTGACAGACAGCACGTTCCAACCACTCGGTTTTTTCTCTAAACGATTAACAGATACACAAAAACGATACAGCACATACGATCGTGAGTTGTTAGCCGCATATCAGGGCATAAAACATTTTCGACATATGTTAGAAGGTCGTGAATTCGTATTAATAACTGACCACAAGCCACTCACGTTCGCATTCCAGCAAAAGTCCGACAAGGCTTCACCACGTCAAGTCCGACAGCTTGATTATATAGGTCAATTTACAACGAATATCGTTCATGTCAGCGGAAAAGACAACATCCCAGCAGATTTTCTCTCGCGGATAGATAGTATTAGCATCCCAAAAATCGACTACGATTGTATAATTGGATTACAACGATGTTGCCCACAACTACAAGATATCAAAAACAACAATTCCATCGAAATCAAACTTTTATCTTTACCAACAATATCGGATAAAATTTATTGCGAAGTTTCAACTGGGCGAATTCGTCCTTACATTCCGGAGAAATACCGGCTACATATCTTTAAAGCTACGCATGGGTTGTCTCATCCCAGCATTCGGGGCACAACAAAAATGATAGCTGAAAAATTTTTCTGGCCTTCTATAAATGCTGATATCAGAAACTGGACCCGACAATGTATCCCATGCCAACGTTCTAAAGTGCAACGTCACAACCGTTCACCTATTTGTCAATATGAACTCGCTGAACACAGATTTGAACATATAAACATAGATATCGTCGGCCCGCTACCACCATCAAACAACTGCACATATATATTAACCATCATCGACCGTTTCAGCCGATGGCCAGAAGCAATTCCGATCCCAGATCAAACAGCGGAAACCATCGCAAACGCACTGATTACTCAATGGATCGCACGTTTTGGCGTACCCTTACGTATCACAACAGACCAAGGAAGACAATTTGAATCTTCATTGTTCAACCAACTAGCTGAAGTTATCGGTTGCAAACACTTACGAACTACGAGTTACCATCCTCAAAGTAACGGAATGGTGGAACGATTTCACCGCACATTAAAAGCAGCCTTAATGTGCCACCAAACAACTTCTTGGACAGAAGTTTTACCAATAGTATTGTTAGGTCTACGCACGACTTTTAAACCAGATATTGGAGCTTCTGCTGCTGAAATGCTATATGGCCAAACTCTACGTTTACCGGGCGAAATAGTAAGCAACCCTAGCCACAGAAATATAAATCAACACGATTTCATAACCAAGCTAAGAGAACAAATGCAGAGCGTCAAGGCAACGTTGGTATCGCATCATATAGACCGAGGCTACCACATCCAACCGGATCTAAGCTCAGCCACGCATGTATTTATACGAAATGACAAGGTAAAACCACCATTGACGCAACCTTACGATGGTCCTTACCAAATACTAGAGCGAAATGACAAGACGTTTAGAATACTGATCGAAAACAAAGAACAAACAGTTAGCATAGATCGTCTTAAAGCTGCTTTCATATGTCCCGATACAGACATTGACATCCACAACAAATCAATGGTATACCACATTCCAAACAACGTTAATGGCGACCAGTCTGTGCGACCAAATACAACAGCTAACCTGACAAAATCAGGACGCAACGTTCGCTTTCCAACCAAATTTAGTGACTCCATCACTTAGGGGGGAGTACTGTGGCAGCACCAAAAAATATAAATAAAAGAACTGTCAACAAGGCACAAAGGAGACAACAATAGCCGCAGTTCCCGCCAGTAGTAGTTTGGAAAAAGACAAAGCAGCACGTGAATAAGACGTAAAAACATAAATCTTAACTTTAAGAATATTTTATAATAACTAAGTATAAGAAATAAATAAACTTATCCATTACCAATACGGAGTGTTAAATTAACTTATCCATTACCAATACGGAGTGTTAAATTCGAAATAAACCCCAA
>NC_051846.1:54418698-54427252 GCF_002237135.1 Teleopsis dalmanni | reverse complement strand
ATTGAAATTTCCTAGGGATTATTTGCACTGTACTTATATAAATATTTATTTATTGTATTTAATTATTATTTTTGGTTAAAAGTTTTATTAATTTATTTATTAAACATCTTATAAAATTTATACAATGATAACACAATGATAACGTAATTTATCTAATTTACCCTACTCGAAATTCTGGTAACATTCGGTGCCATACCGAAATAATTTACTATTTTTCTTAATTTACCATCAATTTAATCGAACTCGCCCACAGCCATAGAAAACGGAATCAAGAGTATGACGTTTCGATACGCATTTTATTAATATTAATTTATCAAGAGTATGACGTTTCGATACGCATTTTATTAATATTAATTTATATTAGATCCTGATCCTGATGATGACACTCAAGGAGAGTCGAAATATAGAATATATATATATAGAGCCTTGAAATTATTTGCGAAATCTGACAGACTTACTAACACCGCATTATCAAATCTCAGAATGGTTACAGGCTCCTCGGGGAGGTATGCAGATCTGAGGTCAATTATTACTTAGTCTGATGATGTGATAAATAATAATCCAGTCAAGACGCAAAGAGGGGTTTTGAAGAAACCTCGCAGTTAATATAGAGTAAAAGTGCTCTGGTGCACTGACTCAACTTCCCTCAACATAATAATTAAACAAACGTTGAATTTTAATTTTAACAAAAAGTAACCTATAATTGGATAAAAGATTATATAAAAAGCATTATATATATTATTTTTTAAACTTTGATCAATATTTTTTACCATACTTAAGAAATAGTGTTGCTAAGTACATTATAAATAAAAATTTGAGTAAACACGAAGTCACCACAAGTTGAATAAATTTTGACAGTCGATGTATTAACAAGCGAGAGGCATCAGTAGTTAAGCGAATATATTTGGGTGTGAAAATATTTTCTCTGACTAGATTTTTTGTTGTCCTTATAAGAACAGAAACTATTTGTTTAAATTTGAATAAATTTCATTATAAATGTCGCGTTACAATGGACCGGGAACAGGATCATCACAAACTCAAACCTATAAACTTGTAGTTGTTGGCGGCGGAGGTGTTGGAAAATCTGCAATAACAATACAATTTATACAGGTAATGAAAATATGAGGGGAATGAGTACGACAAGGCGTAACAAGTGGAGGACAGCTGTGTTGTTGTTTTTAATATATCACCTTGCCAAAATTTCAAAAAAAGTGTGTATGTGTATGTGCAAAACATAGTTGAAAAAATCAAACATAAATAATTTATACAAAATGACTAAACTTGATCTAGAAAATCAGCAAACATGACATTACTATTTGAGGAGCATCGCTGCTTACGTCAACTCTCACTATAAGCACCGCCCACGCTTTCAAAATATATTTTTCTCATTTTCCAAATAAAGATGCTTAAATATTGTTTCTTTCAAAAATTATGATAATCTATTTCAAATTAATAACTAATCTGGATATCTGGTAAAAATCTGTTTTAAACATAAACATTCAAATGTAGTGATTATGTTCATCTTATGAAATGGAAAACATTGTTTACGTGTGAAGGCTTTGCACCCTTAGCTTTTTTTATGATTTGCTGTTTAATTTGATTTTTTTTTAGTTTCTACAATTAGAAAATTTAAACAATGCTGTTGTCTGCTGTGTTGCTCTTTTGTTTATTTTTAGTTATTTACGTCATCTGTGAATTGTTGAATTTATTAATGTTTTCTTATTAGAATTTTCAAGGCGTTGTTTTAGTTTTCGAAATTGTTTTGCTTAAATTTCGAAAAAGTAAACAAAAATGCCATAAATTCGTTTAGCGTATCGAAATAGTCGAAATAATCTGTTGAATATGAATAAACAGAGTGGAATTTTCATAATTTTTTATTAGGAATAGAACTTTCTGAGAACTGCAAAAATCTTAAAAAATTACCGAAGCATAAAAACAAAATTTTTTAATATTTAAGATACTTTATAGTTGTCTATTCTTCTTTTAGTTTATATGTACATATATATTTTTCATATTCTTCGAATTTTTTTTAAATTTTCTTATCGCACTTTTATCTACTATAAGTATAAAAAATAAAAACTTGAAAAAGTTGAATCAATTAAAAAACTTCCTCTGAATTGATATTCGAATCCAATACTAATGTTTACACTTCGACTTATCAAACCTCTAGCATATTGTCAGATGTGCTACTGCATATATATGTCGAGTTAAGTAGAATAGTTATGGCATACGATTACAAACTTTAGCTCTTACAGCACTTGGCCATTGCTGTCGTCAGAATTTCGTATTAAAATTCATACAAATCTTTTTCCATATAATTGTTTTTTTTTACCATATATGTTGAGATGTCAATGTAGTTGTAACATGCGACTACATTATATATCAGTGATAAATAAAGACTTGGGATTTTTCTTATTTTTAAATTTTTTTTGTCATAGTTTCCTTGGTGATTTTTACACTTCCTGCAATAGTGACTCAATTTTGTTGAAGAATAGGTATTTTTAAGATCAACAAAATAGTCTTTGGTTGCAGAGATTATGTTCTAAGTTGATTATAACTTTTTTCCAACAAGCCATTGTATCAAATTTGGAACTAAATCAATATGAGATAAGAATTGAATTTAGTATAAACAATAGTTATGACCAATACCTCATGTAATTGAACTAATTTTGTAGCTACAATAGCTGGCGAATAATAACCCGCACCCAATTGCTCAATAATCTGAATAGAACTTTGCGTTACAATGCCATATATACAACATTATGGCGTCCAATATTTTGAAAAATTTTAACGCCCACAATGAATTCAAGGTCCATTCGTTTATTACTTTCTAATTCTATTTTACATTTTAATTTTATATTTTTAATATATTTAATATGTATATATTAAACTACCACGAGATCTAAGATCTCCCTAAGGACTTGTTTAGAAACAAGTTTAATAAAAAAAATAGTAAAAAAACTCGATGAGTCTCTCTCAATAATACAGCTACAAGCACTTCATAGATTGACAGAAATACATAACATAAAATCTAGATATAGATTCACCTATCTAGTATTATTAGGTTTATACGTGGTATATTTTTCATATTATATTTTATTATATTAGATTATTTTTTATATAATAGTGTTGATTTCCGAAAACTAAGTTTCGAGGAATGCTCTGTTAACAGCTTTAATTTGTTGTTATGACGTTTTTGCATCGTTATGATGCGATAACACTGCACCCAGATTCCAGATAATATTCTTAATTAATGAATGTTTAGATTTTGTGGGGTTCGGTTGTGGTTATTATTTAAGTAAATTTAATGATTCTGATTTCATTGAACTGAATCTAAGTCGCTTGATAAAAACATAGAATACTATATAATACTAGTAAATGCTAGTTTACTTTGCTATTTATGGTTCTTTTTTCCGTTGTCAGTTCTATCTAGTACCAGATAACTAATCTTGTCACTGTGTTTCTATTTCATTTTCTGACTGTGAGTTGTGACAGGGATGTAAGTAACTTCTATGTTATGTTACCTATATGATAAGTTATTTGACAAAAAACAAATAAAAAAAAATTAATTTTAGTAATATATTTATTGAAAATAAATTATTTAAAATTATTTATTATTGCTATTA
Organism: Teleopsis dalmanni; assembly: GCF_002237135.1. Classification (NCBI taxonomy): domain Eukaryota; kingdom Metazoa; phylum Arthropoda; class Insecta; order Diptera; family Diopsidae; genus Teleopsis; species Teleopsis dalmanni. The sequence continues at coordinate 54,423,626 of NC_051846.1, read as the reverse complement.
AAATTTCAGAGTTATTTCGTTACTGATTACGATCCAACAATTGAAGATTCCTATACAAAACAATGTGTAATTGATGATGTACCTGCCAAATTGGACAGTAAGTAAATTTAAATTGTTCTAAAAAATAATAATAATCGAATTAATATTTACTTTAGTACTAGATACTGCCGGTCAGGAGGAATTCAGTGCTATGCGAGAGCAATATATGCGTTCTGGTGAAGGATTTTTACTTGTTTTCTCATTAAACGATCATTCCAGTTTTGATGAGATACCAAAATTTCAAAGGCAGATTTTGCGGGTTAAAGATCGAGATGAGTTTCCAATGTTGATGGTTGGTAATAAATGTGATTTGGAGCATCAACGTAGAGTTTCACTGGAAGAGGCACAAAATGTAAGCCGAAGTTTACTTATTCCGTACATTGAGTGCAGTGCTAAACTTCGCATTAATGTTGATCAAGCATTTCATGAACTTGTACGAATTGTAAGAAAATTCCAAATAGCAGAACGACCATTTTTGGAGGAAAGCTATAAAAAGAGAAACAAAAAGAAGTGTTGTCTCTTGTAATTGTTAAAATATTTATAGATCTATTGATTTTTTTTTATTTTTTGATTGATGAAACATATGCTGCCAGACACTTAACTAACAAAAATTAACAAAACATCACCCAGTGATAGGTCAATTCGACAACTATTTGAAAAATTAAAGCATAAAGGAAGCAGCTGGAAATACTCTGCCATTAAGGAATTTAATTTCGACTTATGTGGTTATGTTTAAATTTTATCATACGTATAAACAAATTATAAAATATTTTATAAATTATAAATATCTATAGAAATTTAGCCACCGTGGTCATATAGGGATTTATATACTGTTAAGTCTCATATTCAACCGGTGTTTCTACAACCTACGTTTGATACGATAGTAAATCCATAATGCTTGCCGGCAAATATAAAGGTGTTATTCATCTGTCGTGATACCTTAGTGTAAACAAAAGTAAAAAATCGTGCCTATTGGCTTCTAAAAGAACTAGGATGTATAATATAAATTTACTAATTATGAACTAGGAATTTATCCGCAACCACTTTTTGTGTTGAAAAAACATCCCCATTTGATGTTACGATGTCCTCAACATCTAACATAGTAGCTTTTATTCGAAGAGAATAATGTCTTCTGTTTAGTTAAAGTCGGTTAGAAGCACAATTGATAAACCATAATAGCAATGCTCCGTCGCACTGGGAGCCAGTGCCATGTATATCCACTATTCTATTTTATTTTACTAGATATAATGGATTAGTTAGGATAAGATTTCGAATAAGTTTTCAGAAACCTCCTTTTTAAGTAAATCATTGTATACGTCCATGGAGTGCATGTTTACATTGTACGATCATCGTATGTAAGTCTACCAGTATTCACGATTTTTCCGCACTGTCCTGTTGAATTGAGTTCATTTAAGTAATCAACCCAACAGATCTGACATAACGTGATAAGTTACAATAAACTCTTTAACGCTGAGTGCCATTGGAACTCAATTACGCTATAATTTTTCTGAATTTTATTTAATTAACGTGATATGTATGCTACTCATTGTTGAGTTTTTAACTTATCTATTTGAAACAGTGGTCATCCCACACCTTTAGTTAACGTATTGCATATCATAATAACCTGTTGATCAAAATTAGAATTGGTAATAACACTAACATATTGTATTTATAGGCAGGATCGACTTACTTAAACTCTCGGCTACTTTTTTTAAGGAGCACCAGCTGATTTTCAAACCTACCAATATGACTTCTAGGTTTAATTGTACTGTTAAAATCTCTTGTCTATTAACCTACATATTTTTTGAGCTGTGTTACACAATCCAAAAGGTATGATAATGAAGTTTTCTATCAGGGATCACGAAGACCTGTTAGGAATCCTAGATTTGTCTGCTATTTTGATTTGCCAGTAATTATCCTTCAAATAGAAAAACCTCCCAATATTTGCTAACGAGCATACCGGCTTGCTACCGTACCAAACTGACTACGGCGATACACTTGCTGAAAATGGAACTTTTCAATGCATAATTAGGAATACCAACGAAACATTTCGAATATATTTAACACAAATAAAAACAAATTAAATCAAAACTTAATACATATAAAAAAAAATTCTAAAACAAATTTTAAATTTAATTTAACAAAAGACTAACAAAACGCACCGTAATACACCAATTAATGTTAGAGATTTATAAAAATTGCATTATTTTAACAAATTATTTTAATAATCGTATGTGTATTCTCAATGTTTAAATTGCAAATTATTAAACAAATATAAATAATATATTATATATTTTATAGTAATTAAATTACATTAAAAATATGTTATGCCAAAAGAAATTATATATATTTTTTAATTATTTTTATAATGGATATTTGTAATTTTATGTGAGTTACAAATTAAAAAAGAGAAATAAAATAATAAAACAAATCGAGTGCCTGAAGGAGAATTGCATTACATGCACTAATGCACAAAATGATTATAGAACCATACACCAATAATTTGTTGTATTTTTGCTTTACATATTAATTATATATATATATAAATATATTTGTTAATAAATACCGTATACATACATACATACATACATATATATGCAAAATTATAATGATTAATAATTAAAAATAAGAAAAGATTAACAGCTTTGACATATAAATTTTGTCTGTCATTTTAATGATAATAAATAAATCCTAAAATTGATTTGTTTTAATTAATTTTTTTTAATTAAGATATAGTAAATTTTTAAAAGGTTATTATAGTTTATTATAAAATCTATTATTTGTAAAATAAACAAAACCTCTAAATATATTAAGTTTCCATGCAAGTATTACCCAAAAGTAACACGTTGTAATAGACCATTGCTACTTACGTTTGTGTAAAACGCTTAAAAAATCTTAACAATAATATCACCTCACAGAAAAATGTAGTATTATTATCATTAAGTTTGGTTTTTATGCACTGTGAGCTACAGATCTATAGGATCTACTTTACTGAATCTTACTTCTTAAACCGAAATAGGATGTTCATCTAAGCTAGTGCTGCTTTGAAATATCTTTCCTTTTCCCACAAAACCTGCAATTGCCATTAGAGTAGGTTGCCGGTTTTGAAAGGTTGAATTGTCACCTCACAGTTTTTCTGAACTATATAGTTGTACACAATCGTTAAAATGTTTTAGTCTGAACATTACTATAAGCAATTTTGATTGTTATAGCGCTGGTAGATTGTCGTGGTATAGCTATTCTATAATCTACGATTTAGGTATTCTATATATCATTTTTCTGATTGAGTGAGAAGAATTCCTAAGCAACAAAATTAATCTATATCTTCAAGCAGTGAAACTGCTTCTTTTTGAGCAATTTCGTTGCCGGATATTCCACCCTGTCACATAAAATCCGTGTCGCATTGATCTGGCCTGAGTACTACCGATATCAATAACTATACTTTGTCAACTGAGAATGTCAAACTGCGTTTCATTTCTGTTCAGTAATTTTTGGAAATTTATTATGAATCATTGTTAGAATAATGCTTTCAAATTGTAGAAATTTACTTTGAAAAAAATTAATCTGTTCGCAAAGTTCGTCGAAGAATTGTGTTTAGTGATGAAGCTTATTCCTGATTAAATGCGTACGTGAATAAACAAAATTACAGTATATGGAGCGAAGATAATCCTTAAACCGTTAACGAATCACCATTATATTCATTAAAATTGATTGCTTGTTGCGGTTTATATGCTGGCGGCATCATCGGATCTTATTTCTTTCGAAATGGGGAAGGAGCTGCCGTTACGGTGCATGGTGAGTATTTAATTTTTGTTTTCAAAAATTAATTAGTTCAACATCGACGACATTTGCCATATAGCGCGCTTTACAATCGATTTATTGCAAAATAACTTTATTTCATGAAGTGGTCCTGTTAACTGTAACTGGCTCCCTCGTTTGTGCGATTTAACGCTTATCGATAACTTTTTATGGGGCTATGTTGTCATTGGTTTATGCCGACAAACAGCAACTCCTGAAGTATTGGAAACCAATGTTCATGACAGACTGATCGAATGAACCATGTAACTCGTAACCGCATTAGACATATTCGTAGTCGTAAATCATATTCAAATATAAATGTCATGATATTATCTACCAGATTATAATAAAAAAAATTTCATTTCAATAATATTTCTGCCTTATATTATCATTTTAAGTTCTCACACAGTTAAAAAACCATTCAATATATTCCGTTTTTCAACACACTCCATCATCACTTAAGTTTAGATTTCATTTGATAAGAATTGGGAGCTTTTATGGTTGCCTAGTTATCAGTTAGGATAGTTATTCTATGGTTCTGATAGTTACGTTTAGGATTAAAGTTAACGCTGCTATGTATTGTGTAAATACGATATAGTATAAAAAGAAAAAAAAATTAAAACAGTACCATATTAACCATTAAAAAATCATGAATACTGTAGTACTTCTGTTTTCAGTTATCGATTATGAAAATGGACGAAAATTGAACGAAAATTGCGCTGTTCATAATAATCCTTTTTGATAAATGATAGTGTGATTTTTCAATACACAGAAGTTATGAGAAAGATATTCTTCGTTAATTGAAAGCTTATTTACACTGTTACAAACACCACAGCACCATAACGAATATTTAGTTCTCATTTTTAGAGTCCACTTTCATCAGAAACAATTTTAAAAGGTGAGTTAGAATTAAACTCAACGCCAACTCCCAACGGGATATTTTAGTAACAGTATTAAATATAAGGTGTAATCATGTCGATGCTCAAAGGCGAAACCACTAAAAGACTTTAAAAAGATTATACCATATATCTTGAATTTATTCTTTCTATTTTAAAATTTTGAATATGCCGTCGTGGATTTGGAATATTGTG
>NC_051846.1:54391746-54418598 GCF_002237135.1 Teleopsis dalmanni | reverse complement strand
CCGACTACCTATTGAAAAAGCCATTAAAATAGTTAACTCGTTTCAAATTTATGATTTTATATAAAAATAAACTAAATAATTTTTTGTATTAAATAAAATATTCGTATATAAATTATATAATCATATTCCACAATATACTAATTTTTACCTTATCGACATCTACATCCAAATGCTTTGTCTCGGATTGTGTACTCAAATCATGCTCACCTAAGCGTACAAATGATCTAAAAAATGGTTAAAATATATTATACATATAGTATTAATGTTCTTTTATCCCTAAGAGATTTTTGTTAATAGATAACTGTTAGCACGATTATTTAAAACGAAACTGACAGATCATTTAACGAGTTAAAATCAATATGTTAGCACACAGCAGAAATAACTAGACAACCTATGTAGAAACTAATTACACCTCTATGAATGGAATATTATTTCTCAGAAGCTGACAGACTTTATATAAGTGTAGCATAATTAATTTAAATTTGTTAATTTAAGAAACCTATATTATTTGCATTGCTGGTCAATTACAGTAATAATATTAAACTTTTTTAATTGGAATGAAAATGAGAAAACACAGTTATATATCTATCTGGTATATTTATTTGTAATGATATTACAGCTGCCTTTGTTGCTATCGAAATCTGTAAGAATGTGATTAGCGGTGAATGAGGGCAAACCGAAATATATATCGGCTACTGATACAAATGTGCACCGCTCGAACGCCGAGCTTGTGGCTGGCGACTATACTTCCGGATATGTCAAGCATTTCATCTATCTTGACATTGCCGTAATAAACAACAATGATGTCAGTCTGGAAATCAACGAAGAATTACCATTGCTAATAGGTGCTACTATGGGTTCAGTAGGCAATTGGGGTGAAGAGCTCTCTCTCGACAAACGAAATTTATGGTCCCTTATCCTTAACTAAAAGACAAACTATAGGTCCCTCATCCTTACTGTGCTTCAGTATGGCGCAAAAGCATAGACGTTATCACTGAATGATAAAGCAGTATTGAGATAGTATTCGAGAAAAAAGTTCTTCGTAAGATATTTGGTCCTCTATGAGTTGACGACAACTACCACATAAGAATGAACCATGAGTTATACGAGGATTACCACGACATTTATATAATTCAACGAATTAATATTCAGCGGCTTCGCTGACTGTCATGTCATGAAAATGGATGAAGTATGCTCCAGCGAAAAAGGTATTTAAAACAGTAATTGGAGTGATCAAGTTGAGGAATCACTAACCGAACTTGTACGAGACGGGAGAAGGCGGGTACACAACAAAGGCGGTAATGGGTTATTATAACTAAATAACAACTATGTCTATTTGTAAACAATTTTTAAAAATACGAGACACACAGTGCTATAAACACTGATGCCCTGAAAGCTTTGTAGCTATTTACAAATTTACATATTTACATCGTATAGATGGTTTTAGTGAGTTCAAATTTTAAACGATGGCTTTCGATGCTTTTCACCAATAAGAAGAAAAATTAAAAAAATATTTGTTTATGACTTTATGGTATAAACAAATGATTCTTTCAGCAATTAGCACATATTTTAGTTTTTATAAATTATATCAATGAAACTTAAGCAAATTATTATAGATCCCTAACATTTGCTATTGAATTAATAACTGTCGTTATTGTGAAGAGTTTTACTATTTTTTTCTTTGACTTACAGATCTCGAGTAATACAATGCGCTGCTGTTATGACATGTTTTGCGGTAACTAAACTTCCACCACAACGAAACGGATTCAAACTATAAGCATTATAACCAATTAACGCTATCCAAGGCCAATCACCAATTTCGCTTTCTCTACCTCCAACGATTTTACCAGTTGCTTGACGTACAAAACCACAACCCTCATCTTCAGTTGGCAAACGTCGCGGCGTCTCACCGGTATTTACTGCTCTCGATTTACTATTAGTTACAGGGCAGCAAACATTCATGTCTTTTGAACCGCAAATTGTATTCGATGATCTTAGTTCAGATTTCAAATTTTCATCATTTGGAGTGGCTCTAATGCGATCCAATAAGTTTGTACAATTATGTATAGCTAAAAAAGAATAACACCATTTTCTTAAATGTAATTTATAATATAAATGTATAATGGTACTTACATATACAAAATCCAATATCTCCTGTTGGTCCTTGACAAACATTATCAGATCCTTCACTTCGTGGCGTTGTGTGACTCAATATTTTTGCCTCATCTATTTTTTCAGTTGTAGACGAGGGTAGAGTAAATGTATCTCTATCTGGGTTTTGTCTTGGGTTGTTATTATTATTATTAGGTATACCTGCATGTATTTCTGTACAACAAACCTACAAAATACAAAATTGATTATATCAATCAATAAAAATCTATTATTCTCTTACAATTGGGTAATTATCGAAAGAGATGCGATTACCACAACTGCGCTGCAATGCTTTGGAATATTGTGTGGCAGTATTTTGTGGCATTCTAGTGAAAAGATTTACTACTTGTGGGCATAACTTAAGTGATGTACATATGCCAATATCTCCCGACGGTGTGTAACAGCCATTTAAATGCACTTCAAAATAAATTATTGTAGTTATATAATAGATATGTAATAGAAAAATTATATTTATAGTTTCGATTTATAAAAAAAATACAAGTTCATTTATATATGCACTTCAGATGTGTCACTAATCAAATAGTTAATATATACAAAATTCGATATGACGTTTACCTTGACTTGTAACAAATCGTTTTGTAAATACAAAAATCACACACAATATTAGATTTAATAATTTCATTGCAATCATTTATTTATTAACTTTTTATATAATTAATATTTCAATTAAAAAAAATTATCTCTACTCCATCAAGAACCGTTTAGATAGAGAGCTAAAACTTAACTAGCACCCCTTACTCATTGATTAAATTTCTAACATGCAGCATCTGAGATTTGCATCTCTGTTTAATGTTTTAAAAAACTTGTTCCGGTTGCAATATGACTATCGGTAGTTTCCGTATATAAACATATTAAATAATTCTGCATCAAAGCCTAATACTCTCTGAGTTGACATTTAAGAGATATGTCAATATTCCATAATATGACTAAAACAACTGTAAGATTATATAGTTAGTAAAAAATAATTTTCTTTAGAAACTAAATAAATAAATTAGACAGCTTAATTGTTAATAAAGACTTTAAAAATATTTTTTAGAAATGGAAAACACTGTTTATAATCAATTTTATGTGACATAACAAAAAATCTATTTTGTATAGAAAAGGGGATAATAGTGGGAAAAGCAAGTTTTTAATGAAATGAATAAATTTTTAGCTGACCATTAATATCAAATTTTTTTTACTATTAAATTAATTATGTGTTATCTATTCTATAAGTTTCTGATGGAAAACCAATTTAATAACATATATATAAATTTTAACCAGGCTAATTATCGTTAAAATTATTTGTAGATTAATATATTTACAGAAAATGTCAACTAATTAACCAGAATTAACCATTTTAAGTTAACCATAATAACAACTGGTATTTTAAATTAAATATGCATAAATGCAACTGAATCATTTAAATTTGCTAAATCATCGCCTTCCGATATATAGATGCTTATATTTAATTTGAAAGTCTTGTCATATACTATGATTTCTACCATGATATCTATTTTGTTCTAATCTGCTTATTATCACTTCTCATCTCTAATCTTTTTAACCTTATAACTCAATATTAATTATTTATGTTAATAATTAATAAATTATTATTATAAATTTTCTTATTTTATTAATAGTTGTAATAATTTATTAATTAATTAATATTTATTTTATTAATATAATACTTTTATTACAATCTTACTGTCTTTATTAAACATTTTTGAATTTCACTAATCAAATAAAACCCACTGTACTATTAAATAGATTCAATAATAACTATTAATTAGACTTATGTACGTATAGTGTAAAACAGCATCACCAAACGGAATACAATATACGTCATTACTAATAACGAAACAAAAATATTATTTATGTGCATTTATTACATTCTTTGTAAAGAATAATAGTTTTTTAATGTATCTCAGTGAGAATAAAAATCACATTCAATAAGAAAAACCCGCATTGCTATTTAACTAGAAAATATTTGTAAATTAAAGTAATAAAAATTTTATTGTATAATATCAAAAAAATAAATACATCTCCAATAATAATAATAATAATATTTATTGATTTAATTTGTAATTCATATTTTAAAACCCTTTAAACTATTCGAAGAGATGGTATATTGAGTTTGCTAAAATGTTTGTCACAGGTATCCATATATATTATATCCACATGTATTGTAAATGTTCTAAATAATAAAATATAACAATATGTTAAGTGATGTTGATTATCTCTCTATACTCGTAAATCTATGTATCTATCTATATCAGTCTATCTTTTGGTCTGCCATCCATCCTGAACTCATACAAAATAGTCTTCTGATACGAACTGCTACAGTACCAGTAGTTCTGACTTATTACAAAATTGTGAGTTTAAGTTGAATAGTATTGGGTACTTATCTAAGTCGAAATTTATAACGAATTGTTGTTCTCTCTATTTCCTGCATCTAAAAGACTTGATATATACTTGATATAAAAAAATTATCCGATTAAATAAATAATAATCAACAGGTAATAGTTTGATCGCAGTTTAATAAGAGGAGGCATTATTTTCGTTTAACACATCAGACTACCGCATTCGAAAAGTATGTCATTTTAAATACGACTATACGGATACGTTCCTAATTGCATATTGAAGAAATTTCCAGTAATATAGTTATTATTTAATTAATGAAATAATATATGATTTATTTTAGTTGCTTAATTTATATCATAGAATTCGAATTGGAAATTATTCTTTCTGGTTCAATAAAGATAAATATATCGGTTCAGTTCCAGTTTTTAGTGCAGTTCCGAATATTTTTGTTTTCTATAAAATTTTTTTTTTGTCATTACAAAACTATTTCATTCATTCTTTAAAAAGGAATAGTTTACTTAAGTAGCTATTTTTTTAAGTTTCATTTTCTAACTATTATTGGGTTTCGGTTTGAAGCAGTACTTCTCTTCAAGCAACTCTGTTGCTTGCATACGTTCCCTAATCTCGTATATTTAATGGAGTTATTGCATGCGATCTTTAAATCTTCTTTCTTCAACTACTTCAGCTTTTCCGCAGTATTTTCCGTTCTCTCGACTTGGTTAAACAATCGATATAGTTTATAGCATAAATAATTTCAGTTCTTAACCAAACTAAATCCTTCTAAAACAATTTTTTGGTTCAGCTCTGGGTTTTGTTCAGGCAATTAGGTTTCTTCCAATTTTCGATTAACGTTCAGTTTCAAAAACCAAATACATACTGTAAATATTGTTTGATATAAAAACCATTATATTATGTATATTATGTAATTTTATTCTATATAAAAAATATCTAACTTATTATGAATTGTTGCAACTTACAATTATTTCAAGAACTTGAGTTCTTTTTCACTTGCACCTTTTATACCAGAGTATTTCATTAATGCAATCCTTAAATTCTAGAATTGATTCGTTCGACTAAAAAACAAAAATTGTTTCTAAATAAAGGTCTATGCAAAACAACTTTCAATCCTCAATATCCCAAAAGCTGAATGTAGGTTAAATCTTATATCCATTCAACATGCTTTACTATATATAAACTTGGTTCAAAATCATATGTTTTCTTTCTTTTTTTTTTGAGAATTTAACATATTTTTCTTAGAAAAAACCATTTATTATTTTGATTATACTTTCCTGCAAAAATTACATTCTAAAAACTTATCAGAAGTTTCCTTAGAAATCATACAATTTTTCCAAAATCCTTAGATCATATGCTCTTCTCCAACATTTTTATATACCTATATATAGAAACCAAGAATTTAGAAAAATTATGTCTTTAACTTCTGTTATCAGTAATTAAAAGTAATTTTTACTTTTCTAATTACATAAAATAATTTAAAAACAAATAAAAACTAAATACAATAAATTTTGTTATCACATATAAAATCTACATTTATTTAATATTAGAAATCAAATAATTTTATAATAATATTGCACTGTAAAATTGTAAAATTTTTGAATAAATAAGAGATAAGACTAAAATTGTTCATTTACAAATATTATTCATATACATATATAATTTATTTTATAATTAAAACGAGTTGTTTATGGGAATAAACTTGTTAGCGAACACAGAAACGCATTTTAATTGTATAATAATTAATTAAACGCAAAAACTATAAAATTAATTCGTACGACTCTTTATCCAAGGAATATAAGAAGCAACTCGAGTGTAAACACCAGGAAAGCCAGGCCTAGCACATTCATAGCCATAAGAAACTATACCAAGTAAATAATATTTATAAACACCTATGGTGTCCATCTGAAAATATTTTAAAAAAATATATAAAATTATATAGTATATATATTTATACATATTATATATATTTTAGGTCTACCTGTGGCATCATAAGAGGGCCACCAGAATCACCCTGGCAAGCATCAACATTTGAATTGCCAGCACAAATTAACTGGAAACAGTGTAATATGTAAAATAATATTATAGCAAAAAAATTTTTTAATATTTATTGTATTATTATTTATACACTACTCTACTATAGAAATATTTATACTAAGATTAAATACATATAGTAAGTAAAATACATAAACCATACTCGTTTAAAGATATGACATAAGTTAAAACATATTGGGTAGCTTCTAATACATTTACATTGTAGATGGAGCATTTTATATTTATATGACTATTTAAATACAATTGAACCTTGCTTTAAACACCTACATCATACCTATATGCTTCATGCTTCCTACAAGATAAATTCATTCTACAATGTGAGCCAGATTTTTGTATTATCTTAAGTTACTAATCGCTTTTTGCCACATTTGTTGTTTTTCCAATTTTTTTCTAGCAATATTGATTGTTTCTGTAACTTTTGTACTCGGTTCATACTCGTATTATGAATTTATATCTAAGCCTGACCCAATTGTTTAAGAATTTTGACCAGAATAAATTTTTTTCGATAGTCTTATTTGTTAGTTTTTGAGATAGTATAGTTTGGTACAAAATCAAAATAAAACTTTCAAATACTACATATATTAAAATGTGAATTGAATATATAAAAATGCCCACTAGCTAACCCTATTTCTAACTTTATTTGCAGTCACAAGGTAGTCTTTATATTTATATCTATACAATGTGTCTACAACTTAGAACATATCGAAATTCCAAATTCGAGTAGATTAACTTTTAATAGCTCTGTATATATGTATATATCTATATGTATATATGTACAGTAGTATGCATCTCTTACTTTTAGCGACATGGGTATTTAATGATATTTTTAAAGATCAGTTTAAGAATGAAGCTTATTCTAAAATAATAGTGTACTAAGATAATTCTTTTATCAGCCCCCTTGAGTATTCAGTTCTATCGGTTTGTAAAGTTTCACCGTTGCAAAACAACTTTATTAGAATACGTTTATTAGGCTATATGATGAGATATACTAATATGATGAGATAGTGGCAGGACATTAGTGCAAAATCATAATATATTAACAGATATATTACATAAACACCTGTTCTACAATTCTTCTGTTATGGGACAGAACCTCAAATATATATATAGTATAAATACTTATAGTATTAATTATTTATGAACTTCCCTATTACATATAGTTTTTAATTAAATTACTAAATTATATAATTTTGTTAATATTATATATCACATAATTATTAATAGTAAATTAATTAGATTTATCTTACCCTATCGCTAAAATTGATGAAATTGAAAACAGTTTTATAGGATTGTTCACAAATTTGTCTATTTACAATTGGTACTTGTGCATCGCGCAAGACATTTGACGTGGCGCCTTGATATTTGATTGAACCCCAACCAGCAATAAAAGGATTCATTCCTACAAAATCTTGCGTGAGGAAATTACTGCTCTCTGGCAAACAAATAGGGCCAATAAAATCTGTAATATATAAAATTATCTTAATAAAATTAGTTCACAAAAATATTTAAAAATTTTAAATCTATTTACTTGTATTTGGTGCTGGAGTACTAAGTTCAATCAACGCAATATCATTCGCTATAGATTTTAAATCAAAATTTTCATTAACGATTGTACGTTTTACTCGAAAGTCCATTGCATTCGCTTCAGCTGGATTTGTAAGATCATGCGCACCCAAACGTACAAGTGCTAAAGTTGGATTGATGCAATGTGCAGAAGTTATAACGTAAGTACTGGATATCAAACTGCCCCCACAAAGAAACTTTAAAGCGTTCGGATCAAATTCATCTCGATAACCCAAAGCTGCTACCCAAGGATAAGTACCTAAGACAGAAATGAAAATAAATAATTACTTTAATAAATTTTAAAATAATAATTAAAAAATTATTTACTATTATAACAAATATTTTTAACTTGCCTCGTCTAGCTTCAACTCCACCAACTACACGGTTAGTAGTACCACGACTAATACCACAGCCTGTAATTGGTGTTGTTGATTGATTCGGTAATTGTATGTTTGGTCTGTTAGTAGGTGTATTTGGCACTGGTTGAAAGATAGAAGGATTTGTTGCTGGAATTGTTTGTGGATATGACATCGTTGGCTGAAATACAACTGGTGGTGCAACTGTTAGTTGAGTATTGGGGCTATTTGGATATTGTACCACTGGTGGTGGAGAATTATTTGTACTAGATCCTCCATTCAAAACACCAAGTGATGCAAATTGAAACATGCCATTCGCTGCTTGATTATTAGTGGGTGGTCTATAGGTAGTTGCGATTGTAAATGGTCTAACAGTTATTTGACTTCTAGAAGGACGCCTATTAACGCAACAAATCTAATATAATAATATTTAATATATATTAAATTTATCAGATCATATAAAATAAGTTACCAAGAAGTTCACACCATCAAAACCACAAATCAATTCACTCACAAATGTTTGAAAATCCATACCATATGGCATTGTGCGTGCTTCATCATAAAATTCTTCGATTAAATTAGGACATCCCGATAGAGTTATGCATCTTCCAGCACGTTTACGAGAATCAACACAATTTTGGGCTGAAAGTATATATTATAGAAAATAAAAAAATTATAAAAAAGAAAAGCCAAATTATTATACTCATTGGCAACTTCTTATAATAATTTATTACTATACCTTGTGCTGAAGAGTTCAACATGTTTGCAACTAATAAAAATGTAATGTACCAAATATTTAATAATATAGACATTTTGATTTATAATTTTAAATTATTTTTTTAAACTTGGCACAAAAATTTTATTTAATTATTAAAAATAGTTTATCGACTTAATTTGCACTTAAATTTTAAAATTTTTTTATTTTTGCAATTCTACGTTTTCGACGCTTACGACGACCGGTGTTACCATCCAAGGAAGTAAATATCATCATGTCCGCAGCTACAACCTGTGATGCTTGTGCCATTAACATGCCATTTTGTCTAGGATCTATACATGGACAATATGGAATCGGTCTTTGTCCACCTGCTAAACAAACCAATGGCATAAGTGGACATGGTGGTAATGTAGTTGGTGGCAGTGTTGGTGGCAATGTTGGCGGAGTAAGAGTTGGTGTAATCGTCGGAGGTAACGTAGGTGGTGTAAATGTTGGTGGTAACGTTGGCGGCGTTGGTTGAAATGTCGGTATAGTTGATGGTGTTAAAATAGTTCCCGGTGGTAATGTAATAATTGGAAAATATCCAGGAGGATATAATGGACAAAATCCTTTTAAAGTTGCGAGATATGATAAAAATGGCCAGAAATATAGTTTCAGACAAAAATCGTCAAAAATCATACTTATTAAACATAACACATATAATAAAATTTAAATAAATTATAACTTTCATGCCAAAAATATATTTAATTTCAAATTTTTGTATGCGAAAAATATATCTTTCTACGCGTACTGACGAAATGCAATAAACTGTTGCCGTTACTTTTAGGTTCTAGTACTTTCCACAATTGTAAATCACATACACATAATAATAATAATTTTATAATTATCGCTTTAGTTGATATTGTATTTGTTTAAAAGCCATGAACGCTGCTTTTATTAAATTCAATTATCGACTTTGCACTTAAACGTAGTGGATTAGTTTATTATTGAAGAGGCCCAGGAAATAGTTTCGAAAAAGAACTGAATAACACGTCATTAAATAACAAGATATTTGAATAAATTTTATATATAATATTTAATAAAATATTTAAGATGTTCTACGTTTCATACTATTTACAAAAAAAGGATATATGTATTAGGTGTATTCGAATGTTTGGAACGCAGCTCAGAAGAGTGACATTTAATGGGCACACATATATATATTTGATTATTTAGATTAATTAATTCGCCTATCTTTGATATCTTTGTTGATATATAGATGTCTTTAGAGCAGTGACGACGCGTGCCCTATCTGGAAGGGTGTGCGGCCGTTCTAAAATTTTTTCTGTACATATATACTTAAATTAAAAATGATAAATTAAAATATATGAGATGTTTTCTTAATAATAGCTATATTACATTACGCAACAATATATTCACAATATAACATTTAATAATTCATTAACAAAATAACATATTAAACAAATTCAATAAATAATTTATATATAAGTTTAATATTATACCAATATGGAATAAATACAACTTTTCACATATATCTTATAACATCAAACCAACAAACAAAAAAGTTTGTGCTTAGAACCATACATGTTTACGCAGTGATCCAACACAATCGACAATGTATAAATGTGCGGCTAGCTACTCCGCACACAAAGCGGTTATTATTCGCTGGATCAACTGCTAAAAGGGGAGAGACGAAATTTGAAAGAAATGTAGGGTGATGTGAGCTGCAAACTTTAGCCGCACATCTAACCGCTTCGGCAAGTCAACATGTTGAATTGTTATACATGTAGTTGATATTCGAATAGAACAGAAAATACTCTCATATAATTCTCAATCTCTATTTCTCATATTTTAAGCACATTATTTTGTTCATTCTACTTTTGCGCACACTTATGACAGAAATTTATGAATGCAATTGCTTAAAGGGGAAGGACGAAATACGATAGAAATGTTTTGCGATGTGAGGTGCAAACTTATGAGCACAACTAACGATTTTGGTAGCTAAGAGAAGCAAATTAAATGAGTTTTCATAGACAATTATATTTAATTGTTTTTGCTAAAACTTTAATCTTTAAAAATATATATATGAAAATGTAATAAACAATATTAATTCTTGATGTAAAGATATTTAATAAATTTATATATATTATTTGACAATTTGCAAATTATGTTACGGTGTGCGCCGCACACCTCCGCACCTTAGAGCAGTCGTTCTTGCTTTAGAGGGTATATGTAGAAAAAATTGTTTCAGTTTTTTTGCTTATCGAATTAGAGTATATAATAGACACAATTTGATATATTCGATAAATCAAATTAATAGATGAATAAAATTATTTGATTATATCATGAAGTCAAAATAACTAACGACAAAGTGTAAGCCTCATCGAGTACAATAAAAATAATCCAGTAAATAAATGTGTACTGAATTTTATATCTAAAATATAATTGCTTAAAAATATAATGCTTAAAAAATTAAGAATAAGTACATGTTAAAGTGTATAGAAAGTCCTTTTTTATTTATTTGTTTAATTTTTGTTCCCTAAAGATAGTTTCAGTTTTTTAATATTATATCAATAACAAAGCAGTACTTTATTGAAGTTTATAATCAGTACACATAAGTATTACACATAAATTCGTTTGATCTTGCGAATATAACTGAGCTACTTAACTAATTTATTAAAAATATATATATATAAAATATATAACCATTGTATGGGCTTTCCTTGGCTCTGTAATATATATATTAACTTGAATGAATGAATGATATATCTTAAAATACATCTTAAGCCAATGAGCTGGCACTGGATTACAAGAACTAATAACATGAAGTTGCTCAATTGGTCACTTCACTCAATTCATTAATTAAGACAAGCAAAGCTATGTCATTAAAAGTGGAATTACAGTACAACCTCTAAGAAATAACATAAAAAATGACCATTTTTCGTTTTGCCGAAGTAGAGTATACCAAAATATCATTTTTTTTTGTGTTGAGACTAGTGCAATACTAGTCTCTGGATAGTCCGACTATAAAAAATATTTATGTACCATATTAGATAGTATATAGAATAATAAATAGATAATACGTTGAATAATATTACATCAAATAAATATTAAAGAATTTTTTGAGGCACTAAAGTGGCTGAAAATCATTTTGTGATAAGAAAGTCACTTCATAAGTCCGCACCTGTGTTTCAATATTCTTTTCCAATGCATCATAGAAATTTTGCCACTGTTACGTATATTTATGTTATTATATCAATCTGACATAATTCACGCTTGAGTGTCTCATAATTTGTTGAGAGGACACAAAACATGTTTGGTTGAACGAATTAAAATAACTCGGCCAGTAGCTTTTGTGGTAACAGCAAGTTTATTACCAATTATTATTTCCATTATTTTAAGTTAAAATAAAAATTTTAGATTTGGAACATACATAAACTGTCAATTCTAAAACACTTTGTTTCAATTATAAGAGAGCATATTGAATGAAGCATGAAAATTAACAAAACTGTATTGTGACACTACGACCTTACATGGATCTATTTCATGAATCTACATATATCCATTATGTGAGTTTGTTCTCATAATTATATTGCATGTATTAAGTCATTACATTTCATTGATTTCAGGGAAATCCATTTTTACATAAAATGAACTATGTAAATCCAACTTAAAAAAATTGTTTAGATTGATTGATTGGAACTATTCTTCTGCAGAATTGTGGAAAATCCATTTTACAAAGCCTTAAAAAAACGAATTTAATTTTATTATTTATTAAAAATTAAAACAATTTTTAATTATAAATTATTAAAAATTGGATTTAGAAATTTTTTATTGTAATCGAAAAGTTTACTGCAAACAAATACTATATACTCAAAAATATGTATTTAATCGATAAGTCCCCGTTCTATAATTATTTAAAACGTAATCAAACGTTAAAACGTATTCAACAATTTACTTTTAAAATAAAATAAAAAAATTTATAATTTACTGCTAAACAGAAACAAAGTATAATATTCTATATTCTATATACGATTATGTAAATGGATGTTTCTCAACACGAAGCGGATCAATTATTTCGGTATTTTTGTAAGTCTGTTCCACTATTTCTCTTTTTCTTCAAACTTAATAAATACCTGTAAAACCAGCCCTTTAAATCAAAATGGTGACATTTGTAATTGCAATTAGTCTTTTTTAAAGTGCCTTAATATATATTTCCTTTCCTTTGGTCAGGAACCTTTAAAATTTTTGAATGGCCAGGTATTTTCAAAAAATTATAAAGCGTCCAATTTTTCTGTAAAATACCCCAAATGTTCACAATTGTTTTTTTTTATTACTTCTAGTTATTTTTTTTTTATTTTTTATTTTATAATAATTTTATTTTTTAACGGGCTAATTGGTTAAATAATAAACTTTTTGAAATAATTTTTTGATTTTTAAAGGATTTTATTCTAACCGATATTTTGACTGGTATACCGATAACTGACTATTTCGGTTAGAATAGAATCTTTTGAAAACAAAAAATTGTTTAAAAAATTTATTATTAAACTATTGACCAATTGAACTATTGACCCGTTAAAAAACAAAATTATTATTAAAAATATTTGGTCATCAACACAATAAATTATTTTATTATTTGTAAAAATAACGGTGTTTTAAAAACATTAAATGCTGAAATGGAGTTTTGCAGGTTTAGAAAGCATCATACCAAGGGATATACAGTATCTTCAATTTCTTGCAATACAAATAATTTCGAAAAACAAATATTTTCAAGCCACAAACAACTTTCACAATTCATTTAGTTCGGTCCTTGCAATTGCCCGGAAACAAGTATAGTACTTTTATTCGAGTTTCTTTGAATCACATGAGATGTGGGAACTAAAACTAAAAAACATTTTTAGGTTTATCAACTGCCTTAATCTGTCTAGGTTAACTTAAGAAATGCTCTATTGGGATAGTACAAGAGATATTACAGTGTATATTTGTCCCTTATAAAAACAATAACTGTATTATGAAAAGCATTAGTTAATCAAAATGTAATAATAACTAACTAAACAGCTCTTTGTAGTCATCTCTGGTCTGTTGAATAACAATTTTAATTAATAAAATAAAGTACAATCTATGTGTCTTTACCTATACTGTTTACAACAAATTGTTCCTCAATTTTAACACTATGTTTAGAAATATCTATATTGACCCAACCTGTTTTAGTATTAGACGATATAGTAATCATAGTTTTATAAGCAAACTTACAATCTAATTCATATATGTGGTGACTGCAAGGTTGATATAATAGATCTTAATTCAATTCAGTATTTGATTAGATTAAGAAGACATGAATTGAATGAATTTTTAAAAATGTGCTCATCCATAAACAAAAAAATACTGGAAACCTGTCAACCGTCCAGGTTTTACTTATTGTTGGAAGCAGATTTCTATTTTCATAAACGCTAGCAAACTATCACATTTAGATTTTTTAGAACCCTTTTTTCCTTTTCATAAGCTCTTTTATGAATACTCCTGAAAATACTAAAATACTACATTTCTGTTTCTAAGAGCTCAGAATAATCCGTCTACTTTTTTTTTTGGTCAACAAAATAATCCACAAGTTTGATGATTGTTATTCTTTTTAATTTATGCCAAAATAGATATTTTTCTAAAAATGGCTCAGCACTTCTGAAGAATCTTTCCGTATATCTTCTAATTCTAAGTTTTTTCAAATCAGTATCCTCTAGAACCTTATAAATAACACTATCTGATAAAAATAAATTATTTTCTAAAGTACTTTACTAAAGTAAAGTAAACCGATCAACGGTTTACTATTATTTCGAGGCTACTAAGCTGAAATCTGTAACCCTTTTTGTTGCTAGATATCCGGGTCTTTGGCAATAACCGGTTAAAGTTGAAATAATGAGGTTTCATGAGATTAAAAAAATTTTAAATTATTGAGATACGAATTTTGTGTTTTCGGTAAATTTTCTACTAAACAGATTGTAGAATTAAGTCTAACTGTGTTAAATTAACCGAAATATAGAAATCTATATTAAGAGTCGCACAGTGTAATTAATATAACTTAAAACAATATTTGGTTTCGAATGTCGTGAATGCTTAAGTGTATCAGCCGAGTTTATCAAGGCTTGATACATAAATAATTTATTTAAAATGTTTAGACAAAATTTTTTCTATAACATTTGAAAAAAGATTTAAAAATTAATTTATTACTTTTTTTTTATAAATAAATGAACTATTTAAATATATGTATCTTTGGTTTGGTTATAGTTATTAGTAGGGGTACATTTGTCCCGTTTATTAAGTCTTTATTAAGTGTAACATATTTTTCGTTATATCAGATAAATTACGTATTATATATAATATCCTTCTAATGCTTAAATAACTTTTGGCATTTATTTTTGTTATTTTTTTTTATTTATTTTTTTATGACTAATTATTTTTTTATAAAGAAATACTACTGAGTTTAATCAAAAGCTATGATTCTGCAGATCATTTCAAGGTTTATGATAATTTCGTATATATAATTAATAAATTAATATTAATAATAATAATAATAAATTAATATTTTTTTCTATTCAGAGAGTTGTGTGAAGCATTTCCAAAGTCTTCACACAATAATATTAATGTTATAAAAAAAAAATTTAATGATGTATTAAATATTCAAAAAAATAAAAATTAAATCGTGTATTATTTTTATTTAATAGAGTTATTGAAAATCCAATATTTTGAACTCTAACTATTATTATTATAGAACTTACTCGCACATTTTATAACACTTAACCATCCAATCAAACACAATAGAATTAAATCTTTAAAATTTATTTTTATAAATTTATTAGGAAACATATTACATGAATGTCCTTTAATAACCGTTCAAGTTAAAACTCACTAACTACTTATATATCTGTCATAAGAGCGCTGGATATTACTGATCTTGTTGTTTTAAGCAAACCGCTGAACCGGGAATAAAGTTTAAAAATTTATTTGCTCACCTTTCAAATAAAAACACTTGATAACAATGAAAAAAATTAAACATAAAAACAAATTGTGTAAAACTAAACAAATAATTACAGCAATTTAAAATAAATTTATTTAACGACATAACAAAAGCTTAATCAGTGTTTCAAAAAATCGGTGTGAAGTACTTGAGCCCAACTGAACTTGAAAATTGGAAAACATATCATAATTATGTGATTATTACAGATTTATAAAAATTTTAACGGTAATATCTCTATTAATATATATTTAGATATAAGTAAATAAATTTCTATCATATTAAATATCTTTTTTTTAAATATTATTATAAGAATAGAATAGATAATGGAACACCTTGAACTATGAGATATATTTTGCTATTCCTGAAGAGAGAATTTCATGTCAACTGTTATAAATTAAGGCTATTCATTCTCTTTGCAATATCCCTTGGTTCAAAACTCTATACTTCATTTAACGAAAACGGTTTGAAGCTGTGACTTCTGACAACTAAACACGAGCAGATAAGATGGAAGTATGTGTAACTGTTTTGTCTCATTCAATCATAATAGATTTTTTGATTTTAAAATTTTTAAACCAGCGAAAAAAAACTTAATTATATATAGATCTAGTAAAAATGAGCAAACATTGAGCAATACGCAGTGATCTGTTATATATCTATTGTCTCTTTATTAAAGTGATAATGCATAAGAAACGTTTTCATCGTACTGTCATGATATTATATGAAGTGTAATAAATCCTTTTAGCAGGTCATTTTAAGCTAGGGATGTGCTTAGCCGGATGAAGTCCGGGATTCAACAAGTGTATTTATTCTTGTTCTTGTTATAGCTCTAGGAATCCTAAGTATAAAACTATAAGAATTATAGCATAATACTCATATAATAATTATGTGGTTATGTTTATGTGTAATCTTCTCCCAGTCCATTAAATATCTCGTTCTCCATTCTATAATCTCGTTTAGAAAATTGATAGTAATGATGTTAAATATAAACACAGTATTAAAAAAAAATAGTATCCATGGAGTGCCAATGAACTTTGATTATACTTAACTCTATTATTAAAAAAAAAAATAAAAATATTTATACTGTCATAAAAAATATTTTCACTGCCAAACTTTATTAGTGACACCATTATAATATCTAATATTTTGACAAAGAAAAGTGTTGAGATAAGGTAAGCGGTTAGCAGTTAATGTTGAGAACAGAATTAAAACGGTTTAGCGTGCGGAATAACTAATGACTAAAAATGATTTTAATCAATTAACCAAAATGAACTATTCACTTAGGAGTATGAACTTTAGACAACTTTTTCGAATATCTATGGTAGTATCTCTCAAATGGCGTACCATGTCTGTGCTTCCAAAGCTGCAATCATAATTAACTTGCCTGCATAAACCAATGACACGATTTAACGTCACAAAACAATTTTTATTCTGCAGACAATGGAGACCTTGAGGACTTGCCTTATATATTCATTTATTTCCCTTGTTGATCTGCAAAAATAAAGTTTCCATTTATTTCCTCTAAGATATTTTAGATTAAGAGATTTTATGACTGAATATATTTTTTGTCTAAAGTTTCTTTTGACGTCCTGTATCTTGTAATATAACAATTTGATACTCTTCTATACGACTTTAGGCCGCGAAATCCCTTACCAAAATGAATACACTTTAAAATGAGAAACCCTAACCACTATCCCTAGCCACTTATAATAATAAAACTTAGGTAGAGTATTTTACCAATAATATCCTAAGGTGCTTGATTAAGAAAATGAAAGAAATTAAAAATAATTTTATCTAATAAAGGGTTAATGGTCCAACCATAACGTTCTTGCAAGATTTTGCTAATGCCGAATATACTTTTCTCTCGTATCTTTTTTGAATAGTATATTTCAATTTAATATTTCATTATTTATTCTATTTAATTTAATAATAACAGTTCAAAACTTAATTAAATAATTTCAATTTTTTTTGTTTTTTGCTTAAATTAGCATTGACATTGAAAATATACTCAATTTTTCTGAGTCATAATAAATTTTCGGTACTTTTTAGTTGGACCACCTATAAAAAGAAAAAAAGTAAAACCCAAAATGTTTCATTTGCAATTGAGTTACAATATTTATTTAATTATTATATTATTTATAAATTAAACAGCTTTTATTACAATTCCTCTAAAACTAATCCAGACAACATCGATTTTCAATGTGCATAACAAATAAATAATAAATAATATTAAAATATATTGATATATATTTATTCGCCATGTTTACAATCCAAAAATAGTTGAGCTTGAGACTAAATATATATATATAAATTCAATTAATTAATTAAATATAATTAAAACTGTTACACTCTACTAACTTGAACAAATCGGAATATTTCCAAAAGCATTTCATTTGATGTCTTACAATTTCCGGATTGCGGTTCAAAAAATGAGCTAGCACCACCATTACCACCACCACTTCCAGCAACACCCACAGTGCGTTTTCCCCAATTGGGAGAGAATGTGAGCTGCAAAGATTTAGTCAGTCTTTAATAACTTGAAATTATTTTCATTTTTGTTATTGTTATTCCATTTTATTATTATATATTATAATATTAATATATTAAATATCACACAACCGACCTGGCTCTTAACGCAAGCCAAGAGCATAAAGATAGCAACAGCCACAAGAAGTTTGCGCATTGAAGACATTTTCGTTTTTACTATCTATCTGTTGGCGATCGAATCCTTTTATACTGTTTATAAGTCGCTGCAGCAGTGCCACAGATATATTCCTAATGTACTAATTACATTTGCACTTAGAAGGCTTTACTTCCTTCTCAATCAATTACTATTCGAAAAGAATTTTATTGAATTCTATTTTAAGAGCTTAAATAAAATTTTTATGTAATTTAAGGGTCGGAAGAAATTTCTATTTATATTCTATTTCAATACTGATTTACGAAGAAGTAATAGAAAATGGTATTCAAGGATAATACAAAGGCGTAATATTAGGAGAGCAATTATAATGAAAATTTTAATTGAAATTATGTTCAAAATATTAATTAAAATATGCTGAAATTATTTTAATATTGCCTATTAAGCCTTAATGTTCACATCTCTCTCTCCTGATTATTGGAGTACACTTTCCTC
Source organism: Teleopsis dalmanni (assembly GCF_002237135.1). Classification (NCBI taxonomy): domain Eukaryota; kingdom Metazoa; phylum Arthropoda; class Insecta; order Diptera; family Diopsidae; genus Teleopsis; species Teleopsis dalmanni. The sequence continues at coordinate 54,399,246 of NC_051846.1, read as the reverse complement.
AATGTTGCAGAAATCTTCTTCATTCATACCTAAGGGGTGGTTTTAGTGGGTTCAAGTCTCACACTGTAGCTTTCGATGCTTTCCACCTAATATCAAAAAAAATAAATAAATTTGTAAAGCAGAGAACAGCAGATTTAATTTTTAATTAATTTTAGACTTAAAAAACGTAATTTAAATGGGCGCTACATTTTTCTGGCAACACGCGAGTCCATAATTCTACTTTAAGCAAGTTCAATTCTTGACAATTGTAGTCGAAAAATTATATATGGACTATTGAATCTTCAAATAATTGCAAAGGAGATAAAGATTATTTGACAATATTCGAAACAGCTGTATGGTCAGTAAAAAATTTACTTAATTAAAATAAAATTTCGGTAATTAAAATTTTTCTTTTTTATGAAATCTTTACTCTACAAGAAAATTAATACCCTGTTATTACGACACTAAATTATTTAATTTAATTAATTAAATTTTAGGCTGTCCATAGAGTTATTTCAAATATTGTCAAATACTCATCTCATCAGTTGTGTTTAGAAATATTTCTATGAGAAATAATTATTTCTATGAGAAATCATTTCTTAGACTACAGTACTAAAGCTAACACATTTACTCTGCTAAATTTAAAGCATAGAGTCATATTTTAGACCAGGGCTGTGCAAAACACGGCCCCGCGGCTAATGTTTGTGGGGTTTTCGACATGTTTTTAGTCTACCAAAAATACACAAATTTTCTTTTTGTGTTCTGGTAAAACTACATTATTTTATTTTTATGGTATACCAAATAAATGAATTTATTAAATTAATAAAACTAAATTTAAGATTATAACTGTATTTTTATTTTTGTTGAAAACAACTATAAACGTATGTATTTGTTTCTGGGGTCCTCTAATCTGTACAGTGATTTGTATTCACCCGCGATAGCATCTGATCAGGACAGGCCTGTTTTAGACACTTTACCTAACATCATATTTGACTTATATTGAGGCAACCTAGAATTTTGGCAATTTGTCGTTATTTTAGTTTTAAACTAATATTCCGAAATTCAATTTCAAGAAAAATAAACAGGATATGTCGTGTAATATTAGAAAAAAAAAATAATTATTGCAGGGGTGTATGCTTCTTACAATGTCAGGAATAATTACCTGTAACGTCATTTTCCTCCAATTAAAAATCAACACAATATTCCAAATCCACGACGGCATATCCAAAACTTTGAAATAGAAAGAATAAATTCAAGATATATGGTATAATCTTTTTAAAGTGTTTTAGTGGTTTCACCTTTGAGCATCGACATGATTACACCTTCTATTTAATACTGTTACTAAAATATCCCGTTGGGAGTTGGCGGTGAGTTCAATTCTAACTCACCTTTTAAAATTGTTTCTGATGAAAGTGGACTCTAAAAATGAGAACTAAATATTCGTTATGGTGATGTGGTGTTTGTGACAGTGTAAATAAGCTTTCAATTAACGAATATCTTTCTCATAACTTCTGTGTATTGAAAAATCACACTATCATTTATCAAAAAGGATTATTATGAACAGCGCAATTTTCGTTCAATTTTCGTCCATTTTCATAATCGATAACTGAAAACAGAAGTACTACAGTATTCATGATTTTTTAATGGTTAATATGGTACTGTTTTAATTTTTTTTTCTTTTTATACTATATCGTATTTACACAATACATAGCAGCGTTAACTTTAATCCTAAACGTAACTATCAGAACCATAGAATAACTATCCTAACTGATAACTAGGCAACCATAAAAGCTCCCAATTCTTATCAAATGAAATCTAAACTTAAGTGATGATGGAGTGTGTTGAAAAACGGAATATATTGAATGGTTTTTTAACTGTGTGAGAACTTAAAATGATAATATAAGGCAGAAATATTATTGAAATGAAATTTTTTTTATTATAATCTGGTAGATAATATCATGACATTTATATTTGAATATGATTTACGACTACGAATATGTCTAATGCGGTTACGAGTTACATGGTTCATTCGATCAGTCTGTCATGAACATTGGTTTCCAATACTTCAGGAGTTGCTGTTTGTCGGCATAAACCAATGACAACATAGCCCCATAAAAAGTTATCGATAAGCGTTAAATCGCACAAACGAGGGAGCCAGTTACAGTTAACAGGACCACTTCATGAAATAAAGTTATTTTGCAATAAATCGATTGTAAAGCGCGCTATATGGCAAATGTCGTCGATGTTGAACTAATTAATTTTTGAAAACAAAAATTAAATACTCACCATGCACCGTAACGGCAGCTCCTTCCCCATTTCGAAAGAAATAAGATCCGATGATGCCGCCAGCATATAAACCGCAACAAGCAATCAATTTTAATGAATATAATGGTGATTCGTTAACGGTTTAAGGATTATCTTCGCTCCATATACTGTAATTTTGTTTATTCACGTACGCATTTAATCAGGAATAAGCTTCATCACTAAACACAATTCTTCGACGAACTTTGCGAACAGATTAATTTTTTTCAAAGTAAATTTCTACAATTTGAAAGCATTATTCTAACAATGATTCATAATAAATTTCCAAAAATTACTGAACAGAAATGAAACGCAGTTTGACATTCTCAGTTGACAAAGTATAGTTATTGATATCGGTAGTACTCAGGCCAGATCAATGCGACACGGATTTTATGTGACAGGGTGGAATATCCGGCAACGAAATTGCTCAAAAAGAAGCAGTTTCACTGCTTGAAGATATAGATTAATTTTGTTGCTTAGGAATTCTTCTCACTCAATCAGAAAAATGATATATAGAATACCTAAATCGTAGATTATAGAATAGCTATACCACGACAATCTACCAGCGCTATAACAATCAAAATTGCTTATAGTAATGTTCAGACTAAAACATTTTAACGATTGTGTACAACTATATAGTTCAGAAAAACTGTGAGGTGACAATTCAACCTTTCAAAACCGGCAACCTACTCTAATGGCAATTGCAGGTTTTGTGGGAAAAGGAAAGATATTTCAAAGCAGCACTAGCTTAGATGAACATCCTATTTCGGTTTAAGAAGTAAGATTCAGTAAAGTAGATCCTATAGATCTGTAGCTCACAGTGCATAAAAACCAAACTTAATGATAATAATACTACATTTTTCTGTGAGGTGATATTATTGTTAAGATTTTTTAAGCGTTTTACACAAACGTAAGTAGCAATGGTCTATTACAACGTGTTACTTTTGGGTAATACTTGCATGGAAACTTAATATATTTAGAGGTTTTGTTTATTTTACAAATAATAGATTTTATAATAAACTATAATAACCTTTTAAAAATTTACTATATCTTAATTAAAAAAAATTAATTAAAACAAATCAATTTTAGGATTTATTTATTATCATTAAAATGACAGACAAAATTTATATGTCAAAGCTGTTAATCTTTTCTTATTTTTAATTATTAATCATTATAATTTTGCATATATATGTATGTATGTATGTATGTATACGGTATTTATTAACAAATATATTTATATATATATATAATTAATATGTAAAGCAAAAATACAACAAATTATTGGTGTATGGTTCTATAATCATTTTGTGCATTAGTGCATGTAATGCAATTCTCCTTCAGGCACTCGATTTGTTTTATTATTTTATTTCTCTTTTTTAATTTGTAACTCACATAAAATTACAAATATCCATTATAAAAATAATTAAAAAATATATATAATTTCTTTTGGCATAACATATTTTTAATGTAATTTAATTACTATAAAATATATAATATATTATTTATATTTGTTTAATAATTTGCAATTTAAACATTGAGAATACACATACGATTATTAAAATAATTTGTTAAAATAATGCAATTTTTATAAATCTCTAACATTAATTGGTGTATTACGGTGCGTTTTGTTAGTCTTTTGTTAAATTAAATTTAAAATTTGTTTTAGAATTTTTTTTTATATGTATTAAGTTTTGATTTAATTTGTTTTTATTTGTGTTAAATATATTCGAAATGTTTCGTTGGTATTCCTAATTATGCATTGAAAAGTTCCATTTTCAGCAAGTGTATCGCCGTAGTCAGTTTGGTACGGTAGCAAGCCGGTATGCTCGTTAGCAAATATTGGGAGGTTTTTCTATTTGAAGGATAATTACTGGCAAATCAAAATAGCAGACAAATCTAGGATTCCTAACAGGTCTTCGTGATCCCTGATAGAAAACTTCATTATCATACCTTTTGGATTGTGTAACACAGCTCAAAAAATATGTAGGTTAATAGACAAGAGATTTTAACAGTACAATTAAACCTAGAAGTCATATTGGTAGGTTTGAAAATCAGCTGGTGCTCCTTAAAAAAAGTAGCCGAGAGTTTAAGTAAGTCGATCCTGCCTATAAATACAATATGTTAGTGTTATTACCAATTCTAATTTTGATCAACAGGTTATTATGATATGCAATACGTTAACTAAAGGTGTGGGATGACCACTGTTTCAAATAGATAAGTTAAAAACTCAACAATGAGTAGCATACATATCACGTTAATTAAATAAAATTCAGAAAAATTATAGCGTAATTGAGTTCCAATGGCACTCAGCGTTAAAGAGTTTATTGTAACTTATCACGTTATGTCAGATCTGTTGGGTTGATTACTTAAATGAACTCAATTCAACAGGACAGTGCGGAAAAATCGTGAATACTGGTAGACTTACATACGATGATCGTACAATGTAAACATGCACTCCATGGACGTATACAATGATTTACTTAAAAAGGAGGTTTCTGAAAACTTATTCGAAATCTTATCCTAACTAATCCATTATATCTAGTAAAATAAAATAGAATAGTGGATATACATGGCACTGGCTCCCAGTGCGACGGAGCATTGCTATTATGGTTTATCAATTGTGCTTCTAACCGACTTTAACTAAACAGAAGACATTATTCTCTTCGAATAAAAGCTACTATGTTAGATGTTGAGGACATCGTAACATCAAATGGGGATGTTTTTTCAACACAAAAAGTGGTTGCGGATAAATTCCTAGTTCATAATTAGTAAATTTATATTATACATCCTAGTTCTTTTAGAAGCCAATAGGCACGATTTTTTACTTTTGTTTACACTAAGGTATCACGACAGATGAATAACACCTTTATATTTGCCGGCAAGCATTATGGATTTACTATCGTATCAAACGTAGGTTGTAGAAACACCGGTTGAATATGAGACTTAACAGTATATAAATCCCTATATGACCACGGTGGCTAAATTTCTATAGATATTTATAATTTATAAAATATTTTATAATTTGTTTATACGTATGATAAAATTTAAACATAACCACATAAGTCGAAATTAAATTCCTTAATGGCAGAGTATTTCCAGCTGCTTCCTTTATGCTTTAATTTTTCAAATAGTTGTCGAATTGACCTATCACTGGGTGATGTTTTGTTAATTTTTGTTAGTTAAGTGTCTGGCAGCATATGTTTCATCAATCAAAAAATAAAAAAAAATCAATAGATCTATAAATATTTTAACAATTACAAGAGACAACACTTCTTTTTGTTTCTCTTTTTATAGCTTTCCTCCAAAAATGGTCGTTCTGCTATTTGGAATTTTCTTACAATTCGTACAAGTTCATGAAATGCTTGATCAACATTAATGCGAAGTTTAGCACTGCACTCAATGTACGGAATAAGTAAACTTCGGCTTACATTTTGTGCCTCTTCCAGTGAAACTCTACGTTGATGCTCCAAATCACATTTATTACCAACCATCAACATTGGAAACTCATCTCGATCTTTAACCCGCAAAATCTGCCTTTGAAATTTTGGTATCTCATCAAAACTGGAATGATCGTTTAATGAGAAAACAAGTAAAAATCCTTCACCAGAACGCATATATTGCTCTCGCATAGCACTGAATTCCTCCTGACCGGCAGTATCTAGTACTAAAGTAAATATTAATTCGATTATTATTATTTTTTAGAACAATTTAAATTTACTTACTGTCCAATTTGGCAGGTACATCATCAATTACACATTGTTTTGTATAGGAATCTTCAATTGTTGGATCGTAATCAGTAACGAAATAACTCTGAAATTTTAATAGCAATAATAAATAATTTTAAATAATTTATTTTCAATAAATATATTACTAAAATTAATTTTTTTTTATTTGTTTTTTGTCAAATAACTTATCATATAGGTAACATAACATAGAAGTTACTTACATCCCTGTCACAACTCACAGTCAGAAAATGAAATAGAAACACAGTGACAAGATTAGTTATCTGGTACTAGATAGAACTGACAACGGAAAAAAGAACCATAAATAGCAAAGTAAACTAGCATTTACTAGTATTATATAGTATTCTATGTTTTTATCAAGCGACTTAGATTCAGTTCAATGAAATCAGAATCATTAAATTTACTTAAATAATAACCACAACCGAACCCCACAAAATCTAAACATTCATTAATTAAGAATATTATCTGGAATCTGGGTGCAGTGTTATCGCATCATAACGATGCAAAAACGTCATAACAACAAATTAAAGCTGTTAACAGAGCATTCCTCGAAACTTAGTTTTCGGAAATCAACACTATTATATAAAAAATAATCTAATATAATAAAATATAATATGAAAAATATACCACGTATAAACCTAATAATACTAGATAGGTGAATCTATATCTAGATTTTATGTTATGTATTTCTGTCAATCTATGAAGTGCTTGTAGCTGTATTATTGAGAGAGACTCATCGAGTTTTTTTACTATTTTTTTTATTAAACTTGTTTCTAAACAAGTCCTTAGGGAGATCTTAGATCTCGTGGTAGTTTAATATATACATATTAAATATATTAAAAATATAAAATTAAAATGTAAAATAGAATTAGAAAGTAATAAACGAATGGACCTTGAATTCATTGTGGGCGTTAAAATTTTTCAAAATATTGGACGCCATAATGTTGTATATATGGCATTGTAACGCAAAGTTCTATTCAGATTATTGAGCAATTGGGTGCGGGTTATTATTCGCCAGCTATTGTAGCTACAAAATTAGTTCAATTACATGAGGTATTGGTCATAACTATTGTTTATACTAAATTCAATTCTTATCTCATATTGATTTAGTTCCAAATTTGATACAATGGCTTGTTGGAAAAAAGTTATAATCAACTTAGAACATAATCTCTGCAACCAAAGACTATTTTGTTGATCTTAAAAATACCTATTCTTCAACAAAATTGAGTCACTATTGCAGGAAGTGTAAAAATCACCAAGGAAACTATGACAAAAAAAATTTAAAAATAAGAAAAATCCCAAGTCTTTATTTATCACTGATATATAATGTAGTCGCATGTTACAACTACATTGACATCTCAACATATATGGTAAAAAAAAACAATTATATGGAAAAAGATTTGTATGAATTTTAATACGAAATTCTGACGACAGCAATGGCCAAGTGCTGTAAGAGCTAAAGTTTGTAATCGTATGC
>NC_051846.1:54380469-54391646 GCF_002237135.1 Teleopsis dalmanni | reverse complement strand
CAAATTATTAAACAAATATAAATAATATATTATATATTTTATAGTAATTAAATTACATTAAAAATATGTTATGCCAAAAGAAATTATATATATTTTTTAATTATTTTTATAATGGATATTTGTAATTTTATGTGAGTTACAAATTAAAAAAGAGAAATAAAATAATAAAACAAATCGAGTGCCTGAAGGAGAATTGCATTACATGCACTAATGCACAAAATGATTATAGAACCATACACCAATAATTTGTTGTATTTTTGCTTTACATATTAATTATATATATAAATATATTTGTTAATAAATACCGTATACATACATACATACATACATATATATGCAAAATTATAATGATTAATAATTAAAAATAAGAAAAGATTAACAGCTTTGACATATTAAAATTTTGTCTGTCATTTTAATGATAATAAATAAATCCTAAAATTGATTTGTTTTAATTAATTTTTTTTAATTAAGATATAGTAAATTTTTAGTGCATTTGTAGATAAAGGTTATTATAGTTTAATATAAAATCTATTATTTGTAAAATAAGCAAAACCTTTAAATATATTACGTTTCCAAGCAAGTATTACCCAAAAATAACACATTATAATAGACCATTGCTACTTACGTTTGTGTAAAACGCTTAAAAAATCTTAACAATAATATCACCTCACAGAAAGATGTAGTATTATTATCATTAAGTTTGTAGTTTATGTACTGCGAGCAACAGATCTATAGAATCTACTTTACTGAATCTTACTTCTTAAACCGAAATAGGATGTTCATCTAAGCCATTGCTGCTTTGAAACATCTTTCCTTTCCCTACAAAACCTGCAAATTGCCATTAGAGTAGCTTGCCGGTTTTGAAAGGTTGAATTGTCACCTCACAGTTTTTCTGAACTATATAGTTGTACACAATCGTTAAAATGTTTTAGTCTGAACATTACTATAAGCAATTTTGATTGTTATAGCGCTGGTAGATTGTCGTGGTATAGCTATATACCATTTTTCTGATTGCGTGAGAAGAATTCCTAAGCAACAAAATTAATCTATATCTTTAAGCAGTGAAACTGCTTCTTTTTGAGCAATTTCGTTGCCGGATATTCCACCCTGTCACATAAAATCTGTGTCGCATTATTCTGGCCTGAGAACTACCGATATCAATAACTATACTTTGTCAACTGAGAATGTCAAACTGTGTTTCATTTCTGTTCAGTAATTTTTGGAAATTTATTATGAATCATTGTTAGAATAATGCGTTCAAATTGTAGAAATTTACTTTGGAAAAAATTAATCTGTTCGCAAAGTTCGTCGAAGAATTGTGTTTAGTGATGAAGCTTATTCCTGATTAAATGCGTACGTGAATAAACAAAATTACAGTATATGGAGCGAAGATAATCCTTAAACCGTTAACGAATCACCATTACATTCATTAAAATTAATTGCTTGTTGCGGTTTACACGCTGGCGGCATCATCGGACCTTATTTCTTTCGAAATGAGGAAGGAGCTGCCGTTACGGTGCATGGTGAGTGCTTAATTTTTGTTTTCAAAAATTAATCAGTTCAACATCGACGACATTTGCCATATAGCGCGCTTAACAATCGATTTATTGCGAAATAACTTTATTTCATGAAGTGGTCTTGTTAACTGTAACTGGCTCCCTCGTTAGTGCGATTTAATGCATATCGTTTACTTTTTATGGGGCTATGTTGTCATTGGTTTATGCCGACAAACAGCAACTCCTGAAGTATTGGAAGCCAATGTTCATGACAGACTGATCGAATGAACCATGTAACTCGTAACCGCATTAGACATATTCGTAGTCGTAAATCATATTCAAATATAAATGCCATGATATTATCTACCAGATTATAATAAAAATTTTATTTCAGTAATATTTCTGTCTTATATTATCATTTTAAGTTCTCATGCAGTTAAAAAAACATTTGATATATTCCGTTTTTCAATACACTCCGTCATCAGTTAAGTTTAGATTTCATTTGATAAGTATTGGGAGCTTTTATGGTTGCCTGGTTATCAGTTAGGATGGTTATTCCATGGTTCTAATAGATACGTTTAAGATTAAAGTAAACGCTGCTATATATTGTCTAAATACGATATAGTATAAAAAGAAGAAATAAAATTAAAACATTACCATATTATCCATTAAAAAATCATGAATACTGTAGTACTTCTGTTTTCAGTTATCGATTATGAAAATGGACGAAAATTGCGCTGTCCATAATAATCCTTTTTTGGTAACTGATAGTGTGATTTTTCAATACACAGAAGTTATAAGAGAGATATTCGTTAATTGAAAGCTTATTTACACTGTCACAAACACCACATCACCATAACGAATATTTAGTTCTCATTTTTAGAGTCCACTTTCATTAGAAACAATTTTAAAAGGTGAGTTAGAATTGAACTCACCGCCAACTCCCAACGGGAGATTTTAGTAACAGTATTAAATAGAAGGTGTAATCATGTCGATGCTCAAAGGCGAAACCACTAAAAGACGTTAAAAAGATTATACAAATCACTGTCAATACAAATCACTGCACAGATTGGAGGGCCCCAGAAACAAATACATACGTATATAGTTGTTTTCAACAAAAATAAAAATACGGTTATAATCTTTAATTTAGTTTTATTAATTTAATAAATTCATTTATTTGGTATACCATAAAAATAAAATAATGTAGTTTTACCAGAACACAAAAAGAAAATTTGCGTATTTTTGGTAGATTAAAAACATGTCGCAGACCCCACAAACATTAGCCGCGGGGCCGTGTTTTGGACAGTCCTGGTCTAAAATATAGTAAATGTGTAAGCTTTAGTACTGTAGTCTAAGAAATGATTTCTCAAAGAAATAATTATTTCTCATAGAAATATTTCTAAACACAACTGATGAGATGAGTATTTGACAATATTTGAAATAAGTCTATGGACAGCCTAAAATTTAATTTATTAAATTAAATAATTTAAATAATTTAGTGTCGTAATAATAGGGTATTATGTTCTCTGCTTTACAAATTTATTTATTTTTTTTTGATATTAGGTGGAAAGCATCTAAAGCTACAGTGTGAGACTTGAACCCACTAAAATCACCCCTTAGGAATGAATTGAGAAGATTTCTGCAACATTGAGGAAAGTTTGCTCCAATAATCAGGGGAGAGAGATGTGAATATTAAGGCTTAATAGGCAATATTAAAATAATTTCATCATATTTAATTAAAAAAAAATTTGTTTTTTAATTATTATTTTGAACATAATTTCAATTAAGATTTTCATTATAATTGCTCTCTTAATATTATGCCTTTGTATTATTTGTATTATTTTCTATTACTTCTTCGTAAATCAGTATTGAAATAGAATATAAATAGAAACTTCTTCCGACCCTTAAATTACATAAAAATTTTATTTAAGCTCTTAAAATAGAATTCAATAAAATTCTTTTCGAATAGTAATTGATTGAGAAGGAAGTAAAGCCTTCTAAGTGCAAATGTAATTAGTACATTAGGAATATATCTGTGGCACTGCTGCAGCGACTTATAAACAGTATAAAAGGAGTTGATCGCTAACAGATAGATAGTAAAAACGAAAATGTCTTCAATGCGCAAACTTCTTGTGGCTGTTGCTATCTTTATGCTCTTGGCTTGCGTTAAGAGCCAGGTCGGTTGTGTGATATTTAATATATTAATATTATAATATATAATAATAAAATGGAATAACAATAACAAAAATAAAAATAATTTTAAGTTTTTAAAGACTGACTAAATCTTTGCAGCTCACATTCTCTCCCAATTGGGGAAAACGCACTGTGGGTGTTGCTGGAAGTGGTGGTGGTAATGGTGGTGCTAGCTCATTTTTTGAACCGCAATCTGGAAATTGTAAGACATCAAATGAAATGCTTTTGGAAATATTCCGATTTGTTCAAGTTAGTAGAGTGTAACAGTTTTAATTATATTTAATTATTTAATTGAATTTATATATATATATTTAGTCTCAAGCTCAACTATTTTTGGATTGTAAACATGGCGAATAAATATATATCAATATATTTTAATATTATTTATTATTTATTTGTTATGCACATTGAAAATCGATGTTGTCTGGATTAGTTTTAGAGGAATTGTAATAAAAGCTGTTTAATTTATAAATAATATAATAATTAAATAAATATTGTAACTCAATTGCAAATGAAACATTTTGGGTTTTACTTTTTTTCTTTTTATAGGTGGTCCAACTAAAAAGTACCGAAAATTTATTATGACTCAGAAAAATTGAGTATATTTTCAATGTCAATGCTAATTTAAGCAAAAAACAAAAAAAATTGAAATTATTTAATTAAGTTTTGAACTGTTATTATTAAATTAAATAGAATAAATAATGAAATATTAAATTGAAATATACTATTCAAAAAAGATACGAGAGAAAAGTATATTCGGCATTAGCAAAATCTTGCAAGAACGTTATGGTTGGACCATTAACCCTTTATTAGATAAAATTATTTTTAATTTCTTTCATTTTCTTAATCAAGCACCTTAGGATATTATTGGTAAAATACTCTACCTAAGTTTTATTATTATAAGTGGCTAGGGATAGTGGTTAGGGTTTCTCATTTTAAAGTGTATTCATTTTGGTAAGGGATTTCGCGGCCTAAAGTCGTATAGAAGAGTATCAAATTGTTATATTACAAGATACAGGACGTCAAAAGAAACTTTAGACAAAAAATATATTCAGTCATAAAATCTCTTAATCTAAAATATCTTAGAGGAAATAAATGGAAACTTTATTTTTGCAGATCAACAAGGGAAATAAATGAATATATAAGGCAAGTCCTCAAGGTCTCCATTGTCTGCAGAATAAAAATTGTTTTGTGACGTTAAATCGTGTCATTGGTTTATGCAGGCAAGTTAATTATGATTGCAGCTTTGGAAGCACAGACATGGTACGCCATTTGAGAGATACTACCATAGATATTCGAAAAAGTTGTCTAAAGTTCATACTCCTAAGTGAATAGTTCATTTTGGTTAATTGATTAAAATCATTTTTAGTCATTAGTTATTCCGCACGCTAAACCGTTTTAATTCTGTTCTCAACATTAACTGCTAACCGCTTACCTTATCTCAACACTTTTCTTTGTCAAAATATTAGATATTATAATGGTGTCACTAATAAAGTTTGGCAGTGAAAATATTTTTTATGACAGTATAAATATTTTTATTTTTTTTTTTAATAATAGAGTTAAGTATAATCAAAGTTCATTGGCACTCCATGGATACTATTTTTTTTTAATACTGTGTTTATATTTAACATCATTACTATCAATTTTCTAAACGAGATTATAGAATGGAGAACGAGATATTTAATGGACTGGGAGAAGATTACACATAAACATAACCACATAATTATTATATGAGTATTATGCTATAATTCTTATAGTTTTATACTTAGGATTCCTAGAGCTATAACAAGAACAAGAATAAATACACTTGTTGAATCCCGGACTTCATCCGGCTAAGCACATCCCTAGCTTAAAATGACCTGCTAAAAGGATTTATTACACTTCATATAATATCATGACAGTACGATGAAAACGTTTCTTATGCATTATCACTTTAATAAAGAGACAATAGATATATAACAGATCACTGCGTATTGCTCAATGTTTGCTCATTTTTACTAGATCTATATATAATTAAGTTTTTTTTCGCTGGTTTAAAAATTTTAAAATCAAAAAATCTATTATGATTGAATGAGACAAAACAGTTACACATACTTCCATCTTATCTGCTCGTGTTTAGTTGTCAGAAGTCACAGCTTCAAACCGTTTTCGTTAAATGAAGTATAGAGTTTTGAACCAAGGGATATTGCAAAGAGAATGAATAGCCTTAATTTATAACAGTTGACATGAAATTCTCTCTTCAGGAATAGCAAAATATATCTCATAGTTCAAGGTGTTCCATTATCTATTCTATTCTTATAATAATATTTAAAAAAAAGATATTTAATATGATAGAAATTTATTTACTTATATCTAAATATATATTAATAGAGATATTACCGTTAAAATTTTTATAAATCTGTAATAATCACATAATTATGATATGTTTTCCAATTTTCAAGTTCAGTTGGGCTCAAGTACTTCACACCGATTTTTTGAAACACTGATTAAGCTTTTGTTATGTCGTTAAATAAATTTATTTTAAATTGCTGTAATTATTTGTTTAGTTTTACACAATTTGTTTTTATGTTTAATTTTTTTCATTGTTATCAAGTGTTTTTATTTGAAAGGTGAGCAAATAAATTTTTAAACTTTATTCCCGGTTCAGCGGTTTGCTTAAAACAACAAGATCAGTAATATCCAGCGCTCTTATGACAGATATATAAGTAGTTAGTGAGTTTTAACTTGAACGGTTATTAAAGGACATTCATGTAATATGTTTCCTAATAAATTTATAAAAATAAATTTTAAAGATTTAATTCTATTGTGTTTGATTGGATGGTTAAGTGTTATAAAATGTGCGAGTAAGTTCTATAATAATAATAGTTAGAGTTCAAAATATTGGATTTTCAATAACTCTATTAAATAAAAATAATACACGATTTAATTTTTATTTTTTTGAATATTTAATACATCATTAAATTTTTTTTTTATAACATTAATATTATTGTGTGAAGACTTTGGAAATGCTTCACACAACTCTCTGAATAGAAAAAAATATTAATTTATTATTATTATTATTAATATTAATTTATTAATTATATATACGAAATTATCATAAACCTTGAAATGATCTGCAGAATCATAGCTTTTGATTAAACTCAGTAGTATTTCATTATAAAAAATTATTAATAATAAAAAAAAATAATAAAAAAAAATAAATGCAAAAAGTCATTTAAGCATTACAAGAATATTATATATAATACGTAATTTATCTGATATAACCAAAAATATGATACACTTAAAGACATAATAAGACTAATAAGCGGGACAAATGTACCTCTGCTAATAACTATAACCAAACCAAAAAGATACATATAATATTTAAATAGTTCATTTATTTATAAAAAAAAAGTAATAAATTAATTTTTAAATCTTTTTTCAAATGTTATAGAAAAAATTTTGTCTAAACATTTTAAATAAATTATTTATGTATCAAGCCTTGATAAACTCGGCTGATACACTTAAGCATTCACGACATTCGAAACCAAATATTGTTTTAAGTTATATTAATTACACTGTGCGACTCTTAATATAGATTTCTATATTTCGGTTAATTTAACACAGTTAGACTTAATTCTACAATCTGTTTAGTAGAAAATTTACCGAAAACACAAAATTCGTATCTCAATAATTTAAAATTTTTTTAATCTCATGAAACCTCATTATTTCAACTTTAACCGGTTATTGCCAAAGACCCGGATATCTAGCAACAAAAAGGGTTACAGATTTCAGCTTAGTAGCCTCGAAATAATAGTAAACCGTTGATCGGTTTACTTTACTTTAGTAAAGTACTTTAGAAAATAATTTATTTTTATCAGATAGTGTTATTTATAAGGTTCTAGAGGATACTGATTTGAAAAAACTTAGAATTAGAAGATATACGGAAAGATTCTTCAGAAGTGCTGAGCCATTTTTAGAAAAATATCTATTTTGGCATAAATTAAAAAGAATAACAATCATCAAACTTGTGGATTATTTTGTTGACCAAAAAAAAAAGTAGACGGATTATTCTGAGCTCTTAGAAACAGAAATGTAGTATTTTAGTATTTTCAGGAGTATTCATAAAAGAGCTTATGAAAAGGAAAAAAGGGTTCTAAAAAATCTAAATGTGATAGTTTGCTAGCGTTTATGAAAATAGAAATCTGCTTCCAACAATAAGTAAAACCTGGACGGTTGACAGGTTTCCAGTATTTTTTTGTTTATGGATGAGCACATTTTTAAAAATTCATTCAATTCATGTCTTCTTAATCTAATCAAATACTGAATTGAATTAAGATCTATTATATCAACCTTGCAGTCACCACATATATGAATTAGATTGTAAGTTTGCTTATAAAACTATGATTACTATATCGTCTAATACTAAAACAGGTTGGGTCAATATAGATATTTCTAAACATAGTGTTAAAATTGAGGAACAATTTGTTGTAAACAGTATAGGTAAAGACACATAGATTGTACTTTATTTTATTAATTAAAATTGTTATTCAACAGACCAGAGATGACTACAAAGAGCTGTTTAGTTAGTTATTATTACATTTTGATTAACTAATGCTTTTCATAATACAGTTATTGTTTTTATAAGGGACAAATATACACTGTAATATCTCTTGTACTATCCCAATAGAGCATTTCTTAAGTTAACCTAGACAGATTAAGGCAGTTGATAAACCTAAAAATGTTTTTTAGTTTTAGTTCCCACATCTCATGTGATTCAAAGAAACTCGAATAAAAGTACTATACTTGTTTCCGGGCAATTGCAAGGACCGAACTAAATGAATTGTGAAAGTTGTTTGTGGCTTGAAAATATTTGTTTTTCGAAATTATTTGTATTGCAAGAAATTGAAGATACTGTATATCCCTTGGTATGATGCTTTCTAAACCTGCAAAACTCCATTTCAGCATTTAATGTTTTTAAAACACCGTTATTTTTACAAATAATAAAATAATTTATTGTGTTGATGACCAAATATTTTTAATAATAATTTTGTTTTTTAACGGGTCAATAGTTCAATTGGTCAATAGTTTAATAATAAATTTTTTAAACAATTTTTTGTTTTCAAAAGATTCTATTCTAACCGAAATAGTCAGTTATCGGTATACCAGTCAAAATATCGGTTAGAATAAAATCCTTTAAAAATCAAAAAATTATTTCAAAAAGTTTATTATTTAACCAATTAGCCCGTTAAAAAATAAAATTATTATAAAATAAAAAATAAAAAAAAAATAACTAGAAGTAATAAAAAAAAACAATTGTGAACATTTGGGGTATTTTACAGAAAAATTGGACGCTTTATAATTTTTTGAAAATACCTGGCCATTCAAAAATTTTAAAGGTTCCTGACCAAAGGAAAGGAAATATATATTAAGGCACTTTAAAAAAGACTAATTGCAATTACAAATGTCACCATTTTGATTTAAAGGGCTGGTTTTACAGGTATTTATTAAGTTTGAAGAAAAAGAGAAATAGTGGAACAGACTTACAAAAATACCGAAATAATTGATCCGCTTCGTGTTGAGAAACATCCATTTACATAATCGTATATAGAATATAGAATATTATACTTTGTTTCTGTTTAGCAGTAAATTATAAATTTTTTTATTTTATTTTAAAAGTAAATTGTTGAATACGTTTTAACGTTTGATTACGTTTTAAATAATTATAGAACGGGGACTTATCGATTAAATACATATTTTTGAGTATATAGTATTTGTTTGCAGTAAACTTTTCGATTACAATAAAAAATTTCTAAATCCAATTTTTAATAATTTATAATTAAAAATTGTTTTAATTTTTAATAAATAATAAAATTAAATTCGTTTTTTTAAGGCTTTGTAAAATGGATTTTCCACAATTCTGCAGAAGAATAGTTCCAATCAATCAATCTAAACAATTTTTTTAAGTTGGATTTACATAGTTCATTTTATGTAAAAATGGATTTCCCTGAAATCAATGAAATGTAATGACTTAATACATGCAATATAATTATGAGAACAAACTCACATAATGGATATATGTAGATTCATGAAATAGATCCATGTAAGGTCGTAGTGTCACAATACAGTTTTGTTAATTTTCATGCTTCATTCAATATGCTCTCTTATAATTGAAACAAAGTGTTTTAGAATTGACAGTTTATGTATGTTCCAAATCTAAAATTTTTATTTTAACTTAAAATAATGGAAATAATAATTGGTAATAAACTTGCTGTTACCACAAAAGCTACTGGCCGAGTTATTTTAATTCGTTCAACCAAACATGTTTTGTGTCCTCTCAACAAATTATGAGACACTCAAGCGTGAATTATGTCAGATTGATATAATAACATAAATATACGTAACAGTGGCAAAATTTCTATGATGCATTGGAAAAGAATATTGAAACACAGGTGCGGACTTATGAAGTGACTTTCTTATCACAAAATGATTTTCAGCCACTTTAGTGCCTCAAAAAATTCTTTAATATTTATTTGATGTAATATTATTCAACGTATTATCTATTTATTATTCTATATTATTATATGGTACATAAATGTTTTTTATAGTCGGACTGTCCAGAGACTAGTAGTCTCAACAATAAAAAAATTATTTTTTGGTATACTCTACTTCGGCAAAACGAAAAATGGTCATTTTTTGTGTTATTTCTTAGAGGTTGTACTGTAATTCCACTTTTAATGACATAGCTTTGCTTGTCTTAATTAATGGATTGAGTGAAGTGACCAATTGAGCAACTTCATGTTATTAGTTCTTGTAATCCAGTGCCAGCTCATTGGCTTAAGATGTATTTTAAGATATATCATTCATTTATTCAAGTTAATATATATATTACAGAGCCAAGGAAAGCCCATACAATGGTTATATATTTTATATATATATATTTTTAATAAATTAGTTAAGTAGCTCAGTTATATTCGCAAGATCAAACGAATTTATGTGTAGTACTTATGTGTACTGATTATAAACTTCAATAAAGTATTGCTTTGTTATTGATATAATATTTAAAAACTGAAACTATCTTTAGGGAACAAAAATTAAACAAATAAATAAAAAAGGACTTTCTGAACACTTTAACATGTATTTATTCTTAATTTTTTAAGCATTATATTTTTAAGCAATTATATTTTAGAGATAAAATTCAGTACACATTTATTTACTGTATTATTTTTATTGTACTCGATGAGGCTTACACTTTGTTGTTAGTTATTTTGACTTCAAGATATAATCAAATAATTTTATTCATCTATTAATTTGATTTATCGAATATATCAAATTGTGTCTATTATATACTCTAATTCGATAAGCAAAAAAACTGAAACAATTTTTTCTACATATAGCCTCTAAAGACATCTACATATCAACAAAGATATCAAAGATAGGCGAATTAATTAATCTAAATAATCAAATATATATATGTGTGCCCATTAAATGACACTCTTCTGAGCTGCG
>NC_051846.1:54371306-54380369 GCF_002237135.1 Teleopsis dalmanni | reverse complement strand
CATCTTCCCGACAATCTACTACACGTAATGTTTTGTGTATTTGTGCAGCACATTAGGATATAAGGTTATCCGGAAGACCACAATTTTGACTTCGAAGTAATTGAATTATATTATCTGTACTACAAATTTGCCGTACACTGCGAATGGCAACATTCGCTTTACGATTACTAGCGATTCTGTACTTCCAGTTTACATCTAAAAAGTTGTTTTATGATTTTTAGAGACTTTGTTTCTATAGTTTAAATAAGCGAAAAGGTAGCACTTTCAAAACTTTTTGTGGACTCCATTCTTCAATATTATTTTATAAAATAAAATTGCTCCTAAACAAAACATTGCTGATTGTAATTTCGTATTTATCTGAATTTAATGTTTTCAATTTTATACTTGGATGAACATAGTTACCTCAAGACAATATTTAGCTAATAATTTCTGAAGACACTAAGCATATTCAAAAATAGTATTAAATGATCTATTATAAAAGAAAACTTTTTCAAAATAGCGGTTTTAATATATATAGTTAAGCATTATATTATTATTTTATTAAATACTAATTTATCTAATAATACTAATAAAATTTATCAATATTTTTAATATTCTTACTAATTTGTCAATATGTACTAAAGTTTTCTTAAAGTAGTACTTAAACTTTGTTTCAAATGACTCCGATTATTTCAGAATTAAAAACCAGCAAAGATCAGTAAATACCACTAACATAATGCAAGTTCCGCAAAGTTGTTTTACATCTAGAAACAAAATGAGTAGATTTTTTAAATTTAAAAATATATTAATGAATGAAAATTAAGAGAAGAGTTTATTATAAGCAGTTTACAGTGAATATTAACATCAAACAAACATCACATTTACTGTAACTTATTGATCATTTGCATTTTAAAACTTTGTATCAACTTAGTCTATTTTTACTAAATTATTAGTTTGTTTCAAAGAAGTAATTAATTATAATTAAATACATATGCCTATGCCTAGGCTTTTATAATAAATTTATGAATACGTAATTAAGAGTTATTACGCATGATGTTTTTTTAAATATATCAAGAAATTAATAACTATTATAACAAATATATTATTAATTTTATTATCGCAAATAACAAATTATAGAAATTAAACTCAACACAATTGTCATTTTTATAAAATTCTATTAATCATTTTATTATTAATATTAATATATTTTATATCTTATTTATATCAGTCATATATTTCATATTTCTGTAAATTTTAAATATAGTTGTTTTTTAGTTAAAAAAGTTAGCAATCTAATTTTTGATATATGTACCAATGAATAAACCATTTTTTTTAGTGGTATTAATATCTGTAAAGAGTACTTAGTGTACTTATTGAAAACATTTAAAAAGATATTGGAATATAACAGAATATATTGAAAAATCAAACCATAGTAGTTCTAACTTCAAAAACTTCGATTCGATTGATCTGTTATCATACTCCTCCAAAATAGTTTTCCAATGTGATTAAACATTAACAATGAGTTAACGATAAAACTTGGGTTAATTTTGAGTTTAATAGACTATAGTATATTGAATAACCTGGTTGCATCAAAATGGCAACAATTAAATTTAAACGTTTTCGAATTGAGCTGCTTTCTGGTTTTTAAATCAAAATATCATCAAATCTATTATATAAAAATTATTTTTATATAATATAAAACTTATTTTATAAAAATTATTATTAAAAAAATAATAATTACCAATATTGACTTATAAGAGCTTTTTTTACCAGAATTCAGCAGATATCAATCATCTTTTTCTGCACCAATTTGTTGGCATAGAATGTCCTTTAATGTGATCATAAATCATCAACTGTGAGTAATGAAAATATTTTATTCAATGAGAGATAATTCTGTTAGTCTGCATATAAAATTATAGTTCTGATCTAATCTAATGAATTTGTAAAAACTCTATATAAACAAACTGAAAACCTTTAACATGTCGTTTTAGTGGCGAATATTAAAATTATTAGACATTTGTATATCACAAAATTATACATATTATTCTTTTATGATAAATGTTATCTCTGCCATTCTGTTAAAAGTATAAGCAAAAAAAAGGAAAAAGGAAGATATTAAAATTAATTTTCTTATTTCTTTTTTGTGTAATTAAAGCCAGTTGTAGTTGAACATATCGTATGTTATACAGTCAAACTTCCATAACTCGAAGTACTATTTTGCAAAGAAAAGGTTCGACTTATAAAGACTTCGAGTTAAAAAACTTTTTTATAATTGTATGTAATTTACTCTCTAAACTGTGTTTCACTCTATTTGGTTCGAGGTATACAAAATTCGAGTTATAAAAGTTCAAGTTATGGAAGTTTGTTTGTATATTAGGTTAGGTTAGGTTACACCGACTATTCTTGGAAGATCCACTTAGAACAATAGGCCATTGTGCTACTGTATGTAGGAATAATTTGGAGTTTTGAAACCACCAAAACCATCAGGTTTTGTAATTGATCTAGATCCTTAAGAAAAGGGACAACTAACGTGTTAAATCATTAGATGATTAGATGAAAGGCACTCTCATCGTCTTACTGACAGCTGCGACAGATTTGATTGAAAGGGAGATTTAATCTGCTAGCATGGTTCCCTAGTTTGCAGTGACTTGGTTATATTTTAAGTCCTTATTAAATTTGTGGTCCAATATATCAGCGTTGTTAAGAGAAGTAGCCATCAATTTTTAAAAATATAAGTAACAATGAATTTATATACTGCAATAATTAATATTTTCTGTATGTATAGAAAATTATATAAATATATTAAATTATATAAATATATATTAAATATTACAAGTTAGAAAAAAAATTATTTTAAGCCAAAAAACAAAAAAACATTTTTATATCGTAGTATAAATTTAACTATCTGGTTATTTCATTCTAAATCCATTTTGAATCATACTATTAGTTTAATATGCAATGTTATAATTTATTAAAAAATTTCATCTCATGCAATAACGTTTTACTGCACAATTTTCTTGTGTGTAATTTTATTGTATTTGTTTGATAATTTTTGTGCAGCTTTGTGTGTTGGTATGGACAATAAAATTAAATAAATTTCAAAAATTCCTCAACAAGTCGCTAAAGTTTCTAACTGTTGCTTCATTTGTTTCTATAAAAATACAAACGATATAGTCGTTTCTTTCTATCAATCAGTCAACGTATCGCACAAATAAGCAATACAAAACTATAATAAAGCACACACCAATATGAAAAGCACAAATGTGTGTTAATATGTATAAAAATGTATTAAAATGTGTTTAGTATTATTATAATTTTTTTTTTTTGTTTTTGGTTTTTTCTTCGGTTTTTATTATTTTTGCGTTTTGCTACATAAGATGTATCTCAGCTACACCTACAATTGTGTGGGTAACAAGAGTTTCTATTCAAATGACGAAAAGTACTATTTCAAATTTATTCAATAAAAAAAAAACTTTTACAAATTTTAATTAAAAAATTTTTTTCTTTAATTGCAATTGCATATATGTATATTCTTCAGTAAAGTCGTAAGCAGTGCACCACCTTACTTAAATTTTCTTATTTTTTTATTTTTATTTTATAATGTTAAACCTTATAAAATTTAAATCCTGACATATTATCAATCACAACTATTGTTATAATAATACAAATATATATATATATACATACATGTCTGTGCTTACATATATATTTTGCATAAAATTAAAAATTACTTTTAAGGGCACGTGTCTCTTATAATGCAAGATTGCTGCTGCTCTGTCCTGTTGATATATTCATTGACATATCACATCTCATCACATTTCAACACATCGTTTTCATGTCAACAGTTCGATTTTGTTTGAATCATCCAAGCATCCATAATAACTGTTCGCTCCTTGTCAATTTGTCGGTCTGTTTGTTTTTCTACTCGTTCCCTTTATATATGTATATACATACGAGTACTTATATAAGAATATATTCTTTTGGCTTTTGAATAATCAAATTGTCCACGTGCTTTAACTGACGTAAGGGTAGGGGCGTGTTCAATATCAATTCAAGTATATTTCATTCTTTATTTTATTCCAACACATACACATATTTACACATCCAAATACGTTCATAAACACCTTAGCTGCATACACACAAGTAAGAAAATTATATTGTAATAATATTAAAGCAACAACAACAACAACAACAACAGCAACAATAATGACAAAAAAAATTTTTTTAATATGTTTAATTGTTGAGTGGTTGGGAGGAAGACAGTTGGAAATAAATTTTATCACGTGTCTTAACCTTTATATCTTAACTATATAGTTTAAGCGATAAATCCATTTCAATCTTTCTTCAATTTGCTATATTTAATAATATAATTTATATTATAAAAAAAATTACCACCAAAAATTTAAGTTTATTAAAAATAAAATTTTTAAAACGTAATTAAAGAATTCAGCGTAATTCAGCAAAATCCTTAAGAGAAAAATGAAAGGAAGACATTCCATTGCAAGTTATTGTTAAATTCTATATTTTATTATATAATTTATATAATATAATTTCCACTGATAAAAAAATTTACATCAAAAAATTTTGGTTTATTAAAATTAAAATTTTTAAAACGTAATTAAAGAATTCAGCGTAATTCAGCAAAATCCTTAAGAGAAAAATGAAAGGAAGACATTCCATTGCAAGTTATTATTAAATTCTATATTTTATTATATAATTTATATAATATAATTTCCACTGATAAAAAAATTTACATCAAAAAATTTTAATATTTTTAAAACGTAATTCAAGTTTTCAGCGCAATTCAGCAAATTTCTAAAGAGAAAAAGGAACGGAAGGTAGTTAGAAGCAAATTTTAGAACGTTCCTTAAACTTCATATCTTAACTACATATATAAATTAAATAAATAATCCACTCACATAATTTATATATTATAATTTTTATACCATAATATTTCCACTAACAAAAATAAAAAACCTTAAAAAAATTTATTAACGCACATTTTTAAAACGTAATTAAAGAATTTAGTGGAATTCAGCAAATTCCTGAAGCGAGAAGAAAGAAAGAAAGGTAATTGGCAATTATTAATATATACCATAAAGTGTCTCAACCTTTAAATTTTAACTATGTAGTTTAAGTGGTAAATTCATATAACAATGTTTCTTCAGCTGGCTGAATTTAAATATACAATTATATTTATATATATAATATTTTACATTTTATAATTATATAAAATACAATTTTTTACATACAATAATACTACAATTTTTTTATATTTTTATATATAAAAAAACAATACAAAAAATTATTTTAAACTATATTTTTGAAACGTAATTCAAAAATTCTTCGAAATTCTTAAGAAAACAGAAGAAATCTTGTTTAAAACATTAAAAATTCATTGCATACATCGATAGATAAATATTTAAAGAAAATATATAAAATCAGTTATTATAAACTAATTAAACGTAATTGAGTTCTATGCTCTGATTGCAGTTAAGTATTGTTTTGTAAGTAACTATATCATTCTTTAACTTTCTCTCCCATTGAATCAAAAGAACATAGAAGCGTCCTGTTTTCAGAAAACGATCCATTAATTTTACAATCTGTACAAAACTTATAATTTGCGCTTAAAGCAATATGTCAGTAGCGTTGACGATTTGAAATCCCTAATCGTTTTTAATATATTCTTCCATTTTGAAGTACTCCTTGTTAAAGTAAATGTGTTACTATTATATTATTTTTTCAAAAAGAGTTTGCGAGCAAAAATATAGAATGTCATCAAAAGACAGTGATATGGAGACTGATTCTAATTTATTTAGTTATAAAAAAATACCAAATATTTGAAATTTTTCCATTTTAAGCAATAGAAATATAGACAATAGAAATATACGTACATATTATAATTGTTAATAACAAACGTATTAATCTATATTTTTATATAAATTTTCAAATAACTCATAATAATAATTATATATTGAACAGATAATCTCAAGCAGTGGATATCTTTTTTTAAGATATTGCTTTTATATGAGCTTTATTAGTTTTATTTAAAAAAAATTGACAATGCAAAATTAAAAAAATAAAATATTATTAAATAATATAGGAAACAAGTATAATTCTCAAAAATTTTCAAATAAAAAAAAATTTATATCAATTATTTTAAAATTTCTATAATGCTATTAATATATCCGAAAATATTTAATTATTTAAAAATTTAAATTAATCATCTGGTTAAAGCATTAAAATTATTATTTTATTAATTAAACATTATTAATGAAATAATATATTTCATAAGAAATTCATAAATTAAGGATTCATATAAATTACTTTAACTGGCATTACGATGAAACACATAGATATGGCAATATTATATATTTTCATTATAAGAAATCAACCATGTGAAGAGTGCAATTAGGTATGTTTTCGAAAAAAAATCAAATCTAATTTACTAAACATTAGTAAATGAATAATTCTAAAGTATAGTAACACTACTCCTAACTAAGGACGAAACCCACATATATACTAGAAACCCATGTTTATACTAGAAATTTTCTACAGAAGTTTCTCTCATATTTCTTCCGTGTTGCAAGTACAATTAGTTAACATTACTCGTTCAATTTTTTATTTCCTATCTATAAGCGAGTTCGATAGCACTTAATTTATATTTCAAATTGTTTTTAATTAAAACATAAAAATATAAAATTTTTACATATATTGAATGGAGATAATTTTCAAATCTAACTTAATTACTTCAATAAATCGCATTAACGTATTTCTTCCTTTTTTAATTTAAATACATAGCAACGAGTTCTTCTAATAAAAAAATTACATTAATAAAATAAGTCCTTTCTATAAAAAGAATACTTTTAATATCTAATTTTATTACTAATAAGTTATTACTTAAAATATCTAACTTATTAAAAAAAACAATAAATAATAAATTAAAATAATAAATAAATAAATAAATAATAATTATAAAAATAAAAAAAAAGAAAATAGATATATTTAAACAGATGAACTGTTTCTTTTATATGCCTTTATATGCAAGAAAACGTTTCAGATCAATATAGGAGAGTCTATACAGACAAAAAATTATTATTCGAAACAATGAACGGGAAATAGATCGGCGACAATATTAATGCGATTTCCGTTATAATGTTAAAAATATGTAAATCCCCAATATAAAATAAGTTTTATTAGTGAAGGATATTTTATTTTCCTATGTACTTACTAATAGGTTTAAGATCAATATAGGAGAGTCTATACAGACAAAAATCGAACAATGAACGGGAAATAGATCAGCGACAATCAATCAGCAATCAGCGATTTGCGTTATAATGTTAAAAGTATGTAACTCCACAATACATGCTCCTTTATTCGTATTTTTTCTACAAATCCTCTTAAGTTTTCTTTTGCTTCTTGCGCCTAAAAGTTATCACTAGAAAGCTGCTATCGATATTTTACGAGTCCTATCCTTGAGATTGTGTGATCTACTTAAATTTGAAGTACATACTTTTTTGCAATCGTTATTTATGGTATCATGTAATCACTAGATATCGATTATACGACTAGAACGTCTATTAGCAAATTCTACTTTATTTTCAAAAAACCGATAAAACCGATTACAAGTGGAGATTGTAAATTTTGAGTTTCGCTTTTAGTTTATTCACAGCACTCAGGATTTCATAGCTCAGCAAACATATATTTCGCTTTTAAATATGTTTTTTTCTATATAATATGTTATATATGTAAGAAATTATATATAAATATATGTAACTTCATATAATTTATTCTATAAAAAATTTGTGTCAAGCAAATTGTAGCTCATACTATATTCAAAACAATATATCCAACCTAAAAGATTATATTTACAAAACTCATATTATTGAAAATTCTAACTCTTAATATGAAATAAACATTAAAGTAATAAAAATTTTCAAAATAGAAATAAATAATATATAGCAAAGACTACATCTCTTTAACACTTAATATGAAATAAATGTAAAAGTAATAAAAATTTACAAAATAAAAGTAAATAATATATAGCAAGGACTATACCTAAACTTTTCTATAAATTGTAAGATTAAAATAATTTATAATGTTAATGTTTTTATGAAGAAAAGAAACTAAAGTTAGATGGATTCGAATAGCAAAGAAAAGAGAAGGACAAAAATTTTATTTAATTTATTGAAATTTGTCTGAGCATACAACGCTGTTTCGAGTATTGCCAAGTACTCATCGTCAGTGGTCTTAGGAAATATTCGTATTTCTTAAAAATAATTTATTTTTACTAATATTGGAATATAAAATCATTTGTTTACATTTGTTTTGCTTTTGTATTGCATTTTAATAAGATCATATTTTAATCCTTGCTGAATTGAAATCTGAACCAAGAACAACGTCTTATAATTTTAAAAATTTAAATTTCGATCCATAAACAAGAAAATATAAGTCAAATGTAATTTTATTATATGTTATCTACGGTTAAATTTTACTATTTAAAAACTATTGAGTATTCCATAAAAAAAATATAAGTCTGATAGCTCTATATGCAAACTTTGATATCATAGACATAGGTATGATATTAACTAGAAGGTATGAGTATTTATTAATAAATCTGTGCGTTTATTTAAATTTAATTTTTTAAGAAATTATTCGTGAACTTATAAACAATCAAATTATTGTTATAAAAATATATAATTATTTAATGGTTTTTATGCTCGGTTACAAAACTAAGCACACATTTCGGAACGTCCTGGCAAATATGGCATTGCCTTTTGGTGTCTACTTCTTTGTGATAGAGCTCTAAACAAGTTGATTCCTTTTGCAAACAATATATATATATATTATATATATATATATATGAGTCCATCGTTTTAATTTAAAATATTATATAACTATAAGCTTGATTTTTGTAAATTTTTAATATTTTATCTCTATAACGTTTAACAGTTAAATTCCTTTTAAATTTTTTAAAACATCCTTACCCATTCGAGATTAAAAATATAAAACTTCATAATCTATATCTTCATAAAATAACAATAAAATGTTTGAAATGAAGAAGTTTATAAACTTTAAAATTAA
>NC_051846.1:54364749-54371206 GCF_002237135.1 Teleopsis dalmanni | reverse complement strand
ATATAAAAAAACCGAGACTTGAACTGATATGAACTTAAGTGGTGCAAATTTAACGTAGATATAATAGGTTAAGTTATAATAAAAGTGTTTTAGCTATGAATTTGTTAGTTTCTAATAATAAAAATGTTGATCTGTGTGTTATATCTCAAATGTACAAGATCCACATGAGTTCAATGCAGCAGTTTTCACTGTTAATACTTATTGAAACTTATTAACTGTTTGGGTTTTAGTGTATCTTATTTATAAAATTTCTGAAAAATATACGACAATTTTAATGAAATAATAAACCAAAAACGAGTCAAAACTGTCAGTTGCTTAATTCACCAGTAACATAGGCCAACCCATCTAAGGGAATATTAGTAGTTGTCGAACTAAAGCTAATAATCAGATAGAGAAAGTGTGATCGTAAGCGAGACAGGAAGGAAAACTAAGATCTTAAAATATATCTATGAGATTTATATCTATTAATACTTTAATCAACGCTCATTTAATTGGAGTTTAAGGTCAGACTTATATCGTGCGAAAGTGTTGAACGGATGAGCTGTCTAGATAAGGTACTGCTCTTTTAAAACCCATAATAATATCAATCTATTCAAATATCTTATCAGACTAAAAGCAACTGAGATTGAAAAGTATGAGAGACTATTAGAACAGACTTGTTACTTACCAAGACAATTGTGGCCTAACTGTGATAAAATAACTTATATCTTGGATATTGAGTTAGAGTTAACAGTTAGAACAGTTTGTGAAAACAATTGCAGACAATTGGTATATGGACAGCTGCCATATACCAAAGCAATTGTGGTCTAAAGTATGTCAGAAGGGAACAAAGATTCAACTGTCAACGGCTAATAACAAATATCTTAGACATATCGTGAACTACGAAGGTAGAGATTTGCATATGATTAATCATCATGATTCTGATCAAATAAAAACCAACTGTCAAGGAGTTACAACTGTCATGGACAAAACAAACTAATTATACATTAAGACCATTATTACCACAGAATATGTGGAGTGTTGCCACAGAACAACACAAACTCCACATAAACAGTTAACAGCAGAACCTGGTACAATCATTAGATTTAAACTTATTAGGATTATTATTCCAAGATGTAAGATGCTCTCTAAGATGTAATGTTTAAGTACTGCTTCATTATTTCGAAAAAACGAAGTCCCGAATTTAAGGCAATTATTTAAAATCATTTCACAATATACGTCGTGTATAATACTTATAAAATTTATATAATAAATGATATTCTGGTATTTGATCATACTGAACGAACGTTGTAGTGCATGCAACATACCAAAGAAGTCTGTGCTGAAGTAGTGAAGATTTTAAATGCTGTACGAAATCCGGTATTCAAGCTGTTTGGAATGCAAAAGAAAGCAAATTCTAAGTTAAAAAATTTGTACATCATTACGAGGTCGTTGGTGTAGAAAAAGTATGTGTTGGTATGTAATGCATTGAAGAAAAAATTCCAATAATTTAATAGAAAAATCAAGTACATAATTGTTGGTAATAGAGAAATTGAAGACTCATTAAATTTTTTATTTTTGATTTTTTTTTGACATTTTATGCAGGAACTGATGATTGCCTGTATTTTTAATCTTAATTACGAATCTTAATTACGAATCTTAATTACCCCTATTAAATGGACAGTTTTCCCTGTTTTCTTTAATTCCACTAAATGTGTTTATTGTTTTTTGTTTTCAGAGATGTTTAATTAATCATTTTTAACTCCCCAAAAAATTTCTAAACAAATATGTAGGCAATATAAAATTAATATATATTGAAAATGTTTCAATTTCGAGTGGTAATTCAAGATACATTTACAGCAAATGAAGGAAAGGCATGAAGAAAATTACAAAGCTAGAACAACGAAAAACGTTGACAAAATGGTTTATATAAAAATAAATTTAACTTTTAGATATCACGAAAATATTTCACTTCCTTCTTCTAAGGCGGCTGCAAAGAATTTTGAAAATAGAAAAGCGACAAATTAAAAATATATTTTTAGATGCGCTGCTGATGATGTCGCAATTGTGGCGCACTGTGAAGACTGTGACAATTCTTTTTTCTGGTATATTTTTGGTTTCTTTTTTCGTGTAGATCGCGTCAAATTGTAAAAATTGTCTAGCCGGTAGAAAAGAAAACTTGGTCGATGGTTGATTCATTTCAGATCACACCGCACTATGTCGGGACGCATAGAACATAGAGAGAAGTACGAAGTATGCACAAAATAGCAGCAATAGCATTGGGATGAGACAAAAAATTAATTTGTCTGAAAGAAAAAATTAAGAACAATAAAAAAAATATACATAAATTATATTTGTATTTAAATATGCAAATTTTTTTCTCTTCATTCTTGTCAATAATTCAGGGGAAAGCATAACATTTCATTTTCATACGAGTTTAATAAAAACTAAAAAAATCCACAGGGATAATTTCAGTTATGTGATACTTAAAATCAAATTAATAAAAAAAAACTGATCTTCAAAATATAAGTTTATATGAACTATAATTGAGATCATACATAAATACAAAATTATTAAATAACATATTATATTAATAAATAATTATTAAATTAACAATTATATTAATAAAAATTAATGAAAGTTGTTGTAAAATATATAAGATTAATAAAACAAGTAAAGGTGAAATTAACATATTATCAATAATAATATTTTAGATTATAACTATAGACATTGATACAATAATATAATTAAATAAAATAAATAATTAATAAAACAAATGTAAAATAATATTATATACATTATATAATAATAATTTATTTTTATGATCGATATAAAATTGATAAATTACATAATAAATATATATAGAAATGCAAATTGTAATAGTGAATATTAGACTTATATTAAATTGACATCTGTTTGATTTGATCGTTGCCATAGTTAGATACATCTTCGTGAAAAGCGTAATTAATTCTGCACACAAAAAATTAGATCGGTCAATATAGACCGTAGAACCAATAATGATAATTAATTATATATAGAATGATCCAATTAAATTGCTGGTTTTCAGAAGACTGTGAAAAAAATATTAAACAAATAAATTTTTTGAATTAACTTCAAATTTTCAGTCTGGTCCTTTTTATCACGAATCACTGCTTTGAGCCGATCGATAAACGATTGGTACGTCGTATAAATGTGAATCTACGGAATCTTCATCCATTCACAAGGAACAAGAAAGAAATGATTAAAATGATTTTCAATATGGCTGCACTGATCGATTTGGTCAATAAACGAGCAGTACACTGAAGCGAATCGTAATGGATTTTGTTTAGCTCGACCTTTAATTTTCAAAAATACTTCTTCTGCAGCTTTATTACAACATGCTATTGCTCGGATTTGAAATATTCATTCATATTGAGCTTTTTAAGGGGTCTCACAAAACTGTTATATTGTGTTTAAATAGAGCGTTATTATTCTGGTACTTCTCAGCTTTAATAAGAACAGAATTTAAGCGTGCTTGAAGGCAGTAAGATCAAATTCCATTAAGTTTGAAAATAATAATAATTCAGGTATAACGAAATCCTGGGAGATTTTATGCTGGTGTTGCACTTATAAACATTCATACAGAAATTGCTATAACATCAATCGAGGTTATAGCAGAATTCGCTAAACAATCACGGCTATTGATGTTCTAAAAGTATAGACCTTTTACTTTTATCAGCAAGCAAATATATGCAACCTTGATCAAAAAATTTCAGAAATTACCGCTAGGTGGCGATTTCTGGAACTACCAGGTTAACACATATGTCAAGTTTAATTTTAACGTCATAGCTTTCAAGATATCTAATTTTAACTCGTTATTAAATCAAATCAAGATTGATTATATTTTATTAATTTACTTGTGTTTATGCTCAATAAAGAGCACCTTTTTGTACTCAAAAACAAAAATTATTGATGGTGTTTATTTTTTGATACAAATTCTTCATTATCTAATATAGTTTTCTCAACAATGTTTCAGTTTCTTTACCTCTTCAATGTATCGTTTAAAGACTTTCAGAATAGATATTATGTCTTCATATGACTAAAACTTTTGTCCTCAAACACAAACTATTTGCATTGGAAAAAAAATTAAAGGGGATGGATGATTAAATAATTCGAAATGATATTCATGAATTTTACTTATGGCAATTACTGTGAGCATGTAAAAAATTATTTTTCTAGATATTATTCGGTAATTACGGTGTTAAGTTTATCGAGTAATGTTACAAAAAATTATTTATTATTATGCAATTATTTTTAAGATTGTTAACTCAAACAACTATAGCAATAACCTTACCAGACCTTACTAGGTCTTTCTCGAAGCGTGATTACTTTTTTAATTTTACTGTTTTATTTTGTTTGATCTTTAGAGTGTTCTGGTTGATCTTCTCTAAAAGTCATATTATACTGAAATCATTCTAATAATTTCTTAGGAAAATTTAAATAATTGCATTTTTGGTTTTATATCAATAAAAACGTCACTTAACACCCAGAGAGCTTTCTCATACTTAAATTATCATGCAATATTTTGTGAACGTATTCAATATCAATGAACTGTATCATACTTTAATTATTTAATGTTATTTGGTGCCCTCTTTAGATATTTTCGTCAGTATTTACAGTTTTTGGAGGTCCAGAACAGTCTCTATCAACACTTTAATAAATACTTTTCAAGCTGGCTTTTAATATTGCACAGGGAACAATATTATTATCTTATTTGATATTCATACAATATCACAAAGCACTTTTTAAATATTTTCATCAGTAATGATAGTTTTTGAAGATTTAGAATCCTAACCCGTTTTACGTAATGGTGCAAAGTCGTAATAAGGTCACCTGTCGTCAGGTGATGGTTTGGCTTATCTATATCAGATATAATATGCAACGGTCTATAACTTCTGGAGAAAAAAAATTGTAATAACTACAAGATATTTATTTCTCTCCATTTTCAGAAATTCTCAAAGTCGACCAATGAAAAAATTATTAAAATTAATATTGATAGTTAAAATTAATTAGTTGAATTTTGATAATTAAAATTAATTTCAACTGTTATTTTTAGGATTACATTATATAGTTGAATGAAAAAGATTATTTGGGCCCAAAACTGTTCCACAACGCTTTGTGTTGATATCTTTTAAAATATGCACTTATATTCTCAAATTGAGCAGTTATAAATCAATATCAATCATTTGATATATTTAATATATTTTCAAAGACAATTAAGAAGTGTCACAAACAATGCATATAATAATTAATTAATTACTTTTTTTTTTATATATCACTTAAGCTGTAAATAAAATACTAAAAGGAGTATCTGACAGTGGAATGTGCGAAATTTTTTGGTCAAAGCATACAGAATATAAAAAAAATGTTTGCCATTAATAAGAAATCTATTCATTTAAAATATAAAAAGCATTCCTAATGTCTTTGTGTAGTGCATCGTGTTACGCTGCTCCTTAGTTAATCCTCCTTTCGGTAAGTATATTTCCTCTTAAGTTCGCTTGATTACCAACAAAAACGTTAACGCAAACTGACACAACTAACAATATAACCAAAGTCGACGATGACGACGATTAAGGCGACTACTTTTAAATTTCCAGGAAATTTTCTTATACAAAACAAAAAAAATTAAAAATAAAAAATAAATTCGTATAAAAGTTGAGCATTTACCAAATCAAGGTAAAAAATAAAACAAAATAA
Source organism: Teleopsis dalmanni (assembly GCF_002237135.1). Lineage (NCBI taxonomy): Eukaryota > Metazoa > Arthropoda > Insecta > Diptera > Diopsidae > Teleopsis > Teleopsis dalmanni. Next base: position 54,365,491 of record NC_051846.1, on the reverse strand, counting down.
ATAACAAAACTAAAGACTCAGAAATTCTAGATTTTTACGTGGTTCAATATAGGAACATCAACAACAGCCTCAAAAGCAACAGCGCAACGCATTAAACTTAAAACGTTCAATTCTGATAATAACGTTATTGGATGCATTCTTTTGTCTCATAATATAGCTGCTGCTGCTGCTGCTTCTGCTGCTAGTGCTGCTGTGTTGTGCTGTTGCTGTTGTTAGTGTTGCTGTTGCTGAAGGAAGAATATTTGAAGCAAGTCCCTGGTTCAATTTTGCCACCGTAGTTGCCACCACGCTCAGTTGCATTCTAAATATTGAACAAAAACCTAAAAACAACAAATAAAACAAAAATAAAGAGCGCAACTGCAGACAACAAACAGCAAACAGCAAACAACAACTTGTTGCAAAGCAGAGAGACATTATAAATAACAACAATAATAATGATCTATAAAATAATGCTAACGATTATAATGACAATGATGATGGCGAAGACGAAGACGAAAACGATGAAGATGATGACGATTCTTATGCTTTTAAGCTGTTGCTGTTGCTGATGCTGTTGATGATCATGATGATGCTGTGCGGCCTTTTGCCAATCATGCTGATGTTGTTGCGTCTTCATTGCCTTAAAGCTAAGTCTCACAGTTCAAATTTTGCCTTCTAAACGAGCGGCCAAAGACCAAAGCGCTTCTGCTTTTCTTAAACGAATCCTAAAAATTATTTATTAACGTTGTAGAAATCCGCCAAA
>NC_051846.1:54330087-54364649 GCF_002237135.1 Teleopsis dalmanni | reverse complement strand
TCCACTGTCAGATACTCCTTTTAGTATTTTATTTACAGCTTAAGTGATATATAAAAAAAAAATTAATTAATTAATTATTATATGCATTGTTTGTGACACTTCTTAATTGTCTTTGAAAATATATTAAATATATCAAATGATTGATATTGATTTATAACTGCTCAATTTGAGAATATGAGTGCATATTTTAAAAGATATCAACACAAAGCGTTGTGGAACAGTTTGGGCCCAAATAATCTTTTTCATTCAACTATATAATGTAATCCTAAAAATAACAGTTAAAATTAATTTAAACTATCAAAATTCAACTAATTAATTTTAACTATCAATATTAATTTTAATAATTTTTTCATTGGTCGATTTTAAGAATTTCTGAAAATGGAGAGAAACAAATATCTTGTAGTTATTACAATTTTTTTTCTCCAGAAGTTATAGACCGTTGCATATTATATCTGATATAGATAAGCGAAACCATCACCTGACGACAGGTGACCTTATTACGACTTTGCACCATTACGTAAAACGGGTTAGGATTCTAAATCTTCAAAAACTATCATTACTGATGAAAATATTTAAAAAGTGCTTTGTGATATTGTATGAATATCAAATAAGATAATAATATTGTTCCCTGTGCAATATTAAAAGCCAGCTTGAAAAGTATTCATTAAAGTGTTGATAGAGACTGTTCTGGACCTCCAAAAACTGTAAATACTGACGAAAATATCTAAAGAGGGCACCAAATAACATTAAATAATTAAAGTATGATACAGTTTATTGATATTGAATACGTTCACAAAATATTGCATGATAATTTAAGTATGAGAAAGCTCTCTGGGTGTTAAGTGACGTTTTTATTGATGTAAAACCAAAAATGCAATTATTTAAATTTTCCTAAGAAATTATTAGAATGATTTCAGTATAATATGACTTTTAGAGAAGATCAACCAGAACACTCTAAAGATCAAACAAAATAAAACAGTAAAATTAAAAAAGTAATCACGCTTCGAGAAAGACCTAGTAAGGTCTGGTAAGGTTATTGCTATAGTTGTTTGAGTTAACAATCTTAAAAATAATTGCATAATAATAAATAATTTTTTGTAACATTACTCGATAAACTTAACACCGTAATTACCAAATAATATCTAGAAAAATAATTTTTTACATGCTCACAGTAATTGCCATAAGTAAAATTCATGAATATCATTTCGAATTATTTAATCATCCATCCCCTTTAATTTTTTTTCCAATGAAAATAGTTTGTGTTTGAGGACAAAAGTTTTAGTCATATGAAGACATAATATCTATTGTGAAAGTCTTTAAACGATACATTGAAGAGGTAAAGAAATTGAAACATTGTTAAGAAAACTATATTAGATAATAAAGAATTTGTATCAAAAAATAAACACCATCAATAATTTTTGTTTTTGAGTAAAAAAAGGTGCTCTTTATTGAGCATAAAGCATTATATAAAATTTTACAAATACAAGTAAATGAATAAAATATAATCAATCTTGATTTGATTGAGTAAAGAGCTAAAATTAGATATTCTCTTGAAAGCTATGACGTTAAAATTATACTTGACATATGTGTGAACCTCTATGTCACCTGCTGGTAGTTCCAGAAATCGCCACCTAGCGGTAATTTCTAAAATTTTTTGATCAAGGTTGCATATATTTGCTTGCTGATAAAAGTAAAAGGTCTATACTTTTAGAACATCAATAACCGTGATTGTTTAGCGAATTCTGCTATAACTTAATGGAAGTTGATCTTACTGCCTTCAAGCAAGCTTAAATTTTGTTCGTATTAAAGCTGAGAAGTACCAGAATAATAACGCTATATTTAAACACAATATCACACTTTTGTGAGTTCCCTTAAATACCTCTATATGATTGAATCTTTCAAATTCGAACAATAGCATGTTGTAATAAAACTGCAGAATAAGTATTTTTAAAAATTAAAGGTGGAACTAAACAAAATCCATTACGATTCGCTTCAGTGTACTGCTCGTTTATTGACCAAATCGATCAGTGCAGTCATATTGAAAATCATTTTAATCATTTCATTCTTGTTCCTTGTGAATGGATGAAGATTTTGTAGATTCACATTTACACGACGTACCAATTGTTTACCGATCGGCTCAAAGCTGTGATTCGTGATAAAGGGGACCAGACTGAAAATTTGAAGTAAATTCAAAAAATTTATTTGTTTAATATTTTTTTCGGGTCCTTCCTGTTAAATTAATTCAAAATACACAGTCTTCTGAAAACTTGCAATTTAATTGGATCATTCTATATATAATTAATTATCATTATTGGTTCTACGGTCTATATTGACCGATCTCATTTTTTGTGTGCAGAATTAATTATGCTTTTCACGAAGATGTATCTAATTATGGCAACGATCAAGTCAAACAGATGTCAATTTAATATAAGTCAAATATTCACTATTACAATTTACATTTATAATTAATAATTATAATTAATTATTAATAGTAATTATAAATACAAATTGTTATAATCAGAATAATAAAAATAATTATTATTAATAATAATATAATAATATTCATTTTACAATTTGTATTTATAATTAATAATTCTAATTAATTATTAATAATAATTATTATAATAATTATAATTATTTATTATAAATACAAATTGTTATAATTATAATAATAAAAATAATTATTATTAATAATAATATAATAATATTCACTAATACAATTTGTATTTATAATTAATAATTATAATTATTCCTTAATACGTATTCCTTTAATACGTTATTACGTTAATAATTTATTATTATTAATAATAATTATTATTAATAATAATATGTTATTATTAATAATATTATGTTATTATTTATAATTATTATAGTTAAAAATATTAAAAAATATAACTATTAATATGGAGATCAGTGTTTTTTATTAATTTGACTTTAAGTATCACATAACTGAAATTATCCCTGTGGATTTTTTTAGTTTTTATTAAACTCGTATGAAAATGGAATGTTATGCTTTCCCCTGAATTATTGACAAGAATGAAGAGAAAAAAAATTTGCATATTTAAATACAAATATAATTTATGTATATTTTTTTATTGTTCTTAATTTTTTCTTTCAGACAAATTAATTTTTTGTCTCATCCCAATGCTATTGCTGCTATTTTGTGCATACTTCGTACTTCTCTCTATGTTCTATGCGTCCCGACATAGTGCGGTGTGATCTGAAATGAATCAACCATCGACCAAGTTTTCTTTTCTACCGGCTAGACAATTTTTACAATTTGACGCGATCTACACGAAAAAAGAAACCAAAAATATACCAGAAAAAAGAATTGTCACAGTCTTCACAGTGCGCCACAATTGCGACATCATCAGCAGCGCATCTAAAAATATATTTTTAATTTGTCGCTTTTCTATTTTCAAAATTCTTTGCAGCCGCCTTAGAAGAAGGAAGTGAAATATTTTCGTGATATCTAAAAGTTAAATTTATTTTTATATAAACCATTTTGTCAATGTTTTTCGTTGTTCTAGCTTTGTAATTTTCTTCATGCCTTTCCTTCATTTGCTGTAAATGTATCTTGAATTACCACTCGAAATTGAAACATTTTCAATATATATTAATTTTATATTGCGTACATATTTGTTTAGAAATTGTTTGGGGAGTTAAAAATGATTAATTAAACATCTCTGAAAACAAAAAACAATAAACACATTTAGTTGAATTAAAGAAAACAGGGAAAACTGTCCATTTAATAGGGGTAATTAAGATTCGTAATTAAGATTAAAAATACAGGCAATCATCAGTTCCTGCATAAAATGTCAAAAAAAAATCAAAAATAAAAAATTTAATGAGTCTTCAATTTCTCTATTACCAACAATTATGTACTTGATTTTTCTATTAAATTATTGGAATTTTTTCTTCAATGCATTGCATACCAACACATACTTTTTCTACACCAACGACCTCGTAATGATGTACAAATTTTTTAACTTAGAATTTGCTTTCTTTTGCATTCCAAACAGCTTGAATACCGGATTTCGTACAGCATTTAAAATCTTCACTACTTCAGCACAGACTTCTTTGGTATGTTGCATGCACTACAACGTTCGTTCAGTATGATCAAATACCAGAATATCATTTATTATATAAATTTTATAAGTATTATACACGACGTATATTGTGAAATGATTTTAAATTGCCTTAAATTTGGGACTTCGATTTTTCGAAATAATGAAGCAGTACTTAAACATTACATCTTAGAGAGCATCTTACATCTTGGAGTGTATACATTAAATATATATGTTTCTCAAAAGTGTTGACTTCTTAAGACTCTATCCAGGGAGAGCATCACATATCACAGAACACAGTATAGCACCTTTGAGCATTCCAATAATAATATGTACAGAAATTCGATATGGAAATATAGTTAATATATATAGGAATGATATATGCAATATAGTTATAGGAATGAACGAGGTTCTAGCTTCCAATGGAGAGGAGCACTACGACCATGATTGAACTTTTATGCTGAGCAATATAGTTATACTCTATAATATTTTAATTAAGATAACACTTTGAGATTAATGTTATTATTAATGTTATTATTATTAACTTGGCAGTCCTTAACAAAGAAAGTTTAGAAACTTACATAGATCTAGGAACCGTTGTCATACCATTCGAGGAATTATAAACTATCAAGTTCAAATAATAATCCTAATAAGTTTAAATCTAATGACTGTACTAAGTTCTGCTGTTAACTGTTTATGTGGAGTTTGTCTTGTTCTGTGGCAACACTCCACATATTCTATGGTAATAATGGTCTTAATGTATAATTAGTTTGTTTTGTCCATGACAGTTGTAACCCCTTGACAGTTGGTTTTTATTTGATCAGAATCATGATGATTAATCATATGCAAATCTCTACCTTCGTAGTTCACGATATGTCTAAGATATTTGTTATTAGCCGTTGACAGTTGAATCTTTGTTCCTTTCTGACATACTTTAGACCACAATTGCTTTGGTATATGGCAGCTGTCCATATACCAATTGTCTGCAATTCTTTTCACAAACTGTTCTAACTGTTAACTGTAACTTAATATCCAAGATATAAGTTATTTTATCACAGTTAGGCCACAATTGTCTTGGTAAGTAACAAGTCTGTTCTAATCGTCTCTCATACTTTTCAATCTCAGTTGCTTTATGTCTGATAAGATATTTAAATAGATTGATATTATTATGGGTTTTAAAAGAGCAGTACCCTATATAGACAGCTCATCCGTTCAACACTTTCGCACGATATAAGTCTGACCTTAAACTCCAATTAAATGAGCGTTGATTAAAATATTAATAGATATAAATCTCATAGATATTTTTTAAGATCTTAGTTTTCCTTCCTTTCTCGCTTACGTTCACACTTTCTCTATCTGATTATTAGCTTTAGTTCGACAACTACTAATATCCCCTTAGATGGGTTGGCCTATGTTACTGGTAAATTAAGCAATTGACAGTTTTGACTCGTTTTTGGTTTATTATTTCATTAAAATTGTCGTATATTTATCTGAAATTTTATAAATAAGATACACCAAAACCCAAACAGTTAATAAGTTTCAATTAGTATTAACAGTGAAGACTGCTGCATTGAACTCATCTGGATCTGGTACATTTGAGATATAACACACAGATCAACATTATTATTATTAGAAACCAACAAATTCATAGCTAAAACACTTTTATTATAACTTAACCTATTATATCTACCTTAAACTTGCACCACTTAAGTTCATATCAGTTCAAGTCTCGATTTTTTATATAGTATTATCTTAATCTCTTAACATCTTTTTTTTTCAGAAGATGTTAAGATGAAGATACATTGCAGCAGACAACTAATAATAATTCGAATAATATCGAATTGGAATACTTGTAATATCTAATTTAAATTAAACTGAAATTTTGCATGGCATATCTAAAAACTGAAAACTCTTCAACCTTCGTGCAGACAGGACATTGTCAAAAAAATATTTCGCTAACTCATTACAACTCCTATTTACACGTTCTAGATATTACTACTTTCAGGAATATCTTTATTTATAAAAGAAATGTTAAGGACTGGATACGCTCCATAGAGCTTTGTCAATACTTCTAACATATCATAGGTATATATTTTTTCTATTGACATATTATTATTATTATAAGATCTTATAATAGGAAGTTATTTGGAATAGACAGTTAACAAAATGTGTTTACTTGAAAGAATATCAGTGAAGCCCCACTATGAATAGAGAATATTACATTTTTTATATAATATTTTTATATAACATATAATATTTTTTACGATGACTAGAAAGATAATTCGCGGATTTTTAATCAATGTACTGGACAGTAACATACATTTTAATAATTTCACAAAAATTGGATAAATAATCAAGCACTGTATTCTCTTAACAATGCAGAACTTTTCTCTGTATTCAGAACTTTCTAAATGTTTCATGGTAATCGATTTAAGACAGTGAATGCAGTAAAAGAGAATCGGATAACTAATTAAACAATTAATATTATAGTATGTTTCATTTTTTTATTTTGATAAAAATCGAATTCAACTCAGAATTCTATTACATAGAGTTTTTCTTGTGGAGTGTGTTCGATCAAAACTAAATCTCTGATAATAACGTAAGATATCATCCCTAAGACGTCCTTTCATCCCAGATGCGTTATTCTGGGTAACCGACAGACTAAAGAATTTGTTCGTTCTTGCTAATATCGTTAGTAGTTTATCTAATAGGTTATCTTAACTTGCACTACTGTCGCAACAAGAAGGTTCTATCTGGGTGACTAAATGAACTCTCTACTAAAAAAAAGATTTTGATCTCGGCAGGTAGGTAATATTGGATAGGAGTTCCTATCTTTGTCTGATATTAGAAAATTCTATATGAGACACATTCTAAATGTAATTTAATTGGTAAAATTATTTGCTATAGTGGAAGTTCGAAACGACAGTTTTAATTGTACTACTTATATATTTCATTATGTTAATAATATAAATTTTAATAAAATCGCATATTCTTACGATTACCTAGTTTTAACTGCATTGCATATTGTAATAATTACAACCTTTTATGTTGTTTATATGTGTATATGTGAAAGCCCGGAACTGTCTGTCATCTACTACTATTTTCTATTCTCTTCATTACTTTTGCGTAGGAAATTCTAACAAATTGCTGGCGAAATTTAGAATATAGATCAATAGACCATAGAGCATAAAATAAGGCAATTTTATAATTATGTAAGTTAGTTCCAATATTTAATTTTTTAAACTAATTTTACAGATTATGCTAGATGCAATTTTCCCACCTACAGCTTTTCATAAATTTATATTAGTGAAGTGCACAAGTACGTCGACCACGATTCATCTTTAAAATGAAGTACACATTTTGATGCTACAGTCGAAGTGGTCTGCATACCATCATGGGCGCATAAACATTACTGCAATGTAATATGTATGCAATCTAAATATTTGTATTCACAAATGTATATATATAGTTTAATAAAAAATTGCTTATAAGTTTACATAAATATGTTTGCATGTTTCGGCAAAAGGCAAAAATGCAAGTAGTTGTCAGGCCAGCTTACATTGTGTGGTTGATGTTCCCTCTGGAACATGGCATTAGATGTACACCACGTTTAGCATAAACGATGCTTTTTCTTTACTTTTTTATGCTTTTAGGTTGTTTCATTCTGTCTTTTTTGCATTTCTTGTGAAAAGATTGCATTTATTTTCAACTTATGGCATCACATTTGCTTAGCAATTTCCGCATTCTTCAAAGTGACCGATCTTCATAGCGAGATGTAACAATCTTAGCGAATTGTGCCACATTACAAATTTTACGATTTTTTCCTCACATCTTTAAGGTATGATTAAATGGAGGGAAAAAAATTATTAAGTAGTAAACGTGCATAAATTTTATAATCAAAGTTCTACATAATTGTTATTGAAGCAAGTAAACTTTTTTTTGCAGCTGGTTATTGTCCAAGAATTTTTATTAACCTTATCTGTAATAATAATTTATGCCGCCTATCCCATATAATAGCCTACTCTTAACGATTTCCTCCACTATTTTTATAACTTTCAATATTATAACATCTTATTTCTTTCCAAACAAATATAAACCTTATTTTAATTTGTTAATTATTATTAATCACTATCCCACAGATAGAATTTAATTGGAACTTTTTATTGTATAGCAGAACCCTCTGCTGAACCATTATGTTTGTTTGAGTTTCAAATTAAATTGATAGTTTCAATAAAGCAAATCTATATATTGCTTCTAATAAAATTCTTTTTCTTAAATTAATTTAAATTAATTCATTCGTAATGTAATCAACACCCCACTTTACAGCGAATTTCAACATAGTCTCCCTCAAGAGACATATATTCATCCAATATTCCTCTAACATTTCTTCATAAAATGATTTATCATTGATCTTGAAAAAGAGCTTAATTTCGGTCATTTCAAACCCTTTTTTTAAGCATTATATTCCGGCCTTTAAACAGGTAATAGTTGCTGAACTTGGAGACTACTTGGATCTACTAGACGCGGAAGTATTCGAAAAATTATTCGTGTTCTAATATGGCGCATTGTCCTAGTGAAAACAGAATTCTTCATTTCCTTATTTTCAATTTTTAAATAGAATAACATTTTCATGCAACATTCTCTATTGATTGTTAGACCTTCTTCAAGGTAAAGAGATTTTTATGGAGAATTGTGTTTTTGGTCGCTTTGGATGACCTTTACCGATTGCTGTGCTTCAAATCAACAATACTTTAGTTACTGTTCACTGTAAGTAATCTTTTGCATTATTAAATGTTTCTACGAACTATGGTTATATTTCAATCTTAAATTTACGACTATACAAATTATATTGTATACTCTTCTGATATTATCTGAAGTAGCTACCAAATTTAGGCGTCCAGAACTTTTAAATGATCGATATCTGTTCGATCATGTTTGAATTCCTCAAACTACCGACAAACAATTGAATTCGACAAAGCATTTCCTGGGTCTTTACTGGATTTGCCTTCATTGTTATAATGCTTTAAAAATTATAAAAATAGCAATACTAAAACAACTGCAAGTTGTCAATGGAATATTATATTGACGCTTTTTAAGTTCATATGGGTTTGGCGAACTTTAAAATAAACGTTGACTTATGGGATGTTACTGTAAAAATCATATCAAAATATTTAAAAAGATTTGGAATGTTTAACGAAGTACACTCAATCAGAAGTCTGCTAGTGGCTGGCGACTATATACATGGACACTACTATGACGTCAATTATGACAGCCTGAAAATCAGACGAAGAACCACCATTTTTAATAAGTGCTAGTATGGGCTCAGTAGACTCTCTCTCTCTCGACAAACAAAATTTACGCTCTATAGGTTGCTCATCCTTCCTGTGCTTTTGTAGGGCTAGGAAGCATGGACATTATCACGGAATGATGAAGCAGCGCTAAAAATTTTCGAGATTTGGCGATGAGTACCGCATCCGAATGAACCACGAGCCATACGAGTTTCACTACGACATTGTTATATTTTGGCGAGAATGATCTAACTACTTACTCAACCGATAGTATATGATATGATAAGATATGACAAGATTGTACGAAATGAAAAGCAAAGTCATTTATAAAAATTAGCGAATTATCTGCAGTATAAGAAATAATGGATATAAGAATTAGCGATAGTGTAAGAATATATGAAATAAAAGAACAAGAACAAACTTTTCAAACAAACTTTGAATTTTACAAGAAATAAAACATATTGAAAATATGATAATGTTGATGTAAACTTTTGTATAAAAAACGTAATTATACGTCAATAATTTCGAATATATAATATATGTGCTGCAGCTGGTTTCAATGAAACGTTAAATGAATGTCCAATTTTTTAAGCAGTCGAGACCGTAATAATACTGCAATAATCCTGTGAACATACCAGCGTCAAAGACGAACAAATAATAAAATTAAAGAACTGCTTAAAAACGAAAATATAATGAGCTACATTAAGTCGCAAAGGTTGCAATTGGCTGCTCATGTAATAAGAATGGGGTCGGAGAGAAAGTCGAACAGCATATTCAACGCAAAGCCGATGACAACCAGGCACAGAGGTAGGCTAAGAAAAATATGGGATATACGTGTATGGTGAAGCAAGAACAATTGGAATACTGAACTGGAAGAGAGTAGCAGAAGATAGAGACAGATGGAGGCAGATCGTAAGGGAGGCCAAGGTTCATATTGGACTGTAGTGCCAAATAAGAAGAATGAACATACCTGTGACTTCACACATCTTCTGAGATAATAATCTGGAGTAATAATCTTACACGATCATGGAAATCAACTCACAGAACAATTACTATACATGAAACTATGCGCTCATTGATTGTTCTCCGCAAAATTCTTCAGTTTGTATGTAGACTTTTTTCGAGTTAATAAAAAATGTAAGTTGAAATATTGTGCTCAGTCTATTGATGGTAATATTTAGATAGAATAATAGATAATAAATAGAGTATTCTTTCTATATGTTAACATTACATTGACAATTATGTATATTATTTCCTTACAGCAGAACTTGAAAAAGCTTTAAATTATATTGTAGTTCTTTATCAGGTTTTATGGTAACTAATTTTCGATAATATATTTCAAAAATTTTATAAAACAGTGAAGTTATTTTATTTTACAAAAACAAAAATTATTATTTTTTTTTTTTGCCTAAACCACATGTGTCTACAACATTAAAATAAATTCCGGTACACAGACACCTGTTGAATTCCTAAAATTCTAGTCAAACACCACTTAACACCACTCACTCCATAGAACTGTTTTTTATGGAGAACGAGTACGTAAAAAGAGTTTGAAATGTTGATAACCAGACAAAACAGTTGCTGTCAACCAATGTGCATTGCTGGTGCATTGTTGGTGCATTTGTCAACAACAGTAAAAAACAACAGCAACGTTAACAAATAACTCTGCATTCCAGACATTCTTCAACGGTTTTCATATTCAAATGCTAAGTCAGCCTCATTAGACCCAGACGCATCACAATTAATTGAATAACAGAAATACGCACTTCACAACAACAACTTCAGTCACAACAACTTTGGTTACAACAAAAGTGCGTTGCCTTTGATATCGAAATGGAATGGAATGTTATGCAGTGCAGAAGTGAAGTAAGGTAAGGTAAGGTAAGGCAAGTCATTATGCTATGCTAGCAATGATAAGTGGCATATTCAGATCGCAATCTTGTGTCATTTAATGCCTCAGGCAAGATTTGTTGACGTTTTATGCAGTTGCTTTATTAATTTATTAAATACTTTTTACAAAATGATTTATGTGAAAATATTATATGATATATTTAATATCTCTACTGAAGCGTTTTTTTATAAATTTTTTATTAATATTTAATAGATCTTATTTATTGCATCTAGAAAAAATAAAAATATAAATTTTATTACCGATTTTTGGCAAATTTGGCAGGACACGAGTTCGACTCCTAGTATTTGCAGTCTCAAAAAATTATTTACAAATAATTAAATATAAGAATTATTATTGAAGATAAAGAAAGTGGTTTAAAAAAAAAAATTAAAAATTTTCGTTATTTCTTGCACACACCTCGTATAACAAATCATTAGATAAAATAGATGGATCTAAAGCACCTGTACTCAAAAATTAAATTTAAACCAATATAACTTCTGAACTTGCTATAAAATAAGCAACAAAGCAATTGAAATGAACCATGTCTGCGAATTAATTAAACCTTTATCGAATAGTTTTATATTATTATTAGCTGTGCTCTATCAGGAGCATAAACTTGTTTTCTAGAATCTCCAACTATTTCTATCTCTACCAATATGAAGTAATTCGTCTAAGGATTTGCGGGTTTCATTTGTTATCGTTCTTTTCCAAGTGTTACATAGCCTTCCTCTTTGCCTGTTTCCTTGGGGTTCCATTGAAGTGTTTCGTGGCATATTTCGGCATAGGGGTTTCAAAAAATGTGACAAAGTCAAATATATTTCCGACGCTTAACTTGTTTGTTGATATCTTCTCGGTTTGTTTGCTAAAGTAGTTCCATATTTGATATTCTACGTGGCCACCAAATTCTCAAAATATTACGCAGGCATCTGTTGGTAGAGTTTTGAAGTTTTTTTTGTTTTTCACTGTTGACCAACCAAGTTTCTGATCCATACAAAAACACGTTTCTTACAAAAGGACATCTACGCATTGTAAACATGAATTATTGTTTGAGGAGATATTTCATTTGAATTATTATTCTAGGTTTTTATATTCTGCTATCTACATCTCATACTGCGCTGCCATGTGTATTAAAGTAGCTGCCCAAATAACAAAACTCATCGACATACTCGATGGATTTTTCTTATTGTGAAAGGAGTTGTTGATGTACTCTTGACGATTTATATATTAGTTTTAACACGTAGTCTAACCTTAGTCGTGATTTTTACTAGATCATTGATTTTTGCTTGTAAGTGTTCTCTTTTCGAAGAGACGTGCACTATGGCTTCAACGTAGTCAAGATTTTCAAGGTGTTGATTAACTTTTCAACTATCCTACTCTTTTCATACGCTACTATTTTGAGAATAGCATAAAGAGTAATTACAAATATCAGCGGCGAAACATATGGATGTACCTCCAGCTCTGCTTATGTCATAAAAGTCATTTGCTACCTTTAAGAGGTGATGGGAGACAGATATTCCTATAGGTTTTATAGGATAAACGATTCAGCGTTAGTTAAACTTAGTAACAGTAAGAGCCCATTGGTATTATTTTGGATGATATTACATCTACTACTAGGAATATGAAATTTACTTTAAATAAATTTGATTTTTTAACTTTAGAAGATGTAATGTGTTAAAGACAGTTCCATAAATTACTACTCCATTAACACTTTGCAATATTTAAAGATTAAAAAAAAAAAATTTTGGAATTTCATGTCAACTTTTTCGATAAATTAATTTATGTAACTTTCGTATTAAAACAAAATCATTTAAAAATATGTACAAAAAATAATATCAATTCAATATTTCCGGTTTTCTCAGGGAATCAAAATTCAAAATTAAGCATGGAACCAGATAAGATCAATGTTTTGTTATTAGTGCTATATTATGTAGTAATGACGATCGTTTTAAAAATAGAATATTTTTTCTTTTATTACATATACATAAGAAATTGTAAACGAGAGAAAATGTATCCTGATACTGTCAATTTATACCAACAACCAAACCATGTTGAAACTAATACACATATTGATAACATCCCGAAAAAATATATCAACGATCAAACAAGTCCACAGATTAGAGAAGTTGAAAATCCTGCAGAACACTCTGAAAAAACATTAAATACTCTTAATTCTGAAATGGAAGAATTATCAGCTGCCATTGCAAGCTGGATAGAAGCTCCTAACTAAGTACCTAGTAAATTTTAAGAGAATAATTAAAATCACTACATTTAAAATTCTAAATAGGAACATATAGATCTAATGGAAGTATTGTGACTCAATACTAGGTCGTGAATATTGGATAAAAATTATTATTAATTTTGTCACAGATTTGGATTAAATTTAAAACAGAATTTAAGAAGTGGAACACCATAAAATCATGAGCGGTAAATATCTTTTCTTAAATAATTATACTTATAGTATATTCTTTTTATTAATTGCATGTTTTATATAAAATTATTTTTATTAAAGAATTTCATTTGAATAACAGAATGTCCACAGAATTGAAAATATATATATATAGTACAACTAACTATCTTATACAACTATCATATATAGTCTTTGATTGAAATCGAATAATATATTATCTATGGCAACATACTACAAATACCTTACACCTTACCCATGCAGATAAATAAGATGATAAAATAAGATCTGGACATCATTGGTATTATGAGATAACTTTTAAATATAAGTGACTATATCTCTAGAAAAAACACCTTACCCTGGTATGTTACATTTAAAATTTTCTTTTCTAACTCAGTGAAACTAATTTTAATTCTTTAGTTTTAGAATTAGTATTATATGAATCTCTAGAGGAATACACTGCGGTAAATATTCTTTGTTCCATAATTGTTATATTTATACACTTATATAAATCCTAATATTTTTAATTTTATAGCAATGGAAATGCAGAAGTATGCGAAGTGCAAATTTTTTGATAAGCAACTACAACAAATATGAACTAATATTATACATAATTAAAGAGCTTTTCTATTTTTTGGTTCCTTAAAATAGAAAATATATTGACTTTTTTAGAATAAAATTGTTTCAGCAATAAATTTTCAATATCAAAACAGTAATCAGTTTTTTTATATGAATTATCTATTATAAATGGTCACGAACAACAAGTTATCAGTAAGAACAAAAGCATTATCATATCACAAGTAATCGAAAATATAGTGCAGCCTTCCCTATTCATGCATATGGACATAGGTTATATAATAAGTACAATATACTGTTCTATAAACAGAAGTTTTTATCAGTTCAAGGGGTCTTTCAGGTGTTACGTTACACAAAGAGGATGGTTGCTATAATTTTGTCAAAATTTGACAAAGAATGTGTTGTGCCACATTAATATTAAGTTATATATTTTAAGGTATTTAAATTAATCTATTAAATACATATTTATTTATACTTTTATTTAGGTTAGGTTAGATTATACCGATTATCCCCCCAAAGGATGCACTTGCGCTTATTGGCCCATTGTGTTACTGTATAAAGTACCTTTATATTTTTATTTAATTATTTATTTCTTTATTTAATTATTACTTTTTATTTTTATAAAATTAACTTTGAAATAAGCTACAATAAATAGCCAGTTATTATTACCAATTAGTAAATAAATAATAAAGTTGGTGTAATTGATATACATTGCAAACAAAAATTCTTTTTTTGTATTATCATATAAATCTGGAACGTGACGTAACTATGAGAGGAAAAATAGATAATAAAAATTTGTGACATATTGTTACATTGTGTAAGGAGAAAAAAAGTCTAAAATAACAAAAATATAAGTAACTCAATACTTGAACGACTATCAGAAGACTACTTCCCAAGAATTTTTAGAGTTCTTTGATTTTTATAACATCTTTTTCTAATAACAATCACCTTACTAGATAAAATAGTCCTTTCATAATCATGGTATATAAAATAATATCACATTTTTGAATACTTTAATTTACTTCAAAAACTTTGTGGTCTCCCTGCTATTTGAATATCAATCTAGATTTTATTATAAAAGATCAACAGAAGATCAAATAATGTCCTTAGAAGGAGGAAAGTGGTAAAAATTTAAAGATAATATAGCTATAAACTTATTGTAATTTTAATTAAAAAAATTAATTAGAATGTATGTAACAACACTAAAATAAAAAACAAACACAAATATCTCAAAAAATTTTCCAATACTTCGGTGGCAAGACTCATGGGTATTCTAATATATTATTTAATATTCGGTACTATGTTACGAAACGAAAACATAAAAACTAGAGGAATCGATAGATTCTACGAAAAAGTCTTCTACAATGTAGAGTCTTAGTCCAAAACGAAAAAATCTGAAAGATGATTAAAATACCAAATACCAAAATAAAATACCAAAATCTGAAAGAGGATCAATTTGCAAAATGCCAAAGTTAAAACCTAATATTATAAAATATGTGAACACACTATCGTTTAGCACAAGATAAGCGGGTTATTATATCAAGTTATCATAGATAGCGTGAAAATGACAAGCTAAATTTAAAGAAAATAGATATTAAAAATTAGAGAGGTACTTTGAATGAAATACTCATATAGAGGAAAATTGTTATCTAGGGTAAAGGTCTTTATGGGCCGTAGAGCCAAATAATAATGATGATGGGACATCTTCCTGTGGATTCAGATTTTATTATGAATATATGTCCAAGTAGCTTATATTTTCTTCTTTATAAGTAAAACAAGGTTTTAACTTAAGTAATATTTATTGTTTTATTTACGTCTAAAGCCTTAACACAGTAATCTATATGAATGACAAAAAATTACCGTATATGCTTTGAAAAATTGCAATCCCAACAAAATTAACTAAACTTATATCATTTTATAAATACAACTGCAGAAGTAGCAGAAGCGGAACCTGAGTTTATAATCCGAAAGTGATGATTGGTTCTATGGACAAAGAATGCCCTTATTATCCTACACTCAAATACAAACAAGAATCAGACGGGTTGTGTTGCGCAACAGGAAAAGTGCAACTACCAGAAATTGAGAGACCGTCAGAACCATTGAACGGCTTGCTCATTGGCACGCATGAAGATTCAAATCTGTTCCTGAAGTCCATTCGCATATTTAATTCATGCTTCCAAATGACTTCGTTCGGAGCAACGGAAATAGCTCACAATACTGCAGCAAATGGCAGTACAATACAATATATTCATTATCATTTATTTAAAATAAAAATAATCAGTAGAAATAATTTATATGGCAAAACAACGTTTGCGGGTTAAATACTAGTAATATATATAATTATAATAAGATATCCTTCTTCAGCAGAACAGAGTTGAGGTTGCTGGTGGAATATTTAACGGGTCACCACGGACTACGTTACCACCTCAACAAAATGGGTCTGTCCGAAGAGATAGAGTGTAGACTCTGCTTAGAAGCAGAGGAGACAGCCAGACACATTCTATGTGACTGCCCAGCCTTGATCCAGAAGGAGGTCACTGGGTCGGGAACTGCTTTCACCTTCTGACATTAGGAGGTCCTCAACGGCAGACATTTTAGCCTTCATTCGAAAGGCGGAATATCTTCTGTTTGGTTAGGGTCTGTTGTAGAACAAAAGATCAATCATGGTGGCAGTGCTCTGCTCAAGTAGGAGCTAGTACTCCGTTCATTCTTATTATTATTATTATGTATTTAGGATAGGGAGGCTTAGATTCAACTAGAATCGTTGCGTCATTAATTATGATGATGATGTATTTAGGATATGTTTTGTTATTACATCACATCATAGCAAGATATTGTAAATTGTATAATTTCAGTAGTCCTATCTAGATATTTGTGTTAATAAGAAAATAATAATGTGAAAAATAAATGATATTTTAATGTTTAAATAAAAAACAATACTCTAGTTTCGAATATTAATATTAATTAACAAAATTTGATTAACCTTAGAGCAAGAATTTTATTATTGATATTTTAGGTGTTATAACAACGTTTTAATTCAAATTTTTAATAAATAATTCAAATATATTTTTATTTATATTCATATTTTATATTAAAATTGTTCAGTTTAAATGTTTGCCTTAAGTTCATTCAACTCTAAAGGTGAGTGTTTTTAATATTTGCGTTCGCAGATAAGAAATCGAAACGTCGCAAACACTTAACACTTTTATTATCACTTCCGGTTTTAGTTTCATTCTTCTACGTTCTACTATATTTCATTGATTTAAAATATATTGAATTTATCAGTCTCAATAACCAATCGATAATATCAAAATAAATAATTCAATATTTATATAAACATTTTGTCATTATAATAATTGTGATTGAGATATGTAAATAAAATATAAGTTCTACCTATACATAGATGGTATTAGTTCCTCAAAAAGTTGCGCATTCAAAACTTCTAGTTGTTGATTCTTGTATCTTAATTTAAAAAAAAAATATACAACATATATGCAATATATAGTATTATACGTATATATAAGATTGTTTTTAAAATTTCTATTTTAACTGCATGTGGTAAATTATTTTATGCTCCTAATTCCGAAAACACTTCTTTGGCCGAATATTAAGTTTTTGTTGCAGTTAAGTGCACACAAATCTAATCAACTCGGTAGGTCGCAATTCTTAAAAATACATTGTCTTCAGTAACAGTACTGATCATCATCTTTCCAAAATGCAGTTTTCTTCGAATTTTTGCATTTAATGATGCCGCTCTCTGCCTCAAAGCAACAGACAGAAACCCAAAACTAAAAGGAAGTGAAAAGATTTTTTCGAAAAATTACACACTGCCAAATTGCTACAAAAGATTTTCAAAACCAAATTACTTAACATAAAAAGAGCAAAGACCTAAGGACTTAAAGGCAAATAGATGAAAACACGAAAATGTATATAATACCACCAAATAATATTCAGGATAATAATTACCTTTTCTTTCTCAGAGACGAATAAAATTACAATTTTACTGCGAAAAATTTGAAAAATTTTAAATTTGTTAATTTATTATAAAATTATTTAAATATTTAAAAAAAACATTAATAGGTATTATAAACATATATATAATAATAAATGCTAAAAATAATGGAAAAAAATAAAATAATTACGGATAAACAGCCACGTGTTTGAGTTCTCAATTCAAAGAGACTGACCTAAATTAGGAATAAAACTTCCTTCAAAACAGTTAAATAATTCTTTGTCTTCTTCTATCATAGAGTCACAATCATTGTGGGATTATAGGTTGACCAATGTAGTTCTTTTGACTTTAAAGTTTAGAACGTTAAAAATACTAACAAATTGAAGGAGGAGCTCAATTATGAATAAAGGATTTCAATTAAAACAAGTTGAAATATAAAGCTATATGGGTATCACAAAACATCATTACGAGAAGATAGATGAAAAAATACACAACCGAGTCGCAAAAACAACGAACGTATAACTGTGTATCTACGTCTTCGAATTAAGAATGTTGTATCCTCCAGAAACCTGCTCAACAACCGACAAAAAACCGAGCAAAGTTTTAACTTTATAATTATAGAGTTTAAGGTAAGATTTTTAGTGAAAATCAGGCGGAATAGAATAAAAAAGGATGATATTTAAAGTTAACAACGGCAATTTGACGTCTAATGTCACGTTAACATAAGTGCCTTACTTAAGTAGTTTGTATATGTGTGAAGATAGCCGCAGTAACATTCTGGATACAAAGTCTGAATAAAGAACCTAATAAATGTTCATAGCTAACATTTGAGGACAAAATACCAGAAATAATGAGTATAATAAAAAAAACCGGGGAAAATAGAAGTGGTGCAAAACCGTCAAGAACGAAACAGATTTTAGAGACCCACCATACGCTGTAACGGAAATGAAGCAGTTTTGTAAGGAAGAAATATCGGACACTCATATCCTTTTAATAATTTTCAAGTGGCTTTTTAGAAAAGTCAACCCCTTTCCTGAGATTCACATTATAATACATAATGATATATATTATAATACATATAATACAATAGGATATATAATATAATTATTTATCTTAATGGTTGTGATGTCACAAAATGTATAACTTTTGTATGGTTGATCAGTTCTTTAACCTATAAATTAAATCATCTTCTGTGTATGTGTCTATCTAAAAGTGGACTAAGTATTTTTGTTTAAATTTCTTTTACAAAGATTATACTAGATATTTAAAATCATTTACAGGAGGATTCTAAGTCTCTGAATTTTTATTGTACATATAGTCTTCTACGTTTTGGAACTCCTAAATATATATAGCTTTTTGCGGGTAATTGAATAAAAATGTTTCCATGTTAAAGATCTCGGTGATCAAACAAATTGTAATTACTTTCATACAGTGTTATCAGATGCAGTTGACGAGATCACTCATTAGGTACATAATATTTTTTATTGGTATCTAGTGTTACCAAGTCATAAGAAAATGCACGGACTTGTGGTTATTGATGATAGTGAATGCCACCTCTATTAACTTTATTTAAAAGTTTAGCATTGGGTTGGCAATTAGTGTCGAAAGATAATTATTTTGTATAAACCCTGTTTCAACCAGGAATGTATATGTCTATAACTTGATTAGATTAACAATCATACGCCAAATGGAAGTTACCGAATACCATCACAAGGAAGTAGTCATATCAAATGAAGAGCAACATCCTCTTCTTACTTCATAAATAGTAAATTTCAGAGTTAATAGGTATCAAATAGAGGTGTTTAAAATTATATCTATTTTCAATGGAAATGTACTACAATATGACATAGAGCTGATTTGGATCTGCCTCTTCACGCCTCTTATAGCTCATGGTCGCTGGCGTTTATGTGTGAAGAAATATCTGAATATCTTCACACTCATACTGTTATACTACTACCCAGGCTTGTCTCAATCTATACTCAAGTAAACGGGTGCACTATTTTTTAAATTGTTGTACAATACAAATAGTATAGAAACATCCAAATACTGATATTCATCAAACCGTCTAACTATTTATTAAAAAAACAATCTTACTGCAATTCAGATCATGGTCGCTAATAACTGAGAAAAATATAACTTCTATTTTACTTTTATTTACTGTGACTGTTCAGGCTTATCAAGATCCAAATTCAAGCATTTGTTTCCGATATTTTTCAATTCACAATATTTTTAAACAAAAAATCAGTCTAAAATGGTTATGAGGCAGCCAAAGCAACTTCCTAAAGTCTTTTTTAACAGCACAATGTTGACAGTCCCTAGTTATCATTTTTTTAACATGGTTTTTTTAAACCAACATAATTGCTAGTGATGTCGGTATTCGATTATAAGAACTTGCACTGTTACAGGTAGCAAGTTGTCTTAGAGATACTATATGACGCAACAAGTATCTAAGCGTAAGAGGAAAAGTTCGAATATATAAAACGTACGTTAGACCTATATCGATGTATGCCATTGAGACAAGAACCGATATGAAAAACACCGAACATGCTATATCCAAAACTGAAATGCACACTCTGCGCTTGATAGCTGGCTTCACTCGTCGTAACGACATTAGGCAAATCTGTGAAGTATCGGACATAATTAAATGGAGTATACGGAGGCGGAAGGAGTGGAATCGATATGTTCAAAGAATGGAAAATCATCGCGTGACCAAGATTGCAACGGTAGAAAAACCGGGTAACCGCGAGATTATATCGCCATTCGTTGGTGATCAGTATACAAATTAACTCTAGGATTAAATTGCTACCATGATAGCTGTAAAGATAAATGGTCTATGGTACCTTTTTATTTAAGAAAAATAACTAAACTGTGACGCTTCTAATAAAATGTAAGTACTTCTTCGTATTCTAAACAATTTATCAAAGTTTTGGAGATTCGCCTGAGTGATTGTCTTCTCTAGTAGTCTTCACGTTTAACGTTTTTGCGTTTGGTTTGCACTGTGATTGGTTGCATTAACTTCTACGGTCAATGAACTCATAAAAACAGTAATCTCGTTTACTAACAAACTGCATTATTATTGCACTGCTAATATCATTAGCATTGCAATATTGTATATAATATCCGTATTAGTAACTGCTCGATCGCATGCTTCTAAGCAAATACTTTTTTAATCAGTTAAACAATGCTTAGAACTAGCATTTTTCGTGAATTTATTTGCATGTATATTTTATATTCATACTAAGAACAGATAAGCAGCGTTTCATAAAAAAACATCAACTCTTTAAAAATCATTAAAAATTTATCAATGCCTTTCCTTAAAATCGGAAAGTGTGATAATTAGATTATTAGCAGTTTATAAAAAAAGCTGAGTTGCTTACTACCACTTTTTCTTCAAAACGTACTGAAATTAAAAGTCGAAAATTCTGAAATTTATTACTAAACAACACTGCTTTGCCTAAGTGCCGAAGCAAAAATAGCCTGGCTCTCATGCCGAAATTTAAACCGACATATTGTTTTTTCTCTCACTCTCACTGCCGTGCCCCAGACACTGTACATAACATGGCACTTAGCAAATATTTTGTTTACTAAAGATAAATAGTGGTTCATTTTTCTGCAAATAGTGTCAACTTTTTCAAAATTAGCAGATAAAGCATATAAAAATATTTAATACTCTTTAAAAAATAATATTTCATTCTGGAAAACAATGAGTGAAAAAAAACTGTCTAATCCTGAGGCAATTCTTTTAATACATTCAATAAAACCTTCAATAAATTTGTACACAGTTCCCCTTTCCAGCGTTCCAGAAAGTACTATTGTGTTCTGGAATCAATAGTATATAATATTCAAGTGGCTGATGAAACGTTTATCATATTTGCACAATCTAGTTCATTAGTGATATCTAATCAATCACATATTAGCTTAAATGACAATGCAACCTCGTCTAAGTCAAGCTAGATAACATTTATCCTTCATACAGATGAATATCCTCTGTTTTCCTTAATAACAAATAATTATCTCAAGAACTTGATAAAAATACTTAGAAATACATTTCGAAATCTTATTTAAACCAAGAAAAAAAAACATCTTGTACTTAAAATAACACCAAACCGATATGTCGCTTATAAGACACGATTAGACAAGAATTCTGTGCATGATCCTTTTATAAGTAATAATTTTAAAGTTAATGTGATAACTAAAGAGGTTTCGAAAAGTAGTGAACTACAACAACAAAAATTTTTTTAATATTATATTTAATTAACTGAATTTTTGGCTGACCATACAACTGTTTCGAGCTGTATATACCATCATCAGTGGTAATAATTTTTAATATAACACTACGATTTGAGAACTTATAAGGCTTGTGGATATAGATTTATCAAAGCATTGTCATTAATTATATATGATTGATAATAAAATTTTACTATATCCAATAACTGTTAATATTAGCAAAAGATTAATTAATAACTTTCGTCTTTGCTGAAAGGGCAAAAATCTCATAGTCACATTCTTGTTGACTTTAAGGTTTTTGTATGAGCCGGCAGTTGCTGTTCCCATCTAATATTAAGATATATTCAATGAGAAACAATCTATTTGTAATTTTTAAGTTTATATGTACCTTATTGTATTAGAATTAGTTGTAACCTTAAAGTACAGTTGTAACGTTCCATTACACTAGAAGCCTTGAACTATATTATTTTTATTATAGTCCATTTCATCGCACAAAAATGTAATGAAATTTATCAACTCTCCTTTTATGTGAAAAGTTAGTGAAAGTAATGAACTAAATTCACTTTCCAAAATTTTTTAACAAACCTAAAATTCATTATTCTGCAAAATTTCATTAAAGTAACATTACTCTTTTTCCCATTTTTAATTGTTAAATAAAGCACTAAAAATGATTAATCAATCAAAACTTATTTGTCTTATCCGTCTACATAGTAGAGGCCACTAGCTAATCTACAGCTAATCTTCTAAACATTTTTAATGGGCTGATTTCTAAAGTAGTCTTCTTTTATATAAAGAATTTTTCAAATAATATTTTCACGGCTGCAATCGATACAAAACACTATCCTTAAAGTGTTAGTATTAACTTCGGGAACAGAATAAAGTCAAACAGGGCCGTGTCAGGTGAATAAAGTTCTTACATAATAAATAATATGTACGATTTCCGAATATTCTAAAGTATAATTTCAAAAACAATGACACTTAAATTTCGTGCGATGATACACTACAATGCTACCAACTTATAGATAGAAATTGTGGAGATACTTTTTGCGCATATTTTTCATAATATAAATCCTGATACTTTTTACTTAGAACATTATATGAATATTGTAGTTTTAAAATGCGCAATGAAATCTGTTTATTGCAGTTGTTTCCAACCGATGATCCACGAAATAATTAAAAATGGTCCAAAGAGGGTGAATCAAATTTAACAGGTAAGGACACATACCTTGTAGTTTGTTCACTGAGACCTCACTTATTAGAAAATAAACACTAACAATTTTCAAGTAATTATATACCTATCTATTTTATAGCCTATATAATGTGCCTATGCACTTATACAATTCATTATACATCATACAGTATACTTTAGTTAAACTTCCCTACTATACTTAAACGATCCCTACTAAAAACAAAAACAGGATAGTGATCCTTGGTCAAAAACAGGTTTGAAACTACTTGTTGTTTATAAGCACCTTATTAATTATAAGGGTCCTGGAGATATATTCAAAAATGTCTTAGTTAAAATCAATGTATGTATTAATTTTTCTACAATATTGGTTTTTAAATTGTGATATAGCCTATTGTTTATGACACACCATGGTTGCTTTGTCATTAAGCACATAATCTGAATGAGTTTTATTTTCTCTTTATAATCGTATGTGTTATTTCTATGATCGGAATATCAACTTTTTTAATTATTTGAAAACCATGAATTAATTCTGATAACATATTTATCATAAAATGACCCTAACGTTATATAAAATTCTTATGTGTGTGCACTGTTTTACGGTTAAGTGCTTAAATTTCCAAATTCCTTAACAAACTGTTAAACTATTTTAATCAAGAGACCAAGTAAGAAGTACTGGAATAATTGAAGTCAAAAGCAAATATCGGCAAAAGATACAATGAAATAAAAAGAAACTACACATAAAAGGTCATAGACCATATTAAATGGATTTTCTTTTTTTTTTGTATTTGAATAGAAAAACAGTAACAGTAAAGAAGAACCGTTAAGAGAGTTTCAAATATTTTCAGATTGAGAAGCAATGAAAAGAGGGAAGAGAAGCAGGAAAGAATATTGTAATAACGCCACCCACAGATCACGAACGGAATGTGCTGTAAACATGCATAATGCATTGCACTTAAACGCATTTTCTCCTAAAGAATGAAAAACGAAAATACAAAAACAAAATAAATACGAGTACGGGTTCGAGTACGAGTACGAGTACGAGTACATATTAAGGAAAGAATGAATCTTGTTCGATTTATAAAATGCAATTCGATACGTCTGTCTCTTCACATCGAACTATATTTCTGAAGGTATATGCATATATATGTGTATGTATGCAATATATATGGGCATTTTATTCGTTCGTCTTGTTATTATTCAGACATTAATATTGGTGCAACATAGATTGACACCGACATCGTCGACGACGGCTATCGACGAAGACCATCATCTTGTATGAATGAATTTATGTTTTTGTTATTTTTATGTATTTTTCTTTGGAATTTCATTTTGCCTTTTTTAGCGGCAATTTCATTTTCGGCTTGAATTTTGATGTTTACTTTAGCATTCCAACGTCGATATGCAGTCATAGCAAGAAGCAGCAAGAAGGCAGCAATGCGAGATCGAGTAGCAACCGACCAAGACGCAACAACACCGGCGCATAATGGCAACGTAGCATTATGCCGTGCCCGTGCCGTACGTACCATTGGCCCTGTTCATTACCAGCAACAGCAGCAACAGCAACAGCAACACAACCACCAACAACAGTACCAGACAACAGGTAGGTAGGTCAACAATATTGTGGAATTTCGTGTCATAAAAACAGTGGCGTCGGATTAAACACTATGCAAATATGAAAATGAGATGCATTTTCACGCTTTCCTTATAATGTTGCCTATATGGTACATTATACATTGTTAAGACATTGGGAGATTTGATAAAGTTATTTAGTTTATGAATTCTTGCATACATTGTAGACATGAATTGTACACTAATACATAGATAATATATAACTGAAGGTGGACAATTAGAAGTAGTAACAGATTATAATTATTAAACATCAGAATTGTATACTGCGACCTATGCTTTCCCTTAAGAGAGAATTTCCTGATTTAATCAGAAAAAATAAAAGCTGTTGACAAACCTAATTATAGCTCTTAGTTTGACATCTCAGCTCACATCTGGTTCAATGAAAACCGTAAGGAGGTGCACCATGGAGAGAGTCTAATAAGTTAGTCCAGATAAATAAAGACTATTGAGGCAGTCGTAGAGCATGAGCAGATAGTACGTGTGAATTTTTCACTCAGTAATAGGAAACCGTTTCGGATAATAATTTCTAAAAAAATAAACAAATTAGTAAAAGTTTTGATATGAATTTTACCAATTTAAATTATTATTCTTTGAAACGTTTCTCATAAAAATTTTTTATGATATTATTTTTCCATTCATTTTCTTTTTATTTTTTTATTATTTGGGTGTATTTAGCTGAAAATTTAATATTTTATAATTTGAAAGGGAATATATGAAAGTGAGCATTATTTAATACTGCCTGCTTCCATAATTAGAAATGGCGTGATTTATTTTGCAATAAATATATATTTGCAACTACATAGTTGCAACTACATAGGTGGGTAGATAAAGTGGACGGTAAGCATTTGACTGATGTCTATATTTGGCATACTGTGAAGAGACCTAAAAGGTGTAACGATTATATTATGCTTGAATCAAGATCCGGACACCCCTTAACAGTAGCACAACAAATGTTTCAGTTGTTCTTCACGAACAGCGAACACCGGTAAACATAATATATGTATAAGAGTTTCACGGACGTTTAAGGACTAGCCTGACCAGTGTCCTGTGAAAACAGAAATTATGTTAGATACTTCTAATTTGTTTCGGTGCATTAAGTCAGAAGTTTTAGATTTTGTTTACTTGTCACAAAAAATGATCACATGTCTATCTTTGTGACAGTCAGAGTCAGAGAAAAGCGGTAAATCTTACTACCTCACCAGCATATTCGTAAGAAGAGGAAGAGGAAGAGGATATGCTTCATTCCAGTTCAGATTGCTCGACATAAATAGCGATAGATTGGTCACACACTTCGAAAACCTGCGAACCATATTGCCAGAGCAATATTGAGATGGAACCCCCAAGGCTCTAGAAGGCCTAGCGCACCAGCACAAACATGGCGCAGAAATATACACAGAGAATAACTGTAATGATATATGCTGTTAAGCACTTAATAGAGTTAGGTTTAGATCTATGTCAGAGGCCCTACGCGCCACGAGAAGAAGAGAACAACAATAAGTAAATAAGTAATATGTCAACATAATGGTATTTACAAGTGCTTGGAAATAATGCAATATTTATATCTTCCCTAGTGGAGGATTAAGTCTCTGTTATCGATTTAAATCTGACTTTATATGAGACTTTATTTTTAATATAAGTATATAATGTTGTTTTATGAATATTATAGTATTCTTAACTCACATTCCATGGTTTATTATATATATTGATATTCAGATATTCAGATGTCTGAGTTGGTGAATCAGCACCTTTACTCTATTTTATCTGTGGACAGTTTTAAGTCACACTAAATACGGGGCTTTACGGGGCTTTATAATATGATGGACCTGATGTCTTTGTATCTGCCTGTGTTTATCAAATTTCGCTGTATTTTTAGGATACTGAGAGTTGGATTATTGTGACTGTCAATTGTATTGAATAGTTTCAGAGCACGATCTTTAATGTATTTTTCAACTGAATCCACTCTCAGATCTCTGTGGATATCAGCTCCTCTTACATACCATGGGGCGTTGACCAAATATATACCTATAACACAGAAGAAGAAAACACATATTCCTTTCATGTTAAATATATTAATAAATATAACATATTAGCTTTATATGCATATTAAGTCTAAAGATATTTAAGCGGAGCTCTTCTACAGAAAGTTTACGTGAAATTATTCTTAATTCTTGATAATTTTTTAGTTCGTTTTTTCCTAGTGTTGAAGGGCTAATGTTCTAAATAGAATTTTTATGTTATTTTGGTAAATAGCTGTATAAACATAATTCTAAAATCAGTCATCTAAAATCAAAAGTCAATCACTACTTAAAATTCTAGCTCTCTCTTTTAACTTTTAGCAATACAAAAATTTCAGATATGAAAATATTTTTATTAACATAATATGCAGCAGTACACATTTTATTAGAAACTCATGATTATTCTTTGAAGTAAATAGTATTCAAAAAAGTATTTAATTATATTTACGTCAAATAATAAATTCCAAGTATAAAATTTAGCCTTAAATAGCTATGAATTGTGTAAATACGGAAGTAACGTCTGATGCGTTTTATGGCAAGTACCGAAAATGTGATAAAGTCGTTCCAGTAAATAAAATGAAAAACTATTTGCCAATTGTCATTATGACTATTTAACACTTGTTAGATTTTATTTTAGTTTAAATTTAAAATTATTTTATTTATTTAAGTTAAAATAAATACTATAAATTTAGCTACAGTTTTTCATCTAGTCAATGCGGATGCAAACCTAACAAAAATTATTTCGTTATTAGAACAAAATCAAGTGTAATTAAAAATAATTATTACAAAAAGTACTTAAAATGTGTATTGTTTAAATTAACACTGTTTTTATTTTTTTTACTTAATTTAATGTCAATAAAAAACATATTTTAATTCGAAACTAAATACAAGTTTTAAAAAAGTAAGATTCATCATTATACCGAGTAATGACAACTATTTCAATGGCTGAGTTAGGATGGTCTTAGTTACTGGCTCGGCTCTATTTGTGATTCGCACGCTCTAGCGCTACTGTTTGATCTTGCGTAGAAGTTAGGCTTGCAGCTAGCAGCGATTTAAAACCTTTTTAATATTTATAGACTTGAGGGTGTGTCCCTGATGAATAACTCACAAAAATAAAATTTATAATTAATTGTCAACTAAAAAATAAATTACAGCAAGACTTTTCGATTTTAGCTAGGCATTTGCTTATTAATAATCATTGTAAAGATATGTGTTATATACACTTAACCGCAATTTCCTTAGAAAAAATTTCTTTAACACTTAGAATTATTTAGTTTGTAATTCTCAAGAAAGTTGATTTTGACATTTTCACAGTTGTTATTTACAGAATCAACATATTATTTCAAAATCACACAAAAGACCATATAAATTCAGTTAAATGAAATTTGTGTTATATACTCGAAGTATATACAGACAGGCAAATGTATCTTTATCAAAGCTAAATAAATAAAATTAGAACGAAAAATTGCTGGAGAATACTTGTATCTTTGGTCATAAGCATATTATTATATGTTACAAGTTTAATTATATGAAATAAACTACTCGCATGGTCTATTAAAAGCTAGAGTGCCTCACCAACAAAGAGTAACATATGACAGTTGTGCCATATAATCAGAATGTCAATCAATAGAAAACACTAAATCATACTTAAGTGTTGAAATTCTGGAAACATACAAAAAGGAAACATGATCAACAGAGAAATAAAACGATAAAATTAAAAACGGCTTAAAACCAATGCAGGTACACGACTGGAGAAAAACAACAAGAAACAAAATACAAATGGGGACTGTTAGCAGCTCTAGGTCCTTAATGGTCTAATAAAAAAAGATGGTAGAGTTAACTGCATCACGAATATATGTAATAAAATATCAAAAGCCCTCAATTCATATATTTATATATATATCTATATATATATCTATATATATATCTATATATATATATATTTGTTTTAATTTTTGTCTGTAACCATTGGAGTACTAGAATTACAAATATTCAAGATTACAGCTATGCCAGTTTCTTTTAAAATGGTTTGACTTTCATTCCAGTAGTGTTAAGTCACACTAAAGTTATACTAAAAAAAATAAACTGAAGCATTAAAAATTTTATTAAGACCATGTGCAGCTTTTTGTAATAATATATTTTAAAGAAATTTTTAGTTGAAAAAAAAAATAAAAAACTTATGAATAAAATATATTATAGAAACCATTTTTAAGATTTTTTTTAAATTAAAAATATTTTCTATAGAAATTTTGAAGGCTATAGGTACTTTAATTTGTCAATTCATATTTTCTTTGTAATGTATAACGTATACGTTTAAGTTTAAGTTTTTACGTTTAAGTTGAGGGCTAAAAGGTACCAATGCAAATATAGAATTATTATTCTTAATATATTCAGTATTAAGAAACACTAATGTTTAATCAATGTACCATGGATTTTGCACTTGTAAACGATTGATTATATCAGGGATTTCTTTTCTAAAGCATTTTAGTTAGCCTCAAGACTTTTCTTTGAAACGTATCTTAATCTTTATTAAACATTTCAGACGGTTTTTAATTTTCCAAGTTTGGTGCTATAACACAACGAACCAGTTGGCTCCAATGGATCCTTAGGATCGCTGTTTCACTTAAACCTTACTTATATTCGAACATACATATTTTTGTATATAAGAAATCCAAAAAATTAAAATAATTTCTTTCTGTTTATGACGTTTCGTTAAATTAATGCAACTAAACTAAAATGTATTTAAAATATAAATAAATAAAAGTATAGTTTAACTCGAAGTAGAAAGCGAATGCTTGCTTATACATACATATTAATCAAAAATTATATCACACTGATATAATCTTTTTAGATATAACATATAGTAGTTTGATTCTTATATTATTTTGTATGTTTTATTTAATTACTAGTCATTAATATTCACATGTCAGACAAACAAACAAAATCAGTCACATATTTTTGCAAGTTAAGTGTGAATATGTAATAACAAACACTATATACTTAAAATTGTTATAAATAATCTTACTAATTAATCAAGATGATAATAAAAGGTAACAAAAATATAAAAAATAATTTGAAAATTTACTAAAAATAACATAGTTTGAAGTACGAGTATCTTGTATCGTGCCAGCCACCAGCGCAGAAGCGAGACCAAAAGTAAACAATCTGAACAATTGAAAACGTTGTTGCTACCGTTGAATTTTTAATTTTTTTTATTTTTTTTTGGTTTGCTAAATAGAAAAAATTATGAGAACCTATTCAAAAGTTAAATAGCGGAAAGCTTGAAATAAATTTTTGGCAAATTACTCGAATGCATTGAATTATTGAGATTGAAAGAAAAAGATAAGTCATGTTTTCGCATCAGAGTGTAACGACCAGACCAAAGGTTAGCTCATACCTATTGGCACTGTAAAAGCCGCTGTAAAAATAAACAAATAAAGCAGATACAAAATCAATATAATCACACTCACATAAAAATGCGTGTTCGATGCTAAAACTATTTAAATAAATATTTACACAAAACAGTGACGTATAAGCCACTCTTTTAGTTGAGTTACTCATGAAGCCCAGCAAAAAAACCCATGACAATGGCCACATAAAGGTACCGTAATTTTAATGAAAGCCAATCATTGCAAAAAAAATCTTAAAAGCAATAAAAAATAAATTTATGAAGATTTTATTTTCAATAATATTAAAATTAATTACAATTCAATTTACTTAATAAGAAATTGATAGCATAAAATCAAAAGTGAACCCAACCTTGAAGTTTTATAGGCACTACGCAGAAGAAAACACGCACAGGTTTGAGAAAAATTACAAAAATGATTGAATTGAAAAAAAATAATGTTAAATAATTGTTAAATGATTGTATACGTACTTCCTTAATTCCAAATATATTTCAACAAATAGTCTCCGACAGGTGTGGGTATGTGTATTTGCATTACAATCGTCTCCACAACATTTTTTCTCACTGCCCACTTTTTAGGTTTCCAATATTCAAATTTTATTTGTATTGTTTTTACCGCTTGATTGCGGGTTCTAAAACTATTTTTTGTCTTTATATTCTGAAATCCAAAATATGTTAACAGTTGACGTCTCTACCCGCTAGTGTCGGACAGAAGTTAAAATACTCTGTTAGCTCTGTTAACTTTATTAACACGCAATGCCAGCTTTCAGCTCACATTTGTAATAATGTCAAAATCTTATTCAAATTAAATTTGGTTTCTGTGGATTAAAATTATATTCGTATCTAATCAGTGATCCGCACTGAAGAGGCAAACAGTCTAAAGAATATTTATTTACTTAAGAATTACTCAAGTCAAGTTTTATTATTCAATACAAGTACTTAAAATTGCCTAAAATATATTCTATTAAATTCTAGTTTTTTATTTTAATGTTTGCTTAACTTTTATTGTTAAAAATAGATGATATAATAAATTAGATTTTATTACATGAAACATCAAAATACCGAAAAGAACATTTGAACAAAGCTAAAAATAATTAAAAACAAATTTTTATAGTATATAAAAAATATATT
Organism: Teleopsis dalmanni; assembly: GCF_002237135.1. Classification (NCBI taxonomy): domain Eukaryota; kingdom Metazoa; phylum Arthropoda; class Insecta; order Diptera; family Diopsidae; genus Teleopsis; species Teleopsis dalmanni. The sequence goes on along the minus strand of NC_051846.1, from coordinate 54,332,874 downwards.
TTATTTATTTACATTAACATAATTACTATAAATGCTATAAACAAATGAAGCTTCTGTTTTAACTAGAAAATATTTTATTAGTTCTTAGTAAATATTAGACTGTATTAATGTACAAATTATATTTTGCAATCAACCAAACCATAATAAAGTATAGGTATAACCTTCAGAATACCTTGAAGATGTTGTGAATATTCACAATTATCAACTACAAATGACTAATAAGGGCACACTTATACAAGTTGGTTGGTTAGATTAGAATGAAGTTATGGTTTTGTATACCAAACCCTACTAGAGTTGAAATAATGGTCCGTTGAGATCCCTACACCTGAAGCATCCCCAACATGATCACAGTAGACAGCATACAATTGATGTTGAAAGGAAGCACTCCCTCATTTGAGTAAAGAACACCAAGAACTACTGATTTACTATTGGCCAAAGAGAGGCCTCATTGTCTTCAGAGTCACAACCATGACAAAAGTCATTATATGTAAAATAGAGCGAGTCTTATAACACGTCTTTCTAGTATACAGTAACCTGTCAGCATAGGTGTCATAGTGCTGAGCAGGTTCCATTTCATAAAATCAGCTTTCTGTTCTGTTATTTATTCACTTTGGACCAAGCTATTTTTCAGTTCAAACAAGTATTTTCATCTACCCAGGTGTTTTTAGTTTATTTTAGATAGCTATTGAAAGTAGTATTCCATTAACCGAGAAATGAATTTCAAAAAGCAAAGTACCTATTTGGGCAAGCTTGTTTACCCTGCATTTATCCGACATGTCTCTGTGTCTGGATACTCATTTGAGTTGGAGACTGACTGGCCTAGTTAGCTCATTAAGAGAGACCCAACATTCTTAACTTATTAATGATGTAGCTATAGCAGTTACCATAGTTACAGATTTCAGCAATTTGCGGAATAATGAATTGACATTTCTTCTATCTGATAGAAGCTGTTTTCAGCTAAATACTTTAAATATATACTTAAACAAAAGCTACAGCAAAACTTAGAACCTCTTATCTATAAAAGAATGTGAATATAGTATATAACATACTAAAATAATTGATCCCTCCCTCTTGATATTCATTTTTTTTCAAAAGTATTTCAAGAGAATAGTTTTAAATATTTTCATCTTAATCTTTAATATCTGAAAATTTTCTCTTCCCTTTTATCACAGATAACATGATATAGTTTTAAAGTCGGTTTTGTTTTTTCAGAATTTTTATTTCGATCGTTGTTTTTTGTATATTTCTATATGTATTTCGGCAAATTCGCTTTTGCCTTCACCAGGAGAACTCCTAATAGGTATATATGATATAGTTGTGTGAATCATAACCGTAACGCCTCTAAATATTTATACTATGACATCTCCATTATTGAATTACTGCATTAACAAAAAAAAAAAAAATTAAAGATAAAAGATAAAATTAAAATTAAAATACATTATTGCTGGAGGCATAAATTACTTTCAAAAATACTTTAATGTTACAAAATCCTTTTCATCGACGGATTTATCCGACAGCAAAATAACTTAATAAGTTGAGGGTTTAAAAATTTCAGAAAATATTGTGTAAAAATTTATTAAATTTAATAATATTAAACAAAATAATATTAAATAATTATTATTCAAACATTAAAAGAAAGAAGTGGAACGTTAAATAATATTTTCGGTTTCAATTGTGTGAACAAAAAGATTTCATCATTTTGGATTTGGGAGTTTTGGTAAAATGCTGAAGACACACTTTATTATTTAAACTGAAGTAACCACAATGGCACATATGCAATTATTATCAGTATTCTGCACTGCAAATGTTAACAAAATGTGTGTTAATATATGTGTATGTTAAAATGTATGCACTTAACATATAAATAACATATGAAACGAAAAAGAAAATAAAATAAAGAAGTTGGTGGATGGCAAAAAAGCAAATGTTGCGGCTGCATATACTGCGTTAGAGGTTTGCTTGCAAGTTCGTTGCTTAAGTCTTTCGTTGTATTTTGACAGCAGCAAAATCGCTTTCTGTTAAATGTAATATAAGAAATCGAAAGTAATGTTTGCATGAATTTCTTCTTTTTGTTTGAGGCAATAACAGTGAAATTGAAACTTTTAACACTTTTAATGCAGTTTGCAGGCGATTTGTTCGTGATTATGCCATGACCTTGGCTTACTGATTTACTGTTGTGAGTTTATGGTCTAAAAAGTTTATAAGCGAATCAATGTGTTTTGAATTTTTATAATATTTTTTATTTTGTCTAACAGATGACAATTTAATAAGATTATAAATTGGCTTTAGTTATTGTAATGATGTATTTGTGCTGCGAATTTATTTATGTTAAATAAGACTGTAAGACTGTATAAAACTGCTAATTAAAAGAACTCTTAATATATTGATATACTCTTGTATTGTATAACTGTTAATATGTTTACTTATTGTATAATAACATAGCATATCCTTATACTCTTTTATATACTGCAGAAATAAGTTCGAATTTAAAATATATATATAAATTTTATTATAGTTGCCTTAAGAAAGAAATTATTTCAGTGTATTTATTAAAAACAATTTAATTGAATGTGACGTCAGTTAGCAACACATTACCGGCAAATCAATGTACAAGTACAACTACAAGTGCAAGTGTGGCTGCGTTCGGTAAAGATTAAAATATGAAATACAATTTTCTTTGCAATTTTCACATGCAAACCAATTTGTCTTACTCATCGCCTCTGGTACTTCCAGTGTGAACAGGCAGAGATAGGTCTGGTATCTTGCTGCTAAAGAAAAACAAAGTTT
>NC_051846.1:54314752-54329987 GCF_002237135.1 Teleopsis dalmanni | reverse complement strand
AAAAGTTGAGCATTTACCAAATCAAGGTAAAAAATAAAACAAAATAAATAACAAAACTAAAGACTCAGAAATTCTAGATTTTTACGTGGTTCAATATAGGAACATCAACAACAGCCTCAAAAGCAACAACGCAACGCATTAAACTTAAAACGTTCAATTCTGATAATAACGTTATTGGATGCATTCTTTTGTCTCATAATATAGCTGCTGCTGCTGCTTCTGCTGCTAGTGCTGCTGTGTTGTGCTGTTGCTGTTGTTAGTGTTGCTGTTGCTGAAGGAAGAATATTTGAAGCAAGTCCCTGGTTCAATTTTGCCACCGTAGTTGCCACCACGCTCAGTTGCATTCTAAATATTGAACAAAAACATAAAAACAACAAATAAAACAAAAATAAAGAGCGCAACTGCAGACAACAAACAGCAAACAGCAAACAACAACTTGTTGCAAAGCAGAGAGACATTATAAATAACAACAATAATAATGATCTATAAAATAATGCTAACGATTATAATGACAATGATGATGGCGAAGACGAAGACGAAAACGATGAAGATGATGACGATTCTTATGCTTTTAAGCTGTTGCTGTTGCTGATGCTGTTGATGATCATGATGATGCTGTGCGGCCTTTTGCCAATCATGCTGATGTTGTTGCGTCTTCATTGCCTTAAAGCTAAGTCTCACAGTTCAAATTTTGCCTTCTAAACGAGCGGCCAAAGACCAAAGCGCTTCTGCTTTTCTTAAACGAATCCTAAAAATTATTTATTAACGTTGTAGAAATCCGCCAAACAGGTTAAATTACGAAAACTACAACAGTAAAACAACATCAATAACAACAACAACAACGATAACAACAACAATAAGTATAACAACAACAAATACAAAATGATAATGAAAGGCAAACAAGAAGGGCCAACAAAATTCCAAAAAAGACAATGACTTCTTTTCGACTTTTTCTTGGGATAACAATGTTGTATGTTGGAATTCAATTTAATTTTTTATCTTTTATCATACTTTTAAAATTTAAAAATAAAAATTATTTTCACATTTTGATATTTTTAATATTATATATTAATATATACATATAATATACATATATTAGATAGATCTGCCTACTTGTCGTATGAGTGATTATTAAGTTTTAAAAAGCTTAATGAAAAGGAATTATAAGTAAGATGACTAATAAAAAAAATAACTTTTAAATAAAATTTGATTTTATATAGATATATGTATATAGCATTCAATCTTATTTTGTTATCCAGACCTCCAATCACTGGTTGAGCTCAATAGTCTGTAGTTGTAAGAATGAAGCTCTGTTGTTATCATGGGCCGTTTCTGTGATTGCAAGCCCATGCCTTCAGTATGTTGCCGGCATATCTTTCACTAGTGAAAGTTACATTCAATATCTTAAGCAAACACAATGAACTCTCACATCCATCCTCTGAGTGTATCAATTTCGTCGCAGGTATCTCGTCTCTCCGCAAATATATATTGGAGTTATATATTCGATTCAATATCTCTGTTTGTGCGTTTGTGTAGAACGATTTATCTGTGTCTTAAAATTGGCTTAAGTTTTAGCTATTATGTTTTTTTTTCCTTCAAACTAGTATTCTTGTTTTAATCTATTATTGTTATTAGTCTACTATTACTACTATTATATACATATCATTATTATCGCAAAAAATAGCAGCTGGGAGCTTTATTTAGGCATGAGTGTATACTGCTCTTTATTTCGGGAGGCTTTTGAGAATTAAGTTTAAGGTTTGAAGAAGAACATTTTAATTTGAAAATCCATTGTTTCTAGAGTAAAATTATCTAAAGTATTTCAATTGGGGTTTGAATCTTAAAACCTCCGCTTACATATGCCACTGAGCTTGGAGAATGTAGTACATGCTATTCAAATTATTAGCAACATTGTAATTCGTAAAATGTTGTGACACGATTTGTGACATTATGGCTTCTCTCGGTAAAAGAGCAGTTTTTCTTTTAATTTCAGGTGTTTTTTCATAACATTTTTCTTCTTAAAACACCTTGCTCCTAGGTAAAGTTCAACTTTGTTCTTAAATCTTCGAATTTCTTATACGGTCCATTGTATGTGCCGAATAGACGTAAGTGGATTTTTAGGATCGTCAGCATAACCTAATATAAATTATATAGTAGTTATTTAATCTTAAATGAAGGTTCTATAAACAATATAGGAGAATTGAACACAGATTTAGTTGGATTAGTTTTGTTCTGTGTTTCTTATACGATTTAACTTAAATAGAAAGAGGATGTATAAGTAAGTTAGCATTCATTTGACTCTTCCGCCGTGTATCTTACTGCTTACCAGTCACTGGCATATTCCTTGATTGTATTTTGGTTATTTTATATCCAATTCAGATGTCCATTGTTCATTTAAGAAATAAAATGCAGATATCAATAGTAGTCATTTATCATCAATATAGTAAATATATATATAATATTAATGTTTTTGAGTTTCTTATAAAAATTAATATAGCTTGTTGTGATTTATATTTTTTAATTTAAAATTGAAATGTATATGTCAATTACTCAAACAATATCTTAGTTAACCAAATATTTAATTATGCTAAGGTTAGTTGAGTATTTTTACTATCTACTAACTGCGAGGTTTCTTCATAACCTCTCTCTACGCCTTGACTGAATTATTGTTTATGACTTCATCAGACTAAGCAATGATTGACCTCAGATCTGCATACCTCCCCGAGGAGCCTGTAACCATTCTGAGATTCGATAACCAAATATTTGTTAATATTTATTAATAACCGTAACAATAAATAAAAATATTTTATTATTTAATATAAAATTTACGATCATATGTATATTTAAAAATTTATATATACATATTTACTCACAATTTTTTTTATCAAAGTAAATGAAGTTAGTAAGAAGTACAAAGTATTAAAATATTCTTTTTACATAGAAAATAATAAAATTTAATACACATAATTCACATACAACGAAACTCTTTAAATTTTCTTCATATACGAACAAAAAAAAAACAGAATAAATCGATTAGTTTGGAAGATCAACAAAAATTTCAAAAGCAACAAAACCACAAAATAAGGTTGATAAGACGTCGGAGTCGACGTTAGCATTAATATTAACGTTCACAGCCAAAAAGCCTAAGCAACAGTCGTCGCAGTCAACGTCGCAGTAATTTTATACTGATGTCGACGTTAGCTTAAGCATCATTTTTTGCTAGCAGCGCCACCCATATTTTGCCCAACTCTCACATCACATCACATACCAAGCACCAAAACACACTATTGTAAAGCGCCAATTATTTTCCATGCGGCTTTTAGCTGATCATGATCAGAGCATGCTGACACCCGCCACCCCCAATGTTACTGCATCCAAGCACTGGCACATTTAATGAACGAACTATACGATCATCAGAACAACCGAACAACCGAACATTTACGAACGAACAAAAATAATATAATCGTACGTCGACAAAGTTGTGAATGAAATGACTTTAGACCTCTCTGGAATGTGGAATGTAGTGTGAGACAAAACAACGCAGTAATTTAGTTCAAGCCAAACGTAGATTGAATAAGTTATAAATGTATGGCGCTAGTAGTAGTGGTGGAGATAGTGTGCCAGCCGTCGTAACCAACAACAATAATAACAATAGCAAGAGTGGCAACAGTTTGTTTGCATGTGTAAAAGCTCACACGTTTATCTCTTTCAAGTGTCGTACGTATATGTAATGTTTAGCATTGATTGCATATGTAGTTCGTTATCTATACATGGACGTACGGAGAGAATAAATGTGTTTAGGAAGGTTTGAGATTTTTATTATTGGTTTTGTGCTCAATATCTCTTACTGCAAAGTCCAAAAGTGTATTTTTATAATACGTTTGCTATTCTTATTTAGAATTTGATTGTATTAATTTTTGTTATTTCGTAGGTATTGGTGAGATGCTTTGCTAGTTTTTGTCGTTTTATTGTGCAAATAAACCAAAAAAAATTGTATAAAACTTTGGCTAGGGGTAAATACAGCAAGAGGGTGCTTTAAAATAATAATGGCGGCATTGAAATACCCTTTTCGTGTGAAAATTTTAATAAATTTTTTTTTATATATTAAAAAATTGCGATATATTAAATATTTCTAATAAAATTTTTTTTTAAATATTTAAATCTTATAAAAAATATACAAAAAATAATTTTTTTTAATGTTTAATTCTGTAATTTTCAGCACAAAATCCTTAAAGAAATTCATTGTTAGAAATTTTACTATTAGCAAAAATTTTTTTATCATTATTTTATCATAAATTGTTTAAGAAAAATGTTTCTATCTGTTTTAAATCTTTAAAAAATATACTTTTTATGTATAAAACTTTTTTATTTAAAATATAAAAGCAAATTAACCAATTAAACTGAGGTCCTTTATCGGCATAACTGTAGTTATAATCTAATAATGGATTATTTTTTCTTTTAAGTCTTGAAATATACAAATAAATAAATAAAGTGGGAAATTATTTTATTTTGTTGTGGATTTTACTTCCCAAAAAGTTTTTAATTAAAATTTATAAAAAGGACTTAAGTAAAATATGAAAGGTATTTTTTAATAAATAATTTAAAATTTTATGAATAAAATAGTTTTTAGAAATTTAAAAAACATTCTATTAAAATGTAATTCAAATGCATAGACTTTTGGATCCTTTATAACATAATTTATGTTAACACGTAGTTACTGTACCTATACCATAAAACTTTTTACGAATATACTAATATATAGTAAAATATAAAATAATTTATCAATTAATATTAATTAATTTATTTTTGTATATTAATATATTGTATATTAACTTCTGTTAATAATCCTAAAATTCATCACTTATTCATAATGGTAATATTATTAAAAATATTTCTGTCTGACGGTGTTTCTAGGAATAAAATCTATTAAAACGTGATTCAAACGCATAGAATATGGTTACTGTATATCATATATTTTTTAACGAATATAATAATATATAGTAAAATATATAATAATATATGAATAATTATATGTATACAGATAATTAGAATCTAATTTTATTAACGCATATTATTATTAATAACATTATTTTAGTATATTAATGTATTGCGTATTATCTTCTGTTAATAATCGTAAAATTCATCAGTTATTCATAATGATAATATTATTAAAAATATTTCTGTCTGACGGTGTTTCTAGGAATAAACAACGTTTTTAAATAAAAATTTTAATTCTAAATTAATTAAATCTTCTAAAAGTTAAAAGTTAACTAAATCAAACTAAATTTTAATTCAAAACTAAAGTCATCAGAAGATATATGGAAGTATTTATAGTGAAGTAGTTAGTAGTTTACAATTTTCTTAATATGACCTACTTCATCTGTTTAACTTCATTTTAAAGACCAAATGACCAGAATAACACAATGAGCTATATTTGAAACAATGGTTAATAGCTCGCTTCTCCTTTGCAACCTTAATGGTATCATATTAGGAAGTAGATATCTTCGAGTGAAAGTGTTGAACTTTGTACGTGTCCACAACCGCCCTATTAAACTTACTTAATTTATTATTAGTTGATTTTCTTTTAGTTTAATATATGATACAGATAATTTTATATAAAATTTCTTATTTATATTAACTAATCTCGTATCAATCATCTATAGGTGTACGAATTTTTATTAAGTGAACATGATAAATAAATTCTTTAAACAATATTTTTAAAACTTCTTTATCTCAAATTTATTTAAGCATATTTTTTTCGTGGTATATGATTTTATTTTTATTTTTTTTCTATATGATTTTATTTTATAAACTGAAACGCATATAGAAGTATTCTTTATATATGTTGCAATCCTGGAATTAAGTAAAAAAAGTACTATAAAATCTATAAAGATTTCTTTAATATAGTTTTCATAATACCAATCTATGATTTAAATTTTTTACTGATTCTCTCATCAGTTGATCGACACTTTTTAGCAAAAAGTTTACTAAAACTAAATTAGTTTACTTGTTTTAATACTACTTCGTTTATATATAATTTCTTAATTTCTAAGAAAAAAGTAAAATAAATTTTAAAGGTTTGGAAAAATTCTCTTCTCTCTAATTGATCGTTTATCTAGAAGATATTCTTAATTATCCTTAAAAAATTCATTCGAAAACCTTTTTATTATTAAGAAAACAACCACCAATTTTAGGTGGTAGTTTTTTCATTTTCGATTTGTAAGGATAATAAATTATTTTTTATTTTAAGGACAATTTTTTTCAGGTACGTATGTCATTTTTAAAATACTACTCTTCATTAAATTAATAAGCAAAAACATAATCAAGCAGTTTCATTATACGTTCATCACATTTAAATGGATCGATATTTCAAATATTGTTCAAAAGACTATATCATAAATAACTCAAAATACACTAAAATATATTTTAATTCAATTTATTATATAATAATAGAATTTAATATAAGAAATATTATAATAACATTATTCATATTATTAATCAACCACTTATTGTTCAAGAATGTGGATTTTGTCTTGACTAAAAGTGTAAGGCTAAACAGAAAAATCAGTTCAGTTATTTTAGTAAGATTATATTTAAACTAATCGATTTGTTAAATCCATATATCATATTGAACATATTAATATATCATATATACCTTATATGTTTTGAATCGACTCCTCTTCTTTATTCATTAACTCGATTGTGAATTTTGATAATTATTCCTTGAATTTCCATTGCAACTGTGTTAATATTACGTTCTCATAAGTTCTTTAACAGTAACGCCTTTTATTTTAATATGAAACTGAATAATTTCAAACGTATATATGACACATATATTGAAATTTATTTAAAATTAATTAAAAATATAACAATCAACATACATTATCTATAAATTTTCTAGATTTTTCTGTATATATTCAGTTTTTTGTTCTTAATGAATATATAATCTAATTCTATAATAGTTTATAATAACTGAACTCAGAGCGCAATGAAGGATAGTATATTAATTAATATAATATATGTCACTTGCAGTCTTGAAATAATAATAATTAAATAGTATCTAAATCATTTTAACCTAATAAACTCTATCAATGGACAGGATCAAAATTTCTCAAAGAACAGAATTAATAAGTTTTCAGTGAATTTATGTCATTATAATGATATTCATTGTCAATTAAATTGATTAAAAATTTAATGATCATGAAACTTTTGAATGAATTACAAATTATATGATGTTAAATAATTATATAATTTTTATCATATTAGTATGTTATCAGATATGATAACATACCTGTTGAATGTAAGTAGGTATGAACCTGAAACTCATAATATATTCAATTTCAATTATTATGTATCAAATTTAAGGTATGATGTTGTCTGATTCTCTCGGTGTTTAACAAAAGTCATAGCTTATTTTTAACCTTATCTTTGTATTGTTTTCAGCTTTCTTACCCATAACGCTTGATATAACGCTTGATTCCGGTCTATAGTGGGATTTTTTGTAACAATGAACTTTATTCCCAGTCTAAACCTATAGTATTAATAAAAATAGATTTTTGTTGGGTAATTCATTGTTTATCTTGTTCCTTGTTTCGAAATTCTTATATTTTGTCCTTATTGTTACATTAACTAAATTATTGTAATTAAGATTATTCATCGACAGGCCCATTTACTCCAGAAAATAAAGTTTGAAGGAAATCAATTGTTACTTAATAATACTGAAAATAATTTTTTATTTTTCTAATGGAATAGATTGTTTTCTCAACACTAATTAACTATTTAAAAGCTGTTTCTTGAAATTATATCAAATTTGAATCTAAGTATTTCAATAATAAAATTTTTTTTGGATTATTTGCTTACAGACATTTTTGAAAAAGTGTTGAAAACTTATTTCCAAAATTGGAAATTAGAAATATGTATTTACTAAACAATATTTTATTACATATGTATAAAATATCAAACAAAATGTGAAATGGATGTAGTAAGGATTCAAAGGATATCAAACAAAATGTGAAATAAAGCCAAATATAAAATATGCTACATCCATATTTTATATAAGGAAAAAATTGCAAAATTACAATATTGAAATTAATTAAAATACAATATGTTATATAATGAAACAATCGAATATAAGTCAGTATTCGGTAATATTATATGCATAATTTTTTTTTTTTTAAGTAATAAAGAAGTAGTTACCAGTTAACAGTTTAACATTTTTAAATTTTTTAATTTTTTGCAGTGTTACCAAATTAAAAAAATTCTTATTTCACCAGTTTTTTAAATAAATTTGTGGGCCGATTTCATTGTATTAAAACTAAAATAGTAAAATGACGAAACAAAGTACTATATAATAATAGTATATTTATTATAACAAAACTATTAAAACATTGTGTCAACATATTTCGTATTCTTTATTAAAATAATATCAGAAAAACACATGACTATTTAATTAACTATTAACTATATAGGTATATATATTTAAATTTATTTTTATTTAGAAGAAAATCTTATATAATTCAAAGATTTATAAAGTCAAATTGAATATTATTGAATAATACCTTTCAAAATCGTTTAAAATAGAAAGTATCAAAAACTAGAACATATACCTATTCAGGCTTTTCGTAATATATTATGTTAAATCGATTAGAAACTCAAATTAAAACAGGAGAGTGATAGTAATTATACTATAGTAAAGACCCAATCCTTCTATTAGAAGTTCTATCGATATTATCTTTAACTTCCAAATTTATTAGACAAATCCTTGCATTTGATTTCTACGAATGCAGACGCGTATATATTTTTCCATATTTGTGAAATTAAAGACCAAATAATTTAAATATATTGTCAATTTTGTCAAAAAGAAACATGTTTCTAAAACATGTTACATGATTTATAATTTTTATATTGATTTGTGACCACATTTACGACTATTATTGATAAGTTAATAAATTATTATTAAAGACAAGATGCGCTAAGTCTGAAAATGTATCTATTGGATATACTTTTGCTTTTTAACTCTGTTAGGACTTTTAATAAATTTTAGGATGGCCTAGAATTTATTGTTTCAGAGTTTACAAAGAGGCATAATAGGGTCATGTATTACAATCTCCACTTGTTTTATCAAAAACTATCACCAGAGTAATAGATTGCCTGTCGATTTTCATAACAAAATTAAAAAAATACCCGGCGATCCTTAAAAATGATATCAGTTACTCATTTCTTCTCTCCTCCTCACCTCCTTTCTCATTGCATTTTTGTTTTCCCTCTAAAGAATCTACAAAGTTGTATAATGTTATCTTTAGCTGTTATTGAACTTCTTGAGACAGTGCCAAGTTTTTGCGCTGATTTCATCTCTAGTAGAAACTTTGTATCTACCATCGTAACCTGCAGAGTTATCTGAGTAGTGAAGATTTCTCTGCTAAGACCAGGTCGATCACAAAGAATTTGCTTAAATATGAATGTAAGTCCTTGAGGTCCATTTTATATTACCGACTCTTTATATATCTTCGAAAAACTCAACACATTTTAATAAAACTTCAATTTGGAGTAAACTGTGTAGTAAACTGATAAAGTTCTTCAGTTATACTCAGCTTAGCGGAAGTGACTTTTCTGATATTCTTTATGCTGAGATAAGGAAATGTTTTACTTGTCGTTGGTATAAATTATTAAGTTAGTGACTTCTTTTTTTGTTGTTTTATGATAACACTATTTAAATGAGTTTGTGAGATTCAAGAAAACCTCAGAATTATGAGACAAGATAAAGTTTATGCTTGTCCTCCTTTAAGCTGGATAGTCAGCCATTTCTATAATCTCGTGTCATACATATCTACAGTTATAATAATAATATAGTTCTGTGCATTAGAAAATAAAATAAAAATATGCTGTTCATGTTAACGTTATATATAGAATCTATTAAAACTGCTTACATTGATTTATTTTAACTGGTTGTAAAAAAATACGTATGTGGAAGATTTTGGAACATTCGCAATTTTGATTTACTTATTGTAAAAAGAAAAAATTATAAAACAATTTAACTTGCAAATAAAAATAATTTGGCGAACGTATGTATATAATTGGAATTATCATTAGAGAGATTTTCACAAATATGTTTAACAAAACAAATGGCAGCAAAATTTCTTTGGAAAATTTTTTTGTTATACAAATTCTGCTGAAATATAACATTACTTTCACGAGTCTATCATCTTTTTACTTTCCAAACATATTATTATTATTGTGAAAAAGGGATAGTACACTGAGACCTAAAAGATCTATTATGCTCCTTAGTCGGATTAGAGTATTTTTCCAAAAGATCTATTATTCTCCTTAGTCGGTTTAGAGTGTTTCTTTAATAAAAGATAGTATAGGGCTTATCTTTCCTAGTACTGAATCTCTTTATTCCATGAAATACCCTCCAAAGTCCTTAATGAAAGACAGTATAGGATCTATATTTTCTAGTCTTGAATCCTTATGTTCAATGAAATACCATCCAAGGTGTTTTGGGCACTCCTCTAGCATATTGTCTGCAGTTTCTCTCTCTTCTCTACAGTATCTGCAGTCTGAGTTGGATTAGATTCCTAATTTTGTTAGATGATTATTCACTCCAAACATAACATCCTGTAACTATTTTTTTCTATTTCTCAAACTCAGAGATACACTCAAAGAACAACAGGATTTAACAATTAAGGACGTTAAGACAAAATTGCACAACTAGTTCAAAATCTAAAAAGGCACTCCAATCGTGTTTCTCAAACTAGAAACTATGGTAGCATAAAAGTATAATATTAAAAGGGGCCTAATTTGCAGGGGATGAAATAATCATAATAAAGTAAACGTGTTCATTTAAAAAAAAAAACTAAAAATTCTCATTATTTTTTTAATTGAAGGATTTATAAATATTTATAAAATTAGCATTCATTTGAATTATATTTATTAAAATACATATTTATTTAATTAAAAATTTTTTTCTTCATTTATAGAACTGTTAAAATATCTTCACTGTGCACATTTAACTTTTTCCTTTCTTTTAATTTTATCCTCCACCTTACAAAAGTTCCTTTCAACAGAGCTATGCATTAGCATTAAAGATTTTTCAGTTTCTGTATTAACAGGATATGAGGCTTGTTTTGTGTCTGGTTTTTTTTTTTTTTGGTTGTTCATAATGGCAGAAATAATTCCAGGAAAATTAAAAGTTTTTGTTAAGCATCGAAATTATTTTAAAATCCCTTCTTCCTGCGCACATGAAATAAAAATCTTTATGGTATGTGCGTATGTGCAGTATACAATGTGGTTCTTCAGGTTTTCTGTTTTTTTAGATTTATTTGGCTGAAAGTGCATCTAAATCGAGATTCTTTCCATAAACAATATCAGCAAATATATAAAATACTCAAAGAAATTAAAAATAAAAAAAAAAAAACATACATCGAAACTATATTCAAAAACGGCAAACAGCAAACGCGCCAAATATTGTAGTAAATTTGTATATGGGAGTGTGAATACTTACCCACTGGCTGCATTCCATGCGTATTTAGTCGAACTTTGTTAAAGCACGGCAAAAGCAAGCAAAACTAATATGTATGGTATCGTACATGCCATATCTAGTGCTTATTCCGCTTATTCTGCACATGTGCATGTATTTGTACTAACGAGGACAATAAACTCGATGATTTTTGTAAATTTTGCAGATTTTACCTACTTACTGCTTTAGCTGCGACCCGGAGTAGCTCGATGTGGCAAAGTTATTAGTATTGCGGCGGCTACTTATATAATTCGTTCAGCTCGTTTTGGATTTGCATTTATAATTTTGCTACTTCATTCACTTAAATCTGTTATAAGTTGCGGTCTTGGATACCATATAATACTACTAGATTCATATATATAAAAATATTGTTTCTAATATCTTCTAGTATATTCTTAAGAACTCTAAATCTAACTTATTGTTTATTAGAAATAGCTTGCGCCACAACACCTTTGTGGAGCAATAAGCAAGCAAGCTTTGTATACTCGTATTCTTTTAAAATATATTACTAGCGATCAAGTGGAAGGAAGGGGAATGAACGTTTATAGTTGCCGTACAGCATACATATTTGCCGGTGGAAACTTATTACTGCATTCCAAATTAAAAATGCTTAAAAACAAAACTCTTAAATCACTGCTTCATCTTTTATGCAATTAATGAAGAGAACTAAATGTGAGAAAAAAAAAAATACAGAAAATAAGCACTATATGGGCGAATTTACAAAATGACTTAAAAATCCATTCCTCCTCGATCATTGGAATTGGAATTTAGCTTTCTCTTTTCATTGAGTTTTGTTTGCCAAGCAAAGCAAACTTCAAACGTGTGGCATTTTTACTTTACTTCTCGCATTCGTTACTTTCCTTATGCCAAGATACTCTGCGATGTTGATGATGACTTTTACAAAATTCCTCAAGAATTTAGATACGTGCATTAAGCCACATTAATGTATGTATAAAATATAAAAGAACTAACAAACAAATAGATAGACAGACAGACAGACATTTAGACGGACAAACCGAAAGACTGTTAAACAAGCAAACAAACAGACAGACAGACAGCCAGCCAAACAAACAAACAAACAAAGAAACAAACAAAAAAATGTGCAATATAAATGAACAGGCGGACAGACGGATAAACACAAAAGATACGACAAGTATCTGAAATGAAATGAAAATAAAAGAAATGGAAGAAAACAGAAACGAAGTTTCTCACGTTCCTCTTCCTAAATTCTTGGAATTGCAGTACATTAAAAAGAGGTCTCTGCTGGCTTGTTTATGCCTCTGACCGACGGAGCAAATAAAACGATTGTTGGTGAAATATCCATATTCCCCTTTTCCATCGATATTGAACCTATAGACTTAATACATAAATTGAATGCACTGTGAAAAATATTTTATAAATATTCTTTAGAATATTTCAGATATATTTCATTTCTTCTTGGAAAAAAGGATATATAATAAATTTCTAATTGGTAAATAATAAATTGGTGAAAATTTTCTTACGTCTTACAAAATATAACTAATTTTGAAATACTTATCATATACATATGTTATCTTAAATGATTTAGAAAAATTATTTAATGAATAAGTAAAACACACATTTAATTAAAGATTAAATTATTCAAGATTCTTTACAATAATATGTACTAACAAAGAGAAATGTGCTAAGGGGTAAATAATTTGAAGATTTGAAACCGAGTCCTGAAGGAAATAAAGCAAAAAGATCTATATATAACAAAAATATTACAGCACCAAGTAACTGGGAATAACGTTTGATATGCGGTTCACTTGGCACAAGCACAGACAAGACAAAATAAGTAGATATACGAAAGCTTTGCAGTGCTTACGGTCACTTTTTAAACAGAATAACCTTAGCGCTAAGAACATAAAGTTGATCTACAGCCAGATGATCAGACCGGCTCTTCTCTACGGGTGTGTCGCGTATAGCAAAGCTACCAATTCTACTATTCAGAAGCTACAAGTGGCTCAAAGTCAAGTGGTCCAAAGACTTTTCAAAGTACATCCACTCGAATAACATGCTGAGAAACCTCAGAATAGACCCAGTCAAAAAATACATAAGGGACAGAGCTTTGAAATTATACGCGAAAACTGACTGGCTACCCTACATAGCGCTATCTAATCTTAGAGTAATCACTCTTCACATTGTGAGGTACGCAGATCTTAGATCAATCACTGAATAATCACGAAGATTATCAGGATTACTGAAATTAGTCTGTAAGATGAGTGGGACTCTGTAGAAACCCCTCAGCTAAGAAAGAGTAAAAGTACTTAATTGCACTTACCTCAACATAAGACATAAACCAATGATTCAAGTATTTAGTAGGTATATTCTCTAATACAAATGATCCATAGCTAGACATTAAAAGCTGCATAACTATAGCTAATAAAACTTAGTTTACGCAATGTAATCTATTTATATTGTATCTTGTAGAAAGTAATACTAATTTCCAAAAAATAAATAAAACGCTATCCACATCCATTTCTAATACATAAATACAGTTGTGAGGTTTAGACATTTAAGATTTAAGATTGCAATTACCAAAACTATAACTTTTCAATTCCGAATATAATACCTTTAAAAATTCGTAACTTTCCAACTACGGAATTATGATTCGTATTGACAAAGCACAAGTACAACAAAAAAGAGTACTTGGGTACATTACCCAAAAAAAAAAAACAAATAAATGGATCATTAGAAATCATTAGAAATTTAGTAAATAAAATGGTTCCAGAGCATAAAAAAGAACAAGGAATCAATAGCTAGACACAGCATAAACGGATTTAAGAATCATGAGAATTTTAAATAACATAATCAGGACTGTCAACCCATACATTAAAGCAGCACTATGAAATTTTAATAAAGGACAATGCTAGAAATGCAAAAATGTGGCAATCAATATGTTGTTGCATATCTTTTGTTATCCAGTATGGCCTGAAGACAATTTGGAACTGATTTTACCAAGTTTTGGCACACTTTTGGCTTTATTGAGTATCATGCTCCGACTAAAACCTCCTTTAGCTGTACTATTGAATTAGATTTTTTTTTATACATTCTCCTATTAACTCTCAAAATAGAAGAAAAAAAAACGAGCTCACTAGTTCCCATTGAGAGCAAAGCGAGGTTTTTAAGCTATTATTTTACGTTCTCTTACTTAAGCATTCCAATATGAGATCTTATGAGGATAACCTTCTGTTTCTAGTACTCGAATAGCTTGTGGCAATTCACACGTAGTAGAGTGAATGACATGCAACAAAAAAATTACGGTTGATAGATGTAATTCTCAATTATTTTGCTAATGTTTTCGTTTGTCACATGGTCAGTCTAAAATATATTTATTAAACCACATTAACATCACTTTATACAAGTTTTGTTTTTATTTATCACTGCACCTTTAAGTGGTCATGCTTCTTTTCCGAATAATAATTTGGACATTTGATATATCGTATACATGATTTTGAAATTCTCATTTAACTAAGACTTTTAAACAAAGATTATCTAGCTATATTGATTTGTTATCTTCTCTCTTTACGGGAACTCCATGCATGATTTAACTAGCAGTCCAATTATTTAAAGCATTCTACATGTTGAATTGATCAATATCGGAATACCGGAATACTCATGTTTTATGTTGAAAACTATCAAGTCCTTTGCTTTGGCAACATATATATTTAATGATTGGTTAACTCATTGATCTAGTTA
>NC_051846.1:54160048-54314652 GCF_002237135.1 Teleopsis dalmanni | reverse complement strand
CTTTTAAATGGTATATTTGTATAATAAAATACTAATAAATGACTTTCGAATTAAACTATGAAATGTAGCTTTACTTTCTATATGCGTCATGTATACTTGATAGTGGTTGCTAGTGTTATTTTTCTAATCATCCCTCAAGTCATTCTCTAACAAATTGGAGTAAATGTGCTCAATGACATTTTGTGTATTTGTCTTGAAGAATAGATACGTCCATGATAAAAGTAACTTAAGAAATATTGAACATTAAGACCTTCTAAAAAATCTACTAATTTCAATATTTCTATTAATTTATTTAGAATATTAAGAATTTAGAATATTATTATTAACAAATTTAATAAAAAAAAAGAATAACAACGCATATATAAATTTACTATTAAAATCAAACGTTATTACATTTTTAAAATTTCACTCAACAAATTCTATATAAAAGCAACTGAATATATTTGTAAACTATAAGTCACCCTATATTAAAAACATAGAAATTGTGTTTGTGTATACAATACGAAATATCTCATTACTTTTACATAATTTCCCCTGTTATTATCAATATTACTCATAGTTCGAAATTAAGAGTAGATTTAGTTATTTAATACAATAACCACTAATATAATTTATCTTAATTATTATTAACATTTTTATGCAAATAACATTGGAGAAGTTAAAATGGTTTTGATCTATGCTAAATAGCTTTAAAATTAATGAGATAATTTTTTTCAATGGGCGTTATTTGTAAAATTATTTCTGTAAGAAGTAATGTTATGTTATGTTTCATAACTTGACTCATATTTAAGTTACAACTTTTTTTATTTAATATAGGCTTATTAAAGACTTTTGAGTAGAGTCGTTCTACTCAATAATTATTTTGTTTCCTTCTTTTATTATATATTTTACATATAATTTAAAATTTACTTATACTCTTATCTGGTATTTTTAGCAGTTTATGAAACAAAATCAGTGTTATCTACAGAGTTATCTTAAGTAGCCTTTATTACGTACACAAACCAATTCAATATTTATCTGTCACGCAATGTTAATTTAACATTGACAGTGAGTATTATTCTTACCTATGTTATTCTGTTATCTGGTACCACTCTGTTAGACAATATATTTTAACAGAATTTTAAGGAATATCACTCTTTAAAATGTTTAAATCGTGTTTCCGTTTCATACTCCATACAAACAATTAACACATTTTGCTGCTTACCAAGCATTTCTACGCCTATATTTTTTTCTTAACTTGCGATTCGAATAAAAAACTCTAACGATTATTCAACTAAATAATTAAATTTAAAATATTTAACAATATTAATTAATTGAGTTTGACCATCATTATAAGGAGGATATAAATTATACCTAAAAATAAATATTCCATACCTTAAATAGGGTAATGTGAACAGTTTTCTATTGCCTCAAAGCGAGACATGTCAAATCGGATCAACAAACTCTTTAAGTGATACAGCCTTCAAATTACCATATTTTTGCTTCATGAGTTTTTGAGAAAGTAACTACATTTCATAATATAATCTTAGGATACATAAGAGCTAAATGACTACAGCCCTTGGACACAATTCATTTGGAGCACCGAGCTTTGTTGGTGTTATTTTATATTTTGTTTATTAGTTAAAAATCAATTATTTGAATTTCTTCTTCACTTATGCTAGTCCAATGAATAAATTAAATGATTTAGCATAGGTTCACTGCAAATTTTTTCAAATGCTTCAGCTTTAATAACGTTGTTAAATATTATCGGCTGGTTGGTAGAAGGTCACGATTATACCCCTATACTGACATCACTGTTGCTTAATAGACTTATTATAGTCTACTTATATATAGATTGACAACGTAATCACAAAAACTATCGCATACAATGGATTATTACCTGACAGACGTCGAATACCTTAGGCAAATCGTGATTATAACATAAACGTTTTAAAGTTTTAATTACCTTCTGAGAAGTTAAAATCTTTATGCTGTAGTTCTTAATAAATGGACCCTATAAACCAAATTTTTCAACTTTATTTTACTCAGCTCCCAAAAATATTGAAAGTGGTATTTTAACACATGTCTGCATGAATAAAATTTAACGATTATATTAGTCACCTATCACATAGCCTAACATATTTGAAATAAGTTCATCATAGTCCTTATTAACAGGTACTCCATTTACAACAGGCTTATAACACCTAATAGTATGTGTATTATCAGTTAATATGAAATTGTTTCTAATGAACAATGTCAGGATCATATATTCTGTGGTGCAGTATTTTGAATGTAGTATTTGAACTCATAACCAAATGGATTGATCAAATAATTGAATATACAATAAAATAAATCTGAACTTTTAACAGGATAGAACTGTGTTATATCCATGATCATAGTTATTTGTTATTGAGTTTTCTTTGGGACATAGTGTTGAATTTATTTGAAGGATATTTTTACTTCCCTAATTTTATATTCTCCACCCTATGCTCTTACTAAGAGCGGTATCTTTACTCAAAATATAATAAATAAATACATAATAGTTTTTTATCAGTGTTATCAGTTAGGTTTGACATTTAGAACCGAAGTATATATAATAACCAAAAAAAGCATAAATTGACATTATCGAATGGTATTAATGAAGTGGCTTCACGGAAAAAAGGGAGAAGTAATTTTGTATTACTAATTACAAATTGATGTAACTTCACTTATCCTATATAGTTTCCTGAGATACCAAATAGAAGCAAATTTCGGCTGATATTCTATTATTCTATTACATTTACTAACTAAATTAAGGCCATATTGTGTGAATTATGATTTTATAAGTCAGTATCGTGAGACTTGGATAATATATTAATCATATGTTGAGATTTATTTTATCACATTAAGACCACAGATTTACATATATTAAAATTAAATCAAACACTATTGTATATAAATTGTAATGGTGCCAAAACTAGAAGATGATTATTATACATCAATATGATCTGAAATATTATAGACTTTATTTAATAAGTGCATAGTAATATTATTAAGCCTCAATTTGAGAGACTATAGATAAATATCTCTACTAGAGCCTAAAAGTATTTCCATAATTTATTGTACTAGGCTGCTATATATCTGTTATACATATGCTGAATTTGTCAAAGTATGGATTATAATGATTTTGTATAGATTATAATTAGAATAGAACAGAAATAAATAGGGTACTGAGTTGTTAACAAATTGAAGTGTTGTAAGTATAATGGGGTTTTTATGCTTGTAACCGACCTTAACCGCATAGAAAGTACTTTGCTCTTTCTCTAAGTAAAGGCTTAGAGAACATAGAGGTAATGAGTTTTTTTCTTTTCATTTACGTATTTGTGTAGAAGTTAAAATTTTGAGCTTATAATCTAAACTTCTACCAGATTGTTTTTCCTTTCTGTAATCCAATATTCTTATCTTCACTTTATTGACCTATAAACAATTAACTTATATTTTGTATAACTGAAATAATTGGTTTATATTTACAAAAGAACATGAACATTCCACGATATAATATTTTTAACACTCTTTTTGCCAATCCTACGAAGACGAACAGCATTTAAAAGCTTTAAGCCAGACATAGTATTAAAAAGGTTGAGACTTACAACGGTAAGCTATATATTATTAAACACATTAATAATTCTTAATAATAATTAATATGCTATTAATATATATAAAATGCATTACTCATTTGCAATACACACAATGCAATATATTATTAAGATATATAAAATGCATTACACAGGCAGAAACTTCTGTTTGGTTAGCGTCTCTCATTCGGCACAAAAGATTTGTTAAGGTCAATGTACGTCTGTTCCATTTGAAATTCCGTCACTCCTCATTTATGATATTTATTAACTTATATCAAAAAGATAACACTGTAATTCATTTTTTATTAAATCCAAAGCTTTTAAATTGCAAAATAATCTGCAACAAAAGTTAATGAAACAAAATTAAGCTTATATGAATAGGTACCTTATTTATTTTTTTTGAACAGCTATGTAATTTTCTACCGGATATTATGTATCTGGAAATTTTTTTATTCTTTTTATTTTATTACTTCAAGAACAATAACTTAAATATGTCCCTGTTAGTCTTTAAGTCATTAAGCCTTTTGTAGATATCCGCAGAAATTGCATATTAAGCAATAAAATGGAACGTTCAAAGTAGGTTATATAGTTAAAAACCCTTTTCGGTTTGTTTAAGACTTTAATTAAAGTAAATATACATTTTCTTAATTATATTATATACTAAAAATAGCTCAGACACGTATACTAGTAAACGTATATACTGCGTATATCGCACATTGTGTGAAATTATTTATACGAGTATCTTTTGCATAGAAATGATAACTCGGTATGTACGAGTACTTGGCTGGTACGTTTGGTTGCGAACGTTGCGACCTACCCGCATTTTATATGTGTTATCAAAACGAATAATGGGAACAAATATTCCCCACATTATTACTTCTTAATTAAAGAAATGAAAAATTCATATTTTATAATTAGCCAATTATCTAAACGTCATATTCGGTTGATACTAGCACACTGGCACTCGTGTTTGTACATGTCTTCTGCGTTTCAGAATGTACCCCTAAAAGTCGCTAGATGAGTACTCGTACTTGAAGAGCGCAAATTAAGAAAAAATATACACAAGCGCTCATACATGAAAATATGTGCATAGATACAAACTTGTACGTATATACATGCGTACATCAATTGAAAGTCATACGAAAATGATCTCATTTGAAACTTCTTCCCCTTCCTAAATTACTTTGGCCTGCTTTGGTCTGGTATGGTATGGTATGGTATGGTCTGGTCTAGTTACGCTTGACACTCTCAACCGCTTTTCGATATACATATCTATATCTACTTTAATTTACTCGTATGTACTCGTACGTTTGTGTGTGAATGTGTGTATCTAGATACAACTTATATGCGTACCCTCAAGAAACGTAAAATGTACAAAAACAAAAAAAAAACACTTTAATAGGGAGCTGAAAATCGTTTCCAAAATAGAAAAAAAACAGCTGCCGGTTTGGATTTTTTGAATTTGCAAATTTGGAAGGCGAAACTAAAACGCAAAAGAGCATAGATAAAAAGAAACTAAATCAATAAAGTATTTAGCAAAAAATTAAGTAAATAAATTAATAAAAAGATAAAAGTTTAAAAGTTTTTAAATTTAAACATTGTTGAAATACGTTTGAGCTATTTTCGGTCGTTTGAGTCAAGCACAAAATTCTTCAAAAAACCCAAAAGTTTTTATGAACAGTTTTTTTTCTTGTTCGAATGATTATTAAATCCTAATTCAAAATCATTTCGTTGTTGTTCAAAACTTTTCAAAAGGCGTTTAAAATGTTCATACTCCCGCATTAGAAACGCAATAAAAAAGTTCAGAACCCTCACTCATAAAGACACCTTTTCAATTAACGCATCTATATATAGTCACAAAACATGAAGCCACGAAAACTGCTCTATTTTAAGACTGAATTCAAGGAGCACCTCTAGTACCGAATATTTGGCTTGCTCCAAAAATAATACCAATTACAATATTAACACATCGGTTATCTACAAGAATCGTGCAAAGATATATGTCGGAAAGAATATTGGAGAGTCAGATTAATGATTTTGAAATAATAAAGGTTTTACTTACATTCAGTCACACTTCTATGTATGTAACGTCTACTTTGAAGAAGTGTCTGTTAAGAAAATAGTAATCAAAAAATATTAATGCTATTCGGGAGAACTTTGTAATAATTGAACTAAGATAATGTGATTAAAATTAAGGATAGATATATAAGTATTCATATCTTGGCACTACAAATTGATATATAAATTACATTCTGTAAAACTTGAAACAGATATTTATTTTTAAAAGTTCTGCACAAACAGATTTTATAATATCCTTTTTGTGTGTTAGCACAGAACTTTATAACAATCCAATCTCAACACTAGTTATATTTCATTCCATAAATGTGAGATTACAACAAGAAGATTTCAGAAAGTCTGACCTTACCAACCTTTTCTGATACTATTTCAAAAAAAATTCTATCTTGTGAAATATGCTATCTATTTGTTACTCAGTTGTATAGTTCAATAATCGTTGCATGGCAAGGACATATGTTTTAAAGTCCCCTTTGCTTTCGGGCATAGTTCGTAACTGGATGTCATAAACATTTACAAGTTCTTCCAGTCGTTCAACAAAGGCAAGGCTTTAGAGCAATTAACACTGGTAACCGGCATAAAACTGGAAGTTTTATGACATCTTTAAAAGGAAAATTGTTCTAAAAAATTACATCTGATCAGTAGATATTTGCTCAATTGACTATCTTTAAAGACAACAAGTTCACTAAGGTTTTTTATTTCACAACATTGTTTAACAATCACTAAATGTGTTAAAATTGTGATAATGTTAATGTTACAAAAATTATAATGTCAAGATTTTTTGTATCGAATTTTTTTCAGTACTAAGGATCATTTTTCACTTGATAAACATGTCAACAAACAAAACTGTCACATATGAGACATTGAAAATCCACAAGTAACTGTCCGCAATGTAACCATTTTAAGGACAAGAAATGGTACAAATATATTCATTGATCGCTACAGTGACGTGATTATGATTTCTTTTTTGGCGTGAAATTGAATATATGAAACATAAATATACATATATGGATGGCTCGGCCATACACTGACAACAATTGCCGAAAGACACAATTGCCAAGGCAGTTATGGAATGGAACCACCAATAAGTAAGGAGACGAGATCGTCCCAGAACCGATGGGTGGAGAACAGTGACAACCGAAACGAATAAATCCTTTAACCAGTTATGCTTTGCTGCTAGAAACGGAGATGAATGGAAACATTTTGTAATAACTATCTGTGAATAGACTTAGTTCTAAATCTAATTTTTATAAATGAAGAACATGTCATTATAATAATATTGTCATATAATCATTTTTATCGTATATCAAACAACCCATTTATACTAATTTTGGTAATAAATAGTAACTAAAAGGATAAAAAAGGTTGAATAAGTGTACTAATCAGCACAATCACAATGAGTTGCAATCTTTAAGCCTATAAAGAACTTAGAACTGTTCTCAAACACGGGGCTTTATGTGCAATTAAAGATCAAATAAATGCAGCAGATAAATGTTTATTGGATTTTTTTATGGAAGCCGTTATCCAGAAAACCAAAACTTCACATGAATATAATACTTATGCTTTCTATTGTAACCTATAGGTTTGATGTCTTGGTTTTTTGTCCTACTAATTGAGTTCATCCTATGAATAAAAAATTCATTGAAAAATATTTGGCTGTATCTTTGCAATTATGTGTATTTATGACAGTTTATTAATGATATTAAAGCATTCTACAGAAATATGGTCCCTATGAAAAAGGAGAAACAACTAAAATAGCTATCACATTAAAAATTTTTGAATATCTGACATATAAAACAATTAGCTCTATGTAAAATGATATATTCATAGTAAATGAATATTTACATGTATATAGTCTATAATAGTCTATAATAATCTATAATTACTTTAATTTGGCTATAAGTAAAAATTCTCAGATCGATAATTGAACTAAGATAAAGAAGAAAATCCTTCTAAGACATTTCTACAAATCTTTCTATACGAACTTATCAAAAAAAAATTTCTATTATGCGATCATTATTTTTTTTTCGATAAATAATACTGTCCGTATAGACATTGTGACATGTTCATTGATTCAATAAAAATATTGCTCTTTTAAATGTTACAGTAAATAATCATTATCTGAAAATATTTCAAATTAAAAATATAGTTGGATCAAGGCAAGGACAGAACTGATAAGGCTGAACTATGTTCCATACGTACAAACAACTAATACTGACTGCACCCTTTGCAATATGTATGAAAAAGAAGACATCATTCATCTTATGGGGCGCTGCCCTATCCTGTGTGAAATTAGATGGTTCCACTGGGGCAAAACCATATTAACTCCATCTGAATGCTATGATTCACTAAACGGTGCAGACTGGCGTAAACTAGTAGCCTTTTTAAGTTTGCAATACAGACGTGATATACTGATGGATTGTGGCGAGTAATTCTGACGTTATCAGATTGATGATGATTAGATGTACAGTGAACTACACTTAAAGTTTGGGTTTCTAAAAACTAAAATAAGTCAAATGTTACAACTGCTGTAAATATGTTACAATTTAATAATCGTAAATAAAAGAACTTACTTACTACTACTACTAGTTGGATTGAAAAACACAATCTGATCACAGTTGAGTATAGGATAATTCAGTTCAAACTGTTTAATGGGACCCATAATATACTTCTGCTTATAATTGTGATAATATAATTAAAGAATAAATAATATATACTTAAGGCTCTAAGTGTGATATATGTGGTAGTTATATTTAAATTCTATTTTCTCTCCGCTGTCATTTGTCATGCTTACCTTTTCTTTGACCTGTAAATTCTCTACTAATTGAGCTATTATAGGGAATTACCTGTGCCATGCTGGCATATCAAGCACTTTTAATGAGTTTTTGAGGTTATCTGCTACGGTGTGCCATCCTGCACACTTTTCTAATAAAAAGCATATAAACACATATTAAAAGCTACATTAACACTAAATTAAATATTTAAAAAAAGATATTGCCATGCGTCTCGTTCGTAGCGTATAAAAATAGGTTGTCTGTTAATTTTTTTCTGCTTGGTTTTTTTGGGGTTCATTTTTTTCGTGTTCGCATATACAAATACGTATTACTGCGATATATGTATGTATATAATATATAAAATATACAAATATATAATTATATATGTACAAGCAATTTTGCAATGAACTTTCTATATGTCATGTTGTACATACGATGGCTGCTTTGATATGTACTATTATATATATCCATATATATTGGTACTTATATATTTGTGCAAATTTTAAAGAGCTCATTATATTATTTCTTTATTTATTACTATTACTATTATTAATATATATATATTTATTTTTTTTTCTTTTTAAAGATAATTTATTACTTAAATTTTAATACTGTACGCATAGTTGTTGTTATTGTTTTACATTTTTCATATACATTTCAATAAAATATAAAGTCTGATACTTAGATACTAAAATACTCGTATTGTTGTCGTGTTGTTGTTGTACGTTGTACGTTGTATCTGATTAGCTTGAAGCTAGTTAGAAGCGTCTTTTACGCTGTTTAAGTAAGAGAAAAACTGTTTTTAATGTTGCGCACAAACACATCGTTTAACTAAATGAGGAATTACTTTAAATGTAGGAAATGCGTTGATTTAAGTCGTCGATTCTACTGTTAAGGTTATTACTATGATTACTGTAGTTTTCTGTATTCATTTATGAGAGTGTATGTACGAGTGTATGTACTTGCTCGCAAATGCCATAGCTACAGCTACTCGTGTATGAATAGATACATTTGTGGCCAGATAGATTTGTGTGTAATATGATGATGGAGTTGATAATTCTGAAGATAGTTATTAAGATAGACGTTGGCATATACATACTATATGAGATATATATCAGGTATATTTGTACGTGCTTAGTTAATATGACTTGTAATGGTCATAACCTCATTATGAGCATTCTATTAAAAGGTGAGTGCACTATCGGAATGTGCTGATTTCACTATGCATTTATTTGTTGCTACACATTGTGCTTCATTATACTTCAGTTCTCTAAGTGCGAGCATTTGTGTACGCTTTCGACTGGTATGTGTTTGCTGATGTTGAATTGCTGTTAGTTACGAGGGTTCTGCAATAAGAATTTCGAAAATAGATATAAATGAAATAGATATTAGACTTTTATAATTAAAACTAAGAACTGAACTTACTAGGTACAAGTAATTAAATTGTTATTTTAAAAAATTGAGCATACCAACTTCGTTCTTTCATTAGTTTCTAGATTTCAATATGATACTACTACTATTGTTCACTTCCAACAGTCGGGCAAAGGATCTCAATAATTCCTCTAAATCTGATTTTATTTGATGCTTTTCTGTAGATGTCGTTTCATGTATATCTATGAAATTGGAATACACAGTACAAAAAATTGCTTCAAAAAATGAAGATTTCAATATGATGATGAAATGTAGTTTTTTATGAATTACCAATGAATGCTAAATAATTATATAATTCGAATATCTGGAACACAAAATATAGTATCTTCATCAAATAGAATTTTGCAAAAACAGTCAATTACTTGATCCTGAACACTTCGCAAGAGCACAAAAGTAATGATAAAACGATGATAAGAAGGACACAAGTAGATAAAAATTTCATAAAATATAACTCATTTTAATGAATAGGTTTTTAGATTTGACTTCTAATTCCAATGTGAATATCTCATGACTTAAAAGACATCAATCGTTACCAAGATTTCTAATTGACTTCAAATCTATTATTAAAGAAAAAAAAATTTACTAACTGTTTTAAAAAAAAGAATAACTGAATAAATTTCTTAGTTATTTATGATTAGTAACTTAGCAATCATTAAATTCAACTCTAAGCATGTAACATTTTGAAGAACTGAAGCATCCCGAAATGAATTGGAGGATTATATTTATATATATGTATATTATTACAGCATCATAACTGTTTAAAAAGATAAAAACTTTTACAACTAATATTATTTGATAGCACAAATATATATTTAGTTACGAGTCTGCTATACACAAAATATTGTACATACTACATTAGCAATTTTTCTATTGAAAAAAATAAACTATTTCAAATAATAAAATATCTATATACGACGTTAGATCAAATGCAACATGTACAACTGATATGTGAAATATCGATATACCTTTTCAACTTATCGCAAGTGTTTAACAGGATTTAAGTCAATAAAAATTATTTAAAGTTCTCTGCACGTCTAAGTACCATTTTAAAAAATAAGTTTTTCCAAGGTGTAAATAAATGAATGGCACTAAAAAAACGCAGTGATGGCATATGAATCAATGAAAATCGAGAGCAACAGAAGAATACGTTAAAGTACAAGTTACATGCTTTATAAGTAAAATCCGATCATCAAGAAATCGCGTCTTGAATGAAATTATGCTTAAAGATCTAGCAGAATGGAGCTTAGATTACTCGAAAAGTGTTCGTTTGGGCAACAAAATCTGACAGATTGAGAGTAAATCTAGATTAAATCGAAAACACCATTGATGTTATATTAACACTTAATTTGAAAGTTAATTTTTAAAGTAAATTTTACTGTGTGTAATATATATTGTAATATAATTAGTTTAAAAAAATTTTAAATAGAAATTTTTTTTCTGTTGCAATTTCGTACCATATACTTATCAAACCACCCTCGTTTGATAAATTGTGGTTTTTCACTTTCTATCTTCTAAGCTCTATTGTGTATAATTTTATTTTAATTTTTTATTTTTTTTTTTGTTACTTTGCTATTTCTTGATTGCTCATATTACTTCCTTTTCAACGTTGATTATTCTTTTGCCACTTCCATATGAAAACTGTTTCTTCCTCTGCGCTTGATGTGCTTCTTCGGTGTTGCCATGTATGCATTCTACTTCCTTTCCTTTCCATTTTATTACTTAATCATTATATGGCGCGAATGTAGCACATTTGCGGTGTTAAATGGATTTGAATTGCGCACCAAAGCAGAGCATTGCGCCGTTGGCGAAGTTGGGCCGCAAGTGCTGTAAGCTGTTCTTTCCTGCTTTCCGAAGTACGTCGCGGTAGAATATGAAAATGAAGAAAGCATAAATTCATAGGCATTGGAAAAGCGACAGGCTACAGTAAGCAACTGTGAAAATGTGCGATCATAAAACAATTAAATTATTTTTACAATGTACACACTTTTTTGTTGTTTTAATTGTTATGGCCTATAAGATAAGCACGGCAGGTCGTAAAGATAGAGTTTGCTAGAGCTGAAAACACATATTTCAGCTGCTTAGACATGTTTCCATGCCTTACAGATTATATATATAAAACAAAACAAAAAAAATATACATGAGGTAAGTAGAAAATATTCAAATATTTAACAGTTAACAATAACAACAACAACAGTAATACAACAACTACAGTTAATTATAATAAAAATAGTTTTCATGCATAGACAAATATTTCAAACAACACAACAAACTCAACTAAACTAACAAAATAAGAAATTATACAAGAAAATAGTTAAAAACCTTTAAAAAAATTACGAAAGTTACGAGTTACCACGAAATTTCAACAACCGCAACCGCAAACTTATCAGGCAAATAAAAAAAAGCCGAGTTGAGCAAAAAAAAAAACCAAAAAAAAAATGAAACAGAAAAATTTAATTTAAATGAAATGAAAACATTTCACAATCCCGGATACGCTTTGGAATGTGGCGGCCCATCATCAACGTCAGCAGCTTTGGCTCATTGCAATCAAATCGAATCCAATTCACACTAATTCATTTCGATCGCGCTTAAACGTTTTTACATATACGAGTAAATATGTATACATAGACGTATGCATGTGTGGCAGTATATGAGTATGTGTGTGTTTAGGTTTGTTTGTATATGCACGTGCACAACACACACACACATATATATATATATATATATATACAAGTGAATGCGTATGACCTTTTTATTTATTTACAAAGCTGCATAGGAATTGTTACACCAAAACAAATTTATTAGTATTAGTATTTATTGCTGCAAAATTCACGCAATACAAGTTTTAAAATTCGACACATAAAAACGTACTAGAGACTGTTATCCTTTATATTCTGTTGCTTAACTATATATACAGCCTGTGAAGAGCACATATCTTCATTATGAACCGAGTATATGGAATAACTATATACTCTATATCGAAGAACTACATATATGTGGTTAGCATGCGGAATAAAAGTAAAAAAACTTTGATGTATTCCATGGATTTATAATAAACTTGAAAAAACAGATACCAATTAGTTCAATATTATTTCCATATAAATTGTTAAGGAAGAATATGTATATTGCATTGTATATGAGGAATAATTATATACTATATCTAAAAACTATAATTTTCTTAACCACATAGCATGCAGAAGAAAAGTGGAAAAACTTTGATCTGTTCTTTGTTATTATAATAAACTTAAAAAAACGGACATCAAATCATTCAACATTAGTTCCATTAGTTTATCTCTTAAGGAAGAATAATATCTCATTTTAAAATTTAAATATATCTGAACTCAGATGAATTACTGGTTAATTAAGTGGGCATACTAGGACAGCGAACAATGACGAGGACAATGACACTTGTTGGTTCTGTGTTGCAATAATTAGCCCCTCACACTTTTCTCTAAATCAGTTGAAGCTTACTTACCATACACATTCTATTAATATTAATCCTATTAATCTTAAGGAAGAATATATATATTATGCATTGAGTATGAGTAAGAACTATATAACATACCCTATCTTTCCTAAGCACAAATAGGAAATACATAAAATAGGATGTTGAAATACATCATAATGATAAAGAGAAAGAGATTAGCGTCAATAGTGTGTTCAGCAATCACTAAAGTCTATTAAGTTTAAAAAGATAAACGGGTAACAGCGAACCCTAGAAGATCTTTGTTTTATAAGAAGTATTAAGATTTCTAAGCACGGCAAGCCAAAACACAATATCAAATCAATCAAAAATTAAATTAATTAAAATAATATAAAAAGACACAGCTAAAAGAACTCTTAATGAAATACTTTGATCTAAAGTAGGCTTATTTATTAATTAATTAATTAATAAGCCTTACTCGACGCCAATGATTTCTAGCAGACTCTTATACTGGGCATAAACTGTTTATAAATTGCTTCCACCTTTTGCTAAGTCTTTTATATGTTGCTTTATATGTTGCTTATTCTTCTTCTGAGGGGCTGCAAACCGGAATTTATTTCATTTAATGTTGAACTTCTCCATGTTGTTTTTAGACGGTCTCTTCCTCTGCTGCTTTAGGGGTTGTATATCAACGCCTGCTGACAAATTTCGGTAGGGACCTTTCGAAGTGTATGTCCGATCTATCATAATTTTCTTTTGCGAATTTCAAAACTGAAATTTTTTATATATGTTCTATTCCAAACGTCTTGATTTGATATTCTGTTTGACCAGAAAATGTGAAAAATTCTAAGGAGGCAGCGGTTGACAAATACTCTCAACTTGCTTTGTTTGTTTTCCGTAACAAACCAGATTTCGCAACCATACAAGAGAACTGAAAGAATGTATGCTTTAAAGATTTTAATCTTTGTATGTAAACTATAATTGTTGGAGCTCCACACTTTACGAAGTCTTGCAAAAGCGCCAAGCGCTTTCTTTATTCTACTTATCACATTTTGTGCTGTACCTCCATTCTCTGACACAATACTTCCCAAATAATGGGATTGTTATTTGAATTAAATTTAATGTGGGAGTCCAGGTAGTTAGACTACATCAGTACTACGAAATATCGATTTTAAACTGTCAAACTATCAAAATAGCTCATTCAGGTCAATTCTAAAGATATTGATAATTTTATCAGTTTAAGTCAACCTAAGCTAAGATTATTAACTAGTTTCCTGAGAGAACCTGTTTCTGTTATTTGGCTGTATACCTATATATTTTGGGATTTATTTAAAGGCTCATAAAGGCTTCTATAAGATATTATTTTCTAAAAACGTGCACATTAAAATTTTTCCTTCCAATTTTATATTTAAATATTAATATTAATGAATATATACTAACCGAATAAAGGTTACAATAATAGAGAATTCGCGGATTACTAATGATATGCGTAACCTTTGCACTTCTGAAAGCATATTCGTAGTATATTTGACCCAGTATATTTTTGTATATAAACTGAATGGTTAATAAAAACTATCTTTATGATTTCAACTCTTACGACTCATTATGATTTGTTTCAGTTTTCGTATTATTTTATTTAAAGAAGTATAATTAGTATTGACAACTTCAATATTTATATAGTTATGTTTAATAATATTAATCTTTCAAATTAATAATTAAATAAATATAAACTTATAAAATGATATATCATGATTCCTTCTCTAAATACTATAATCCAAAAAAAAAAACTGCTCATTCGATTCAATAATAATATCTCATTTTAAAATTTAAATATATCTGAACTTAGATGAATTACTGGTTAATTAGGTAGGCGTACTAGGACAGCGAACAATGACGAGGACAATGACACTTGTTGGTTCTGTGTTGCAATAATTAGCCCCTCACACTTTTCTCTAAATCAGTTGAAGCTTACTTACCATACACATTCTATTAATAAACCATAAAATTATCACTTTGCAACAAAATATTAAGTTACCTGAATGTATATACGTGTATATTTAAATTCTACAATATGTTATATGCTAGTTTTCTTAATAAGTAAGAGTTCAAAGATGTCATCCACCATTAGAGCTTTTAGTAATAAACTTATACGAGGATCCGGATTACAAGCAATTAGATGTGATCTGGAAGTTGTGATAGCAAAACATTAGCATATCTTTCTTCTGCTCGTAAAAGATTAGATAGCTTTGATAAAAACGTAGAAATATATAGTTTAGACTTTTGGCATAGAAACTTATTAGAAAGTATGTCATTTTATTTCCAACAGTACGGAAAGAAAAGTACTATTTTTTCGTAGTTTCATCGATTTTTATTCCAACTAAATCTTATCAAATGTATATCTAACTTCGCTTTAGTGAAATTAGAGAAATACCTATACCTTCTGTTTATTGAAAAATTCTTGTGATCTAATTTCGCTTATATATTAATAGTATCGTTTCCTGTAATATTGCCGTGCTGCATTTTACTAAGAGAAATAGATTCATTTGATTCAAATCAAGCCGTCCTGTAGATTGAAGAATAGGATGCCCAAAAGCTTAAGCTTTGCTCTGAATAAGCCTGAACATAGACATAACACGTACTAGAATTGTACTACAACAGAATCAACAGGAGAATCTAAGCATGGCTTCATGCCGTCCTCTAATTTAGTGCCCTGTAGTCCAGTGCTGAATTACCTAATATGGTATATTTATGTTTACACAAAATATAAACGCAATATAATTCTTGATCTGACTGCTAAGGAAATGCGAACCCAATTTCTATTTGCCTGTTAATAACTTTAATAACTATGTCACAATTATTAAGAATATAGATTTTGTTTTTATAAAAGCCCATGCACTTAGTAAGAGAACAGAGCCTCAGAATGGCGAAAATTTAAATATAGTCAAACCAAAGTAAGAAGTATTAACTTTAGTGGTTCAGATAAGACAATGTTTAATAATTAAATAGTTTTCTTTTGATCACAGATGGGTAAAAATATAAACAAAAAATGAAATCTATTAAAATTTATATATTATATGTTTTAAATTATATATTCATTATTACATTCATTAGATATAAGATATATATATATTAATTATCCTTCTTAAGTAAAGTTACTATATTATTCTATAAAAAAAACAAGAAAAATTATAAATTAATGTAATTATTTTTTATTTTTATTACATTTATTAAAATTATATAATATTTATTACTAATCATTATTTGACTTTCGAAAAAGTCTTCTCCATACACTAGAAGATTGGCACTAAAAAAATTGCTCACATTATGTAAATTATTTCACTCATACGCCTAGTGTTCCTTTAATAGCGAAAAAAAAAACATGTGTACACGAGAAAATAAATTTATGCATATATAAAATAATAATAATAAAAAAGAGCCTAACAATAACAATTTATAAATAAGGTCAATGCTCTTAAGAATAAATAAATATGAAAATAAATATAAATATACCAAGCTTACCTCGGCGTTTGTATACGTTGTTAGCACAAATTGTGGCTTACTAATTGTGATAAATTCTTTTCCGTGGGTGTAAACAAAACAAAAAAAAATGATATTTTAAAACTTTTTTATTTTCAAATCTATTTTTTATGGTTTTTTATTTAGTTTATTCCCATAATATTTTTTGGGGCCTTTATTTATATTTTTTGTTTTTTTAGTTTAAGTGAAAAATGTTGATTTTTATTGCATGTATACGTTACACGTGGATCCAAAAATGTCTTGGAAGCGTGTTTGTATATGTAAACACACCGATATGTCTATGTGTATGAGTATAGGGCATAAGTGAGGGAATGTTTGGCTTTTTAAAAATGTTTTAATTTTTGTTGCTGCTTCTTTTTGTTTTTGCTTTTTGTTTTTTGTTTTCTTGTTGAGAAATATCAACGAAACTTTGGAATGTTTGGAATGTGTTGTTGTTGTTGTTGTATTTGTTGTAAAGAAAACTTACCTTGATTGTATTTTATGAGAGAAACGATAAGTTCGCTTGTCAAAAGATAGCATCGATTGACGCATAGTGTTTACAGCAGTATATATATATGTGTGTGTATGTGTGTGTTTGAATGTGAAGTGTGTGGTATATGGAATGGGAATGCGGTGTGGCGCTGATGGCGCTGCTGTTGATGCTGCTGGTGGCCTAGTGTCAACGCAAATGTTACGTTTTTTTTTCAAGACATTCTTTTAACTTGGCCCATAATAAATTTACATATTTTCTTTTTTTTGGTTCTTTTTTTTGGCTTTTTCGTGGTATTTCATTTTGGCTCTTGTCGGCTGAAGTTCAAAGAAGTTATCATGATGAGCAGCCGCGCATGCACCGTAGGTTTTTTGATTTTTTTTTTGTTATTGTTGTACTTACCTATGAGCTTTTTGTTATGCATGTATGTTTTTTATTTTTGTATTTGATTACGGGAATGTTTACCTTTTGTTTTGTTGTTGTTGTCGTAGTTGTTTAATTTATGAAAAATGTGGTTGTGGTTTAAAAAAAAAAATTGTTGAATTCATTGACAAAATCAGCTTTCAAAATGATCTCACTTCATAAAAATCAGTCAAACCAAATCGAAAACCGGTTTTGTTGTCAAATCAATAAATATTACACTTTTATGTTGTTCTTGTTGTTATTGTTGTTATTATTGCTGCTGCTTTTGTAGGTAATTAAGTAAATTTTTTGCTTAATATCTTTTTTAAACACAAGGCAGACGTTTTGGCAATATTCTAGACTTGCTCATAAATATTAAAAAAAGCAAAAGTCACAGGAAATGCCAATATTAAATGCCTTTTAAAAAATTAAAATACGTAGAATTTTGAAACAATACTTACATGTTTTGCTGTTTGAAAAAAGGTGTTAAAAATTATTAGCATACTTTATAATTTAATTATTATTGATTAAAAATATATATATTTTTGGAATATATAATTACAAAAATATTTTGTATAAAATTTACTTTTTATAATGTTTTAAATAATAATTTAAATTTTAAATATCTATTCGAAATTACTTTAGTTAACTTTTATAATCTATAGTTTATATCTTATATGATAAAATTTTATTTTTTATTTGCTCAAATTTAAGATATAAATTCAATAAAAATAATCTATTCAGCTCAATTGTGAGAATTTATAGTTTATATCTTATATGGTAATTTTTTTTTGTACACAGTAGTAAATCAGCTGATGGTGGTGAGTAATAAATACATGCACTGAATAAAAATGATCTATTCAACCCAGTTGTAGCTATTGTATTTTAATCGATATAAGATTTTACGCATTTTTAATACATCATATATAAAACATATATACATAAAATTAAAAGTATTTATAACAGTGATTATGATATGTGCTACAAAAAATATTTAAAAAGAAATAATTTTCTAACTAATTGCTGATTATAAAAAAATTAATTTTTAATTAACTTTATACATATATATATAACAATGATTGGAATATGTGCTACAAAAAATATTTAAAAATAAATAATTTTCTAACTAATTGCTGATTATAAAAAAATTAATTTTTTATTAATTTTACATATACATATATATAAACCATTTTATGCTAATAAAAATGATCTTTTCTTATATGCAAATCACTTGATTGGCATAATTTCAATCAAAAATAATGACTGCAGTAAAATTAATCCCTGTTCTACTTAACACACACTTGTAAATATATATATATTTGTTGCATATATGTTTATTGTATATATATTTATTGTATATACATTTATTGCATACCACATTTTTTATCGACATCATTATAAGCTCGCATATACTCGTTTATATATACAAATGCATGTATATATAAATTTACTACAACCCAAAAAAAAGGCGGCACATATTCATATATTATTGTATATGCACAGTTAATTTTATCTGCAGGCAGACGACCGCGGACGAACTTATAATAATTCAGTTAGATAGACAGCTGACAGTACTTTTCCGTGATATGCTCTTCTATTCTTCTCTACGCTATAAAGCGTACATGTTAAGGTAAAGACAGAAAGAAATCTTGTTACTCATACGTCGGTTGATTATGTTACGTATATGAGATTTGTGCTGTCGGAAAGAAATGAAAAATTGTTGCTAACGGCTTTATTACACTCCATTTCACATACGGCATTGTACTGCATAAATAGGATAACCAGTTGAAATATTGCGATATAGAGGAAACTTCTTTCAGTCACGATAAATATTTATAAAATACACACAACACGTTCTTTTTTTTTTTTTTGTTTATATATAATGCTCAATAAGATAACTTGCATGAAGTTTTAAAAGCGCTCACTGCTTACTGATAATGAAGTAAAAATTTACTCCACTTTTATCATAACGACGACAAAAATAAAAATGATAATAATGATAGAACCTATAATGACACTATAATTTCACCTTACTTGTATTAAAATAATCACCACACATAAGTAACTTAAAAAAAGCGTGCATTGTACAAAATTATTCTTTGCATTAAACAAATACATGTGCATACACGTACATGTATATAAAGAATAAAAAACATAACTTCAACACACACAACACAGTCACATATTTTCTAAACTTAATAGCTGTTTTTACTTCTTCGTTTATGCTTTGGTTAAAGAGGAGGTGTGGTACGGTGATTTATGTGTGCAGAATCATTTAGCAACGTTTAATTTAGAACATTCAACGTATACAACACTACAAATGAAATGTAAAACAAAACGCACAATTTTGATTATTCTTTCTTTATAACTGACTGTCTGTCTGTCAGCCACTCACTCATTCAGTTAGTTAGTTTGTCAATTCGGCTATCGTTTGTCTTACATCTCTCTACCTCTGTGGTTCGCGGGACAGTCAATCATTTAGTCTACATGTCGTAGTCTTTTTGTCATATATATTGAGTTCAACTATATTACTCCGTGCTTCTTCGTCCAATGTTAGTTTTTGCTGCTTGTGCTGCGCGTTCTATTATTGTTGTTTACTTTAATCGATGTGCGCAGTCAGTTAGTTCAACTTGTTGTTTTTTTATAGACTGACTGACTTGTGTGTAGTGTAGCAGAGCAGCAGTCAGTTGAGGGGTATATAAAAATAAAAACAAAAAATAGTATAAACTAATAAAAAAAAAACAGAAAAAAAAAAAAAATAAACACACAAGCCAAAAAATTAGGTCAACATTTTTTCTTCGTTCCTACACGCATTTCATTGTATATTTTGTCATTCATTCAATCGCTCGTTCACTCGTTCGTTCAGTAGTCGTCTGTCGTTTTATACTAGTACGCATTTTTCATTTCTTTTTTTATTGCATACACAAAACTATCATAGTGTGTAATTATATATTGTATTTACTTTTTTATGAATAAATAATTATTAATATATGTGTGCCAATTTTACTTCGTATATATTTCCGTATCCTTTAATAAATTTTTTTTAAACTTTAATTAAAATTTAAAAAATAATTAAAAAGGAGATTTATATAATATTAATATTCTTTTATATGTTTAAATTATTTAATAGTTTTAAATTGTCAAAATATATATAATTGTGCTATTGCATATAATTAATATTGCTTATTACTACATATGTGTTTACTATTATCGACTCTTTAAAAACTTATATAATATTATTATTATTATTTTAAATGTTGAAATTACTTCAAAATTCTTAAAATATATATTATAAAATTTATAATTCTAGTATTGCATATAATTAATATTTCTTATTACTACATATATATTTACTATTATCGACTATTTTTTAAAATTTCTCCTAAACTAATAAAATACTGATACCGAGAAAACTCTTATAAAAGGCACTATTGGTAAACAAATAAAAAGAAAAATAAAAAGAAAATTTGTCTTTATCATTGATTGGAACAACTTAATCTCTCATCAAAAAGTCCTCTTAAACGAACAAATGTTGCCTAACTCTGATTGTTCGCCTAAAAGTATTTTACAATATATTTATAAACACCTTATTAAAAAAAAAAATAATACAAGACTTAGCAAGATCTCAAAAAAAAATTTTTTTCAAAATTCAAAAGCATCTAATATTATAGTTTTTAATAATAACATAAAATTT
This sequence comes from Teleopsis dalmanni, assembly GCF_002237135.1. Taxonomy (NCBI): domain Eukaryota; kingdom Metazoa; phylum Arthropoda; class Insecta; order Diptera; family Diopsidae; genus Teleopsis; species Teleopsis dalmanni. The sequence goes on along the minus strand of NC_051846.1, from coordinate 54,293,258 downwards.
ATTTGTATTTTCTAATTTAATATTATTCCCTTATCTTACTAAGTAATATGTATTCATTTAAACTAAGTTAAAATCATAGATTTTTCACAACGAAGTACTATGTGGAAATGAAAAACAACAAAATTGCAACAGTAATAATGTTGTCCTGTGTACTATAAGAGTTTTCTTATAGATATATGAGAAGTTGAGTATTTAAGTATATGAGAAGTTGAATGTTATTATTCTTTGTAATTGAATCACTAGAAATTGAAAATTTGTAAATTTACTAACAAAAAACTCGTCTATATTTATGATCAAAAAATTTTTTTTATTTTAAAATAGTTTTGTGGACTATTATGAGCAATATTATTTTTTTGGCCTATCTCTCCAAATTTCAAAATTTTTCGTTAAATATGAAATGTATGTCAATTTATATATGTCGACTAAGTGCAACTGGATAAGAAAAAATTTAATAATTTTTAATATTTTTATACAAAGGTTTTCCACAGAATATTTCACATTTAAGGAGAACTTCTTCAACAATTCTTATTTTATTGTTTTTCCGTGTTATTTTTTCTGGTTCTTTTCCGGATTTTATAATATTGTTACTTTGGGTTTTGCTTATTTTTATATACATTCAATAAATCCCCTTTTTGGCGGACATATATCTTCATTCAGAGTTACCATCTTATTGTTGTTCCGAATAAAAATAAATAAAAACTTTGCCTTTAGAACATTTATCAATACAAAATGAGTGCCGGTTTACAGAGCTTTTACTGTATACGATTAAAATAGAGTACACTCTGCTTCTGTGAGTAGAGTGAAGGAGATTTCTAATGAATTCAATTGAATAAGATAATTCACAAGTAATGAAATGTTTACAGTGTATCATTTACAGTGCAACATTTACAGTGTTTGATTAAAATAATTTAGTAAAAATTGTTAACAAGTTCCTATAATATTATTATGTAATCAAGGTAATCTTACTAATAATCTAAACATAATATTATGTTACATTATTTTCTAATTTCATCTTTTAAAAATAAGAATAATTTTTTATACAATTTTTATATCATTTTCCCGAGTTTTTCTTTATCTTTCACTATTCACATTATTAATATATGTATATAACATCAATACCATTTTTTAAATATAGAATGAAATTTAATTCCTGTTTCCGTCGTTTAGTAACGAACTAATAGTTTCTAACTTTTTTTTTTTTTGTGTGTAAATTTTTAAATCACGTTTTTAAACCATGTTGTAGTGCCTTTTTTTATCATTTTTTGTTGCTTTTTTTCTTTTCGGTTTTTGTGATTTCGTTCACATTACTACAATGATCGACATTCCTTTGACATTGTGTTCTCTTTTTATTTGTTGTTGTTGTTGTTTTTGTTTACTTCTTTTGCTGTTAATATTTGCGCTAAAGTTCATTTTAGTAAGCTTCTTCTTCTTCATTTTCTGCAAACATTATGGTATTTGGTTTTCTCTTTGCTAACACAACATGCGGTTAATATGTGTGTGTGTGCTTGACTGCTCGCCTGTTTGCCTGCTTGCTTGCCTGTTTGTGTTCTCTTTATAGTACAAAGTAAGGCCAGAGTCCCGTTTGTCAAGTTTTCATCGTCACCACCATCATAATTATCAACATCATAACTATCATCTTGCATTATTATCATGTTTATCATCATTATTATCCAAACAAATTCCATGCTGGTGGTTGACTTTTGTTGTTTCTGTTTTTGGTTAAATTGTTGTTGCGTTCTCATGTGTTTCTCAACAAATGCACATAAAAATGTGAGTCGATAATGTTTGTTAATGAATAGGAGGAGTGTTACTTTAAATTTGTGTCTTTTTTTTTATTTTTTGCTGTTCACATTATTTTAGGGCAAAGATTTAAAGAAGTTATGATAATATAATGTAGAGAAACTTTTTATGCAAACGATGGATAAAATTGTAGAAATATGTGAACATGTAAAAAAAAAATTTCAGGACTTTAGGATCACGCTTTAGTAGGTTAGGAGCACTAAAAGCAGCAAACCAAAGTAATGTTTTATGTTTATTATATAGTACCGAATTGACATAGCTAATATGTATGATAAATTTCAAAATATTAAAACTTCTAGGTATATTATGTTGTTATTTTTGTTAATTAAATACAAAATAGAAATATTTTTATTTTATGTATGATAAATTTCAACATATTAAAACTTCTAGATATATTATGTAGTTATATTTGTTAATTAAATACAAAATAAAAATATGTTTATTATTATTCGTATGTTAAATTTAAAAATATATTAAACAGATAGAAATAGAATTTTAAAATTTCAATATATGTTATTTTTTTTTATACTATGTATACACAAAATAAAAATTTTAAATGAAAATTAATTATGTTACTATTGCATTAATATTGTCATTTAATTTTCTTTGAAAAACTTAAAATGATTATTTTGTAATTTATTTATATATAAATTAAGAAATAAAAATTTCTTAACCGACAATTTTATATATCATATGTAAGTACAAATCATATGAAGTATATGTAACTCATGTATCCTACTTAATAAATTTCTATTTTTAACTCAGTGAAACAGAAACAGATTTTTTTTTCTATGAAACATATAAATTTAATATTTCTTTCATAGAAATTGATCTACATTGAATCATATTCCCAGAAAATCTCATTGAATAAAACTGTGACTCATTCATTTGGTATTTCAATTTACAATACCAACTACACATATGTACGTACGTACAAGTATTTATACGCATACACACAAACAAAGGTAAGTGGTCTACATTGGTTAAAAAATATACAAACATACACACGTACACACACACACACACACATCTTACAAACGTATAAGTTGTAAGCGCACAACTTCTTCTAGGCCAAGCAACAGAACTGTTGTACATCTTGTTATTTTAATAGTCAACAACAACAACAGAAACAACAGCAACAACAAAGACACAACGAGAAAGAAACAAACAAACAAAAAAAACAACACTCAATGGGAGCCAAAAGCTTATAGTCAGCCGCACTTTAAATCTTGTTGTAGGAATAAGCACATGCAACTAGGCGAGTTGTGGAATGCAGTATATTCAAGTAGCATAGACACAAAGACTAGCATCATTAAAGATACTTAATACAACAACAACAACAACAAAGACGAAGAAAAGCACACCAAACAAAAAAAATTTACAGCACAATTTATAAGAAGCATTAAAACCAGTATCGCAACGGAACCGCATTCCACAAACTTCAATATGTTTTCTTATGTTTTTGTTGTATTTTTGTTGTATATTTTAGATAAGCACAAATACACACACATATACAAACAATGTAAAAATGCATGCATACATTAACGCATGCCAGCCAACTATAAAAGTTTGAAGTTTTTTTTTTGTTCTTCGAGTTAAAAAATTCCAAACATTTTTTGGGCTTAATTTCTAAATAGTTTTGAAATTTTTACAACACAACAAACAAATATAATTTTTTATGATTGTTCCAAAAATACTTTCTTTTCTTTCTACACATAGCATGAGCAGCCGCAGACACACATTCACTCATATATTTTTTTGATCAACAAGAATTTGTAACCTTTTGTAACTTTCTTGGAATGCTGTCAGACAACCTTAAGCAATTTTAATCTCTTAAAATGTTGTCATTAACCAATTGTGGCACACATTGAACTCTTTTCCTTAATTATACACCTTTGCACTCTGACATATATTCTTACTTACAATTACCACAATGTAATAAAAATAATAATAATTATCATTATAATTTTTTCGTTTATCTAAATTTCAATTTATTATAATTAGGCTTTTTTTTATTTTTATTTTTTTATATTGGATTTCTTCTTATAAATTCCACTTTTCATACATGCGATCAGCTAACCACTGCCATGCGTTCATGGCAAGAAACAAAAATTTACTGAATGAAAATGTGTCTTTTCTTTTCGTTGATCTTTCTTCATTATTTCATTTTTCGTTTCTGTTCGTTTTAATAGCATTTGCGCTTGCTCTCCAACATCTTTGTAAAAATGTGTTTAACAGAGTTGCCGTTACTTTGCAATTAATTGTATGCGAACGAAACTCAAATTTTGCGATTTTTTGAAAATTTTATAACGTATTCAACTAGCTTTTGGAACTAGCGGCGAGGTACTTGAATAACTTTCACCGAAACGGAAACGAATAAAAACAGAACAAAGTATGCATTTCTTACAAGTGTAATTTTATATAGAATTGTATTGATATGTTTTCTAATGAATAACTTATTGTTATGGAAAGAAGTTCACTTTTATAAAATTATTTAAATTTATAACTTAAGGGTACAAACTTAAATAACTAATTACTAAACTCTTTTATTATAATAATTTGTTATCTTTTAAACTAAAAAAATATTTTTAATAGACATATTATGACATAAATATTTGAGTTTTATTTGTTTTTTATTATTTTATTACGAAAGTCTAATTATAAATATTTTTCAACATATTTTAATTTAATATTTAATATTTTCGAAAAATAATTTTTAATAAATATTTAATATTTTCGAAAAATAATCTTTAATAAATATTTAATATTTTCGAAAAATAATTTTTAATAAATATTTAATATTTTCGAAATATAATTTTTAATAAATATTCAATATTTTTGAAAAATAAGTTTTAGTAAATAATTAATATTTTTGAAAAATAATTTCTAATAAATATTTAATATTTTCGAAAAATACTTTTTAATAAATATTTAATATTTTTAAAAAAATAGGTTTTAGTAAGTATTTAATATTTTTGAAAAATAATTTGTAATAAATATTTAAGATTTTCGATAAATAATTTTTGATAAATATTTAATATTTTCGAAATTTTTTTTTAAAAATAAGTTTTAGTAAATAATTAATATTTTTAATAAATAATTTTTGGTAAATATTTAATATGTTCAAAAACTAATTTTTAATAAATATTCAATATGTTCGAAAAATAACTTTTAATATTTAACATTTTCAAAAAATAAGTTTTAATATTTTATATTTTCGAAAAATAATTTTTATTATTATGTTGAAGCTATTTGGGCCAGTGCACTTGAGCACTTTTACTCTTTTTTAATCCAAAGTATTTTCTAAACCCCTCTTTACGCCTTGACTAGATTATTATGTATCACTTCATCAGACTAAGCAATAATTGACCGCAGATCTGCATACCTCCCTGAGGTGCCTGTAACCATTCTGAGATTTTTAATAAATATCTAATATTTTCGAAAAATAATTTTTAATAAATATTTAATTCACACGGTACGAGTAATTCATTATTATTGCTTATCTAGATTAATCTATAACTGATACCTACATATTTGTTGCTAAAAATATTAACTAAAAGAAAGTTCCAGAAACTGATTTTCAATTTTCTTCTTTGTACTTTTACGTGTTTAGCCAACACTTTTGAAATTTCAAGTACATCCTACTCTTCAATATTGTTTTGTTTTATTGAAATCATATATTTTCTTATTGGCATGTTACTTTGAAATGGTTAATTAACTATTATAAACAGCAAAAAATAATGTATGAATTTCGGTTAAATCTTGATCTCGGATTAAGAATCGAGTTAACAGAATCTAAAGAGAGAATGAAATATAATTTGGGATATGAAGAATAAGAAATTGTAGAAAACTCACTCTTGAGTATACAATAAATTTTTTGATATCTAGAATAGAATACTTTAAAATACTTTACTGCTGAGTATAGAACTAAGTTTGGGATTTACAGAAAAAGCAATTGTAGAAAATACTACTCTTAAGAATAAAATATAATTTGAGATATGAAGAACATACAGTTCTTTATTTCAGATAAAGTTCACCCATTTTAATCTACAATAATTTTATTTTTACGGAAGCTACGAAGAAGATAAAGTTTGGGAAGACACTATTTAGGTTAAATGACATATGTATACATTACAAAATTTAATAGTTGTATTTCAAAGTTAAAAACTTTCATATAGAAATCTTTAACAAGAAGTAGTTGCGGATATGTCCGAGAAATCGGAATTACGCCAGTTTTAAGATATATATTTTAGATCATTAGGTTTGTTTACTGTAATTACTTCAACAGTTCGGATTATTCGGATTACAGAACACCTTTAATACCTCAAAAAGTTCATGAACTATAAAAAATGCAAATAATTTGAACTATTCGTATAACTGATTTGATAGATTCTTAATAGATTCAAACTATTCATTAGCCACATTTTACCACTTATTTACTACACTCAATAAGATGTCTCCTTTAGACTTGTGTTGAACATAAAGTTATATATTTATTGATAATTATATATATATTTTTATATTATTTGTTTGTGATATTTGTGAAAATATTTTTGGCAACTCTACACTGAAAGTTAAACAAATGCAGTAAGCAGTAAGCACTAAGCAGTTCCTGTTGTTGTATAGTAAGCGATGTGCGCACAAATCTGGTTAGAAGAATCTATAAGTTTCTATGTGGATACATACACTGGCTGGCATATACTCTCGTATTCTAACAAATATGCTGCTGGCCCGTTTGTAGATTGTCTTTCCATTAACAACATCAAACTGAATTAGACTAAGCCGATATTCATTCTAGAACTTACAAAACGACATTCCACAGTGACTAGCAAGCAACCAAGCCAGCCAGTAAACTAACAGCAGCAAAGGTTGTTGTTTGCTTTGGTTTCGTGGTGGTGCCTCTATGATTTTGTATCTGTGCACTTTGTGTGTAAGTGCAATTACTAACTATAAGGTTAGACCTAAAAGATACAAGCAAATATTTATATATGTATCTAGGTATTTTTGTTATACGCTGTATGTTATACATTAGTTAACTTTACATAGTTAGTGTAGAGTAGAATTTGGTGTGTGTAAATGTGATTTGTAATTTTTTATTTATAAAAATAAAAGTACACAAAATGCGGCTCTGCGGCTCATACGGTTGTTCTGCTCATAAAAACTTCGATCAACTTTTCAAATGTGAATATCAAATTTTTGTTATTGTTGTTGTTGGTATTAAGTTTATTTTTCGTAAGCACTTTGGAATGTTGTTTTGTTTTTTTTTTCGTAATCACATTTTTACGGTTTTCTTTCAAACTTCAAAAAATGAAAAAAAAAAAAAAATAAAAAAAAACTACACCAAATAATAAATAAAATTTGTCATTGAACACAAAAATTTATTATAAGTTGTTGTTTTTGTTAATTTTCGAAAATATTTCGTATTTGGAATTTTTTACCGAGGTCATCACTTTACAATCAGATAAAGATATTATTGATTTCGGTTTTATTGAACATTTTTTCAATTAAAATGTTCAGTCAGATACAAAATCTATAGAAATGTGTGTGCGTGGAAGTTACCACATTTAACTGCTCTTTTTGGGTTAATACGCAGGCGTTAATTTCCTGTCAAATATTTAAATGCATTTTTTTGTTTTTGGAAATTATTAGATTAAATTACTTAATATATGTTATTTAAAATAATATTAGAAAGAACTTTAGCAAAAAATAAGTAGGGTATCACAAGCTTAATGAGTTTTTAAATTATTAATAAAATTATTCAATGAATTTTCATTCATTTATATCTACGTATTTATTTACTTTATTTGAATTAGTCAAAAAATTTGAGAAATGTTATAAAACTAAAATTATAATAAATTTAGATTTGTATTAAAATATTAAATAAAAAAAAACAAATTTTTTTTAACTTGAACTTGAATTGCAAAGTCAAGTACAGCTTTAGTTCAGTATAACTAACACTGAGATACAAACTCGAGAGGGTACAAGTTTAACCCTTCGTACTTGCAATGTCCTATATATGTACAAATCATTTATGTAAATTTGAATATAAGAACTATTTTCAAAAATAGTACTGATGATGGATATTTGACAATACTGGAGACAGTTGTATGGTCAGTCAAAAATCAATGAATTAAAATAATATATAAAAATTTTTTGTTATTGTAGTTCATTACTTTTCGAAATCTCTCGATGAATTAAATGAAAAAAAAAATGTAAATCACTACTTCTCAAAAACATTTCTATTGAATAAAAGTTTCTATTAAAAATTAACTATTATATTCTATTAAAAAAAATTTTTTCTTTCGTCATAATTGATTTTGTTTTAATATTTTTTTTAAAGGAAAATACCGGTGCACATATATTGTCATTTTATTTCAGATTAAGAGTTAATCTTATATTTTTATTTTAAGAATGTAAAAATTATATACAGTGAAAACTCTGTTAAGTCTTCTCAATACAGCAAGACCGCAGTTTCATGAGCGATACCAACTTTTTTTATTTATTTATTTATTTAACAATAAGTCTTTATTAAAACGCTTCAATTTTAAGCCTAACAATAAGTTTTAGAATCTTAAAAACTAATAACTTTACATTACATACAAATTATTTTATATACATATATGTATATACTACAACGAATTATAATGAATAATTGTATGAATTGTACATTATTTTATGAGGCCTCTGAATATGTAGCCACGGCTTATAAGATCACCAGTGAAACAAATAAGATCATTGACATATTTATTATGTATATTATGTATATTTAATATGCATATATAGTGTACATATAAAACACATATATAATGTATATTTTATATACATATATATAAAAGAAAATATTACATATAAATAGAAAAAAAATTTAATTTTTTTTTAGGAGAGTAAAATGAATGCCCATGCTCAGAATCCTTTTTAAATAGATTCTAACTTTGAAGTACTATCGTTTAAAATAATATTAAGTCTCTTAACTAAACATAAGTGCTGATGTCTGCAGTTGATGACTGATTAAGTGAGGTTTTACTGTATATTTGAAATGAATCGGTTTATTTAAAAATTAAATAATATAATGAAACAAGAAAGTAGGGATAGTCCTAAATAAGTATCGTTAATCAAAATTTTGTATGTGCATGAATTTAATTATTTTATTAAAGTTACTCAAGTGACAAAGTAAAAAAATATATAAAAATTACTAATCAAAAAAAAAAAAGTATATAAATGAAAACTAACATATAAATGTATTTAAAGATACCATTTAAAATCATAAATTTGAACCACTTTATCATTTTTTCAATTGATTAACTGAAGTAGGGGAATATCGAATCTCCACAATTAATTAGAAAGCCTCATAGAGTTTCACTTATTACATATTACTTGTTATATTGTGTGGAGTACAGAATGCTACTATTATATATATATTATATTTATACATATACTATGATATCAAGAATCATCCTAATAGGTGAACTAGGAGGATGTCAAAAGTAGGAAGTCTTCAATCAGCTAAGAAGCCTCTTGTATTGCATATTTCTCACTGTATTGTGAACGGTGTTGAATATTGTATATACTATATATTTTATTATTATTTTTGTTATTTTATTTATCCTTGTACCCAGAAGTAAATTGTTTATTAAGCTGACAAATTGAACTAAATAAAAGAAAGATTCTTTGCCTTAATTTATTACTTTTTAAACCCTAAATAAAAAAAAAATTTTTTTATACATACTTAATTAGAAAGACTATCAGGGGCAATTATGCCATGTACAATTTTATGCTTGACAGCACATAAACCAATAAATTGCAAATATATATATACATATAATATATATGTAGTACTATAAACAATATAAGGTCCCTTTAGCCATAAAATTGTAAAAGTCTATAGCTATATGTGAATAAGTTACTGCATTATAAATATTTCCTTAATTTTTTTTTTGTAGGGTAAAAGTGCAACTTTTTTGCAATTCGCGTGTTCGAAACGATTGTATTTTCGTGCAAACCCCCCAAAAACAAAATTTAAAAAAATCCTATTATAATAAAATTGAAATTAATAAATACAAGGTATAAAGTAGAGACAAACTAACAACAAACAATTGCACATAAAATTAAGTAGTAAAATTGAAATTCTAAAAAAAATTTCAACTTGAGAAAGATACCAAGTACATTTCAAGAAGAATAGCAAAATATGTTTTACTTAAAGCAAGTTAAAAATGCAGTCAACCGATGACGGCCGTTGTTTTGCGGTTGCACCAAATCAACTGATAATAACAACACGCGAGAATGCAAAGGCAGCAAACGAAGTAACTAACTAACATTGTCTGCAAAAGTTCATTCTTTAGACAATGTATCAGTATGTATCAGATACATAGATACAAACGCGAGATACAATTGCATTGCATGCATGCAAAGCTAAGAGGCAGTAATAGCAACACATTTTGCTGTTGCTGTTGCTGCTGCTATTGCTGTTGCTGTTGCTTTTCATGTTGCTGTTGAGTCTGTCACTCAGAAGTACTCACTTCAGTTCACTAGTTGGTGACGATTATTTTTCTATTAACAATGACGTTCCTGCTCTACACTGTTGCTTTTTTAAACCGATGAGCAACAACTATACTTACGTAGCTTTAACTTTGATTTTTGCATTGTTATTGTTTGCTGTATGTGTTGCTGTTCCTGTTGCTGTTCATGTTGGCATTACCGTTGCCTTTTGCAAAGTTTACTCATTCTTTAACACACACACATACCCACAAAAAACACATGCATTGGAGAATTCGCAATACAGAATTCGTATCTATATGTTAAAGTAAGCGCACCGTGTAGATACATTTTGCTGGCATGCTGCAAAATGCATTTGTATACATGTGCAACTATCTTTGTATTTGCTAAATACAATTTGGTGTACATCATTAGTTTGTATCTACAACATTGCTATAGTACTATGACTATGACTATGACTACGACTACGAAGAGTATGTACTCGTTCATCGTGGTACACATAAAGCAACAGTTTATGTCAAAAGCGTTGGTGGTATTAGTGACGGTGATGGTGACGGTGTCGGTGTCGGTTTCGGTGACGGTGACGGTAATATTGAGGTTTAGTATACTATACGCTTGCTTGCTCGCGCACTCATTCAGTTAGTTCAACGAACTCAATTGTACGTATTTCATTCATAAATATTTTTACTCGATTTCGTAATGTTTCGTCTCCCATGTCTCTGCTCAATATACCACCACCACCGCCCATTGAACTATTCAATGCTACTGCTGCTGCTGCTGCTGCTCTTGCTGTTGCTATTGCCATTTTAACTGACAGTAGTTATTAAAATATATTTTTTCTTTATATAAATATATACAATATTTTTTTTAATATATGGAAAAATATATTTTTTTTATTTTTATATTGATATATAAATTTTCTGACTGCATTATCCTTAATTGACCGACAATTTATTTTTATTTGATTATTATTATTTTTAGAGGATGTGGCACTGCGACCATCGAGTCTATTGTGGCCCCTTCTGGGTTTAGAGACCTACTCTGTTGCGTCAATAAAAAGTAGTATAGAACTTACTTTACAAAGTTTTATTTTACAAAATTTATTTGATTAATTTAATTCTAAATTTTTTTTAAGTGAATACTTAGTACTTAATATATCTTAAATTTATTTGTCTACACAATTGTATAAAAAAATTATACATATTTTTCTTTTTCTTTTTTGTTAGTATTATTTTCTGAAATGTCTATTCCTTGGCATTATGATTTGTTATTTAATTGAAATTAATTTAATATTTGCATTAATAGTTTTTACTGTTAATTTGTTCAAGCGTACATATGTATATGTGTATGTATTTCACTCTCTTCGCTATTCTTTGCTCAGCTTAAGCAATTGCAATCGCTTTTGTTTGCAGCATTGAAAAAATTTGCACTTATGCATGTGAATTTGATATTTACGGGCTTGCATGCATGCATGCAAGTAATTGGACAGGCGAGCAGAGGAACTCATTCATAACTAACAATGCCAGCAGAAATGAGACTCTTGACTGACTGCATTCATTTTTAATCTAGCTTTTGTGTTAATATTAGTGGCGCTAAAGTACTTGTGATTAACTATACACACATATGGGCTTTACATACACACACACACACACACACATACATTCTCATTCACGTTAATTTACATTAAAAAATACATTTTTTAAACATTATTAAGATTAAATTTGCATCAATTCTTTAAATTGCTAGCAATGTTATATGCCCCGACACTGTTACATGCCAACCACCACATAACATAACTGTTAATAACAGTAAATTGTGTCAAATCAGCGTCTGGCTTGGCACTGTTTAAAAGCTTTACCTTTTTTCTTAAATTTTATGATTACAAAAAAAAACGTATACGCATTTATTTGGCAATGTTTGCTGACTGTAAACTTTTGACAGGCAAGGCGTATACGTATTTCTTACATAGAAGCATGATGCTTAATATGTCTTTTTCACATAAAGGTAAAACATAACCTATCTTAGTAAAATCAATCAATCAAAACCCTCTTATTTGCAAGAATGACTTAAAGTAGTCTACAATTAAACTATTATGGTGGTGTCAATAGGCATTACATTATACTATATGCATCTTAAAATTTGGCGAAATTTAAAATATATATAGTGCATTTTTATTTACAAACTTTTTCCTTAAAAATATATTGCAAATAAATTAGCTATGTGGTCATATACTCGTAGTAATCAATGGTATCTCTTTTTTGAAAGATTTCGAGTCATTGATATGATATTGATATATATATATATATATATATATATTTATATATGTATATATATATATAGTTAAATATATGTGTATATATATATTATATATATATATTAAATGTATACATAATACATTAACTATTACATTTACATTATAAATTATATAGTCAAAAAATAATAACTAAGTTATATTAAATCTTAAAAAAAATAGGATACATTTCATTTTAGTACTCTATTTGAATCAAATGCTATATAATTGACACAAAATACTTTGTTTCTAATACAAAACTAAACAGAGATATTAGAAAATTATTAAGTTATAATTAAATTATAAATCAATATATATCACAATTATAAAATTATTGTAGCTCAGAATTATTGCTCCTCATTGACCACTCAGTCTTGTGGTAAAAAACATCAAGTTTCTTGCTAAACTCTCTAATATGTAATCAAAATAATAATCCTACTCTCTTGCCCTAGCAGATTAGTTATGAAATGCTTAATCATCTAAAAAACTGCAGAAAAATATGATACAAAAGCGATAAACGATCTATTGTAAAACTTCATTGGAAATTTTTTAAGAATATTTCAGTCATTTGTGAAAAGTTTGGAACCGTGATGCCAATGTATTAGCAAGAGACTGTAGCAAGAGACATGCTGTTTTTTCCGTACTTCGGAGCAGTTGAATATACATAACATGTAGAATATGTGTCAGTAAGTGAAAATACACTTATAACTAAATATCGTTAAACGAAATAAATAATTTCATACAAATATGTTATAATTAATTTGGTTTCAAACAAGTAACTTAAATATTATCATTTCTAAAATATATAGCTATATATTTAGACTAAATTTTCTGGCTTTGAATCTGCACTAGAGAAATAGATCTCTCTGCAGTTTATAGCTAATTATGACTAATCTTTTTTCAAGTATACATATACATAGTAAACGTATTGATTGATTTATTGATAAATATATATTGGTAAATAAATTTTGATATATACCTATATAAAAGCATTGACATCTATATAATATAATATGTTCAGTTTAACACTTATTTCATTCTAATTTCATTTTCTTATTTATATTAAAATGATGTATAATATTTTTTTAATCTTTTTGTACACATTCCAATTAATTTTTTTATTAAATTTAATTAAAACTATCTGAACTATTTTTAGGTCACAAATGAACAAACTCAAGTGAAGAGCTATAGCATTAAATGGTATATTAACAAAGATAAGCTATATAATTCATATTAAAAAAAAATTAGATATATGATATACATTGATATCAATTATCTTATCTCTATTACATGCCCCAAAAAAAATTCTGTGATAGCAACTGTCAAAGAGTTATTTTTGTTAATACATTAAAACTTTATCTCCAGTGTTGAGAAATTAAAAATAAAATAAATTTTTGTTCTTATTACTTTATTTATAGATTAATTAAAGGCGTTCTAATAGCAGTTGAGAATTAATAGATCTATAAAACTTTAAATTTATAAATGACAAATTAACATACAAATTGATCAGTTGGTGCATAATAAAATATTTAATAGGAACTTCATAAGACAATATTTTTTGAAAGATTAAAGATAATACAATATATATAAATCTTAATTTATTGAAAATGTTTGTTTTTAATTTCACTAATTCTAGATCAGCACTGATTTATTTATTAAACTATTCAATTTAATTAATTTATTACTTACTAGCTATTATTTAATAAATATTATATGATATGACTTTTTATTGTAGTTTATTATTATTATTATCTTTATGATTCTTTACTGACTTACCCTATTACCAATTTATTTTATATAGATTTAAAGAAATTGTGGACCTGTAAAGATAAAAAAACAAAATAATTTTAAAAAACATCGTCTCATAAACTTTAAACAATTTATTTAATTTTAATTTAATTAAATAAATAACATCTAATCTGATTAAATAAAAAAACAGTATAATTTAATTAATTTTTATGAAACATATTTGTTTTTCACATTTTCATATTGTGAAATACAGCCAAATTAGACAGAAATTGTTTCCGAAATAAGCTTATTTTTTTTTGTAGTGCTGTTAGCCGTCATTTTGACTTTTTATTTTAGTAAGTATGGATATGTGAGATGAAGTATAATCAACAATATTTGCTACTATAGGCTCAGTAGGCGATTGGTATTTCAAACTCTCTCTCGACAAACAAAACGTGAGCTCTACAGATCGGTCGTTTCACCTGTGCTTCTGTATGACGCAAAAGCATAGACGCTATTATAGAATGATACATCACTAGCAGTTTTCGGGAGACAAGTACTTTGTAAAATTTTTAGTCCTCTACGAGTTGGGAGACGATCACCGTATCCGAGCTATACGAACTTTATCACGACATTGATATAATTAGGCAAATTAACTTCCAGCGAATTCGCTAGCTTTGCCATGTCGTAAGAATGGATGACGATGTTTCAACGAAAAAGGTGTTTGAAGAGGTAATTGAAGGAAGAAGTTGTGTCTCCAGTGTAGTATTAAGAAGGATAAAGAAGAAAATTATGAAAATATATTTATTTTACATATAAATTTCATATTAGTAAAAAAATAATTTTTAAATTTTGAAACTGAGTTTGTGGAAAAAACTTTGATCCGATTCGTCTAATTGTTATGATATTTTGACAATATACAGTCAAACTTCCATAACTCGACGAACGATTTTACAAAAAAAAGGTTCGACTTATAAAGTTAAAGAACTTTTTGTAATTGTATATAATTTGCTCTCTAAATCGTGTTACACTCTGTTTAGTTCGAGTTATAGAAAATTCGAATTATGGAAGTTCGAATTATAGAAATTTGAGTTATGCAAGTTTAACTTTATCACTGACAGATCAGCCTATCAGAAGCATATAATTGCTAATATATTGTTTTGGCACCTATTCTTTAAAAACATTGTATAATTTGGAATGTACCTTATATATCTTATCGTATAAAAAATTTGAATAAAGCTTTAAATTACTAAATGAGCATCTGCAGTCCCTTGTAAATGACTATAAAAAGTCAATTAATTATTTAATTTATTTTAAATTAAATAATTCTATAAAATGTAAATACTTAAATACTTTTTTAATTGAAATAGGTAAATAGGTAAAATTAAGCCCACAGCAATTACAAGATTTATAAATAGTCCAGAATTGTTTTAGTTGGGCCTCTAAGCGCACAGTAGATCATTTAGGTCGGGGTGTATTCATAACCTATTATTTAATAATAATAATTAAAATGAAAACATACTCCCACATATAGTAAAATAAATTTTTCCTTTATTAAAATATGACTAAATTTTGTCATATCTAAAGCATTATAACTACATATATACCTAAAAACATAGCATAAGTCATTCATAAATTCAAATTTGTTTACTCCACACAAATCTTTACATTTTCTTTGATTTAATATTTTTTTATTAATATTTTTTTTTGTATATTTAGTATTCATATTTATATGTTGAATTTATATGTTGAGAAAAAAACAAAAACCAAAAACTGTTTCTAAAAATATGCATAATACACCGGAAATAATGCCACACTTACTTAACACTACCACCGACTGCGTTGACCCAAAGCGTCAAAATAAGGGGCTTTGGACTTATCAGTGACTGGCGGCTGAGTTGAGCTCATCACAAATCATAAGTAGTGTGCCAGGCATTAAAAAGCAACAGCAATGGCAGCAGCAGCAGCAGAAGCAGCAGTAATAACAGCAACAAAAATACAACAACGATACCAACTGTGACAGCCAAAAACAAAACAAAAAACAAAAAAGAAAAAAAGAACACAAACACCAAAAACTAATAAAAAACAAATATACACTCTGAAGGCAACAAGAACAACTTGAACAAATTACTCAATGAGAACTCATTGAATGTGGAGCAAATTTATGAATGCATTTTCACATTCGACATATACGAACACACAGGCGCACACACACACTTCAAACACAATTACTATACACACACACACACAACTACTTTAAGGCAAACATATCACATATGGAATTATGAATTCTTGAATGAATCAAAAATTGAAACTTAAAATATAGAGGCAACGAAAAAAAAATAAAACAACAAAGAAATAAAACGACAGCAACAACAACAGCAACCAATGTACCTACACAAAAAGAATCACACAAAGCAACAAAGCAACGCAATCAACATAAAAACGACGGAAGTGAACTCTGTGTCAGTTAGTCCGTCCATAAGTACTACGTCCGTAAATTGCGTAATGCCGCCGCCTAGCACTGATGTTTGCCACACATGAAAATAAGTTACAGGAAGGAACTACAACAACAACAAAAAGGGAAATAAGTGAAAATCATTTTTGTTGTTGCTATTGTTGTTGTTGTCTTTTGGAAGCAAGAAAAAAATGCATACGGCAGAAACAAACAAATCACTTATTAGGCAACATAAGCTGCTGTAAGTAGTGCGAGTATGCATATTGCACACATACATACACACATACCCCTACGAATGTTATTTGTTATTTGCCCACAGAAATAGATATACGATACGATATATGTGTGTGCTGCAACGTGTGTGAAAGGAAATTTCCTAATAAGCTGCCTTCCGCATCCGTTGTTGTCGTCGACGAAAATAGTTTTTAAAATTATAGCTCCCTTCTTTTACTACTGCTACTTAATTCTTATTTTAAGCAACGTTATCGTTTTTGTTTTTGTTTTTGTTCTTGTTGCTGCTGTTGCTATTGCTGTTGTTGTTGTTATTGTTAGGGAAACGAAAATAATAATAATAACAAAAACAACAAGAAATATTTAAAGCACCAATAATAAATAATATACTGTGTATTATTACATACAATATTATTAACAGCAACCCAGCAAGCAGTTTCTTAAGAGGCGTACTAAATGGTACATATATAGCCTAATGCATGTATGTATATAGTCATAGGTATGTATTTATGTGCGTCTATGAAGCCCTCTATATTTTTGCTTGATGCATGCAACGTGAAGATCAATTGACACGAACAAACTGACGTGCAAGAAGACAATTCATTTGATTGCTTAACAGCGGATAAACTTATTGCATGCGACGGCGAAGGCGATGGCGATGGCGATGGTGAAGGCGAAGTGTACAGTGTGAGGGAACGGACCACGTGTTTATTTTTATAACTATATTTTTGTCGTACACATATAGAGTACATATGTATATTTATTATATGGTAGTTTTGATGTACTTTGTGCTTATTGTTGCTGGAAACTCTGACAGTGTGATAGCATTGTTTGTTGTTGTATTGTAACTGTGCTGATATTTTTTAATTACTTCCTTTCTTTGAGAGCAACTTAATTAACACAATTTTTTTATGATCCGCCAAAATTTATTCACAAATTAAAATATATTTATACGTACATATTTACATATGTATGTACTTTGTGAAAAAACGTATATAAGATTAGTTTAATATTTTTTTTGTTTTTGTACATTTCAGCGTTGTTTATTATATTGTTGTATATCATATATTAATATTAAACGCATTAAAATTTTTAAAATAAGTATAATTAATATTTTATTGCATACAAATATTATAATGTTAAAATTTATAACAGATTTCAAACAGTAATTGAAATTACTTTAAAAAAAAAATATAATTTAAATAATGAATTCATACCAGAACAAAGCTTTTTACCTATTAATTAGACAACCATTTTTATTGTTATGTATTATCAAGTAATTAACTAATTGTTATTACGGTCTATATATCAATAAAGTTATTTAATTGCTTTTATAAAGTAATTAATTTAAATCATAAAGAAACAGAATTTCGAGTGATGAGCGGTTTTTTTTTTGTTTTTTTTTTGTTATGGTGAGGAGGTGGAATGCTTTATGCACCGTCAAAACAACCGTTGCCGAAATGGTGTGTCTGACTCTTACTTTGTAGTACACGAAGAAAAACATCCCCGGGGTTTCTCTCTCTGGGACTGTTTTCGCATTACTTTAGGCAGGATCCCTTATAAGTTCGCCAACCATGTCATATGCTTCTCTTAAAACCTGCGTCCAGGCTCCCACTCCTGATCCGAATTGGAAAGTCATCAGATTGTTCTAGATAAGTTTCCGTCCAGATCTTTCTTCTATTTTCTTAGCACATTTCCGATGAATTGTGTGATTTTGTTTCAATTTTCTACTCGTCCTGTCATTTTTTTATGACATTCTCGACTATGAAGTGACCTATATATTCTGATGAGCGGTAAACATAACGAAAATTAAACAAACGTTGTCATTTAAGTCAAATTTGTGGTCGCAATTGTCATGCTTTAAGTCATTTTTCAGCATTTCGGGTACTAAAAGCTATGCATTTATTAGATAAAAGATAAAACAAATGAATAGAATTCGAAAAAGAAAATACTGGTAAAATAAGAAAAATGAAATTAAAGAATTAATAAAGTGAGATCAATAAAAAATAAATAAAAAGAAAAAACTGAATATCAAAAAAAACACAAGTGAAAAAAGGTACTTGAAAAAAAAGAGAAAAACTCTTACTTTTAGGAGAGAAATGAAAAAAAAAACAATGGTAAGAGTGAGAAAGCAAAAAAAAAAAATAAATGGATTTTTATGTTTTAAAGAACAATTTTTTAATTATTTAAATAAAGCTTATAGCTTTAATATTATAACTGTTTATAGGGATGTTTTCTATACATTTTTTAGAGAAATTTCTCCTTGGCTTCCCTGATTCCATTAACTGCAATCTTATTATTTAATTTGTTTGCTAATTTATCTTTTCTGGACCCTTTAACTGATCCTTTTTTATAATTTTTTTAGAGAAATTTCTCCTTGGCTTCCCTAATTCTATTAACTGCAATTTTATTTTGTAATTTGTTCGCTATTTTATCTTTTCTGGACCCTCATCCTTTTTACTTTCATATTCTTTTAAAAATTTCGGTGATGTTAGCTGGGACTTTGATTTTTGTTTATTTTAAATATGCAGTTAGCATATGTGATTGAAAAACTTAGCGATATTAAAGGGATTGCGTCAAAGTTAGTCAAAATATAATATATATAAAAAATTTTTAAGCAGACGTTAAATTTTAATTTTAATAAAAATGAACTATAGCCAGATAAAAATATATATAAAAATCATTATTAAGAAAATATGTCGATAAATAAATTCAAAATTTAATATTTTATTATATATATTTTTTCCAACAAATAAATACAAGATCCGAACATTATTTATAATTATTTATTTAATATTTAATAGAAAAGAAGTGTGAATAGCATTAGGATGCTTAATATTTTAGTTTCTTTGATATATATGTTATAAGGATTTAAACCGCCTTTCGGCCTCAGGGAAGCTAATTGTCACGCTGGTTGTAGCAATGTAAGTCGTATGGGTGAAATTTTATTATAAGCTCATATAAGCTTATATCAAAACACATTGTTACATTGCACTTAAAAAATATTGAGAGTATTATCAGAAAAAAAATTTTATTTTTTTATTTAATTGAAACATACAATTGAAATACAACTGAAAGAAGTTATTTAATCATTTATAATATAATAATAATAATATAATATAATAATAATAATATAATATAACAAAATAATTCGTCCGTCACTTCTATATGGTTGTGTAGCGTTTAGCAAAGCTTCAAACACTACTATTCGCCAGCTAGAAATTGCACAAAGCCAAACTCTGTGAAGACTTTTCAAAGTACCATGGTACATTAGGACGAATGATATCCTCAGGGACCTCAAGATTGATCCCATCAAAAAAATCATAAAGGATAGAGCCCTGAAACTATTTGCGAAAAATAACAGACTTACCAACACCTCGTTAACAAATCTCAGAATGATTACAGGCTCCTCGAGGAGGTATGTAGATCTGAGGTAAATTATTGCTTAGCCTGATAAAATGATAAACAATAATCTAGTCAAGGCGTAAAGAGGGGTTTTCAAGTGCACTAGCTCAAATAGCTTCAACATAATAATTATTTTCCCAAATAATATAAATGTAAAACATAATTCTAAAAGAATAATTCTGTTTCGTACTAAAAATAAAATTCTATATTTTTTTAGTTAAAAAAATGATTTAATCAATTTTACTACAAAACAATATTATAGCCTTTGTTTTACAACATCTGCCCTTATACTATAATATTTATTTTGGAACTTCAAGGTAAGTTTCACTGTCGTCATACGTAAATTAGTCAATTTTATTATTGTATATTTAAAGAACACACATAAATTTATTTTCATTAATGAAATATTTATAAATTAAAGCAAAAATAAAGATAGAAAAAAATTTTACAGATATAAAATAAATGATTGAATTCACTCTATACGAGTAGTACATGTGAAGAAAATCATGTATTTGTCGTATATCGATAGATAAATATCTTGCATCTGTAGTGATGAAGAAAGCAAAAGTTTGTACTTTTCCTCAACAATGTAACAGATAAAGGCTAAAACAATAGCAATAAAACAAAGTTTAAATAAAAATTATAAGCAAAGAGAAATGACGCAAAAACTTACAAGGTTGCCCGCGTTGTTTGTACGTCATAAAAATGAAAATGAAAGAAAAAAAATTAAATAAAACAAAAAATAAAAATAAAGATGAGAAACGTTTTTTTATTGTATTTAACAATTTGCGTCAGAGCAACGATTTAAACTATTTGAATTGCCTTTTAAATATCAACGAACACAGCCAACAACCAAATTTCAAATGATTTTTTAAGTGCTAATTACTTGTTTTAAATTACAAGGAAAAAGATACAAACTCACACACACAAACACACAATCGAAGAAATCAAAAAAAAATTAATATTTCATTTAGAAACAAAAGTTTCGAATCGAAATTCACAAAACCAACTGAATTTTAATTACAATATTTCCTATTGGAGAAATATCGGAGATCTGGAAAAAGTGTCATTAAAAATACGTGGAAATAATCAACCAAACGGAAAGGCATGTCCCATTAGTCATAAAATATTGAAAGTAATTTTTCAGTAACTGCAGATTAATTTACAGAAAAAAGTTTTCATTAATCACGTATTGATTTTGAATTAAAAGAATTAATAATAAAATTAATTTAGTTTGAAATCAGTAAAGGTTTTCTCAAGAAAATCTTTGCAAAAAATAAAATTTGGTTTCGATAGCATGTTTTAATTAGAATTGAGAAAAAAAAATAATTTTGCAAATATTTACTTGACTAAATCTTTGCATATTCACAAAACCTTATTAAACTTCTTAGAAAAGCCTGAAAAAAAGATGAAAATAAATTATTTCAAAAAAATAATCGAAAAAAAAATAGCAATATAATATAGCGAAGAGAATATAACTACAGAGAACAACTCAGCTATCGCTCTAAATAGATAGCCTTAGAGCTTAGAGAGGAAATAGTGACGTAAAAGCAAATTTAGTTTCTAATAGCAACGCGAAAGAACTTAGACGTAAATTCCTGATTGGGAATTATCCATTTTAACTAGACTATAATAACTCTTGCAAAATATAATATATGGATAGATACCAAATACTTAGAAAAGCCTGCGATTTGAAACATATCCACTATAGATAATAGTAATTTAAAGCCTAGATTTGACAAAAATATATCTGACCCAATCGTTTAATATCTTATTAACACAATTCAATGATTATCTCATCACAGCTAAACAATATATCGAATTATGTATACTATTTTTATTAAATAAATTTAGTTATCAATAATACAAATGACATTTCTATTCCATAATCAAACGTTTGATTTTTTCTTAACAACGATTCAATCAAATAGATCTACTTATATCTTCTATATTAGTGAAATCCAATATCAAAGCTCTATATAATAAAAAATCCTTATCCTTAGCAATAACGTCATTGATGAGAACAGTGGTGTTTGTCAATTTTATTTTTTTAATATAGTATTAGAAA
This sequence comes from Teleopsis dalmanni, assembly GCF_002237135.1. Lineage (NCBI taxonomy): Eukaryota > Metazoa > Arthropoda > Insecta > Diptera > Diopsidae > Teleopsis > Teleopsis dalmanni. The sequence continues at coordinate 54,270,785 of NC_051846.1, read as the reverse complement.
AAAAAACTGATAGAACCTGGCATTATGTTTTGTTATACAAAGACAAACACCTCTTGTGCGTCCCATTCCTTTATTTACTTTATTTAAACTTAAGAAAAAGACATTCGTAGGTAAAAGTAAAAGTTGAGTAATCAGATAAGAATATAAAACTGCTTTCCTCAGTCTGGCTAAAGGTTATGTAATGTAAATTTAGTTCTGTACACTATTTAAACGTGCGACATATTTGCTGGCAACTATTTTCAGTTATCCACATATGCTGATTCCAGTTGCCAGTTATAAACGCATCTATATTTAATCGTCACGAAATTATGTCATATAATATAACCTACGACAGATATCTCTTATCAGACCGGATGTTAATATTATTAGAAACCATCTAAGTGTCCACACTGACAAGAGGTTGAAATGACATGGATGAATCATATAAAAGCTAAACACACTCAGATTACAAAAACAAAAAGATTACAGAGATGTTTTAGTTACTTGGTAAAAATTTAAGTACTAATATACAAACAATGAACAATTTTTACAAATATATAGAGATAAATTAGATTTTCTGTTAAATGACTGAGAATTAAAAATTAATAATCATTTTAAACGTCTATAATTTTTGAACCCATTTAAGGACAATAACACTTTAGACATTGACACACCGCGTTATCGAATCTCAGAATGGTTACAGGCTCCTCGGGGAGGTATACAGATCTGAGGTCAATTATTGCTTAATCTGATGAAGTGATAAACAATAATCCATTAAAGGCGTAGAGAGGGGTTATGAAGTAACCTCGCAGTTAATAGAGAGTTAAAGTGCTCAAGTGCACTGATTGAACTAGCCTAAATATAATAATAGACATTGAAATAAAGTATTGTATCTAAAGTATCTTAATATTAATATATTATCTAATCTATTATGAGGTAGAAAAAATTATTTTTGATATATTAAATTTTTGACTGAAGTTTTAATTGGATTGATTTTTTTTTGGCAACCCATAGTTCAGTTTACAATTACAATAAACTCTCTTTCTTTATTGACTAAGAGCTTACTTTTGTAACTTAGCAAATATCTAATAAATATTATTAACATACATATCGATTTTAAATATAGTATGTTTACTTCATGTATTTGATTTTTTGTCAACACCACCTAATAAAGATCCATAACTTGAATCATAAACATGATTTGATAATTATAAATAGCAAAAACATCATGTGGTTGCAACTGTAATCTTGATACTGGAATCACAAATAGTTTTTGTCGTATGAATAGGCTTATTACTTGTCATTGGCACATTACTCACAAACTAAACTTGAAAATTGATCATTATTTTTTCATAAACGTTATATAATGAAGATCCATAAACTTGATATGGGTTTATAAAGAGTATATTGACTTTATTAGTTGATTAGCTTAGTTAGTCATTTAATTAGACCTACTGAGCTTGCCTAAATATATGTACATATAGATTTTGTGTTTATTTTTTCACTGTTACAAACATTTATCAAAATATACATATATACCGTATTGTCTATATAAAGTAGACTGTATAAACAGTGTAATTATGGTATAAAGTCTGGAGAATTTATTATTTTTGCTAATTGTGAACAAATGAGAGTAATTCATAGGCTGTAAAATGAAAACAAACAAACTTTATGGCACTTCATATTCGATTTAATTTTTTTTGCTGAATTGGCTGAATTGCTGAATTGTATTTAAAATGATTTCATATATAAATCGATTCTAAAAATCAATAAACTAATGCATAAATCCGAATTTTTATTTTATTTCATTTATTCATGTTTTTAATTATTTATTTTTTTTTGTGTTTAAGAGATTTTTAATACTGAAGGGGGTTCGTGCGGAAGTCTTTTTGGTTTTATTGTTGTTGTGCTTTGAAAAATGCTTATTGCGCATTAAAAAATGCGACAAATACAAAACAAATTTAAATAAAGTAGTCAGTCATTCAATGCCTGTTTGTTCTACGATATTTTAAGTCAACGGATCAGACCGTTAAAGAGGCAAACGTAAGGCAATATCGATCGGACGGACAAAAACTCCTCTTCAGTATTTTACAGAAATTAAATGAAATTTATATATGCAGGCACCACAAAAAAAGTGTTCCTCCCCAAAAATACAGAAGGAACACAAGATACAATGAAAAGCAGAAGCTCGCTAAAGTAGTTCACTTTGCTGGCATATACACAAATTTTTTATATATACATATATATAGTTTATTTTTTATATGTAATTTTGATCGGATTTTTTTCCTCAATTTTTTATGCTTAAATATATTTTAATATATGCACACACACACTATAAAATATCTTGAGAATAAACTTAAATTTTATAAATTTTTATATATAAATATATATATATATTACATATATATATATATTATAAATTATATATTTATATATGTAAAGCAATAAAAAAAAGAAAATGAAATGAACAAAACAAAACAAAAGCACAGCAATAGTAAAATAGCAATAGACAGACCAACAAAAAGACCGACCAACAAAAATACTACTCATAAGTCCCCTAGATGCCAATTTATGCGTCGTGCTGGTATCTATTTATGTTTATGTATGTACTTCAAGTTATATATATAAAGGCTTGTAATATAGGAATATATTGAAGTAAGCATTGTCATCAATGGCCTTGTTATATTTTTTTATATATTAACGTGTATCTAAACATGTATGTATCTATGTATGTATGTATATTAAAATAGAACACATAAAAATTAGCTTAGAAATATGTTTACGAATATGTTGCAGTTAATTAACTTTAGGGCTGTTAAAACAAAGTAATATATTTATTTTTTACTTTGATTTTAAATATTTTTACTTAATAATTAAATATATGAGTATTTAAATTTAATGTATAAGTTTTAAAAAATTAAATTTCTAATTAAGGTTTTGTATACATAATTATAGCAAAAAGAAGTTATTGATGATATCAAACGTTATTAACGTAAGCGAAATTTAAGTTAGATATAACCTATTCACACGACATATATTAATATGCATCAACTACTGATCTGGATTTCACTTTTCTGCTTTGTACTTATATTAATATGTATTAACTACTGATCTGGATTATTGAGTTTAAACTTATTAAGCGAAATTAGATTTCTTAAACTGATATTCACTTTTCTACTTTGTACTTATTCATTTTAATCTTTAATACCAATTTGTTCTATTGATTTTGTATGTTTTCTTATTCGCATATTTCTCTAAAATAGCTAATTGATTAGTAATTATAACAGCAAAAATATCATGCGAATGCAGATGTAATCGTGATACTACAATCACAAATTACTTTTGCCGTAAAATGAGCTATCATAAGCATATTATTAAAGAAATAAACCTAAAAACTGACATAGTATTTGTTATATATGGAGAATGTATGACATCTACTCTGTTGGTATTCGGCTGATACTTATCGTAGTTACAAGTGAAGAACTTTCCCAAATAACGATAGATAGATATATAGTTTTAAATCGTTATCCTAAAAGGTCTTGTAATTAATTCTATTTGTTAAGGCCGCTTTAAGATTACTAAAACATTGTTTAATGCATTATTATGGTAAACTGATGGATAGCAATCATCAGAATATAATGGACCTTCCCTGACTTGTTGTTCCAGTTTGTTGTCTTCAAATATTTTCGGATTATAGATTCTCTTTATTTTTCAAATTAAAAACATCGCTTAATAAACATTGTCATTTCTTATTATATCTCGAAATTTTCCCATACAGAGCAGCATCTTGCTTGTTTATAGATTATAAAATAAATCATCCCTGTTTTTACCTTAAATATATTATTTTAATTTGATATTAAACTGTTTTAAGGTAAATCATATATCAACATCTATTTGCACATGAGGATTTCAAAAATTATAGAGTATTTGCAAAAGTAATTAAATAGTTCTGGAAAATTGCCATCGAAATAGTTTTTTTCGTATTGTATGTTTTGATTTGGACTCGTAATCGTATAGTTTATATTGAATTTTCTTTTTATTTTTTGTTCTATTTTATTTAGTTTGTATTTTTTCTTGTTTTTGTTCACAATAAATTAAAAATTTAGGTTAATCACCTTGTGGCAATGTCCGTCCGAATGTTTGTTTGACTGTATCTCTCTCTATATAACTATACAGGCAAGTACATAGATATATGTTTGCCTTATATTGAATGCGATTAGTTGTTCTGTTTTTGTATGTTTGATTTAATTTTGTTTTTATAAACAAAAAGAAAAATACATTTATAAATAGCAAAAATATATTTAAAAGAAACAATCCGAATTAAAATAAATTTTGAACCATTTTTCTGGTAGTCAGTTTTATGAATCTTTACATTTTGCGCATGAAGCACATAAGAATTAATATAGACATGATTAATGTTATATTGATAGTATATTTTTCCACGAATAAATAATTGTTTTAATGCTTCCATATATATATCTATATATAGAAAATAAATAAAAAAACTATATATGTATACATACATACTTAAACATTTTTTAATACTTTTAAATTAAATTACATATAATTAATGTTCAATTAAAAAATAAAATATTTTTAAAGCATACAATTAATTTATTTAAAAACCTGCATTTTCATTAGAAAAAATAAATAAAAAACGTTAATTATATCAACTATATATTCAATAAAAATTATAATATATTAAAATTATATGTATTGATATAATTTATTAGTTTATTTAAATTAATTATATTTATTTCCTCTGTTATATTAATATAATTTATATTATTTATTTTTTCTTTTAAATAATTATTTTAAAATAATAATAACTAAGTTACTAAATAAAAATTTTTTATTTTTTCTTAAATTCTTTAATTAAATATTTTGAAAGGTTTGAAATATTTACCTAAAATTAATGCTTTCAACATTAAAAACTAATCTTTTAATAACTAGTAACCTTTGTTATTAAAAAAAAATAAATTAAACATTCGATATAAAATTATCAATTGTTGAAAATTAAAAAATTAAGTATAATTTTATAAATTGCTATAAAAATTTGTAATATATAAATAATAATTGTTTAAGTTTTATGGTTGCAAGTGAATATTCATGCACTTGATGCATTTTTTTTTAATTTTGTTGTATTTTTTGTTAAAAAATAATATTATTCTAAATTTTTTCTTGATATGTAATATTATAACTTGAAATTAATTTCGTTTAATTAATATTTCAGGAAAATTATTCATATCCAAATTTTCATCCAATTTAAAATAAAAACTAATTTTCATTTATCAAATATTTTTCTTGTTAAATTTTTTCAACATTTCGTAAATGTATATAATTTTTTTAATTAAATATAAAATATATAAGTAAAAGAAGCTTAATTATTAATAATTCAATTAAATAAAAATTAAGTTTTGTTGAAATTATAGTAATAATTTAATATATCTTTGTTCCATAAAAAAGTAGTTACTTTGTCAAATTTGTCTTTAAATATGTTTAATTAATTTAAATAATATTTTCAAATAATTTTTAATAATTTTATTTCGTTTAATAGATAAATGTTTAAATAAAATGGAAGACAGAATAAAAATAACGGTTTCTAAATTTTTTTAATTTGAATTTATTAAACTCTTAATTCTTATTTTTTAAAATATTTAACATTTAAACCTAAAAGCACGATATTGTAAATTTTTAATATGTTAAATTAAAAATCAGAAAAATAACATGTTAAATTTTTTTATGTTGAATAAGAAAAATAGTATAAAACTTTTAATTTAAATTTAATAAATTTTTAAATCTTATTTTATAAAATGTTTAAGATATAAATCGAAAAACACGAATATGTTAAATTTCTTATTTAACATTAAAATCAGAAAATTTATTTTTCTAATTTATAACACTGGTAACCCTGCACTTTACACATGTTCACACACACATGCTAAGCACAATATGAATTTCTATTAAAAAACTGCTGAGTAAGATGAGTACAATGAGAAATGAAGAGTTAAAATAAAATAAGTTTGAATTTTTTTTAGTAATTTACGCTCTGCGTCTTTGTACTTGCTCTCTCTTCAACACATAAACAAGTGCAATTGATGAAATTAATATTTTTTGGTACTCACTCATACATTTTTAGTACTTCGAGCAATGCAATGCATGTGTTAATTACCGAAAACTTTATGGGAGTTTTGATTTCTGATTGCACACAAATACTTAAACACATTTGAGTGTACAAACTTTCCAATACATTACATATAATATTAAACTGTTTTTTTTTTTTGTTTTTGATTGGTTTTTTTATAGCCCAGTTTAAGGACTTTAGTGTCAATATTGAGAGCGCCTGTGGTTTAGGACAATACTAAAAAATAAAAAAAAACTAAGTACAAGAAATAAAGTGCACACTGATATATCAGCTGATTTTAAATTAAACCATATGTTTGCATGAATAATGTTTTAAAACAGAAATGGTAACTCGTATATGTTATTATTTTTTAATTAAAATTATATATAGTAAATTAAATTTTTTAAACATAATATAAGCAAAAATTTTACTACTTACCAGTTCTTTGTAAAAATTTTTTATATATAAAATTTTATTTGTTTCGCAATAGTTATACATCAAAATCCTTTCTTTGGATCCGTCAGGTCTTACGCCAGTTATGTAACTTGTCTGGGTTTTTGTATAGCAAAGCCGTACGCACAATTTTTATTTGATAAAAAAAGTTCAATGTACGCTGCTTGTGGCACATTGCGTTCAAATAAAGTCTGTTTGTGAAATTTGTTAAATTCGTGAAATTTGTCGATAACAAGAGCAGCAACAGCAACAGCAACAGCAGCAGCAACAGCAACAGCAAAGACAATAACAACGACGACAGCGGCGACTACAACTATTTCAGATACCTCGGACTCTGTTTTTGAGACGTTAGTTGTCATACAAGTGTCTCATATAGTCTCATATAGTATATTTGGCACTGAAACATAAACTGAGTTGACACTGACGTAGACGATGTAGACTCGCGTTACTTTAATTACAATTCGTACAATCTTATCAATAACCTGATATTAAGACAAGCAAAAGTTACGTTAAGCACACTTATCTGTCCACATATTTACAGTATTCAGTGTTCAGTAGTACTCAGTATTCATCATTAAAATTATGATTTGTCGATGTTGTTTCGCTCCATTTTTTTTTGTTTTTGTATATTTTAATGTTAATTTGTAAGACACATAATTTCCTACAGTTCGATTTAATTACTTTGCCTTGCTGTGATTAATTAGTTTACGTTTTTGCTTTCGTAATTTAAAGAAAAGTATATTTCAAAGTTCACATTATTTGTTGAAGGTTTTTCCTGATTACTTTTTTTTTTTATTGCTCTATTTAACATTATTTAAGCGCCTCCGACGTATGTACATCGTTTTAAACTAAATTATTTGTCGCACTTTTCACTCCACTCATTATTGCTCAAGTCATTGTTTTCAATATATGTTTTTGTTTCTAATGTACATATATGTTCTTATTATTATTATTATTTTTATTGTTTTTGTTGTTTGTATTTTTGTTATTGCTGTTCTTAATATTGTTGTTGTTCTTGTTGTCATTTTTTATTTTCAATTTTTTTTGTTGTTAACTGCGTAGTTCATATTTCGTTTTGATTTTCGTCAAATAGCATTTAAAAAATTTTTTTGCGCATTTTTTATTGTATCTCGCTTTTTGTGCTTAATCATTTAGGCAATATTATTTAAAAACTTTTTTATATATGAAATTTATTTGAAAAAAAAAAATTTATTTCTACATATAAACAATTAAAATCACTAATTGTTCATATATGTACATAATATATTATATATTGTGTATTTAAAGTTAACATTTTTATTTTATTTTGAAAACTCATTTATTAGTTACACTTCCCACTTCACTGTTTCACAGCCGTCTTGTTTCTGAATTAATTTTAGGCGCTCGTTACGCGCAAGGTCGGAGCTCAAAATGTCTTTACATTCCCACAGTACAATGAGTACCTACATACCTCGCCTTCTTTACTTAACATCAATAACAAAAGCAGCAACAGCAACAGCAACAGCACAGCGGCATTGTGTGTACTTTATAGTTGTGTTAGTGCGTTTGCAGTCATAAATGACGTGCCGTTGCTGTGTCTGCTCTGTTCCCTATACAGGCAGTAAATGCCACTTTACCGTTCAAGCGTCTTTTCCACCATTCATAAAACTAAATGTCTGTTATTTAGCAAACTATTCGGCCATACGAGTTTGCGGCTATTCGGCTCTCAGCTTACATATACTTGTATACTCGTGTACTCGTGCTTTCATGTAGTAAAGAAAGCGAACACAACAAAAACAAAAAGCTGAAGCTGAAGCTGTTGTCTGTGTTGATTGCCGCGTGTTCACTACAGCTTATTTGTGGCATTCACTGTTTGGTTCCATGTTCGCATGTAATTGTTAACGCCATCCATACACAACTAAAAAATTAACAGTAATATTTTAATAATGTTATATATAAAATTACTAACCGTTTTTACATAAAAATTTGATTTAAAGATCAACAATGAACTTCAAACCAAAAAACACACAATTACAATTTTACAAGAAACAATTTTTGTAAAGTTACCAATGATTTCATTACGCTATATGACGATATAGCTTAATTCTGAAGATATCGGGCTTTTGGGTGCAAATTTAAATAATGCAACAACTGCTAGACATGCCACGAATTCTTCTTCTTTATTTGGGATTATGGAGACCTTGTTCCCAAAGCCCACTAGACTTTAAATAGTGGCTTCAACAGTAACCTAACGTCTCCGACTCATGAACCCTTTAACAGTGAACAGAGAAAGGCGTGTTGGCTGCGACCTGTAACACAACACACGTAGCTTTAACCTAACCACAAATATACTGTGGTTAGGTTCTGATCAGTTCGTTTGTCGGAAGTGACAGGGTCTTACCAAACAAATTTTCTTGTCAACGGCTGAGTAAACCCCAGGTCTAAACGAACCAAGAAAAAAGGTTCATTACAAGCGGACCGTTGTGATATCACAGATTAGCGTGTCATAGGTAGATTATAATGTTACCGTAAGTACAACGCTGAAAGGCCTCAACCAGCCTTCATTTCATTCACATGAAATTGAACCAGCCTGACAAGTCTATAAACTTGTTCAAATCCCTAATTTTGCAGGATGACAATTCTGTCAGGTACAATTAACAATACAATAATACCAACACTTGATATAATTTAATCTGACTGTACAAAAGTCAGTCATAGGTCCATTAATCTTTAACGATAATAAATGAAGGAGAAAAACTTCTATAAGATGTATTCTAGGCATCACAAAGAATGTCGATGCTTTTTGTGAAGCGTTCAAGGACTGCTTGAAACTCCATTTGTGAGCAATGCTCTGACTTCAAAATTGTGAAGCCTCCAAACAAGTTTGATTGTTTTCAAAATTTCAGAAGTGTGTTGATTCCTAGCTCCCTGAATTTCCTATATATAATTCCTATTTTGTAAGTCCTACAAAATATAGTATAGATTATTTTAAATTTTTGTTAGAGCTATTTGCTTTCCATTCAGAGTCATTTTAGCTAAAGAATGTTATACATTCTATAAAAATAATGCAAGTTCCACTATATTATGCTTTTCCTACACCATTTTTCAACATTTTGAAGTTGTTTTGTGTAGCATATATCGTCAAGGGTCTTAGATACGCCCTATAAACATAAGGATTAACTTTAATTATAAACTTATTGCATTCCATAGCATCTGCCCGACAATCTACTACACGTAATGCTTTGTGTATTTGTGCAGCATATTAGGATATAAGGTCTTCCGGATATACAATTTTGACTTTGAAGTAATTGAATTATAAAATCTGTACTACACATTTGCTATACACCGCTCGTTTTCAACTAAAGACTTGTTTTATGCCTTCTAGCGACTTTGTTTTACAGTGTAGATGTCGAAATGCAACATTCGCTATATATTCCAGCTTACACGTAACGAGTTGTTACGATTCCTAGCTACTCTGTATTTGCAGTTTAAATCCAAAAGGTTGGTTTAAGACCTTTAGAGACTTCGTTTCTACAGTTTAAATATAGATAGGCAGCACGTTGATAAAGCCCTAGATGAACATAGTTACAGCTACCTCAAGACAGGTTTTTACCTAATAATTTCTCAAGAAACAAAACATGTTCAGAAATTGTAAATTTTTAAATAATCTATTATAAAAAAAACTGGTCGAAATAGTGAATGACAATCAGTTTTAATATATATATATGTGTAATATATATATATATTTTATATTATAATATATAATATTATGTATATAATATATATTAATATATTATTAGATACTAATTTATCTAATAATACTAATAAAATTTATCAATATTATTTATATTCTCACTAATTTGACAATACTAAAGTTTTCTTAAGGTAATACTTCCCAATTATTTATAAAGATTAGTAAATACCACTAAGATAATGCAAATTCCCTTCAAAATTTTTCACATCTAGAAACAAAATCACTAGATCCTTTTTCGAAAACTTTATTTAAGATATAATTAAAGTTCACACTATAAACTATATTTTGTTATAGTTCACATTCTATAGATTTTATGACATTACAAGAAATAGTAACGTCATATTATATATATTCCCAATCAACTATTTTGCAGTGATATATGCAATATATGCAAAAATGTGTCAGTATTTGTTAAAAATACAGACACATAGAAAAATAAATATAATTAAAGAAATTAGTTTCCTTATAAGTAATTTAAAAATATATTAACGAATGAAAATTAAGAGTAAAGTTAATTATAAGCAGTTTACAGTGAATATTAACATCAAGCAAACATCACATTTAGTGTAAATTATTGAAAAACTTTGTATCAGCTTAGTCTATTTATACTAAATTATTAGTTTGTTTCAAAGAAATAATTAATTTTAATTAAATACATATGCCTATATTACAAAGGCTTTTATAATAAATTTATGAATACGTAATTAAGGTCTATACTTAGAGTTATTAAGCATGATGTTTTTTTAAAAACATCAAGAAATTAAAAAGTATTATAACAAATATATTATTAATTATATTGTCGTAAACAACAAATTGTAGAAATTAAACTCAACACAATTGTCATTTTTTTAAAATTCTATTAATCATTTTATTATTAATATTAATATATTTTATATCTTATTTATATCAGTCATATATTTCATATTTCTGTAAATTTTAAATATAGCTGTTTTTTAGTTAAAAAAGTCAGCAATCTAATGTTTGATATATGTAGCAATGAATAAACCATTCTTTTTTAGTGGTATTAATATCTGCAAAGAGTACTTAGTGTACTTATTGAAAACATTTAAAAAGATATTGGAATATAACAGAAAATATTGAAAAATCAAACCATAGTAGTTCTAACTTCAAAAACTTCGATTCGATTGATCTGTTATCATACTCCTCCAAAATAGTTTTCCAATGTGATTAAACATTAACAATGAGTTAACGATAAAACTTGGCTTAAATTTGGGTTAATTTTGGGTTAAGATTAATAGACTATAGTATATTGAATAACCTGGTTGCATCAAAATGGCAACAATTACATTTAAACGTTTTCGAATTGAGCTGCTTTCTGGTTTTTAAATCAAAATCTCATCAAATCTATTATATAAAAATTATTTTTATATATTATTAACACTTATTTTATAAGAATTATTATTAAAAAAATAATAATTAACAATATTGACTTATAAGAGCTTTTTTTTTACAGAAGCCTCTTTCAGCAGATATCAATCATCTCTTTCTGCGATAATTTGTTGGCGTAGAATGTCCTTTAATGTGATCATAAATCATCAACAGTGAGTTATGAAAATATTTTATTCAATGAGAGATAATTCTGTTAGTTTTGTTGATTATACTTCTTATTTATTATTAGTAATTCTCTTTGAGCAAGAAACAAAAATATTTTTCTCTGAACATTAGTTTTATGTGTTTTTATTCTTTTAAAAAATTATGATATATATTTAATTTACATTTCTTAAAGTGAGAGTATAAATTAATTTCTTTGATATATATATTATTTTGTAAAAGAGATTGTAAAAATATATCTACAACCTTTTCTTTTTCCAGACAGATCTAGTCATCTTCTTCTATTCGTAAGTCTGCTTCAATACAAACTAGTCTCTCTGTTTAAGATACTGATCTAATAGTGTGAATTTGTAAAAACTCTATATGAACAAATTGAAAACTTTTAACATGCCGTTATAGTAGCGAATACTAAAAGTATTCCGAAAAGGGAAGTCAAGTAATGAAATAATTGTACGAAAACCTAACAATCACAGATTTAGTAATTTTTGCCAATAAAATGTTATAAAACAACATATATCGTGTATATAATGGATAATTACAAGCACAGGTTACTTTAAATATTCGTGCATGAAAGGAGCGGTATACGTCATAGAGTTATACCGCTCCATTGGTGAAATATACATTGGATTGGACGTTTATATAGGCAACGGAAAATAGACAGGATGATTTTAAAATTGTTTTTAATAAAATTTATTAACTATAATTATTATATTTATACTAATGTGATGGACATATTCCAATTCATGATATTGGACTGTTAGACATTTGTATAGCACAAAATTGAGAGAATCATTGTCAAACTTTTATAAATCGAAGTACCATTATGCAAAGAAAAGGTTCGAGTTATGAAGGCTTCGAACTTCATAACTTTTGTAAACTTTTGTATTTGTAATTGCATATAATTTGCTCTCTAAACCGTGTTGCACTCTGTTTAGTTCGAGGTATACAAAATTTGAGTTATAGAAGTTCGAGTTACGAAAGTTTGACTGTATATTAAGTTAGGTTAGGTTACACCGACTATTCTTGGAAGATCCACTTAGAACAATAGGCCATTGTGCTACTGTATGTAGGAATAATTTGGGGTTTTGAAACCACCTAGAGGCGTTGGCGAAGCTTAAAATGCTGTTTAGTGTCATATTTTGTAATTGATCTAGATCTTTAAGAAAAGAGGCTCCTAACCTGTTAAATCATAGTAGATGAGAGACATTCTCATCGTCTTCCCCACAGCTGCAACAGATTTGATTGAAAGGGAGTTTAAATCTGCTAGCATGGTTCCCTAGTTTGCAGTGACTTGGCTATATTTTAAGTCCTTATTAAATTTGTGGTCCAATATATCAGCGTTGTTAAGAGAAGTAGCCATCAATTTTTAAAAATATAAGTAACAATGAATTTATATACTGCAATAACTAATATTTTCTGTATGTATAGAAAATTATATAAATATATTAAATTATATAAATATATATTAAATACTACAAGTTAGAAAAAAAATTATTTTAAGGCAAAAAAAAAAAAAAAATTTTTATATCGTAGTATAAATTTAACTATCTGGTTATTTCATTCTAAATCCATTTTGAATCATACTATTAGTTTAATATGCAATGTTATAATTTATTAAAAAATTTCATCTCATGCAATAACGTTTTACTGCACAATTTTCTTGTGTGTAATTTTATTGTATTTGTTTGATAATTTTTGTGCAGCTTTGTGTGTTGGTATGGACAATAAAATTAAATAAATTTCAAAAATTCCTCAACAAGTCGCTAAAGTTTCTAACTGTTGCTTCATTTGTTTCTATAAAAATACAAACGATATAGTCGTTTCTTTCTATCAATCAGTCAACGTATCGCACAAATAAGCAATACAAAACTATAATAAAGCACACACCAATATGAAAAGCACAAATGTGTGTTAATATGTATAAAAATGTATTAAAATGTGTTTAGTATTATTATAATTTTTTTTTTTTGTTTTTGGTTTTTTCTTCGGTTTTTATTATTTTTGCGTTTTGCTACATAAGATGTATCTCAGCTACACCTACAATTGTGTGGGTAACAAGAGTTTCTATTCAAATGACGAAAAGTACTATTTCAAATTTATTCAATAAAAAAAAAACTTTTACAAATTTTAATTAAAAAATTTTTTTCTTTAATTGCAATTGCATATATGTATATTCTTCAGTAAAGTCGTAAGCAGTGCACCACCTTACTTAAATTTTCTTATTTTTTTATTTTTATTTTATAATGTTAAACCTTATAAAATTTAAATCCTGACATATTATCAATCACAACTATTGTTATAATAATACAAATATATATATATATATACATACATGTCTGTGCTTACGTATATATTTTGCATAAAATTAAAAATTACTTTTAAGGGCACGTGTCTCTTATAATGCAAGATTGCTGCTGCTCTGTCCTGTTGATATATTCATTGACATATCACATCTCATCACATTTCAACACATCGTTTTCATGTCAACAGTTCGATTTTGTTTGAATCATCCAAGCATCCATAATAACTGTTCGCTCCTTGTCAGTTTGTCGGTCTGTTTGTTTTTCTACTCGTTCCCTTTATATATGTATATACATACGAGTACTTATATAAGAATATATTCTTTTGGCTTTTGAATAATCAAATTGTCCACGTGCTTTAACTGACGTAAGGGTAGGGGCGTGTTCAATATCAATTCAAGTATATTTCATTCTTTATTTTATTCCAACACATACACATATTTACACATCCAAATACGTTCATAAACACCTTAGCTGCATACACACAAGTAAGAAAATTATATTGTAATAATATTAAAGCAACAACAACAACAACAACAACAGCAACAATAATGACAAAAAAAAATTTTTTTAATATGTTTAATTGTTGAGTGGTTGGGAGGAAGACAGTTGGAAATAAATTTTATCACGTGTCTTAACCTTTATATCTTAACTATATAGTTTAAGCGATAAATCCATTTCAATCTTTCTTCAATTTGCTATATTTAATAATATAATTTATATTATAAAAAAAATTACCACCAAAAATTTAAGTTTATTAAATATAAAATTTTTAAAACGTAATTAAAGAATTCAGCGTAATTCAGCAAAATCCTTAAGAGAAAAATGAAAGGAAGACATTCCATTGCAAGTTATTATTAAATTCTATATTTTATTATATAATTTATATAATATAATTTCCACTGATAAAAAAATTTACATCAAAAAATTTTAATATTTTTAAAACGTAATTCAAGTTTTCAGCGCAATTCAGCAAATTTCTAAAGAGAAAAAGGAACGGAAGGTAGTTAGAAGCAAATTTTAGAACGTTCCTTAAACTTCATATCTTAACTACATATATAAATTAAATAAATAATCCACTCACATAATTTATATATTATAATTTTTATACCATAATATTTCCACTAACAAAAATAAAAAACCTTAAAAAAATTTATTAACGCACATTTTTAAAACGTAATTAAAGAATTTAGTGGAATTCAGCAAATTCCTGAAGCGAGAAGAAAGAAAGAAAGGTAATTGGCAATTATTAATATATACCATAAAGTGTCTCAACCTTTAAATTTTAACTATGTAGTTTAAGTGGTAAATTCATATAACAATGTTTCTTCAGCTGGCTGAATTTAAATATACAATTATATTTATATATATAATATTTTACATTTTATAATTATATAAAATACAATTTTTTACATACAATAATACTACAATTTTTTTATATTTTTATATATAAAAAAACAATACAAAAAATTATTTTAAACTATATTTTTGAAACGTAATTCAAAAATTCTTCGAAATTCTTAAGAAAACAGAAGAAATCTTGTTTAAAACATTAAAAATTCATTGCATACATCGATAGATAAATATTTAAAGAAAATATATAAAATCAGTTATTATAAACTAATTAAACGTAATTGAGTTCTATGCTCTGATTGCAGTTAAGTATTGTTTTGTAAGTAACTATATCATTCTTTAACTTTCTCTCCCATTGAATCAAAAGAACATAGAAGCGTCCTGTTTTCAGAAAACGATCCATTAATTTTACAATCTGTACAAAACTTATAATTTGCGCTTAAAGCAATATGTATGTCAGTAGCGTTGACGATTTGAAATCCCTAATCGTTTTTAATATATTCTTCCATTTTGAAGTACTCCTTGTTAAAGTAAATGTGTTACTATTATATTATTTTTTCAAAAAGAGTTTGCGAGCAAAAATATAGAATGTCATCAAAAGACAGTGATATGGAGACTGATTCTAATTTATTTAGTTATAAAAAAATACCAAATATTTGAAATTTTTCCATTTTAAGCAATAGAAATATAGACAATAGAAATATATACGTACATATTATAATTGTTAATAACAAACGTATTAATCTATATTTTTATATAAATTTTCAAATAACTCATAATAATAATTATATATTGAACAGATAATCTCAAGCAGTGGATATCTTTTTTTAAGATATTGCTTTTATATGAGCTTTATTAGTTTTATTTAAAAAAAATTGACAATGCAAAATTAAAAAAATAAAATATTATTAAATAATATAGGAAACAAGTATAATTCTCAAAAATTTTCAAATAAAAAAAAATTTATATCAATTATTTTAAAATTTCTATAATGCTATTAATATATCCGAAAATATTTAATTATTTAAAAATTTAAATTAATCATCTGGTTAAAGCATTAAAATTATTATTTTATTAATTAAACATTATTAATGAAATAATATATTTCATAAGAAATTCATAAATTAAGGATTCATATAAATTACTTTAACTGGCATTACGATGAAACACATAGATATGGCAATATCATATATTTTCATTATAAGAAATCAACTATGTGAAGAGTGCAATTAGGTATGTTTTCGAAAAAAAAACAAATCTAATTTATTAAACATTAGTAAATGAATAATTCTAAAGTATAGTAACACCACTCGTAACTAAGGACGAAACCCACGTATATACTAGAAACCCATGTTTATACTAGAAATTTTCTACAGAAGTTTCTCTCATATTTCTTCCGTGTCCTATCTATAAGCGAGTTTGATAGCACTTACTTTATATTTCAAATTGTTTTTAATTAAAACATAAAAATATAAATTTTTTACATATATTGAATGAAGATAATTTTCAAATCTAACTTAATTACTTCAATAAATCGCATTAACGTATTTCTTCCTTTTTTAATTTAAATACATTGCAACGAGTTCTTCTAATAAAAAAATTACATTAATAAAATAAGTCCTTTCTATAAAAAGAATACTTTTAATATCTAATTTTATTACTTATAAGTTATTACTTATAATATCTAACTTATTAAAAAAAACAATAAATAATAAAATAAAATAATAAATAAATAAATAAATAATAATTATAAAAATAAAAAAAATAAAATATATATATTTAAACAGATGAACTGTTTCTTTTATATGCCTTTATATGCAAGAAAACGTTTAAGATCAATATAGGAGAGTCTATACAGACAAAAAATCATTATTCGAACAATGAACGGGAAATAGATCAGCGACAATATTAACGCGATTTGCGTTATAATGTTAAAAGTATGTAACTCCACAATATACCATAAAATAAGTTTTATTAGTGAAGGATATTTTATTTTCCTATGTACTACTAATAGGTTTAAGATCAATATAGGAGAGTCTATACAGACAAAAATCGAACAATGAACGGGAAATAGATCAGCGACAATCAATCAGCAATCAGCGATTTGCGTTATAATGTTAAAAGTATGTAACTCCACAATACATGCTCCTTTATTCGTATTTTTTCTACAAGTCCTCTTAAGTTTTCTTTTGCTTCTTGCGCCTTAAAGTTATCACTAGAAAGCTGCTATCGATATTTTACGAGTCCTGTCCATGAGTATGTGTGATCTACTTAAATTTGAAGTACATACTTTTTTTCAATCGTTATTTATGGTATCATGTAATTACTAAATATCGATTATACGACTAGAACGTCTCTTTGCAATTTCTATTTTATTTTCAAAAGACTGATAAAACCGATTTTAAGTGGAGATCGAAAATTTTGAATTTTGCTTTCAGTTTATTTACAGCACTCAGGATTTCATAGCTCAGCAAACATATATTTCGATTTTTAATATGTTTTTTTCTATATAATATGTTGTATATGTGAGAAATTATATATAAATATATGTAACTACATATTATTTATTCTATAAAAAATTTGTATCAAGCAAATTGTTGCTCATACTATATTCAAAACAATATATCCAACCTAAAAGATTATATTTACAAAACTCACAGTATTGAAAATTCTAACACTTAATATGAAATAAACATAAAAGTAATAAAAATTTACAAAATAGAAATAAATAATATATAGGTAGGATTATATCTAAACTTTTCTATAAATTGTAAGATTAAAATAATTTATAATGTTAATGTTTTTATGAAGAAAAGAAACTATTTAAAAGTTAGACGGAGTCGAATAGCTAAGAAAAGACAAAGACAAAAATTTTATTTAATTCATTGAAATTTGTTTGACCAAATATAATTTTGGAAATATCCGAATTTCTTAAAAATAATTTATTTTTACTAATATTGGAATATAAAATCATTTGTTTACATTTGTTTTGCTTTTGTATTGCATTTTAATAAGATCATATTTTAATCCTTGCTGAATTGAAATCTGAACCAAGAACAACGTCTTATAATTTTAAAAATTTAAATTTCGATCCATAAACAAGAAAATATAAGTCAAATGTAATTTTATTATATGTTATCTACGGTTAAATTTTACTATTTAAAAACTATTGAGTATTCCATAAAAAAAATATAAGTCTGATAGCTCTATATGCAAACTTTGATATCATAGACATAGGTATGATATTAACTAGAAGGTATGAGTATTTATTAATAAATCTGTGCGTTTATTTAAATTTAATTTTTTAAGAAATTATTCGTGAACTTATAAACAATCAAATTATTGTTATAAAAATATATAATTATTTAATGGTTTTTATGCTCGGTTACAAAACTAAGCACACATTTCGGAACGTCCTGGCAAATATGGCATTGCCTTTTGGTGTCTACTTCTTTGTGATAGAGCTCTAAACAAGTTGATTCCTTTTGCAAACAATATATATATATATTATATATATATATATATGAGTCCATCGTTTTAATTTAAAATATTATATAACTATAAGCTTGATTTTTGTAAATTTTTAATATTTTATCTCTATAACGTTTAACAGTTAAATTCCTTTTAAATTTTTTAAAACATCCTTACCCATTCGAGATTAAAAATATAAAACTTCATAATCTATATCTTCATAAAATAACAATAAAATGTTTGAAATGAAGAAGTTTATAAACTTTAAAATTAAATCTTATATAAGTAAATACAAATATATTATAAGACCGGAAATTATATTTATATACATTCGGTATGAAAAGTAACCGGAAGTTTAATATAAAGCTCAAAACATACACCACTTAAAACAAAATATTTTATTTCTTTAAAATAATCCCTATCGCGTGCAATATAGCGCTTTGTTATAGGTTTTAACTATTCCACCCAATTCTCTTTTTAAACTGCAATGGACTTGAAACGCCTTCACGTGGCAGTTTTGGTTTTGGAAACAGAAAAAAATCAAAAAAGACCATGTCAGGTGTTTGGTGGATCACATTCTTTGAGTTTTTTCTTATAAGATCTCGCATAACAATAGTATGGTGTTATCTAAAAGCATTTGAAAGTCTAATTGTAAAAACAGCTATGTTAGTATCTTTTACATGTGTTTTTCAAATTATAAATTCTGTATACTTTTTATATAGAATTATTGAGAATAACTGGTTTTTTTTAAAGACAGTTTTCACACCCAAGAAGTTTTATGCGTTTGTTAAAACTATTTGCATTTAATTCTTATAACTAAGCTGACTGTAATTATTTAATATAGATATATATAATAATATATTGTCATTGAAATGTTTAATTATTATTTACGGAAACGGAAGGAAATGGGAGGGTATGTGAAATAAAATATTATGAGGATAGTCTCACAATAATGAGACTACTGTATAAATAATCATTTAATAATTATTGCCTTTTAAAAACTTATTACCAAAGAAACATAGCACTCGACACTAGACCAATAAAAAGCCAATCACTCTGTTTCTGAGAAAACCAATCAAAATTGGTTTTATTGACTTTAAAGATATAAAAAACTCTAAACAATTAATTATATTTACGTTTTAACGTCACAATTTAAAATTGCTTTTTTTTACAATTAAAAACCTTTTAAAAAAAAATTAATTAGAATGCGTAAGGTATATTGCTTCAGCAGCCAATTGTATTAATCAAATTCTATAATTAATAACAGTAATATATGATTAAAAATATAATTATACACATAATTATGTAAATTAATAATGTACAATCAGTTAAAATAGAATAAAAAAATTTGTTGCTTGGCTAAAGCATGAATACTCTCTACACAGAAATAGTCATATTACAACGAATCAATTACTATTAACTTACTAATTTTTCTGTATTATTTTCCATTTTTTTAATTATGTAAATAAATTTGTAAATACTCGTATAACTTTATACGAGGAGTCCATACAGCTTCTCTATATATAGTTAACCAATTTTATCCTTTTGTTGAACCAAATTTACTTAGATTTCCAAATTGCAAAGTTTTATTCGATTGACTCAAAAACTGGCAGAGTCGTTTGCATACTAACAATTATAGCAATCATATATATAATGACTATATATAATGACTCTTGAATTATATATATAACTTATATTGTCTCCAACTCTATGAACAAGCACTTAATAAAGTAATAACAACATGGTTAATTAAGTCCTTGCATATCGTATTTTTATATATATTCAAATAAATGTCATACTCAATATATCTGATTATTTCTTTATTGACGTTTTTAACAAAAATGTGGTTAATTAATTTAAACAAGATTTAAAAAGATTGAAAACAGACTTACTTCTTCTCCAAAGCATTATATTACAAACAGCATTAACTTTTTCGCATCAAACTTTAACAATTATTAATTATTGTATATATTGTTTTATTATTGTATATATGTTGTCTTAAGCTTAAAAAAATGTTTTGAAAGGATACTTTTTAGCTTTTCAAGATTTTAAAAAGTACTACGACCAATGTAAATATTTAATGTTAACATATTAACTTTAACGAAAAGAAGGAATTCATATTATTAGAAAGTGATAGGACCTTTCAGTCCAGATTTCTTCGCTTAAACCGAATCAAAGCTCGACGATCACAAAAAAATTAACTATATATTCCCTTTCTAGTCAAAGTCGAGACAAGCAGATCAATCTTTTTAAGGTCATATAAAACTGTGCTCACTACAAAAAAATATATATTTAAGGAAGAATATTATAAATATTCTGTATAATATAACATTCATTTTATCATGAAAATGTTATATAAATGTATGTTTTTTTTGAAAGTTTTTGAAGCTTCGTATTATATAAAGTTAAACTACTGTCAGTAATATTATTTCTACTTTATAAACTAAATTCATTTATCTTTGTGAAGTTTAAATGTGAAATAATAGAACCTTCGAAAATGAAGTAAACAGTTTGAAATTCAATTCTTTTAAATTTATAAATATTTAAAAATATAAAACATAAATTTTAGGAATATTGTTATAACATTGCCCATGTGATGTATAAGGTTATAATTTCGTAAGAACTATCTATCTATTAATCCACAGAAATATATACTGAACTAAAATTACATCCACATATCATACAGTTATTGAATTAATTACTGATATATAGTAAAAACAAATTTTTACATAATATATATGAGAATACTCGAGAAATCTAGTAATTTAGTATGTTTTTATAAACCGATCTCTACTATAAGTAGGTATGGAATTTAATAGATTTAGTTTAGATCCCACAGATTAGATAAGATTAGATTAGATAATAGATTCAATTTAGTCAAGTATGATGTCATGAAATATAGAGCATCATACTTCTTTAATTATTGAAGAGAATCTGGATTGTTTTTAAATATTTAACTGCCATCGAAATGAAAATCCAATTTCGGCATTGTCATTGCTTAAACACTCCTCGAACGACCTTATCATGTCTCACAATAGTCTATTCTATTATTCTACTCTCTTGTTTTTATTTTCTGTTGCTGACGTTTGTGTTCCCCATATAAGCTTTCCCAGACCCTATTCTCCACTTAGGAGAAAATAAATATATCATAATATAAGTTATACTTTAATCCTGTTTTTTAGTTAATTGCTGAAAAAAATTTTACTTTATGCTTTGGTTTTCGGTATTCGACATTTGTCCATTTCATTAGCTGTATTACAGTTGTCATGTTATAATTATTCCAAATTGAGCCGTCTATATCGGTATGGTAGACGTAATAACTCCACTTTTTTGTCAGAAACGTTATAAAATAAGTTTTATTAGTGAAGGTTATTTTATTTTCCTATGTACTTACTAATAGGTGTCGTTAGTATGAAAACTTGTTTTTAAAATATTCTACACTTTTTATATAAAAATTTAATATATAGTGAATAATTTTGTTGTAGATTAACATATATTATTTCACAACAGAAAGATTGCAGTTATATATACAAATTTATTTATATTTATTAATACATATATTTGTGTATATATTTATGTTTATTAATATATATATTTGTATATATATTGAAATATATATTTATATTTATTTATTAATTAATTGGTATAATTTGAAATATGTTAATGAAATTTAATATTACAAATATTGACTTCGAAAGAAACATCCTTTAGTCAAAGACATAATTTCTGAAGAATTATTTTTGTCATATAATTGTATCAAAGAGCTATTGCGTTTATAACTACTCTTCTACCAAAGCTTCTTTGAGTTGTTAATTTTTGTTTAACAAACTTCAGTATTGCAAATTTGTAATGGCCCCTAATCTGTAATGGCCCCTAATGGCAACCGAAAGAAATTGTTTATCGACAATGACTGAAGATATGCTTAAGAACTTCATTTCAACAAGTTGGATTTAATCTTATTTTTCGGATTTGTAGTGCTAAAAGGTAAATAATTGCTAATTATACCAATCGAAAATGTAGTTAATATAGATTAATAGATATATTTAGTGATTTTATAAAAATATGTCAATTATTAATTAAGAATTTAAATAGTAAGAATAAATTACATTAACCAATGACTTCGTTAACTTAACATAGAAGACAATTAAAAATATTTCGACAATATCACTCACTTGTCACAGAATGCAACATTTTCTTGTGATATCAACGAAGAGATAATGTGTCTTTATGAAGATAATGAACAGGTGGAAACAGAGTAACCGTAAAATATGTATGCAATTGTTGTAAATACCATAAAGAATTTAATCTAAAATATTTTTAAGTTAAATATTAAGTAATGCAAATATATAGTTATACATAGTTAGTCTAAAGCATTTACAGTTACAGATACAAAACTTGCATGTACCTACGAGAAATATACTTCACAACATTAATAGTAAGGCAAACATGTTTATTCATTTATTACTTCATCAAGAATTATATGACTATGAAATACGTATAAACCCAAGTAGAAACAATTATTTCTAAAACTCTAAATATAATTAATAGTAATGAATTAATTATTGAATAATTATTGAATTCACATGATTAAAGCGCAAATATATGCAATTTTAATAAGGACACATTAGAGTCGTTTAATGAAAAATCTTCTTCGATACTATGTTAATTACTAAATCGGTTCTGATGAAATGTGCTGGTAATGTGACACTATAATTATTTGTTCGTATATATGAATGAATATCAAGTTTAGAATTCTTAAACAAGTAAGATAGTCAGTGTTATGTAAAAGTACACTTGAGAAACTGAAAATTATAATATTTTATAACCATTAATAATATTATTATAAAACTTCGAATGTAAATACACATAGTCAACAACATCGGCATTCATAAATGAATACATACTGATAATAAATACAATAATTCAACAATAAATTTAACTGCATTCCATTCATTTACAAATCTTTATATGTATTATTTTTTTATTATATTATATACAAATGTGACTCTATATACATATATGTACATATATCGCATTTATGTCTATGGAAGTAGGTATGCATTGGCATTGGAGTTGCTACCATCGCTACTGTAATTGTACGATCACTTAAATATACATAAAATATTTATACAAAATATACGATGGACTTTTATCTCACATTCTTAAAAATGAAAATGAAATTGTTAATCATTCAATTACGTTGCATTCCAAGAAATTTCAATAAATTTTATGAGACAAAAAATGAAAATAAATATCGATAAATCTTGTGTATCTACAAATACTTTGTATAAACATGTGAAAATATCTACAAACGTATAGATTATTTACACTCAATACAGTATCTATCAATGAAATGCAGAGTTGAGTTTCAAGTTAGATTATGCAGTTATAAATGAATCTCATGACGAATACGAATCTATCTGAGTTCTTAACTTTTTATTTTAATTGAAGAATTGATTTAATTGACATTAAATAAAAGGTCTTTGATTGTTAGTACTAATATTTTCAAATAAAAATATATTGAGAAATATTAAAAGTATTTTATAATAAAGTGCAGATTTTCTTCACTTGTAAAAAAAATTATTTTTTTTAGTCAAACTCATAATTTCTAGAAGTGTTCGAATAAAAATGAAAAGACAACAACAATAATTGTAGTTAATTTATTGAAATTTGGATGTTTCGAGTTTTGCGAAGTACTCATCATCAGTGGTCTTAGGAAATATTCGAATTTTTATTTAATTAGTTCATTGGCCGTAAAAAATTTGTTTGGACTGCAAGTGCCAGGCTTAGAAACGATAACTAATTGTGTTTTTACACAAGTCGCCAAGGCTTCACAAACTTTTAATGCTCAAGTTCCAATTTTTTTGTCAATTAATTTTAACCTTTTTGGAATATATTATAAGGTGAAGTGTAAATTAAATAGAACTTTTTAAAAATAAGTATATATAGTAAGTCTATTAATAATTGCACACATTAAAGAATATTTGGACGAACAGAAGCGAAGTTAATACGCCTAAAGTGATAATACTTCATGATGTAGATATGAACTATTTAGAAATATTTCTACATACATCTAGAAAAAGTACTTCTTCAATCAAAAAATGTGTTTTCTCCAAAACGAAAAATTTTGGATAGTGCTAAATCATAAATGACTGACAGATAAAATCATCAGTCAGTCAGTCAACTACATGGAAAAATCCATGGATAATATTTTTAAGATTTTCAATTCCAATAATTAAAATTTTAGTAAAGATATGGCGGGTCTTTAATGAATGGCATTATTTATTTCACATGGCTAGCATTTTGCATGCTATTTATGTCTACAATGGAATAAATAATCATCACAATAAACTTAGTTCAACTATTAAAACTTTCAATTTCAATTAAAATTTGAGCAAGTTTGGAACATAAACTTTTCTTGATTCCGTTAACTGCACGTGGAGCATAGGGCCTCCAAACAAAATCTAATATAGTGTTACTTTTCTGAAACCGAAAATAAATGTTAATAAAATATGCCGTTAATATACCATTATGCTTCGACTTTGCCTTAAGGTGTAAAAAATACATCATTAGAATGTTCTAAATGGGAAAACTTACAGTACTGGGTCCTTTAAATGAAAAGGTCGATGATGTGTCGACACATATCTTTCAAATACAATAACTTCGCTGCTTTTCATCTTATTCTATTAATTAAAATAATATAAAAGAATTTTTGTTGTTGTAGTTCACTACTTTTCGAAACCTCTTTATTCAATTTTTCAGAAAATTCAAGAGTATATCAGTAAACATTTTGCTTCACAGAGACAAGGAAGGAAAAGTCTTGTAACTTACAAAAATCTTCTAGAACGTATGTACATGGCTATATGTGAAGGTATATGAAGTATATTAACTATAATTTATAAAGCAACTTAAAAATTTAAATTTAAGAGATATAAGAATAATAATACATTTTAAAATTATAATTAAGGTTTATAATAAAACTATTAATAATTATAAAGAATTTGTAATTAAAAGCTATGAATTACAAAAAAATTAATATAAAAAATAAATTGATAATCAAAACATTTCTATTTAATTATGTCCGGAATTTATTAATGTAAAGAACTGCACGTCCTTCTTACGTAAAATATTATATTTAGTGGTAATTAAGATAGTTTAAAAACGTATAGAACAGAAGACTTGGAAAAAAGAAACAAAGAATTATGAGATAGAAATTTGGTTTTTTATGATGAAACAAAAATGAGGTTATAGTGTATAGTATATTAAAACATACTACGTACATATTTTATATATACTTTACTAAATTATTAGGCTCCATTTTGATTTATCATCTTTTCAGTCTTTTTGTGAATAGCATGTTTTCACGCTCTTGAAACATCTGATCTTTACTAGCAAACAACTGATTCAAATCTGATTCTGATCTTTAGTAGAAAACAACTGACTTACATCATTTGAGCATTTGACAAGTTATTGCATTAAGATTTATTATACAAGTTCAAATTATGTCTCCGACTTATTAAATCATACTTTCATGTTAAAACGGAAAGTCCTTAATCACTAACAGCAGGTGCAACAGAAGAAAGTGTCTTAGGAACAATATTTTACCTTCTATATACTCATACCTACATTATTATACAAAGAAAAATTTTAATACAGACTATAAAGAATCTTCATAACGCAATAATAACTTATAACACACTAATAATAAAAATTATTCGATAAAATAGGCGATAAAAATTGAATAGTTGTAATCCTTTTGATCCTTTTTTCGAGTCAGCGCAACTAGTCACTTTTACTCTTTGATAGCTGGGGGTACTACAGGGTCCCACCCATCACATTGACTAATTTATGTATTCCTTATAAGCTTCATGATTATTCAGTGATTGATCTAAGATCTGCGTACCTCACCGTGTGGAGAGTGATTACTCTAAGATTAGATAGTGCTAAGTAGGATAGCCTGTCAGTTTTCGCATATAACTTCAGGGCTCTGTCCCTTATGTATTTTTTGATCGGGTCTTTTCTAAGGTCTCCTAGCATGTCATAATACATGTGTAATACATGTGTATTAACAGATATTAAACAATCTAATCCTATTACACCATCAAAGAATACAGAAAGTCCTTCAACGTTTTCAAAATCAATACTTAGGCATATTCTAAATACATAGTAGGTCATCATGTATGTTGGTCCCCATCACAATCTCAATAAAAATACAAACTCAAAGAAAATAAATAGGAAGTACAGGCCTATTATAATGTATTTCATGGGCATGGTAACGAATAAGCTAGGACTTTTCTGAATGACTGTTAATTTCTGGAGTTCTTTCTCATAAAAACTAAAAAAATTAAAAAATTAATTTAAAAATGATATTTTTTTTTTATTTTTTAGTATATTTTTGTTCTTTTGCATATAGCAAGGGAATAGAGAGGGAAATTTTTTGTTAGGGTATAGTTTTTAAGATAACGATGTCGCTATGTAAAGCCGAAATATTAGTTATGTGCGTGAGGGAAATAGCTCAATCCTTTTCCACTATTTCATTAAGTTATTAATTTCGTAACAGTATAAATACGAGTATCAATTATAGTAAATCCACGTTTTCAGTTTGATCTTGTTCATCACCAATGCAAGTTAAAAAATTTTAAATAAAAAAATGACTAGTGCAGGATATTCTAATCGTTAAGTGTTCCAATTTGTGAGCGTCCACTGTACAACAAATATCTAGTAACTAATTATTAAAGCATAAATCAAACTAAAATTTCTTACACATATGAAATTATAATGCTAAACAAAAATTAATTGCTAACTTCATTGCATAGAATGTTAATTAATAAATAATATTTTAATATGAAATCAGATTTTATGAGTCATAAATGCAAGTACAAGTTGAATTGATTGCATATAAACTTTTAACCCACATGCTTAAACGTCAGATAAACTAAATTTTTTATGGACATAGATTTAGTATGAAATCACGTTTATGGAATGCATTGTCAGGTATAATAGATGGCGCCCTTGCTTTGAAGTCATTCATTAATTTAATTAATTCTATATTTGTTATTATTATTATATACTTACATATACCATATTGTTTGCATATTCAAAGTGTCGGTGTCATGTTTCATATAACTAAAATCTATCCGAAAGAAGTTTTGAATTGTTTTAATAAGAAAATTATTTCATAAAATAATTAAACAAATTATTAAACAATTTATAACATGCAAAGCAAAAAATGATAAAAAACCAATATTTTTTTCAAAATATTTAGGACCATTTTACACTAGATATATTGGATTTTTCAATAAAATGTTTTCAGATTAACTTTCATGAATCTTAGTATATGTAAGTCTTGATTCTATGCATTGGGTGTCCTCTCAAAATTTCATTACATTTGTACAAATAAAACCGGAGTTATGAAAATTTTTTTAATTTCATATTATAATTCTCAAACTGTTTAAATACCTTTATCTATATGAGATAGAGAATGTAAAATAGTTAGTGTTGAGAATAATATTTCTTGTTTAGATGTAATATTAAAGATATAAATTATTTAAAAGTTGTTGAAACTTTACCTCAGCACTTTCTTTGCAGTATGCTATTAAAATTGAGGTCGCCAAGTCATATACTTGGTATCAAAAAATATTTTGTAGAGATTTAATATTAACGAGTTAATTATTTGGAAGTTATTGGAATAGTATATTAGGCCTCAGGACTTTTTAAGCAGAATACTATTAAAACTGAATTTTTGTCCTTATTTTCTAGAATTGAAAATGTTAGACGTAACGGAGCGTTTAACCTTTTTAACGCTGTTACCTTTCTCTAAGTTTTAATAATATTACATTACCTTCTTAGATTTCAGATTGTATCTGTGGAAAAATAATGCTTTTAAAAAAGTAATATTTAAGCTTCTGCACCGAAATAATTCAGTACCCGAACCTCTGGATTTTTAGTGGAATTGGCCGAAACCAAGAGCCGAACCATTTTGATTGTAAATTCTTCTAAAAATTGATGATATTGAGGCTAAACATTTTTGAACCGAGCCAATAATATTGTGGATCAAACCACTGAACATAGCCACTTTAGAAATTTATCATAGCTTTTTATTATATTATTTTAGGGACTAATTTCTTTCTTTGTGACTTCTTGACATATTACAATTGTTTAATATTTTTAAATATTGCAGAATATTGTTAAATATTATTGAATATTAATAATTTAATGTTTGAATACTGTGTTTTATGTGATACACAGTTTTTCGTACGAAATATTATTTTTTTTCGGGATTATAAAAAAAATATATCGGTTCGGTTTCGGCATTCGTTTCCTGAAAAATAATGTTTTTTTTCTGTTTTTGATTTAGTACTTTTAGAGAAAGTTTTTTGATATATATTTGTATTACAAATTAATGTTTGTTTTTAGGATAAAAGTTATTTTATTCACTCTTTTCAAATTTTTTAATTTTTAAACATTGTCTAATTTAATAATACTTACAACCACGGTTGCCACTTATGGTACTTTAGTACCAAAATTGGTACTTTTTTTGTTTTTTTCGTTTGGTACTCATGTTCAAAAAATGGTACATTTTTGACGACCCAACTTTATTGTGGATATTTCCAATTAAGTGAAAAACACAGAACGAGAAAACAAAAAGGTCCTTTTTTTGGACCTTTTTTTACAAAAATGGTACCTTTTTAAACCAATTTTGGTACAGAAAAAAATTTTCAAGTGGCAACCGTGCTTACAACCATGAATTTCATTATCTTAGGTCAACAATCCCTTGCATTTAAGTTCAGAATCATGGAAAGACTTTCTTATGGTAGAATATAATTTAATTAAAGGTATATATAAGCAACTATAGATGAATATTTGTAAATGAACATCTATCAAAATGTTCATAGCTGAACCGAAATAAAGCATTTTATTTTCTTCGGTTCAGTTGTGGTTTTCGCACCGGCTTTTATCGGAATTCGGTTTAGTTCCGGTTCGAAGCCCTGAACAAAACAAACTATTTTATATCTAATATAAAGAGGATACAAAATATTAACTTAAAAAAATTGAATTTATTTTAAAAAAATATTTTGTTTAAACTATATACAAAAATTTATTATTAAATTAAATACATAAAGGATAGAGCCCCGAAATTGTTTACGAAAACTAACAGGCGTACTAAAACCGCGTTATCGAATCTCAGAATGGTTACAGGCTCCTCGGGGAAGTATGCAGATCTGAGTTTAATTACTGCTTAGTCTGACGAAGTGATAAACAATAATCCAGTCAAGACGTAAAGAGGGTTAATGAAGAAACCTCTCAGTTAATAGAGAGTAAAAGTGCTTCAGTGCACTGATTCAACTAACCTTAACATAATAATACAAATTAAATTTGTTTATAAAGTAAACTGAAATGATTTGTTCATGTTTATAGTTAATACTTATATACTTAAAATTTATACTTTTTAATGACCAAAAAATTTTTAATAATACTTTAGTTTTTAAATGGACTAATTGGTCAATAGTTAAGTTATATAATACACTTTTTATAGAAAAAATTATTTTTTTTTAAATTTATACTTAATATTATTAAGAAAAACAGTTTTTTGCTTAGTTTGTTAAGTTAATTTTTAAAATTATACTTAAATATCCTCGAGGAAGTACGAGTAAATATCTAAGTAATAAAAACTCAAATAAGACATACATTTTTTACGACCGGATGTTTACAATATTGGCGATTGAGGTCAGAGCTGATAAAAAAATTTGATTTAATATTGCACTGAGGTTCACACATTCTCACAACAGGTCAGCATGAGTAGAAGAAATCAAAAAATGCATTTTATTATAAACAAACAAACATCTTTTTTAGAAAATATCTATCTGCCTCAGATACTTGCTTTTGTATGATGTTTGCACATGTTTCGTGTGTTAGGAAATAAACATATTAAAAAATTTGAGTTATGCACGCATTCGAATTAATTAACTATTTTGTAATTTATTCGTTTAAAATGTAAATATTTTAAAACCGATTTTTTACCACCAACAAAGTATCCATTACTTTTTTTTTTTGTATTTATATCATAAATTAACAAAAATGAAATGTTTTAAATTCACATTCTTTTGCTTAACAGATACGTTGACAAATAAACAAATGTGCGTTAGAACTGAAGAAACTGGTGAAGGCGTCAAAATTGTTTTCTTGCTGGATGCGTACATGACATTCCCAGACTCATGACTCTCAGACTCGAAAACACACACAAACACACTGTAAGAATTCCTTTAGCGGCATTTGTTGCATCAGACCGACTTTTGTTAAACGACCCATCCTAATTCCTGGAAAATTCCCTGATTTAATATCGTTTATTTCCTTTCTAAGCACAATCAAGTGTTACAATACAAAGGAATGGAATGATACCAGTAAATTTTAATAAAAATATCTGAATGACAAAAAAATGCTGATAAATAGGCGAAAAGGCATAATGTTCTACTTAAGTAGGTATCTTTTGTGATTAAACGCCAAAAAATAAAATAATTAGAAAATAGTAAAGAAACAACAAATACTTTATGATGCCGAAAAAAAACAAGAAAACACAAAAGAGCACATAGTATAGTAGATTTCAATCTCTCTAGCGATGATCTTTATGAATGTAACAAATGTATAACAACAAATGCTGCAACATATGCAACAACAACAACAAGAACAACAATAACTGTGATAACAACAATAACAAAGAAACTAACAAAACAAAAACTGATTCTTAAACTAAAAGGCAGCAAATGCAATCGATCGATGGACCAATTAGATCAAACAATTTCCATGCTGAGTGCTAACAAAAACAACAATAATAATAATAATAAGAACAATAACAACAATAACAATAACATAAGGGCAAGAACTCCACACTCTTTTCCTTCGATCAGTCATCAAGTCAGTCAGTCTGATAATTCATTCATTTGATCCGATCCGAACGTCGATGGCTGCGAAGTCGACGACTCTCAGCGCAGTTATTCAATCGATGAATGCAGGCAAGAAGACGGACAAAATGAAAATTTTAATAAAAATTTTTAAAGTTTTCAGAAGTGAAAAACATGATTACGACGGCATATAATATTCAGTCGATATTATATGGTACACTTAGAAAAATATAAAATGCCATTATAAAGTTTTATCTAGATAGTAGAAAAAAGCTAAATCTAGAAAACTAGAGATTTAACTAGATCAATGAGTTAACCAATCATTAAATATAAATGTTGCCAAAGCAAAGGACTTGATAGTTTTCAACATAAAACATGAGTATTCCAGTATTCCGATATTGATCAATTCAACATGTAGATTGCTTTAAATAATTGGACCGCTAGTTAAATCATGCATGGAGTTCCCGTAAAGAGAGAAGATAACAAATCAATATAGCTAAATGATCTTTGTTTAAAAGTCTTAGTTAAATGAGAATTTCAAAATCATGTATACGATATATCAAATGTCCAAATTATTATTCGGAAAAGAAGCATGACCACTTAAAGGTGCAGTGATAAATAAAAACAAAACTTGTATAAAGTGATGTTAATGTGGTTTAATAAATATATTTTAGACTGACC
Organism: Teleopsis dalmanni; assembly: GCF_002237135.1. Taxonomy (NCBI): domain Eukaryota; kingdom Metazoa; phylum Arthropoda; class Insecta; order Diptera; family Diopsidae; genus Teleopsis; species Teleopsis dalmanni. The sequence continues at coordinate 54,238,220 of NC_051846.1, read as the reverse complement.
ATGTGACAAACGAAAACATTAGCAAAATAATTGAGAATTACATCTATCAACCGTAATTTTTTTGTTGCATGTCATTCACTCTACTAAGTGTGAATTGCCACAAGCTATACGAGTACTAGAAACAGAAGGTTATCCTCATAAGATCTCATATTGGAATGCTTAAGTAAGAGAACGTAAAATAATTGCTTAAAAACCTCGCTTTGCTCTCAATGGGAACTAGTGAGCTCGTCATTTTTTCTTCTATTTTGAGAGTTAATAGGAGAGTGTATAAAAAAAAAATCGAATGCAATAGTACAGCTAAAGGAGGTTTTAGTCGGAGCATGATACTCAATAAAGCCAAAAGTGTGCCAAAACTTGGTAAAATCAGTTCCAAATTGTCATCAGGCCATACTGGATAACAAAAGATATGCAACAACATATTGATTGCCACATTTTTGCATTTCTAGCATGGTCTTTTATTAAAATTTCATAGTGTTGCTTTAATGTATGAGTTGACAGTCCTGATCATGTTATTTAAAATTCTCATGATTCTTAGATCCGTTTATGCTGTGTCTAGCTATTGATTCCTTGTTCTTTTTTATGCTCTGGAACCATTTTATTTACTAAATTTCTAATCATTTCTAATGATCCATTTATTTGTTTTTTTTTTTTGGGGTAATGTACCCAAGTACCCTTTTTTGTTGTACTTGTGCTTTGTCAATATGAATCATAATTCCGTAGTTGGAAAGTTACGAATTTTTAAAGGTATTATATTCGGAATTGAAAAGTTATAGTTTTGGTAAATGCAATCTTAAATCTTAAATGTCTAAACCTCACAACTGTATTTATGTATTAGAAATGGATGTACTAGCGTTTTATTTATTTTTTTGAAATTAGTATTACTTTCTACAAGATACAATATAAATAGATTACATTGCATAAACTAAGTTTTATTAGCTATAGTTATGCAGCTTTTAATGTCTAGCTAAATACTTGAATCATTGGCTTATGTCTTATGTTGAGGTAAGTGCAATTAAGTACTTTTACTCTTTCTTAGCTGAGGGGTTTCTACAGAGTCCCACCCATCTTACAGACTAATTTCAGTATTCCTGATAATCTTCGTGATTATTCAGTGATTGATCTAAGATCTGCGTACCTCACCGTGTGAAGAGTGATTACTCTAAGATTATATAGTGCTATATAGGGTAGCCAGTCAGTTTTCGCGTATAATTTCAAAGCTCTGTCCCTTATGTATTTTTTGACTGGGTCTCTTCTGAGGTTTCTCAGCATGTTATTCGAGTGGATGTACTTTGAAAAGTCTTTGGACCACTTGACTTTGAGCCACTTGTAGCTTCTGAATAGTAGAATTGGTAGCTTTGCTATACACGACACACCCGTAGAGAAGAGCCGGTCTGATCATCTGGCTGTAGATCAACTTTCTGTTCTTAGCGCTAAGGTTATTCTGTTTAAAAAGTGACCGTAAGCACTGCAAAGCTTTCGTATAACTACTTATTTTGTCTTGTCTGTGCTTGTGCCAAGTGAACCGCATATCAAACGTTATTCCCAGTTACTTAGTGCTGTAATATTTTTGTTATATATAGATCTTTTTGCTTTATTTCCTTCAGGACTCGGTTTCAAATCTTCAAATTATTTACCCCTTAGCACATTTCTCTTTGTTAGTCCATATTATTGTAAAGAATCTTGAATAATTTAATCTTTAATTAAATGTGTGTTTTACTTATTCATTAAATAATTTTTCTAAATCATTTAAAATAACATATATGATAAGTATTTCAAAATTAGTTATATTTTGCAAGACGTAAGAAAATTTTCACCAATTTATTATTTACCACTTAGAAATTTATTAAATATCCTTTTTTCCAAGAAGAAATGAAATATATCTGAAATATTCTAAAGAATATTTATAAAATATTTTTCACAGTGCATTCAATTTGTGTATTAAGTCTATAGGTTCAATATCGATGGAAAAGGGGAATATGGATATTTCACCAACAATCGTTTTATTTGCTCCGTCGGTCAGAGGCATAAACAAGCCAGCAGAGACCTCTTTTTAATGTACTGCAATTCCAAGAATTTAGGAAGAGGAACGTGAGAAACTTCGTTTCTGTTTTCTTCCATTTCTTTTATTTTCATTTCATTTCAGATACTTGTCGTATCTTTTGTGTTTATCCGTCTGTCCGCCTGTTCATTTATATTGCACATTTTTTTGTTTGTTTCTTTATTTGTTTGTTTGTTTGGCTGGCTGTCTGTCTGTCTGTTTGTTTGCTTGTTTAACAGTCTTTCGGTTTGTCCGTCTAAATGTCTGTCTGTCTGTCTATCTATTTGTTTGTTAGTTCTTTTATATTTTATACATACATTAATGTGGCTTAATGCACGTATCTAAATTCTTGAGGAATTTTGTAAAAGTCATCATCAACATCGCAGAGTATCTTGGCATAAGGAAAGTAACGAATGCGAGAAGTAAAGTAAAAATGCCACACGTTTGAAGTTTGCTTTGCTTGGCAAACAAAACTCAATGAAAAGAGAAAGCTAAATTCCAATTCCAATGATCGAGGAGGAATGGATTTTTAAGTCATTTTGTAAATTCGCCCATATAGTGCTTATTTTCTGTATTTTTTTTTCTCACATTTAGTTCTCTTCATTAATTGCATAAAAGATGAAGCAGTGATTTAAGAGTTTTGTTTTTAAGCATTTTTAATTTGGAATGCAGTAATAAGTTTCCACCGGCAAATATGTATGCTGTACGGCAACTATAAACGTTCATTCCCCTTCCTTCCACTTGATCGCTAGTAATATATTTTAAAAGAATACGAGAATGCAAAGCTTGCTTGCTTATTGCTCCACAAAGGTGTTGTGGCGCAAGCTATTTCTAATAAACATTAAGTTAGATTTAGAGTTCTTAAGCATATACTAGAAGATATTAGAAACAATATTTTTATATATATGAATCTAATAGTAATATATGGTATCCAAGACCGCAACTTATAACAAATTTAAGTGAATGAAGTAGCAAAATTATAAATGCAAATCCAAAACGAGCTGAACGAATTATATAAGTAGCCGCCGCAATACTAATAACTTTGCCACATCGAGCTACTCCGGGTCGCAGCTAAAGCAGTAAGTAGGTAAAATCTGCAAAATTTACAAAAATCATCGAGTTTATTGTCCTCGTTAGTACAAATACATGCACATGTGCAGAATAAGCGGAATAAGCACTAGATATGGCATGTACGATACCATACATATTAGTTTTGCTTGCTTTTGCCGTGCTTTAACAAAGTTCGACTAAATACGCATGGAATGCAGCCAGTGGGTAAGTATTCACACTCCCATATACAAATTTACTACAATATTTGGCGCGTTTGCTGTTTGCCGTTTTTGAATATAGTTTCGATGTATGTTTTTTTTTTTTTATTTTTAATTTCTTTGAGTATTTTATATATTTGCTGATATTGTTTATGGAAAGAATCTCGATTTAGATGCACTTTCAGCCAAATAAATCTAAAAAAACAGAAAACCTGAAGAACCACATTGTATACTGCACATACGCACATACCATAAAGATTTTTATTTCATGTGCGCAGGAAGAAGGGATTTTAAAATAATTTCGATGCTTAACAAAAACTTTTAATTTTCCTGGAATTATTTCTGCCATTATGAACAACCAAAAAAAAAAACCAGACACAAAACAAGCCTCATATCCTGTTAATACAGAAACTGAAAAATCTTTAATGCTAATGCATAGCTCCGTTGAAAGGAACTTTTGTAAGGTGGAGGATAAAATTAAAAGAAAGGAAAAAGTTAAATGTGCACAGTGAAGATATTTTAACAGTTCTATAAATTAAGAAAAAAATTTTTAATTAAATATATATGTATTTAAATAAATATAATTCAAATGAATGCTAATTTTATAAATATTTATAAATCCTTCAATTAAAATGAACACGTTTACGTTATTATGATTATTTCATCCCCTGCAAATTAGGCCCCTTTTAATAATATACTTTTATGCTACCATAGTTTCTAGTTTGAGAAACACGATTGGAGTGCCTTTTTAGATTTTGAACTAGTTGTGCAATTTTGTCTTAACGTCCTTAATTGTTAAATCCCGTTGTTCTTTGAGTGTATTTCTGAGTTTGAGAAATAGAAAAAAATAGTTACAGGATGTTATGTTTGGAGTGAATAATCATCTAACAAAATTAGGAATCTAATCCAACTCAGACTGCAGATACTGTTGAGCAGAGAGAGATACTGCAGACAATGTGCTAGGGGAGAGCCCAAAACACCTTGGTTGGTATTTCATTGAACATAAGGATTCAAGACTAGAAAATATAGATCCTATACTGTCTTTCATTAACGACCTTGGAGGGTATTTCATGGGATAAAGAGATTCAGTACTAGGAAAGATAGGCCCTATACTATCTTTTATTAAATAAACACTCTAAACCGACTAAGGAGCATAATAGATCTTTTGGAGAAACACTCTAATCCGACTTAATAGCATAATAGATCTTTTAGGTCTCAGTGTACTATCCCTTTTCCACAATAATAATAATATATTTGGAAAGTAAAAAGATGATAGACTCGTGAAAGTAATGTTATATTTCAGCAGAATTTGTATAACAAAAAAATTTCCAACGAAATTGCTGCCTCTCGTTTATTAAACATATTTGTGAAAATCTCTCTAATGATAATTCCAATTATATACATAGCTCGCCAAATTATTTTTATTTGCAATTTAAATTGTTTTATAATTTTTTTCCCTACAATAAGTAAATCAAAATTGCGAACGTTCCAAAGTCCTCCAATGTCTTTTTTATTATAACTGTAGATATGTATGACACGAGACTATAGAAATGGGTGGTTATTCAGCTTAAAGGAGGATAAGCATAAATTTAATCTTGTCTCATAATTCTGAGGTTTTCTTGAATCTCACAAACTCATTCAAATAGTGTTATCATAAAACAACAAAAAAAGAAGTTTACAAGTCACTAACTTAATAATTTATACCAACGACAAGTAAAACATTTCCTTATCTCAGCATAAAGAATATCAGAAAAGTCACTTCCGTTAAGCTGAGTATAACTGAAGAACTTTATCAGTTTACTACACAGTTTACTGCAAATTGAAGTTTTATTAAAATGTGTTGAGTTTTTCCAAGATATTTAAAAAGTCGATAATATAAAATGGACCTCGAGGACTTACATTCATATTTAAGCAAATTCTTTGTGATCGACCTGGTCTTAGCAGAGAAATCTTCACTACTCAGATAACTCTGCAGGTTACGATGGTAGATACAAAGTTTTTACTAAAGATGAGATTGGCTCAAAAACTTGGCACTGCCTCAAGAAGTTCAATAACAACTTAAGATAACATTATACAACTTTATAGATTCTTTAGAGGGAAAACAAAAATGCAATGGGAAAGGAGGTGAGGAGAAGAGAAGAAATGAGCAATCGATATTTTTTTAATTTTGTTATGCAAATCGACAGGCAATCTATTACTCTGGTGATAGTTCTTGAAAAAAGAAGTGGAGATTGTAAAACATGACCCTATTATGCCTCTTTGTAAACTCTGAAACAATAAATTCTAGGCCATACTAAAATTTATTAAAAGTCCTAACAGAGTTAAAAAGCAAAACTATATCCAATAGATATATTTCTAGTCGTAGCGCATCTTGTCTTTAATAATAATTTATAAGCTTATCAATAATAGTCGTAAATGTGGTCACAAATCAATATAAACATTAGAAATCATATAACAAGTTTAAGAAACTTGATCTTTTTGACAAAATTGACAATATATTTAAATTATTTGGTCTTTAGTTTCACAAATATGGAAAAATATATATGCGTCTGCATTCGTAGAAATCAAATGCAAGGATTTGTCTAATAAATTTGGAAGTTAAAGATAATATCGATAGAATTTCTAATAGAAGGATATAGAATTATATAGAATTATAATATAGAAATATAGAATTTCGTTCAATAAAGTTATGAATATTGGATTGTTTCAATATACTATATAACATATTGTATTTTAATTAATTTCAATATTGTGAGCAATTTTTTCCTTATATAAAATATGGATGTAGCATATTTTATATTTGGCTTTATTTCACATTTTATTTGATATCCTTTGAATCCTTACTACATCCATATTTTATATTTGGCTTTATTTCACATTTTGTTTGATATTTTATACATACATAATAAAATATTGTTTAGTAAATACATATTTCTAATTTCGAATTTTGGAAAAAAGTTTTCAACACTTTTTCAAAAATGTCTATAAGCAAATAATCCAAATAAAATTTTATTATACTAAGATTCGAATTTGATATAATTTCAAGAAACAGCTTTTAAATAGTTATTTAGTGTTGAGAAGACAATACATTCCATTAGAAAAATAAAAAATTATTTTAAGTATTATTAAGTAAAAATTGATCTCCTTCAAACTTTATTTTCTGAAGTAAATGGGCCTGTAGATGAATTCTCTTAATTACAATAATTTAGTTAATGTAACAATAACGACAAAATATAAGAATTTCGAAACAAGGAACAAGATAAACAATGAATTACCCAACAAAAATTTATTTTTATTGATAATATAGGTTTAGACTGGGAATAAAGTTCATTGCTACAAAAAATCCCACTATGGACCGGAATATAAAACGTTATAGGTACAAAAGCTGAAAACAATACAAAGATAAGGTTAAAAATAAGCTATGACTTTTGTTAAACACCAAGAGAATCAGACAACATCATACCTTAAATTTGATACATAATAATAGAAATTGAATATATTATGAGTTTCAGGTTCTAACCTACTTACATTCAACAGATATGTTATCGTATCTGATAACATACTAATATGATAAAAACTATATGATTATTTAACATCATATAATTTGTAATTCATTCAAAAGTTATTATAATTCATTCAAAAGTTATCCTGATCATTAAATTTTTAATCAATTTAATTGACAATGAATATCATTATAATGACATAAATGCACTGAAAACTTATTAATTCTGTTCTTTGAGAAATGTTGATCCTTTCCATTGATAGAGTTTATTAGGTTAAAACGATTTGGGTACTATTTAATTATTATTATTTCAAGACTGCAAGTAACATATATTATATTAATTAATATACTATCCTTCATTGCGCTCTGAGATCAATTATTATAAACTGTTATAAAATTAGATTATATATTTAGTAAGGACAAAAAACTGAATTTATACAGAAAAATCTAGAAAATTTATAAATAATGTATGTTGATTGTTATATTTTTAATTAATTTTAAATAAATTTCATATATACGTTTCAAATTATTCAGTTTCATATTTAAAATAAGAGGCATTACTGTTAAAGAATTTATGATAACGTAATATTAACACAGCTACAATTGAAGTTTAAGGAATAATTATCATAATTCACAATTGAGTTAAAGAATAAACAAGAAGAGTCGATTCAAAACATATAAACTCAATATGATATATTAATATGATCAATATGATATATTAAATTTAACAAATCCATTGGTTTAAATACAATCTTACTAAAATAACTGAACTGATTTTTCTGTTAAGCGTTACACTTTTAGTCACGACAAAGTCCACATTCTTGAACAATAAGTGGTTGATTAATAATATGAATAATGTTATTATAATATTTCTTATATTAAATTCTAGTATTATTTAATAAATTGAATTAAAATATATTTTAGTGTATTTTGAGTTATTTATAGTCTTTTCAACAATATTTGAAATATCGATCCATTTAAATGTGATGAACGTATAATGAAACTGCTTGATTATGTTTTTGCTTATTAATTTAATGAAGAGTAGTATTTTAAAAATGACATACGTACCTGAAAAAAATTGTCCTTAAAATAAAAAATAATTTATTATCCTTACAAATCGAAAATGAAAAAACTACCACCTAAAATTGGTGGTTGTTTTCTTAATAATAAAAAGGTTTTCGAATGAATTTTTTAAGGATAATTAAGAATATCTTCTAGATAAACGATCATTTAGAGAGAAGAGAATTTTTCAAAACCTTTAAAATTTATTTTACTTTTTTCTTAGAAATTAAGAAACTAATACATTATATATAATCAATGTAGTATTAAAACAATTTAACTAATTTAGTTTTAGTTAACTTTTTGCTAAAAAGTGTCGATCAACTGATGAGAGAATCAGTAAAATATTTAAATCATAGATTGGTATTATGAAAACTATATTAAAGAAATCTTTATAGATTTTATAGTACTTTTTTTACTTAATTCCAGGATTGCAACATATATAAAGAATACTTCTATATGCGTTTCAGTTTATAAAATAAAATCATATAGAAAAAAAATAAAAATAAAATCATATACCACGAAAAAAATATGCTTAAATAAATTTGAGATAAAGAAGTTTTAAAAATATTGTTTAAAGAATTTATTTATCATGTTCACTTAATAAAAATTCGTACACCTATAGATGATTGATACGAGATTAGTTAATATAAATAAGAAATTTTATATAAAATTATCTGTATTATATATTAAACTAAGAAAAAATCAGCTAATAATAAATTAAGTACATTGTGACCGAAAGATTTTCGGAAATTCTCATTTAAAATTCGCGCGCTGTATATTTTTCGATATTTTAAGTTTATGTAGTTTGGCAGCACTGTCCTTAATTACTATGCCAAAAATGAGCGCGATCTGTCGGACAGTTCGTTTACGGCAGCTGTTGAAACCAGTTCACCTCAGTAGTGCGTTGCGAAAAAAACAATGGAAAAAAATATTGAACAAAGAGTTTGCATCAAATTTTGTTTTTCGAACGAAATTTCGTGTGCAGAATCGTTGCGAATGCTACAAAAGGCTTATGGGGAATCAGTTTTATCGAAAACTCAAGTTTATGAGTGGTACAAAGCCTTTCAGGACTGTCGTACGACCGTCGAAGACATGCCGCGTTCTGGACGACCTTCGACCTCTACCACCGACGAAAACATTGAAAAGGCAAAGGAAATCGTGTTCAAAAATCCTCATGTGAGTGTTAGAGAGATAGCACGAGAGCTAGGCATCGGTCGTGAGATGGCTCGTTTGATTTTGGTGGACAATTTGTGTATGCGACGTGTCAACGCCCGGCTTGTTCCGATTCACCTCAATTTGTTCAACATTATCAACGATTTTAAGGCCAAACATTCAATAAATACCATCGAACAGCCACCGTATTCACCTGATCTTGCACCGTGTGACTTTTTCCTGTTTCCCAACCTCAAATTACCACTCAGAGGAACGCGTTTTGAATCCATAGAAGACGTAAAACAGAATTCGCAGAGGGAACTCAAAGCCATACCGGAAAGCGCCTATAAAAAATGTTTTGAGTTGGAAGAAACGTTGGCATTTGTTGTATCGCTTCTAATGGAGCATATTTTGAAGGAGATAAAATAAATATTGATGAAGATTAAGAATTTTGCGTTTTATTTAATTTATTCCGGAAACTTTTCGGTCACAATGTAAGTTTAATAGGGCGTATGTGGACACGTACAAAGTTCAACACTTTCACTCGAAGATATCTACTTCCTATATGATGCCACTAAGGTTGCTAAGGAGAAGCGAGCTATTAAACATTGTTTCAAATATAGCTCATTGTGTTATTCTGGTTAAATCATTTGGTCTTTAAAATGAAGTTAAACAGATGAAGAAGGTCATATTAAGAAAATTGTGAACTACTAACTACTTCACTATAAATACTTCCATATATCTTCTGATGATTTTAGTTTTGAATTAAAGTTTAGTTTGATTTAGTTAACTTTTAACTTTTAAAAGATTTAATTAATTTAGAATTAAAATTTTTATTTAAACACATTGTTTATTCCTAGAAACACCGTCAGACAGAAATATTTTTAATAATATTACCATTATGAATAACTGATGAATTTTACGATTATTAACAGAATATAATACGCAATACATTAATGTACTAAAATAAATTAATTAATATTAATTTGAGTAAATAAAATTAGATTCTCATTATCTGTATACATATAATAATTCATATATTATTATACATTTTACTATATATTATTATATTCGTTAAAAAATATATGATATATAGTAACCATATTCTATGCGTTTGAATCACGTTTTAATAGATTTTATTCCTAGAAACACCGTCAGACAGAAATATTTTTAATAATATTACCATTATGAATAAGTGATGAATTTTAGGATTATTAACAGAAGTTAATATACAATATATTAATATACAAAAATAAATTAATTAATATTAATTGATAAATTATTTTATATTTTACTATATATTAGTATATTCGTAAAAAGTTTTATGGTATAGGTACAGTAACTACGTGTTAACATAAATTATATTATAAAGGATCCAAAATCCTATGCATTTGAATCACTTTTTAATAGAATTTTTTTTAAATTTCTAAAAACTATTTTATTTATTAAATTTTAAATTATGTATTAAAAAATACCTTTCATATTTTACTTAAGTCCTTTTATAAATTTTAATTGAAAACTTTTTCGGAAGTAAGAACCACAAGAAAATAAAATAATTTCCCACTTTATTTATTTATTTGTATATTTTAAGACTTAAAAGAAAAAATATGCCATTATTGGATTATAACTACGGTTATGACGATAAAGGACCTCAGTTTAATTGGTTAATTTGCTTTTATATTTAAAAAACAAAAGTTTTATACATAAAAAGTATATTTTTGAAAGATTTAAAACAGATAGAAACATTTTTTTTAAACAATTTATGATAAAATAATGATAAAAAAAATTTTGCTAATAGTAAAATTGCTAACAATGAATTTCTTTAAGGATTTTGTGCTGAAAATTACAGAATTAAACATTAAAAAAAATTATTTTTTGTATATTTTTTATAAGATTTAAATATTTCAAAAAAAATTTTATTAAAAATATTTAATATATCGCAATTTTTTAATATATAAAAAAAAATTTATTAAAATTTTCATACGAAAAGGGTATTTCAATGCCGCCATTATTATTTTGAAGCACCCTCTTGCTGTATTTACCCCTAGCCAAAGTTTTATACAATTTTTTTTGGTTTATTTGCACAATAAAACGACAAAAACTAGCAAAGCATCTCACCAATACCTACGGAATAACAAAAATTAATACAATCAAACTCTAAATAATAATAGCAAACGTATTATAAAAATACACATTTGGACTTTGCAGTAAGAGATATTGAGCACAAAACCAATAATAAAAATCTCAAACCTTCCTAAACACATTTATTCTCTCCGTACGTCCATGTATAGATAACGAACTACATATGCAATCAATGCTAAACATTACATATACGTACGACACTTGAAAGAGATAAACGTGTGAGCTTTTACACATGCAAACAAACTGTTGCCACTCTTGCTATTGTTATTATTGTTGTTGGTTACGACGGCTGGCACACTATCTCCACCACTACTACTAGCGCCATACATTTATAACTTATTCAATCTACGTTTGGCTTGAACTAAATTACTGCGTTGTTTTGTCTCACACTACATTCCACATTCCAGAGAGGTCTAAAGTCATTTCATTCACAACTTTGTCGACGTACGATTATATTATTTTTGTTCGTTCGTAAATGTTCGGTTGTTCGGTTGTTCTGATGATCGTATAGTTCGTTCATTAAATGTGCCAGTGCTTGGATGCAGTAACATTGGGGGTGGCGGGTGTCAGCATGCTCTGATCATGATCGGCTAAAAGCCGCATGGAAAATAATTGGCGCTTTACAATAGTGTGTTTTGGTGCTTGGTATGTGATGTGATGTGAGAGTTGGGCAAAATATGGGTGGCGCTGCTAGCAAAAAATGATGCTTAAGCTAACGTCGACATCAGTATAAAATTACTGCGACGTTGACTGCGACGACTGTTGCTTAGGCTTTTTGGCTGTGAACGTTAATATTAATGCTAACGTCGACTCCGACGTCTTATCAACCTTATTTTGTGGTTTTGTTGCTTTTGAAATTTTTGTTGATCTTCCAAACTAATCGATTTATTCTGTTTTTTTTTTGTTCGTATATGAAGAAAATTTAAAGAGTTTCGTTGTATGTGAATTATGTGTATTAAATTTTATTATTTTCTATGTAAAAAGAATATTTTAATACTTTGTACTTCTTACTAACTTCATTTACTTTGATAAAAAAAATTGTGAGTAAATATGTATATATAAATTTTTAAATATACATATGATCGTAAATTTTATATTAAATAATAAAATATTTTTATTTATTGTTACGGTTATTAATAAATATTAACAAATATTTGGTTATCGAATCTCAGAATGGTTACAGGCTCCTCGGGGAGGTATGCAGATCTGAGGTCAATCATTGCTTAGTCTGATGAAGTCATAAACAATAATTCAGTCAAGGCGTAGAGAGAGGTTATGAAGAAACCTCGCAGTTAGTAGATAGTAAAAATACTCAACTAACCTTAGCATAATTAAATATTTGGTTAACTAAGATATTGTTTGAGTAATTGACATATACATTTCAATTTTAAATTAAAAAATATAAATCACAACAAGCTATATTAATTTTTATAAGAAACTCAAAAACATTAATATTATATATATATTTACTATATTGATGATAAATGACTACTATTGATATCTGCATTTTATTTCTTAAATGAACAATGGACATCTGAATTGGATATAAAATAACCAAAATACAATCAAGGAATATGCCAGTGACTGGTAAGCAGTAAGATACACGGCGGAAGAGTCAAATGAATGCTAACTTACTTATACATCCTCTTTCTATTTAAGTTAAATCGTATAAGAAACACAGAACAAAACTAATCCAACTAAATCTGTGTTCAATTCTCCTATATTGTTTATAGAACCTTCATTTAAGATTAAATAACTACTATATAATTTATATTAGGTTATGCTGACGATCCTAAAAATCCACTTACGTCTATTCGGCACATACAATGGACCGTATAAGAAATTCGAAGATTTAAGAACAAAGTTGAACTTTACCTAGGAGCAAGGTGTTTTAAGAAGAAAAATGTTATGAAAAAACACCTGAAATTAAAAGAAAAACTGCTCTTTTACCGAGAGAAGCCATAATGTCACAAATCGTGTCACAACATTTTACGAATTACAATGTTGCTAATAATTTGAATAGCATGTACTACATTCTCCAAGCTCAGTGGCATATGTAAGCGGAGGTTTTAAGATTCAAACCCCAATTGAAATACTTTAGATAATTTTACTCTAGAAACAATGGATTTTCAAATTAAAATGTTCTTCTTCAAACCTTAAACTTAATTCTCAAAAGCCTCCCGAAATAAAGAGCAGTATACACTCATGCCTAAATAAAGCTCCCAGCTGCTATTTTTTGCGATAATAATGATATGTATATAATAGTAGTAATAGTAGACTAATAACAATAATAGATTAAAACAAGAATACTAGTTTGAAGGAAAAAAAAACATAATAGCTAAAACTTAAGCCAATTTTAAGACACAGATAAATCGTTCTACACAAACGCACAAACAGAGATATTGAATCGAATATATAACTCCAATATATATTTGCGGAGAGACGAGATACCTGCGACGAAATTGATACACTCAGAGGATGGATGTGAGAGTTCATTGTGTTTGCTTAAGATATTGAATGTAACTTTCACTAGTGAAAGATATGCCGGCAACATACTGAAGGCATGGGCTTGCAATCACAGAAACGGCCCATGATAACAACAGAGCTTCATTCTTACAACTACAGACTATTGAGCTCAACCAGTGATTGGAGGTCTGGATAACAAAATAAGATTGAATGCTATATACATATATCTATATAAAATCAAATTTTATTTAAAAGTTATTTTTTTTATTAGTCATCTTACTTATAATTCCTTTTCATTAAGCTTTTTAAAACTTAATAATCACTCATACGACAAGTAGGCAGATCTATCTAATATATGTATATTATATGTATATATTAATATATAATATTAAAAATATCAAAATGTGAAAATAATTTTTATTTTTAAATTTTAAAAGTATGATAAAAGATAAAAAATTAAATTGAATTCCAACATACAACATTGTTATCCCAAGAAAAAGTCGAAAAGAAGTCATTGTCTTTTTTGGAATTTTGTTGGCCCTTCTTGTTTGCCTTTCATTATCATTTTGTATTTGTTGTTGTTATACTTATTGTTGTTGTTATCGTTGTTGTTGTTGTTATTGATGTTGTTTTACTGTTGTAGTTTTCGTAATTTAACCTGTTTGGCGGATTTCTACAACGTTAATAAATAATTTTTAGGATTCGTTTAAGAAAAGCAGAAGCGCTTTGGTCTTTGGCCGCTCGTTTAGAAGGCAAAATTTGAACTGTGAGACTTAGCTTTAAGGCAATGAAGACGCAACAACATCAGCATGATTGGCAAAAGGCCGCACAGCATCATCATGATCATCAACAGCATCAGCAACAGCAACAGCTTAAAAGCATAAGAATCGTCATCATCTTCATCGTTTTCGTCTTCGTCTTCGCCATCATCATTGTCATTATAATCGTTAGCATTATTTTATAGATCATTATTATTGTTGTTATTTATAATGTCTCTCTGCTTTGCAACAAGTTGTTGTTTGCTGTTTGCTGTTTGTTGTCTGCAGTTGCGCTCTTTATTTTTGTTTTATTTGTTGTTTTTAGGTTTTTGTTCAATATTTAGAATGCAACTGAGCGTGGTGGCAACTACGGTGGCAAAATTGAACCAGGGACTTGCTTCAAATATTCTTCCTTCAGCAACAGCAACACTAACAACAGCAACAGCACAACACAGCAGCACTAGCAGCAGAAGCAGCAGCAGCAGCAGCTATATTATGAGACAAAAGAATGCATCCAATAACGTTATTATCAGAATTGAACGTTTTAAGTTTAATGCGTTGCGCTGTTGCTTTTGAGGCTGTTGTTGATGTTCCTATATTGAACCACGTAAAAATCTAGAATTTCTGAGTCTTTAGTTTTGTTATTTATTTTGTTTTATTTTTTACCTTGATTTGGTAAATGCTCAACTTTTATACGAATTTATTTTTTATTTTTAATTTTTTTTGTTTTGTATAAGAAAATTTCCTGGAAATTTAAAAGTAGTCGCCTTAATCGTCGTCATCGTCGACTTTGGTTATATTGTTAGTTGTGTCAGTTTGCGTTAACGTTTTTGTTGGTAATCAAGCGAACTTAAGAGGAAATATACTTACCGAAAGGAGGATTAACTAAGGAGCAGCGCAACACGATGCACTACACAAAGACATTAGGAATGCTTTTTATATTTTAAATGAATAGATTTCTTATTAATGGCAAACATTTTTTTTATATTCTGTATGCTTTGACCAAAAAATTTCGCACATTCCACTGTCAGATACTCCTTTTAGTATTTTATTTACAGCTTAAGTGATATATAAAAAAAAAATTAATTAATTAATTATTATATGCATTGTTTGTGACACTTCTTAATTGTCTTTGAAAATATATTAAATATATCAAATGATTGATATTGATTTATAACTGCTCAATTTGAGAATATGAGTGCATATTTTAAAAGATATCAACACAAAGCGTTGTGGAACAGTTTGGGCCCAAATAATCTTTTTCATTCAACTATATAATGTAATCCTAAAAATAACAGTTAAAATTAATTTAAACTATCAAAATTCAACTAATTAATTTTAACTATCAATATTAATTTTAATAATTTTTTCATTGGTCGATTTTAAGAATTTCTGAAAATGGAGAGAAACAAATATCTTGTAGTTATTACAATTTTTTTTCTCCAGAAGTTATAGACCGTTGCATATTATATCTGATATAGATAAGCGAAACCATCACCTGACGACAGGTGACCTTATTACGACTTTGCACCATTACGTAAAACGGGTTAGGATTCTAAATCTTCAAAAACTATCATTACTGATGAAAATATTTAAAAAGTGCTTTGTGATATTGTATGAATATCAAATAAGATAATAATATTGTTCCCTGTGCAATATTAAAAGCCAGCTTGAAAAGTATTCATTAAAGTGTTGATAGAGACTGTTCTGGACCTCCAAAAACTGTAAATACTGACGAAAATATCTAAAGAGGGCACCAAATAACATTAAATAATTAAAGTATGATACAGTTTATTGATATTGAATACGTTCACAAAATATTGCATGATAATTTAAGTATGAGAAAGCTCTCTGGGTGTTAAGTGACGTTTTTATTGATGTAAAACCAAAAATGCAATTATTTAAATTTTCCTAAGAAATTATTAGAATGATTTCAGTATAATATGACTTTTAGAGAAGATCAACCAGAACACTCTAAAGATCAAACAAAATAAAACAGTAAAATTAAAAAAGTAATCACGCTTCGAGAAAGACCTAGTAAGGTCTGGTAAGGTTATTGCTATAGTTGTTTGAGTTAACAATCTTAAAAATAATTGCATAATAATAAATAATTTTTTGTAACATTACTCGATAAACTTAACACCGTAATTACCAAATAATATCTAGAAAAATAATTTTTTACATGCTCACAGTAATTGCCATAAGTAAAATTCATGAATATCATTTCGAATTATTTAATCATCCATCCCCTTTAATTTTTTTTCCAATGAAAATAGTTTGTGTTTGAGGACAAAAGTTTTAGTCATATGAAGACATAATATCTATTGTGAAAGTCTTTAAACGATACATTGAAGAGGTAAAGAAATTGAAACATTGTTAAGAAAACTATATTAGATAATAAAGAATTTGTATCAAAAAATAAACACCATCAATAATTTTTGTTTTTGAGTAAAAAAAGGTGCTCTTTATTGAGCATAAAGCATTATATAAAATTTTACAAATACAAGTAAATGAATAAAATATAATCAATCTTGATTTGATTGAGTAAAGAGCTAAAATTAGATATTCTCTTGAAAGCTATGACGTTAAAATTATACTTGACATATGTGTGAACCTCTATGTCACCTGCTGGTAGTTCCAGAAATCGCCACCTAGCGGTAATTTCTAAAATTTTTTGATCAAGGTTGCATATATTTGCTTGCTGATAAAAGTAAAAGGTCTATACTTTTAGAACATCAATAACCGTGATTGTTTAGCGAATTCTGCTATAACTTAATGGAAGTTGATCTTACTGCCTTCAAGCAAGCTTAAATTTTGTTCGTATTAAAGCTGAGAAGTACCAGAATAATAACGCTATATTTAAACACAATATCACACTTTTGTGAGTTCCCTTAAATACCTCTATATGATTGAATCTTTCAAATTCGAACAATAGCATGTTGTAATAAAACTGCAGAATAAGTATTTTTAAAAATTAAAGGTGGAACTAAACAAAATCCATTACGATTCGCTTCAGTGTACTGCTCGTTTATTGACCAAATCGATCAGTGCAGTCATATTGAAAATCATTTTAATCATTTCATTCTTGTTCCTTGTGAATGGATGAAGATTTTGTAGATTCACATTTACACGACGTACCAATTGTTTACCGATCGGCTCAAAGCTGTGATTCGTGATAAAGGGGACCAGACTGAAAATTTGAAGTAAATTCAAAAAATTTATTTGTTTAATATTTTTTTCGGGTCCTTCCTGTTAAATTAATTCAAAATACACAGTCTTCTGAAAACTTGCAATTTAATTGGATCATTCTATATATAATTAATTATCATTATTGGTTCTACGGTCTATATTGACCGATCTCATTTTTTGTGTGCAGAATTAATTATGCTTTTCACGAAGATGTATCTAATTATGGCAACGATCAAGTCAAACAGATGTCAATTTAATATAAGTCAAATATTCACTATTACAATTTACATTTATAATTAATAATTATAATTAATTATTAATAGTAATTATAAATACAAATTGTTATAATCAGAATAATAAAAATAATTATTATTAATAATAATATAATAATATTCATTTTACAATTTGTATTTATAATTAATAATTCTAATTAATTATTAATAATAATTATTATAATAATTATAATTATTTATTATAAATACAAATTGTTATAATTATAATAATAAAAATAATTATTATTAATAATAATATAATAATATTCACTAATACAATTTGTATTTATAATTAATAATTATAATTATTCCTTAATACGTATTCCTTTAATACGTTATTACGTTAATAATTTATTATTATTAATAATAATTATTATTAATAATAATATGTTATTATTAATAATATTATGTTATTATTTATAATTATTATAGTTAAAAATATTAAAAAATATAACTATTAATATGGAGATCAGTGTTTTTTATTAATTTGACTTTAAGTATCACATAACTGAAATTATCCCTGTGGATTTTTTTAGTTTTTATTAAACTCGTATGAAAATGGAATGTTATGCTTTCCCCTGAATTATTGACAAGAATGAAGAGAAAAAAAATTTGCATATTTAAATACAAATATAATTTATGTATATTTTTTTATTGTTCTTAATTTTTTCTTTCAGACAAATTAATTTTTTGTCTCATCCCAATGCTATTGCTGCTATTTTGTGCATACTTCGTACTTCTCTCTATGTTCTATGCGTCCCGACATAGTGCGGTGTGATCTGAAATGAATCAACCATCGACCAAGTTTTCTTTTCTACCGGCTAGACAATTTTTACAATTTGACGCGATCTACACGAAAAAAGAAACCAAAAATATACCAGAAAAAAGAATTGTCACAGTCTTCACAGTGCGCCACAATTGCGACATCATCAGCAGCGCATCTAAAAATATATTTTTAATTTGTCGCTTTTCTATTTTCAAAATTCTTTGCAGCCGCCTTAGAAGAAGGAAGTGAAATATTTTCGTGATATCTAAAAGTTAAATTTATTTTTATATAAACCATTTTGTCAACGTTTTTCGTTGTTCTAGCTTTGTAATTTTCTTCATGCCTTTCCTTCATTTGCTGTAAATGTATCTTGAATTACCACTCGAAATTGAAACATTTTCAATATATATTAATTTTATATTGCCTACATATTTGTTTAGAAATTTTTTGGGGAGTTAAAAATGATTAATTAAACATCTCTGAAAACAAAAAACAATAAACACATTTAGTGGAATTAAAGAAAACAGGGAAAACTGTCCATTTAATAGGGGTAATTAAGATTCGTAATTAAGATTCGTAATTAAGATTAAAAATACAGGCAATCATCAGTTCCTGCATAAAATGTCAAAAAAAAATCAAAAATAAAAAATTTAATGAGTCTTCAATTTCTCTATTACCAACAATTATGTACTTGATTTTTCTATTAAATTATTGGAATTTTTTCTTCAATGCATTACATACCAACACATACTTTTTCTACACCAACGACCTCGTAATGATGTACAAATTTTTTAACTTAGAATTTGCTTTCTTTTGCATTCCAAACAGCTTGAATACCGGATTTCGTACAGCATTTAAAATCTTCACTACTTCAGCACAGACTTCTTTGGTATGTTGCATGCACTACAACGTTCGTTCAGTATGATCAAATACCAGAATATCATTTATTATATAAATTTTATAAGTATTATACACGACGTATATTGTGAAATGATTTTAAATAATTGCCTTAAATTCGGGACTTCGTTTTTTCGAAATAATGAAGCAGTACTTAAACATTACATCTTAGAGAGCATCTTACATCTTGGAATAATAATCCTAATAAGTTTAAATCTAATGATTGTACCAGGTTCTGCTGTTAACTGTTTATGTGGAGTTTGTGTTGTTCTGTGGCAACACTCCACATATTCTGTGGTAATAATGGTCTTAATGTATAATTAGTTTGTTTTGTCCATGACAGTTGTAACTCCTTGACAGTTGGTTTTTATTTGATCAGAATCATGATGATTAATCATATGCAAATCTCTACCTTCGTAGTTCACGATATGTCTAAGATATTTGTTATTAGCCGTTGACAGTTGAATCTTTGTTCCCTTCTGACATACTTTAGACCACAATTGCTTTGGTATATGGCAGCTGTCCATATACCAATTGTCTGCAATTGTTTTCACAAACTGTTCTAACTGTTAACTCTAACTCAATATCCAAGATATAAGTTATTTTATCACAGTTAGGCCACAATTGTCTTGGTAAGTAACAAGTCTGTTCTAATAGTCTCTCATACTTTTCAATCTCAGTTGCTTTTAGTCTGATAAGATATTTGAATAGATTGATATTATTATGGGTTTTAAAAGAGCAGTACCTTATCTAGACAGCTCATCCGTTCAACACTTTCGCACGATATAAGTCTGACCTTAAACTCCAATTAAATGAGCGTTGATTAAAGTATTAATAGATATAAATCTCATAGATATATTTTAAGATCTTAGTTTTCCTTCCTGTCTCGCTTACGATCACACTTTCTCTATCTGATTATTAGCTTTAGTTCGACAACTACTAATATTCCCTTAGATGGGTTGGCCTATGTTACTGGTGAATTAAGCAACTGACAGTTTTGACTCGTTTTTGGTTTATTATTTCATTAAAATTGTCGTATATTTTTCAGAAATTT
The DNA here is from genome assembly GCF_002237135.1 of Teleopsis dalmanni. Lineage (NCBI taxonomy): Eukaryota > Metazoa > Arthropoda > Insecta > Diptera > Diopsidae > Teleopsis > Teleopsis dalmanni. Next base: position 54,217,654 of record NC_051846.1, on the reverse strand, counting down.
TATAAATAAGATACACTAAAACCCAAACAGTTAATAAGTTTCAATAAGTATTAACAGTGAAAACTGCTGCATTGAACTCATGTGGATCTTGTACATTTGAGATATAACACACAGATCAACATTTTTATTATTAGAAACTAACAAATTCATAGCTAAAACACTTTTATTATAACTTAACCTATTATATCTACGTTAAATTTGCACCACTTAAGTTCATATCAGTTCAAGTCTCGGTTTTTTTATATAGTATTATCTTAATCTCTTAACATTTTTTTTTCAGAAGATGTTATTATGAAGATGCATTGCAGCAGACAACAAATAATTATTCGAATATTATAATTCGAATTGGAATACTTATAATATATAATTTAAATTAAACTGAAATTAAAAACTGAAAACTCTTCAACCTTCTTGCAGACAGGACATTGTCAAAAAATTTTTAGCTAACTCATTACAACTCCTATTTACACGTTCTACATATTCTTTACTACTTTCGGGAATATCTTTATTTATAAAAGAAATTTTAAGGACTGGATATGCTCTATAGAGCTTTGTCAATACTTCTAACATATCATAGGTATATATTTTTTCTATTGACATATTATTATTATTATAAGATCTTATAATAGGAATTTTGAATTGACAGTTAACAAAATGTGTTTACTTGAAAGAATATCAGTGAAGCCCCGCTATGAATAGAGAATATTACATTTTTTATATAATATTTTTGTATAATATATAATATTTTTTACGATGACTAGAAAGATAATTCGCGGATTTTTAATCAATCAATTCGCGGATTTTTAATCAATGTGAATGTACAGTAACACACATTTTAATCATTTCACAAAAATTGGATAAATAATCAAGCACTGTATTCTCTTAACAATGCAGAACTTTTCTCTGTATTCAGTACTTTCTAAATGCTTCATGGTAATCGATTAAGACAGTGAATGCAGTAAAAGAGAATCGGATAACTAATTAAACAATTAATATTATAGTATGTTTCATTTTTTTATTTTGATAAAAATCGAATTCAACTCAGAATTCTATTACATAGAGTTTTTCTTGTGGAGTGTGTTCGATCAAAACTAAATCTCTGATAATAACGTAAGATATCATCCCTAAGACGTCTTTTCATCCCAGGTGCGTTATTCTGGGTAACCGACAGACTAAAGAATTTGTTCGTTCTTGCTAATATCGTTGGTAGTTTATCTAATAGGTTATCTTAACTTGCACTACTGTCTCAACAAGAAGGTTCTATCTGGGTGACTAAATGAACTCTCTACTAAAAAAAAGATTTTGATCTCGGCAGGTAGGTAATATTGGGGTAGGAGTTCCTATCTTTGTCTGATATTAGAAAATTCTAAATGAGACACATTCTAAACGTAATTTCATTTGTAAAATTATTTGCTACAGTGGAAGCTCGAAACGTCAGTTTTAATTGTACTACTTATATATTTTATTATGTTAATACTATAAGTTTTAATAAAATCGCATAATCTTACTATTACCTAATTTTAACTGCATTGCATATTGTAATAATTACAACAACACTACACCTTTTGTGCTTTTTATAATATGTATATATGTGAAAGCCCGAAACTGTCTGTCATCTACTACTATTTTCTATTGTCTTCATTACTTTTGTGTAGGAAATTCTAACAAATTACCATACTGGCGAAATTTAGAATATAGATCAATAGACCATAGAGCATAAAATAAGGCAATTTTATAATTATGTAAGTTAGTTCCAATATTTAATTTTTTAAACTAATTTTACAGATTATACTAGATGCAATTTTCCCACCTACAGCTTTTCATAAATTTATATTGGTGAAGTGCACAAGTATGTCGACCACGATTCATCTTTAAAATGAAGTACACATTTTGATGCTACAGTCGAAGTGGTCTGCATACCATCATGGGCGCATAAACATTACTGCAATGTAATATGTATGCAATCTAAATATTTGTATTCACAAATGTATATATATAGTTTAATAAAAAATTGCTTATAAGTTTACATAAATATGTTTGCATGTTTCGGCAAAAGGCAAAAATGCAAGTAGTTGTCAGGCCAGCTTACATTGTGTGGTTGATGTTCCCTCTGGAACATGGCATTAGATGTACACCACGTTTAGCATAAACGATGCTTTTTCTTTACTTTTTTATGCTTTTAGGTTGTTTCATTCTGTCTTTTTTGCATTTCTTGTGAAAAGATTGCATTTATTTTCAACTTATGGCATCACATTTGCTTAGCAATTTCCGCATTCTTCAAAGTGACCGATCTTCATAGCGAGATGTAACAATCTTAGCGAATTGTGCCACATTACAAATTTTACGATTTTTTCCTCACATCTTTAAGGTATGATTAAATGGAGGGAAAAAATTATTAAGTAGTAAACGTGCATAAATTTTATAATCAAAGTTCTACATAATTGTTATTGAAGCAAGTAAACTCTTTTTTGCAGCTGGTTATTGTCCAAGAATTTTTATTAACCTTATCTGTAATAATAATTTATGCCGCCTATCCCATATAATAGCCTACTCTTAACGATTTCCTCCACTATTTTCATAACTTTCAATATTATAACATCGAATTTCTTTCCAAACAAATAAAAACCTTATTTTAATTTGTTAATTATTATTAATCACTATCCCACAGATAGAATTTAAATGGAACTTTTTATTGTATAGCAGAACCCTCTGCTAAACCATTATGTTTGTTTGAGTTTTAAATTAAATTGATAGTTTCAATAAAGCAAATCTATATATTGCTTCTAATAAAATTCTTTTTGCTCAAATTAATTTAAATTAATTCATTCGTAATGTAATCAACACCCCACTTTACAGCGAATTTCAACATAGTCTCCCTCAAGAGACATATATTCATCCAATATTCCTCTAACATTTCTTCATAAAATGATTTATCATTGATCTTGAAAAAAAGCTTAATTTCGGTCATTTCAAACCCTTTTTTTAAGTATTATATTCCGACCGGCAAACAGGTAATAGTTGCTGAACTTGGAGAGTATTTGGATCTACTAGACGCGGAAGTAATTCGAAAAGTTATTCGTGTTCTGATATGGCGCATTGTCCTAGTGAAAACAGAATTCTTCATTTCCTTATTTTCAATTTTCAAATAGAAAAACATTTTCATGCAACATTCTCTATTGATTGTTAGACCTCCTTCAAGGTAACATAAAGAGGTTTTTATGCGTTTCGAAAAATAAGGAGATTAAAACCTAACTAATGGAGAATTGTGTTTTTGGTCGCTTTGAATGACTTTCACCGATTGCTGTGAATCGACACTCAGATGACTGCAAATTTTTCTTTGAAGAGTAGTGAACATTTTTAAACACTGAAAATCATTTTTATTCCGCTGCAATAACCAATAACCGTAACCAATGCTTGAAATCAACAATACTTTAGTTACTGTTCACTGTAAGTAATCTTTTGCATTATTAAATGTTCCTACGAACTATGGTTATATTTCAATCTGGTATATTAAAAAGATCAATTGTCTCTCTAAACTTAAATTTACGACCATACAAATTATATTGTATACACTTTTGATATTATCTGAAGTAGCTACCAAATTTAGGCGTCCAAAACTTTTAAATTATCGATATCTGTTTGATCATGTTTGAATTCCTCAAACTACCGATAAACAATTGAATTCGACAAAGCATTTCCTGGGTCTTTACTGGATTTGCCTTCATTGTTATAATGCTTTAAAAATTATAAAAATAGCAATACTAAAACAACTGCAAGATGTCAATGGAATATTATATTGATGCTTTTTGGCGAACTTTAAAATAAACGTTGACTTATGGGATGTTACCGTAAATATCATATCAAAATATTTAAAAAGATTTGGAATGTTTAACGAAGTACACTCACTCAGAAGTCTGCTAGTGGCTGGCGACTATATACATGGACACTACTATGACGTCAATTATGACAGCCTGCAAATCAGACGAAGAACCACCATTTCTAATAAGTGCTACTATGGGCTCAGTAGACTCTCTCTGTCTCTCTCTCTCTCGACAAACAAAATTTACGCTCTATAGGTTGCTCATCCTTCCTGTGCTTTTGTAGGGCTAGGAAGCATGGACGTTATCACAGAATGATGAAGCAGCGATAAAAATTTTCGAGAGTTGGCGATGAGTACCGCATCCGAATGAACCACGAGCTATACGAGTTTTATAACGACATTGTTATAATTTAGCGAGAATGATCTAACTACTTACTCAACCGATAGTATATGATATAATAAGATATGACAAGATTGTACGAAATAAAAAGCAAAGTCATTTATAAAAATTAGCGAATTATCTGCAGTATAAGAAACAATGGATATAAGAATTAGCGATAGTGTAAGAATATATGAAATAAAAGAACAAGAACAAACTTTTCAAACAAACTTTGAATTTTACAAAAATTAAACATATTGAAAATATTGTAAATATAATGTTGATGTAAACTTTTGTATAAAAAACGTAATTATACGTCAATAATTTCGAATATATAATATATGTGCTGCAGCTGGTTTCAATGAAACGTTAAATGAAGGTCCAATTTTTCAAGCAGTCGAGACAGTAATAATACTGCAATAATCCTGTGAATATCAGTTTTTAAATGGTTCCATGTTTCTGATTTATATGAACATACCAGCGTCAAAGACGAACAAATAATAAAATTAAAGATCTGCTTAGAAACGAAAATATAATGAGATACATTAAGTCGCAAAGGTTACAATGGGCTGCTCATGTAATAAGAATGGGGTCGGAGAGAAAGTCGAACAGCATATTCAATGCAAAGCCGATGACAACCAGGCACAGAGGTAGGCTAAGAAAAATATGGGATATACGTGTATGGTGATGCAAGAACGATTGGAGTACTGAACTGGAAGAGAGTAGCAGAAGATAGAGACAGATGGAGGCAGATCGTAAGGGAGGCCAAGGTTCATATTGGACTGTAGTGCCAAATAAGAAGAATGAACATACCTGTGACTTCACACATCTTCTGAGATAATAATCTGGAGTAATAATCTTACACGATCATGGAAATCAACTCACAGAACAATTACTATACATGAAACTATGCGCTCATTGATTGTTCTCCGCAAAATTCTTCAGTTTGTATGTAGACTTTTTTCGAGTTAATAAAAAATGTAAGTTGAAATATTGTGCTCAGTCTATTGATGGTAATATTTAGATAGAATAATAGATAATAAATAGAGTATTCTTTCTATATGTTAACATTACATTGACAATTATGTATATTATTTCCTTACAGCAGAACTTGAAAAAGCTTTAAATTATATTGTAGTTCTTTATCAGGTTTTATGGTAACTAATTTTCGATAATATATTTCAAAAATTTTATAAAACAGTGAAGTTATTTTATTTTACAAAAACAAAAATTATTATTTTTTTTTTTTGCCTAAACCACATGTGTCTACAACATTAAAATAAATTCCGGTACACAGACACCTGTTGAATTCCTAAAATTCTAGTCAAACACCACTTAACACCACTCACTCCATAGAACTGTTTTTTATGGAGAACGAGTACGTAAAAAGAGTTTGAAATGTTGATAACCAGACAAAACAGTTGCTGTCAACCAATGTGCATTGCTGGTGCATTGTTGGTGCATTTGTCAACAACAGTAAAAAACAACAGCAACGTTAACAAATAACTCTGCATTCCAGACATTCTTCAACGGTTTTCATATTCAAATGCTAAGTCAGCCTCATTAGACCCAGACGCATCACAATTAATTGAATAACAGAAATACGCACTTCACAACAACAACTTCAGTCACAACAACTTTGGTTACAACAAAAGTGCGTTGCCTTTGATATCGAAATGGAATGGAATGTTATGCAGTACCGAAGTAAAGTAAGGTAAGGTAAGGTAAGGCAAGGCATTATGCTATGCTAGCAATGATAAGTGGCATATTCAGATCGCAATCTTGTGTCATTTAATGCCTCAGGCAAGATTTGTTGACGTTTTATGCAGTTGCTTTATTAATTTATTAAATAGTTTTTACAAAATGATTTATGTGAAAATATTATATGATATATTTAATATCTCTACTGAAGCGTTTTTTTATAAATTTTTTATTAATATTTAATAGATCTTATTTATTGCATCTAGAAAAAATAAAAATATAAATTTTATTACCGATTTTTGGCAAATTTGGCAGGACACGAGTTCGAATCCTAGTATTTGCAGTCTCAAAAAATTATTTACAAATAATTAAATATAAGAATTATTATTGAAGATAAAGAAAGTGGTTTAAAAAAAAAAATTAAAAATTTTCGTTATTTCTTGCACACACCTCGTATAACAAATCATTAGATAAAATAGATGGATTTAAAGCATCTGCACTCAAAAATTAAATTTAAACCAATATATTATAACTTCCGAACTTGCTACAAAATAAGCAACAAAGCAATTGAAATACACCAAGTCTGTGAATTAAGGAAACCTTTATTGGAAGGTTTTATATTATTGTTAGATGTGCTTTGTCAAGAGCATAAACTTGTTTCCTAGAATCTCCAACTATTTCTATCTCTACCAATATGAAGTAATTCGTTCAAGAATTTGCGGGTTTCATTTGCTATCGTTCATTCCCAAGTGTTACATAGCCTTCCTCTTTGACTGTTTCCTTGGGGGTTCCATTGAAGTGTTTCGTGGCATATTTCGGTATACAGGTTTCAAAAAGCCATATATATTTCCGACGCTTAACTTGTTTGTTGATATCTTCTTGGTTTGTTCGCTAAAGTAGTTCCATATTTGATATTCTACGTGGCCACCAAATTCTCAAAATATTACGCAGGCATCCGTTGGTAGAGTTTTGAAGTTTCTTTTGTTTTTCACTGTTGACCAACCAAGTTTCTGATCCATACAAAAACACGTTTTTTACAAAAGGACGTATACGCATATAAACATGGATTATTGTTTGAGGGAATGTTTCATTTGAATTCCATACACTACGAAGATTAGATTACTGAACGCTATTCTGGCTTTTGATATTCTGCTATCTACATCTCTTACTGCACTGCCATGTGTATTAAAGTAGCTGCCCAAATAGCAGAACTCATCGACATTACTCGATGGATGTTTCTTATTTTGAAAGGAGTTGTTGATGTACTCTTGGCGATGCATATTTTGGTTTTAGCAACATTAAGACGTAGTCTAACCTTAGCCGTGATTTTTACTAGATCGTTGATTTTTGCTTGTAACTGTTCTCTTTTCGAAGAGACGTGCACTATGGCGTCAGTGTAGTCCAAATCTCCAAGGTGTTGATTAACTTTTCAACTATCCTACTCTTTTCATATGCTACTATTTTGAGAACTGCATAAAGAGTAATTACAAATATCAGCGGTGAAACATATGGATGTACCTCCAGCTCTGCTTATGTCATAAAAGCCAATTCCTACCTTTATGAGGTGATGGGAGACAGATATTTGTATAGGTTTTAGTAAGTGTTTGTGGTTTATTGAGATAAACCAATATTTAAACTAACATCACATTAAAAAGAGCCCATTGGTATTATTTTGGATGATATTACATCTACTACTAGGAATATGAAATTTACTTTAAATAAATTTGATTTTTTAACTTTAGAAGATATAATGTGTTAAAGACAGTTCAATAAATTACTACTCCATTAACACTTTGCAAGATTTTAAGATTAAAAAAAAAAATTTTGGAATTTCATGTCAACTTTTTCGGTAAATTAATTTAAGTAACTTTCGTATTAATATAAAATCATTTCAAAATATGCACAAAAAATAATATCAATTTAATATTTCCGGTTTTCTCAGGGAATCAAAATTCAAAATTAAACATGGAACCAGATAAGATCAATGTTTTGTTATTACTGCTATATTATGTAGTAATGACGATCGTTTTAAAAATAGAATATTTTTTCTTTTATTACATATACATAAGAAATTGTAAACGAGAGAAAATGTATCCTGATACTGTCAATTTATACCAACAACCAAACCATGTTGAAACTAATACACATATTGATAACATCCCGAAAAAATATATCAACGATCAAACAAGTCCACAGATTAGAGAAGTTGAAAATCCTGCAGAACACTCTGAAAAAACATTAAATACTCTTAATTCTGAAATGGAAGAATTATCAGCTGCCATTGCAAGCTGGATAGAAGCTCCTAACTAAGTACCTAGTAAATTTTAAGAGAATAATTAAAATCACTACATTTAAAATTCTAAATAGGAACATATAGATCTAATGGAAGTATTGTGACTCAATACTAGGTCGTGAATATTGGATAAAAATTATTATTAATTTTGTCACAGATTTGGATTAAATTTAAAACAAAATTTAAGAAGTGGAACACCATAAAATCATGAGCGGTAAATATCTTTTCTTAAATAATTATACTTATAGTATATTCTTTTTATTAATTGCATGTTTTATATAAAATTATTTTTATTAAAGAATTTCATTTGAATAACAGAATGTCCACAGAATTGAAAATATATATAAATAATACAACTAACTATCTTATACAACTATCATATATAGTCTTTGATTGAAATCGAAGAAAAATGTTTATAAATAATACAACAAGTTCTAATTTATTATCTATGGCAACATACTGTAAATATCTTATACCTTACCCATGCAGATAAATAAGAAGATAAAATAAGATCTGGACATCATTGCTATTATGAAATAACTTTCAAATATAAGTAACTATATCTCTAGAAAAAACACCATACCCTGGTATGTTACATTTAAAATTTTCTTTTCTAACTCAGTGTAACTAATTTTAATTCTTTAGTTTTAGAATTAGTATTATATGAATCTCTAGAGGAATACACTGCGGTAAATATTCTTTGTTCCATAATTGTTATATTTATACACTTATATAAATCCTAATATTTTTAATTTTATAGCAATGGAAATGCAGAAGTATGCGGAGTGCAAATTTTTTGATAAGCAACTACAACAAATATGAACTAATATTATACATAATTAAAGAGCTTTTCTATTTTTTGGTTCTATATAATAGAAAATATATTGACTTTTTTAGAATAAAATTGTTTCAGCAATAAATTTTCAATATCAAAACAGTAATCAGTTTTTTTATATGAATTATCTATTATAAATGGTCATGAACAACAAGTTATCAGTAAGAACAAAAGCATTATCATATCACAAGTAATCAAAAATATAGTGCAGCCTTCCCTATTCATGCATATGGACATAGGTTATATAATAAGTACAATATACTGTTCTAAAAACAGAAGCTCGATAAGTTTGACTTTTATGTCTGTTTTTATCAGTTCAAGGGGTCTTTCAGGTGTTACGGTGCTATAATTCAGGTGCTATAATTTTGTCAAAACTTGACAAAGGATGTGTTGTGCCACATTAATATTAAGTTATATATTTTAAGGTATTTAAACTAATATATTAAATACATATTTATTTATACTTTTATTTAGGTTAGGTTAGGTATATACCGGCGATCACCCCAAAGGATGCACTTGCGCTTATTGGCCCATTGTGTGTTGCAGTATAAAGTACCTTTATATTTTTATTTAATAATTTATTTCTTTATTTAATTATTACTTTTTATTTTTATAAAATTAACTTTGAAATAAGCTATAATAAGTAGCCAGTTATTATTACCATTTAGTAAATAAATAATAAAGTTTGTGAAATTGATACACATTGCAAACAAAAATTCATTTTTTGTATTATCACATAACTCTGGAACGTGACGTAACTATGAGAGGAAAAATAGATAATAAAAATTTGTGACATATTGTTACATTGTGTAAGGAGAAAAAAAGTCTAAAATAACAAAAATATGAGTAACTCAATACTTGAACGACCATCAGAAGACTACTTCCCAAGAATTTTTAGAGTTCTTTGATTTTTATAACATCTTTTCCTAATAACAATCACCTTACTAGATAAAACAGTCCTTTCATAAACATGATATATAAAATAATATCACATTTTTTAATACTTCAATTTACTTTAAAAACTTTGTGGTCTCCCTGCTATTTGAATATCAATCTAGATTTTATTATAAAAGATCAACAGAAGATCAAATAATGTCCTTAGAAGGAGGAAAGTGGTAAAAATTTAAAGATAATATAGCTATAAACTTATTGTAATTTTAATTAAAAAAATTAATTAGAATGTATGTAACAACACTAAAATAAAAAATAAACACAAATATCTCAAAAAATTTTCCAATACTTCGGTGGCAAGACTCATGGGTATTCTAATATATTATTTAATATTCGGTACTATGTTACGAAACGAAAACATAAAAACTAGAGGAATCGATAGATTCTACGAAAAAGTCTTCTACAATGTAGAGTCTTAGTCCAAAACGAAAAAATCTGAAAGATGATTAAAATACCAAATACCAAAATAAAATACCAAAATCTGAAAGAGGATCAATTTGCAAAATGCCAAAGTTAAAACCTAATATTATAAAATATGTGAACACACTATCGTTTAGCACAAGATAAGCGGGTTATTATATCAAGTTATCATATTAGATAGCGTGAAAATGACAAGCTAAATTTAAAGAAAATAGATATTAAAAATTAGAGAGGTACTTTGAATGAAATACTCATATAGAGGAAAATTGTTATCTAGGGTAAAGGTCTTTATGGGCCGTAGAGCCAAATAATAATGATGATGGGACATCTTCCTGTGGATTCAGATTTTATTATGAATATATGTCCAAGTAGCTTATATTTTCTTCTTTATAAGTAAAACAAGGTTTTAACTTAAGTAATATTTATTGTTTTATTTACGTCTAAAGCCTTAACACAGTAATCTATATGAATGACAAAAAATTACCGTATATGCTTTGAAAAATTGCAATCCCAACAAAATTAACTAAACTTATATCATTTTATAAATACAACTACAGAAGTAGCAACAGCGGAACCTGTGTTTATAATCCGAAAGTGATGATTGGTTCTATGGACAAAGAATGCCCTTATTATCCTACACTCAAATACAAACAAGAATCAGACGGGTTGTGTTGCGCATCAGGAAAAGTGCAACTACCAGAAATTGAGAGACCGTCAGAACCATTGAACGGCTTGCTCATTGGCACGCATGAAGATTCAAATCTGTTCCTGAAGTCCATTCGCATATTTAATTCATGCTTCCAAATGACTTCGTTCGGAGCAACGGAAATAGCTCACAATACTGCAGCAAATGGCAGTACAATACAATATATTCATTATCATTTATTTAAAATAAAAATAATCAGTAGAAATAATTTATATGGCAAAACAACGTTTGCCGTGTTAAATACTAGTAATATATATAATTAAAATAAGATATCCTTCTTCAGCAGAACAGAGTTGAGGTTGCTGGTGGGATATCTACAAAATGGGTTTGTCCGAAGAGATAGAGTGTAGACTCTGCTTAAAAGCAGAGGAGACAGCCAGACACATTCTATGTGACTGCCCAGCCTTGATCCAGAAGAAGGTCACTGGGTCGGGAACTGCTTTCACCTTCTGACATTAGGAGGTACTCAACGGCAGACATTTTAGCCTTCATTCAAAAGGCAGAATATCTTCTGTTTGGTTAGGGTCTGTTGTAGAACAAAAGATCAATCATGGTGGCAGTGCTCTGCTCAAGTAGGAGCTAGTACTCCGTTCATTCTTATTATTATTATTATTATTATTATGTATTTAGGATAGGGTGGCTAAGATTCAACTAGGATCGTTGCGTCATTAATTATGATGATAATGTATTTAGGATATGTTTTGTTATTACATCACATCATAGCAAGATATTGTAAATCGTTAATATAATTTCAGTAGTCCTATCTAGATATTTGTGTTAATAAGAAAATAATAATGTGAAAAACAAATGATATTTTAATGTTTAAATAAAAAACAATACTCTAGTTTCGAATATTAATATTAATTAACAAAATTTGATTAACCTTAGAGCAAGAATTTTATTATTGATATTTTAGGTGTTATAACAACGTTATAATTGAAATTTTTAATAAATAATTCAAATATATTTTTATTTATATTCATATTTTATATTAAAATTGTTCAGTTTAAATGTTTGCCTCAAGTTCATTCAACTCTAAAGGTGAGTGTTTTTAATATTTGCGTTCGCAGATAAGAAATCGAAACGTCGCAAACACTTAACACTTTTATTATCACTTCCGGTTTTAGTTTCATTCTTCTACGTTCTACTATATTTCATTGATTTAAAATATATTGAATTTAGCAGTCTCAATAACCAATCGATAATATCAAAATAAATAATTCAATATTTATATAAACATTTTGTCATTATAATAATTGTGATTGAGATATGTAAATAAAATATAAGTTCTACATATACATAGAGGGTATTAGTTCCTCAAAAAGTTGCGCATTCAAAACTTCCAGTTGTTGATTATTGTATCTTAATTTAAAAAAAAAATATACATCATACATATATGCAATATATAGTATTGTACGTATATATAAGATTATTTTTGAAATTTCTATTTTAACTGCATGTGGTAAATTATTTTATGCTCCTAATTCCGAAAACACTTCTTTGGCCGAATATTAAGTTTTTGTTGCAGTTAAGTGCACACAAATCTAATCAACTCGGTAGGTCGCAATTCTTAAAAATACATTGTCTTCAGTAACAGTACTGATCATCATCTTTCCAAAATGCAGTTTTCTTCGAATTTTTGCATTTAATGATGCCGCTCTCTGCCTCAAAGCAACAGACAGAAACCCAAAACTAAAAGGAAGTGAAAAGATTTTTTCGAAAAATTACACACTGCCAAATTGCTACAAAAGATTTTCAAAACCAAATTACTTAACATAAAAAGAGCAAAGACCTAAGGACTTAAAGGCAAATAGATGAAAACACGAAAATGTATATAATACCACCAAATAATATTAAGGATAATAATTACCTTTTCTTTCTCAGAGACGAATAAAATTACAATTTTACTGCGAAAAATTTGAAAAATTTTAAAATTTGTTAATTTATTATAAAATTATTTAAATATTTAAAAAAAACATTAATGTGTATTATAAACATATATATAATAATAAATTCTGAAAATAATGAAAAGTAATAAAATAATTACAGATAAATAGCCACGTTTTTGAGTTCTCAATTCAAAGAGACTGACCTAAATTAGGAATAAAACTTCAAAACAGTTAAATAATTCTTTGTCTTCTTCTGTCATAGAGTCACAATCATTGTAGGATTATAGGTTGACCAATGTAGTTCTTTTGATTTTATAGTTTAGAACGTTAAAAATACTAACAAACTGAAGGATTTCAATTAAAACAAATTGAAATATAAAGTGAAATATATGTATATGGGTATCACAAAACATCATTACGAGAAGATAGATGAAAAAATACACAACCGAGTCGCAAAAACAACGAACGTATAACTGTGTATCTACGTCTTCGAATTAAGAATATTGTATCCTCCAGAAACCTGCTCAACAACCAACAAAAAACCGAGCAAAGTTTTAACTTTATATTTATAGAGTTTGAGGTATTATTTTTAGTGAAAATCAGGCGGAATAGTATAAAAAAGGATGATATTTAAAGTTAACAACGGCAATTTGACGTCTAATGTCACGTTAAGTGCCTTACTTAAGTAGTTTGGCTATGTGTGAAGATAGCCGCAGTAACATTCTGGATAAAAAGTCTGAATAAAGAACCTAATACATGTTCATAGCTAACATTTGAGGACAACATATCAGAAATAATGAGAATAATGAAAAAAAACGCCGGCAAAATAGAAGTGGTGCAAAATAGAAGTGGTGCAAAAAGGAGTGGTGCAAAACTGTCAAGAACGAAACAGATTTTAGAGACCCACCATACGCTGTAACGGAAATGAAGCAGTTTTGTAAAGAAGAAATATCGGACACTCATGACCTTTTAATAATTTTCAAGTGAGATTCACATTATATATAATGATATACATAATGATACATATTATAATACATATAATACAATAGGATATATAATATAATTATTTATCTTAATGGTTGCGATGTCACAAAATGTATAACTGTTGTATGGTTGATCAGTTCTTTAACCTATAAATTAAATCATCTTCTGTGTATGTGTCTATCTAAAAGTGGACTAAGTATTTTTGTTTAAATTCTTTTACAAAGATTATACTAGATATTTAAAATCATTTACAGGAGGATTCTAAGCCTCTGAATTTTTATTGTACATATAGAGTCTACTACGTTTTAGAACTCCTAAATATATATAGCTTTTTGCGGGTAATTGAATAAAAATGCTTCCTTGTTAAAGATCTCGGTTATCAAACAAATTGTAGTTACTTTCATGCAGTATTATCTGATGCTTCTGATAATCTTTTTTATTGGTATCTAGTGTCACCAAGTAATAAGAAAATGCACAGACTTGTGGTTATTTATGAAAGTGAATACCACCTGTATTAACTTTATTCCAAAGTTGGCAATTACTGTTGAAAGGTAATTATTTTACGCCCTGTTTCAACCAGGCATGTATATGTCTATGACTTGATTAGATTAACGATCATACGCCAAATGGAAGTTATCGAATACCATCACAAGGAAGTAGTCATATCAAATGAAGAGCTACATCCTCTTCTTACTTCATAAATAGTAAATTTCAGAGTTAATAGGTTTGAAATAGAGGTGTGTAAAATTATATCTATTTTCAATGGACACTGTACTACAATATGATATAGAGCTAATTTGAATCTGTCTCTTCACGCCTATTATAGCTCATGGTCGCTGGCGTTTGTGTGTAAAGAAATATCGGAATATCTTCACACTCATACTTCATACTATTATGCTACTACCCAGGCTTGTCTCAATCTATATTCAAGTAAACGAGTGCACTATTTTTTAATTTGTTTTACAATACAAATAGTATAGGAACATCCAAATACTGATATTCATCAATACGTCTATATAACATTTATTTTACTTTGTGACTATTCAAGCTTATCAAGATCCAGATTTAAGCAACTGAACCCGATATTTTTCAATTTACAATATTTTTAAACAAAAAATCAGTCTAAAATTGTTATGAGGCAGCCAAAGAAACTTTCTAAAATCTCTTAACCGCAGAATATTGACAGTCCCTAGTTATCATTTTTATAACATGCTTTTCTTAAACCAACAAAATTGCTAGTGACGTCGGTACTTGATTATAAGAACTTACACTGTAGCTGGTAGCAGGTTGTTTTAGAAATTCTTTATGACGCAACAAATATCTAAGCGTAAGAGGAAAAGTCCGAATATATAAATCGTGCGTTAGACCTATGTTGACGAATACCATTGCGACAAGAGCCGATATGATAATCACCGAAAATGCTATATCCAAAACTGAAATGAACACTCTGCGCTCGATAGCTGACCTCACTCGTCAAGAACGAATGTGCAATGACGACATTAGGCGAATCTGCGACGTACCCGACATAATTAAATGGAGTAGACGAAGGCAGAAGGAGTGGAATCGATATGTTCAAAGAATGGAAAATCATCGCCTGACCAAGATTACAATGGTAGAGAAACCGGGTAATCGCGAGATTATCCAGTAGTACACCGAAGAGATGGCGTGAATGCTGGACGTCTGGCTCTACTGGCATAATTTGATATGTCATAATTTTACATAAATATATCCAATGCAATTGTTATAACAAAACAGGATTTAATCCTATAATAAAGAAGAAGAAGAAGACACTGTATTTGAAGTTATCCTAACTATTTCTAACTTTCCATTCTAATATGTGTAATCGGTATTCGTATATTTCTCGATTCATTGTACAATATTTCGAGCATTTATTATATCGGCATTCGTTATACTAGAGCACCACTAAACTTCAGTTAGTTTTGAGTTAACAAAATTTTTAATTCGTAAATATATTGTACATACATAACTTTTTTAACATTATCTACAGACTTTTGTTATATAAAACAGACTTTTAGCTTACCCAGAACTTTTAAATTAAATTTCATTGCCAGGTATTTGGCATACATCAAAGAACTTCTTTAGTATGGCTAAAACCAATAATACTAACAATCAATTTGGTGATCAGTATACAAATTAACTCTAGGATTAAATTACTACCATGATAGCTGTAAAGATAAATGGTCTATGGTACCTTTTTATTTAAGAAAAATAACTAAACTGTGACGCTTCTAATAAAATGTTAGTACTTCTTCGCATTCTAAACAATTTATCAAAATTTTGGAGATTCGCCTGAGCGACTGTCTTCTCTACTACTTTCCACATTTAACGTTTTTGCGTTTGGTTTGCACTGTGATTGGTTGCATTAACTTCTACAGTCAATGAACTCATAAAAACAGTAATCTCGTTTACTAACAAACTGCATTATTATTGCACTGCTAATATCATTAGCATTGCAATATTGTATGTAATATCCGTATTAGTAACTGCTCGATCGCATGCTTCTAAGCAAATACTTTTTTAATCAGTTAAACAGTGCTTAGAACTAGCATTTTTCGTAAATTTATTTACATGTATATTTTATATTCATACTAAGAACAGATTAGCGTTTCATAAAAAAACATCAACTCTTTAAAAATCATTAAAAATCAATGCCTTTCCTTAAAATCGGAAAGTGTGATATTTAGATTATTAGCGGTTTATAAAATAAGCTGAGTGGCTTACTGCCACTTTTTCTTCAAAACGTACTGAAACAACACTGTTTTGCCTAAGTGCCGAGGCGAAAATAGCCCGGCTCTCATGCCGAAATTTAAATCGACATATTGTTTTTTCTCTCACTCTCACTGCCGTGCCACAGACACTGTACATAACATAGCCCTTACCAAATATTTGTTTACTAAAGACAAATAGTGTTTCGTTTTTCTGCAAATAGGGTCAACTTTTTCAAAATTAGCAGATAAAGTATATAAAAGTATTTAATACTCTTTAAAAAATAATATTTCATTCTGAAAAACAATGAGTGAAAAAAAACTGTTCAATCCTGATGCAATTCTTTTAATACCTTCAATAAAACTTTGCTATTAATAAAGAGATTTTTTATAAAGAAAAGAAATATTACAATGAATCTAATCTCTAAATCTTTTTCTTCAAAAGTTTAAATTAAATAACTGCTCAAGTCCTAAAACAGTCAACTAAAATAAGTTCAATGTATCTAACACAGCTCTTTAATTATTTTAGCACGCACTGGCTACAATAAAAAATATAAACAATAATTATTATATCAAAATTTGGTAAATCACTAAGACCAATCTCTTACCACTTGTAAGCAAAGTATTTGCGTCAAAATACTAGATTAATACGGAACGACCGAACAAATTAAAGGAGCCTGAAGCTTTTTCCTAACAATCTATAAGTTTTTGACAAAACCTATTTTAATAGGCTGCTATATAAATAAAAAAACGTGTTGTTAATTCTGAAAGTCTTTATAACATATAATCGACCGTCATTAAATCGTTCAAATATAATAAACAAGAAATTATCAAATTTGTACACAGTTCCATCCAGCGTTCCACAAAGTACTATAGTGTTCTGCAATCAATAGTATATAATATTCAAGTGGCTGATGAAACGTTTATATTTGCACAATCTAGTTCATTAGTGATATCTAATCAGTCACATAATAGCTTAAATGACAATGCAACCTCGCTAGATAACATTTATCCTTCATACAGATGAATATTCTCTGTTTTCCTTAATAACAAATAGTTATCTCAAGAACTTAATAAAAATACTTAGAAATACATTTCGAAATCTTATTTAAACCAAGAAAAAAAAAACATCTTGTACTTAAAATAGCACACCTCATTACTACAAGTAACATCTTAAATATTCTATATAATAATAAATTGCCAAACCGATGTGTGGCTTATAAGACACGATTAGACAAGAATTCTATGCATGATCCTTTTATAAGTAGTAATTTTAAAGTTAATGTGATAACTAAATAGGTTTCGAAAAGTAGTGAACTACAACAAAAAAAAAATTTTAATATTATTTTTAATTAACTGAATTTTTGGCTGACCATACAGCTGTTTCGAGCTATATAAACCATCATCAGTGGTAATAATTTTTAATATAACACTACGATTTGAGAACTTATAAGGCTTGTGGATATAGATTTATCAAAGCATTGTCATTAATTATATATGATTGATAATAAAATTGTACTATATCCATTAACTGTTAATATTAGCAAAAGATTAATTAATAACTTTCGTCTTTGCTGAAAGGGCAAAAAACTCATAGTCACATTCTTGTTGACTGTACGGTTTTTGTATGAGCCGGCAGTTGCTGTTCCCATCTAATATTAAGATATATTCAATGAGAAACAATCTATTTGTAATTCCTAAGTTTATATGTCCTTAATTGTATTAGAATTAGTTGTAACCATAAAGTACAGTTGTAACGTTCCATTGCACTAGAAGCCTTGAACTATATTATTTTTATTATAATTCATATCATCATACAAAAATGTAATGAAATCTATCCACTATCGTTTTATGTGAGAACTTAATGAAAATAATGAACCAAATTCACTTTCCAAAATTTTTTAACAAACCTAAAATTAATTATTCTTTAAAATTTCATTAAAGTAACATTACTCTTTTTCCCATTTTTAAGTGTTAAATAAAGCACTCAAAACTTATTTAGCCGTCTTCATAGTAGAGGCCACTGGCTAATCTATAGCTAATCTTGTAAACATTTTTAATGGGCTGATTTCTAAAGTAGTCTTCTTTTATATAAAAAATTTTTCAAATAATATTTTCACGGCTGCAATCGATACAAAACGCTATCCTTAAAGTGTTAGTATTAACTTCGGGAACAGAATAAAGTCAAACAGGGCCGTGTCAGGTGAATAAAGTTCTTACATAATAAATAATATGTACGATTTCCGAATATTCTAAAGTATAATTTCAAAAACAACGACACTTAAATTTCGTGCGATGATACACTACAATGCTACCAACTTATAGATAGAAATTGTGGAGATACTTTTTGCGCATGTTTTTCATAATATAAATCCTGATACTTTTTACTTAGAACGTATATTACATAAAGTTTAAAGTTCAAGTTTCAAGTGGAGAGGAAGCAATAGATATAGATATCCACGAAATAATTAAAAATGGTCCAAAGACGGTGAATCAAATTCAACTGGTAAAGATACATACCTTGTAGTTTGTTCACTGAGACCTCACTTATTAGAAAATAAACACAAACAATTTTCAAATAATTATATACCTATCTATTTTATAGCCTATATAATGTGCCTATGCAATTATACAATTCATTATACATCATACAGTTTATTATACTTAAACTTTCCAACTATACTTAAACGATCCCTACTAAAAACAAAAATAGGATAGTGATCCTTGGTCAAAAACAGGTTTGAAACTACTTGTTGTTTATAAGCACCTTTTAATTTATAGGGATCCTGGAGACTTATTCAAAAATGTCTTAGTTAGAATCAATGTATGTATTAATTTTTCTATAGTATTGGTTTTTAAATTGTGATATAGCCTATTGTTTATGACACACCATGGTTGCCTTGTCATTAAGCACATAATCTGAATGAGTTTTATTTTTTCTTTATAATCGTATGTGTTATTTCTATGATCGGAATATCAACTTTTTTAATTATTTGAAAACCATGAATTAATTCTGATAACATATTTATCATAAAATGACCCTAACGTTATATAAAATTCTGATGTGTGTGCACTGTTTTACGGTTAAGTGCTTAAATTTCCAAATTCCTTAACAAACTGTTAAACTATTTTAATCAAGAGACCAAGTAAGAAGTACTGGAATAATTGAAGTCAAAAGCAAATATCGGCAAAAGATACAATGAAATAAAAAGAAACTACACATAAAAGGTCATAGACCATATTAAATGGATTTTCTTTTTTTTTTTTATTTAAATAGAAAAACAGTAACAGTAAAGAAGAACCGTTAAGAGAGTTTCAAATATTTTCAGATTGTGAAGCAAAGAAAAGAGGGAAGAGAAGCAGGAAAGAATATTGTAATAACGCCACCCACAGATCACGAACGGAATGTGCTGTAAACATGCATAATGCATTGCACTTAAACGCATTTTCTCCTAAAGAATGAAAAACGAAAATACAAAAACAAAATAAATACGAGTACGGGTTCGAGTACGAGTACGAGTACGAGTACATATTAAGGAAAGAATGAATCTTGTTCGATTTATAAAATGCAATTCGATACGTCTGTCTCTTCACATCGAACTATATTTCTGAAGGTATATGCATATATATGTGTATGTATGCAATATATATGGGCATTTTATTCGTTCGTCTTGTTATTATTCAGACATTAATATTGGTGCAACATAGATTGACACCGACATCGTCGACGACGGCTATCGACGAAGACCATCATCTTGTATGAATGAATTTATGTTTTTGTTATTTTTATGTATTTTTCTTTGGAATTTCATTTTGCCTTTTTTAGCGGCAATTTCATTTTCGGCTTGAATTTTGATGTTTACTTTAGCATTCCAACGTCGATATGCAGTCATAGCAAGAAGCAGCAAGAAGGCAGCAATGCGAGATCGAGTAGCAACCGACCAAGACGCAACAACACCGGCGCATAATGGCAACGTAGCATTATGCCGTGCCCGTGCCGTACGTACCATTGGCCCTGTTCATTACCAGCAACAGCAGCAACAGCAACAGCAACACAACCACCAACAACAGTACCAGACAACAGGTAGGTAGGTCAACAATATTGTGGAATTTCGTGTCATAAAAACAGTGGCGTCGGATTAAACACTATGCAAATATGAAAATGAGATGCATTTTCACGCTTTCCTTATAATGTTGCCTATATGGTACATTATACATTGTTAAGACATTGGGAGATTTGATAAAGTTATTTAGTTTATGAATTCTTGCATACATTGTAGACATGAATTGTAGACTAATACATAGATAATATATAACTGAAGGTGGACAATTAGAAGTAGTAACAGATTATAATTATTAAACATCAGAATTGTATACTGCGACCTATGCTTTCCCTTAAGAGAGAATTTCCTGATTTAATCAGAAAAAATAAAAGCTATTGACAAACCTAATTATAGCTCTTAGTTTGACATTTCAGCTCACATCTGGTTCAATGAAAACCGTAAGGAGGTGCACCATGGAGAGAGTCTAATAAGTTAGTCCAGATAAATAAAGACTATTGAGGCAGTCGTAGAGCATGAGCAGATAGTACGTGTGGATATTTCACTCAGTAATAGGAAACCATTTCTGATAATAATTTTTAAAAAAATAAACAAATTAGTAATAGTTTTAATATGAATTTTAACAATTTAAATTATTATTCTTTGAAACGTTTCTCATAAAAATTTTTTATGATATTATTTTTCCATTCATTTTCTTTTTATTTTTTTATTTTTTGGGTGTATTTAGCTGAAAATTTAATATTTTATAATTTGAAAGGGAATATATGAAAGTGAGCATAGTTAAATACTGACTGCTTCCATAATTAGAAATGGCGTGATTTATTTTGTAATAAATATATATTTGCAACTACATAGTTGATAGATAGGTGGGTAGATAAAGTGGACGGCAAGTATTTGACTGATGTCTATATTTGGCATACTGTAAAGAGAGCTAAAAGGTGTAACGATTATATTATGCTTGAATCTAGATCCGGACACCCCTAAACAGTAGCACAACAAATGTTTCAGTTGTTCTTCACGAACAGCGAACACCGGTAAACATAATATAGGTATAAGAGTTTCACGGACGTTTAAGGACTAGCCTGACCAGTGTCCTGTGAAAACTGAAATTATGTTAGATACTTCTAATTTGTTTCGGTGCATCAAGTCAGAAGTTTTAGATTTTGTTTACTTGTCACAAAAAATGATCACATGTCTATCTTTGTGACAGTCAGAGTCAGAGAAAAGTGGTAAATCTTACTACCTCACCAGCATATTCGTAGGAAGAGGAAGAGGATATGCTTCATTGATATATATAATTATACATAACTGAAATACGCAAATAGACAATTTTAAAGATTTTATAAACAGAAGTAAAACTAAAATAGAGGAAAACTTATCAAAATATATTACTTCAAATTTTATGCAGAAATTTTATGCTTATAATAAATAATATACGACATTTTTAAGAAACACACGAATCTATTAATCTAGTTTTATAATAAACAAATACACCATCAACCAAATATTTTTATTTAATCCTTTTATTCTTAGGTGGAACAGAGGGCTGTAAACCAAATATTTAATAACAGACAAATCTTGATATTGATCTTGTTTAAAGGCGATTATACAAAACTTGTCTAGACTTGATTTGACGATCCCGATTCTGACGGTTATCCGTTTTAGTTCAAGTAGATTACATCGTTTTCTTTTTCGATTCCATTTTGCGTTGTAGAACAACCTTTTATAGACAATATTAATATCAACACAGACCTTGTAACAATAAAACCGGAGTAAAAAAGAGACAGCAGTAGACCTAAACCAAATAACGAATTGTTATGGACAATTAATAAAAAAAAAAAAGAGACAGCTAATATTTGTGAGTAGATAAATAATCTATATACATAAATTGTATCAAATATTTCCTACTCGCTAAATAATTCCAATTGTTAAATAGGATGAACAACTCGCTGTTAAGTTGCAAGTATTTCTCTTCACTCATCGATAAAGTATAGTGATAAATTTGATCTAACTTCAACTTTTGCAGAATTCGATTAGAAATTCGTTCCACGAAAATTAAGAATATATACTGTATTACAATTTCTTCGGAATGTATAACATTCAAAGAGTGTATTTAATGAAAATATATTATATGCCAACAAGAAATGAAGACCTGTGGAGCTGTACACAGCAAGAAATCGTTCCAGTTCAGATTGCTCGACATAAATAGCGATAGATTGGTCACACACTTCGAAAACCTGCGAACCATATTGCCAGAGCAATATTGAGATGGAACCCCCAAGGCTCTAGAAGGCCTAGCGCACCAGCACAAACATGGCGCAGAAATATACACAGAGAATAACTGTAATGATATATGCTGTTAAGCACTTAATAGAGTTAGGTTTAGATCTATGTCAGAGGCCCTACGCGCCACGAGAAGAAGAGAACAACAATAAGTAAATAAGTAATATGTCAACATAATGGTATTTACAAGTGCTTGGAAATAATGCAATATTTATATCTTCCCTAGTGGAGGATTAAGTCTCTGTTATCGATTTAAATCTGACTTTATATGAGACTTTATTTTTAATATAAGTATATAATGTTGTTTTATGAATATTATAGTATTCTTAACTCACATTCCATGGTTATAATATATATTGATATTCAGATGTCTGAGTTGGTGAATCAGCACCTTTACTCTATTTTATCTGTGGACAGTTTTAAGTCACACTAAATACGGGGCTTTACGGGGCTTTATAATATGATGGATCTGATGTCTTTGTATCTGCCTGTGTTTATCAAATTTCGCTGTATTTTTAGGATACTGAGAGTTGGATTATTGTGACTGTCAATTGTATTGAATAGTTTCAGAGCACGATCTTTAATGTATTTTTCAACTGAATCCACTCTCAGATCTCTGTGGATATCAGCTCCTCTTACATACCATGGGGCGTTGACCAGTTTTCTTAAGGCAATATTTTGCCCTCTTTGAAGAATTTTTAAAGTTGAGCTTGGCGCTTGGCAAAACGCTATACTGCCATATAGTAGTCCTGGTTTAATAATTTGTTTAAATATGCTAACTCTATTCTTTATGTTGAGCTTTTTGCTGCTGATGAGCGGGTGAAGGGAGTGTAATATTCGGGCAGCTTGAGCTCGTTTGGACTTGAAATGTGCTTTCCAGGAGTGCTTGTTATCAAAGGTTATGCCTAGGTATTTGAGAGTATCGGCCCATTCTATTTCTTGTTCTTCTACCTTTAATTTTCTGGGAGCTTGGCGGCGCTTCCTGGTAATAAAAATTGCCCGAGCTATTGTAATAGTAATAGTAATATTAGTAATAGTTATAGTAATATCGATTATAGTAAGTAGTAGTTATTACCTTTAAGCTCCAAGAAAACTTCAAGTTCTACCTCAATACCACTCTTCCGAGAGTTTATGCAATAGAGACCTATTTACATTTCTATATTCATTTATTTGTAGCTCTAATTTAAAACCTACACAACTATATTGAACATTCTCTTGAGGCACCAAATGTACAAAACTTAGCAAAGACATTGTCTATATTCTGGACTAGACTGCAGTGGCACTTTTCTATGTTTCATTTTCATAAAATATCATGTATCTCCAATGGTTGTGTTATGTGTCCGATATTTCCTTTAAGATGTAATATAGTCAACTCTATATATAACTCTATATCAACTATATATAGTCAACTTTAAGATTTAAGAGAAACGTCAACTCTTAACTTACATGTTTTGATAAACTTCAAAACAATTTATAAGACTCAAATTGCCCCTCTAAAACTAAATATAACGCCTCTGTGCAATATTCGCATAACTCTCTTTAGTTGGTTAGTTAATTTCTTTTTCTGGCTACTTTCGAATGCCGCCGTTTAGTGTGTTAACAATTTTGACAAAAGTTTTTATGGCCATGTTTTTTCATCTTTGATTATTATTTATAATTTTTTTTTTTGTTTTTTTTTATTTCAAAAAAGATTTTCTGTGGAAAAAATTTTCGCATAACCATTGGGCATATCTGCTGCTTATGGATTTTTGTCGCCTCTGTTATATGCTATATTTGACTGAGCGCATATACGTGTAGCTGCGTATGTGTATATCATATAGTTTCGATACAAATTGCCCAGTCGCATTCCCTTCCCACGATCATCATTAATAAAACTGACACGTATTAATATGTAGATTGACTTTAGCGTTATGAATTGCCGCACGTTACACGTTTGAAAGTAAAAACGTTAAGCGGTCTTCAGCGGTCTTCAGAGGTCTTAAGCGGCGATCGCTTCTTTTTCGTTCTCATTGTCGTTTTAGAAATTCGAAAAGTTGAAGAATGCATTCTTCAGGCACTTAACTGATTTTTCAAGTTGTTAAAATTGTGTTGACAGTTTTACAATAAAATCGTACATTAAAGCCAAGCCCAATTATTTTTCTCAATTTTTTTTCCATTATTTTGTTTTTTTTTTTGTTTTTGTGTTCTTTCATTTAAATAAAATATCAATTAAAAGTAACAAAGCCCGAAGACCATAATAATTATGGTCATATATGAATGAATAAAAATTAATTAGGGTAAATATGCCCCCATGCATGAATCTATTTATTAGCTTCAAACAAATTTATTAATTAATTTACATTAAAACATTCACTCCTCTGTATATTATTCATATTCTAGTTATAAAACATTTTATAAGGGTTATTAAATTCGATCTAATGTTTATAATTAGTTAAGAGTTATTTTCAAGGGTCTCAAATAGACCATATAGGTTTTAGTATTTTAGGTTTAATTGAGAATACAAGATTTCACAGCTGGAATAATTGTATACTTGTATATATAAGAATATTATTAACACATATACCATACATATAATTTGTCTTGATGAATAATAAAGAACAAATTTAAAAATCAATGAACCATGATTGGTTTGTAATAGCTTCTGATGAGATATTAAAATTACTTTATATGTCAATTAACAAAATCTTCTTTTATATAAAAATAACTTTACTGTAACGTTATACACTTGAAAAAGTTTTTTCTCTAGAAGAAAAATATAACCGGAATTGTCATACTTCACATAGAATCGTTAATATTCACAGTGTATTTTACAAAAACTAAAGACTATATTTCATTGAAATATATATAAGATCAATGATATATCACATATTGTACGAAGATATGTTATAAATAATTCTTAATTTAATATGTTGAAATCGTAATTATATAAATTATAATTATATTATATAATACTATATTATAATATATTTATAATATAAGTTATATTATAAATATATGACTTTCTCAGTATAAGCTTCCTAGATTAGGTTCTATACAGAAGAAAGAATATATTACGCAACAACAATAATTCTTGCAACAAATAATTCTTCCTCAAAGAGAATAGTATTGAAAATTAAAAATAAAAATATAATTAATTAATTCAATTATTCTACAACTGGTTTATGATTTCGTTCTAATTTAACACAGCAAGTGAATTTGTTAATAAACTTTCACAACAAATTAACAAAACTCCAAAAAAAATATGCGAATGTAAAAGTCAAGTACGACTTTGGGTTAGTTGGTTAAGGAGCGCTGACTCTGAGCTTCAAATTTGGCAATTCACGAGTTCGATTCCTGGTACTTGTAGTCTCGGCAAAAAAAATTATTAACAAATAATTAAATATAAGAATTATTTCCAAGACCAATGATGTGTATTTGCCAGTACTCGATACAGCCAAAAATTCAATTAATTAAAATAATATAAAAGAATTTTTATTGTTGTAGTTCACTACTTTTCGAAAAATCTCTTTATACCTATAATTTATTAAATTGATTTTTAATCTCCGTTTTTACAAAATAAAGTAAATCCTTAATATAAACTATTGTTTTCAATAGGAGGGAGTTTCGAACAGTAGTGAATTACAACAACATAATTTTTTTATTATTTTAATTATCGAATTTTTGGCTGATCATACAACTATTTCGAGTATTGCCAAATACCCATCATCAGTGATCTTGGAATTTTTTCTTATATTTAATTATTATTTAATTAATTTTTTTACATTGTCTGTACCGAGGGTTGAACTCGTACCCTGCCAAATTTAAAACTCAGAGTTAGTATTTATTAGCCAACTGACACAAAGTCATACTTAATATATATGGTTCACACTTTTTTCTAAAATTTTGTTAATTTACTGTGAAAGTTCATTAACAAATTCATTTGCTGTGTTATATTAGAATGAAATCATCTATATATTATATTAGAATCAAAATCAGCTGTACAATAATTAAATTAATTAATTTATATAATTTATGAAACTAAAACGTTTTATCATTTCTATAAAATTAGACATTATTCTTCTTCTGTGTTTAGTGAAACACTAATTCGCAGTGTCTAAAACATTTTTACTTAATACTGTCTATAATCACTTGGGTCAACCACCTTAATATGCGCTCTATTGATATATATTAATTTTTTATTCAGCCGATTTTATAGAAATACTTTAAGCTATACTTCTATAAAATCAAGTACAGTCAAGGGTATCATACTGATAGATTATATATTGCATTTTTTAAAAAAAGTGATATACTGAATTAGTGTGAACACTCACAAAATCAAATAATTTCAGCGCTCATCCAAAAAGTAGTTTAGGTCTATTTCCTTGACCCTTACGTTCACTAGCCAAATGTATCTTCTATCAAACGCTAGACATAAATATAGTATTTGTAATAATATTTAGTCCCGAATAGGATGGATATGATTCTCATTTCTCAATAATTTACAAATACGTAGTTTCGACTGTTTTGAGTTCAGTTTTAATATATAATGTGATCATTGTATAAAGGCGTTTTTGTACAGTACAGTTTCTTACATATGGTGATAAAATCTATATGAAGCGTACTGACTTTGTATTCAACGAATGGATATCGAGAGAACACAATTCCATAGGCTCAATAGAAAATTGTAAACGATAGCAGTATTATTTTCTACTCTCTCCTTGCATTGAAAATTGAAATTGAATTTGTAAAGTCTTTAGGGCTAAAGATATCTCATGGAGTTTAAATGTTTCAACAATTCTTTACATTATAGAGCTTGTATAAGTAATTGTAACATCATTCAACTTTATAACTACAGAGTAAGTCAAATAACACATTGAAATAACACAGTTGAAACTATTAGAAAAATTTAATTCTATCTAGAAATTCGGCTTATTTTAAAAATCCTTCCCAATAATTTCAGTCGAAGTCTATAATTTTACGAAATATTTTTCCATACATAATCCACACATTTTATCATAAATCAATCCATACATTATATGCTTAGAAATTGGACAATATGTACTCTAAATTTAATTGTTTTAATCAGGAGCAGTACATTACAAACGATTGACATTGAAATACAATCATCAAATATCCAGAAATTAAAAGGTAAGTAAAGGATGCTTGGTGACTTGAGCACCCAGTAGCACAGGTAGCACTGGAAGTGATGCTGAATTGAGATGTGAAATGTGTAAAAGTAATGCCACCAATATGTAAATGACTAAAGCCTTCCTCTTTCTTATACAATTAGTTGACAGAATAGTAATAATCGTTTTACGATGATAGATCCAATAATTAATTACAACGATTTTGCATTTTGATCAGAAATGGTATATCGTGTTTAGATTATATACTGATTAACGTGAGAAGATAACAACATTTCGATCAGCAGCATTAGCGAGCAGTATTCTTTACTCCGAATCGGAGTAAACCAAATGGCTTAGTATATAACTAAACTTTTAACCGCAAAAGCAAAGCAAAGAGATATGGAAGGTGTAGAGTTTTGCAAACAAGAAAGTCATTACTTTTTACTACAGCAAACGAGATACAGGATGATGGATTCAACAGTGACTATAAAGAAACACTATATTACAATATTTGGATCTCCCAGAATCTTTGTTTATATATTTGTCGTCAGATTATTATCATTCTCTTATCATTTTTATTATCATTCTCTCTTTTTTATTGTTATTATTAATACAAATTATTATCATTATTTTCATTAATTATCATTTTTTAAAACTAATTTCTATTCTATCATTAGAATAGAATATAATTATAATTGAAAAATATCATTACATAAAGATGATTTGTTAGCTAACCAATGATGAAACTTGATTAGACAGAAACTTTAACGTCTAAAGATATAAAGTGTTGTTTCTATAATCTTATATATCGTATATATCGTAACCTTTGTGGTTCGTTTTCTTATAAAAAGCTCTTTCGAAAATGCCGCTAATACAGGATTATTTATTGAAAAGACTAGTACCAAGATGTAGTCAATGAAAAATATGCCTATAATTTAACCTAGGAAGACTAGTTTCAAATAGAAGATTAATAATAAGTATAACCGGAAAACCTGTAGGCTTCAGTCGTTTTTTAAAAAAAAAGGGCAATGATTACGTTCATGAAGGGTAATGCCTATTGAAGGTA
This sequence comes from Teleopsis dalmanni, assembly GCF_002237135.1. NCBI lineage: Eukaryota > Metazoa > Arthropoda > Insecta > Diptera > Diopsidae > Teleopsis > Teleopsis dalmanni. The sequence goes on along the minus strand of NC_051846.1, from coordinate 54,188,435 downwards.
ATGCGTAAGATTTTGGATCCTAATTGCGAATAAAGGTAGAGGTAGAGTATGCCATCAGATAGATTTTGGTTATGTAGGGGTAAGTACACACATTTCTGTTTTGGCGTTTTTCTGGTAACTATTCTTCACCGTGTCCGGGTATTGTCATTAGGCAATACACCATGTCATGGGGCCATGACAGTGACGAATCACCAATTAGCAGCTAACTGGGGGTTTGGACACTAAAATACGCAAATTCAGACTGCCAAAACAAATGTTTTGAAAATAGTTGTACCTAAACAAGTTTCTAAACAAAGGAGAGTGCTGAAGAGCGCCATAATGTAACGAATATTACAACACATAATATCAGTCTGTAGGCAATGATTTTTTCCATCATTTTGAAAAAACAGGGCAGAACTTAAATCGGCTAATGGCTTGAAATTTTTAAAATCCATATAATGCGTGATATTTACATGCTTGAGGAAATGAAACAAAATTAAAAATATGATGTAGAAAAAGTTACTCAAAATAGCTGACTTTACTAAAAATCCGTCACCAAATGGGCTTGTCGAGGAATCCGTAATCGTGACAATTTACAATTATTTAGATTAATGACATACTATCTTTTTTATTAAAGCACTTTAAAAATCAATTGATATTTAATAAAATATTTTGGTATATATGTTAAAAGCATCAAAGTTTTATTAAGATAAATGACCTAACATACCATTCAGTTCAAATATTAGAATACATTGAATAAGCAGAAATCTCTACACATATTTAGATTTTAAATTTGATGTTTTTTAGATCGATTTTTGAATGCTAAATTCATTTTCATTAACGAAGCATTAAGAAGAGCGATATCTCGTGTCTAAAAGTACTACAGAAATAATATAAGGCGCTTATCCGCAGTGCGAATTACGCATTTCGCTATTTTAAGCGACACATCGGTCGCTTCTCCCACGCCCTACGCCACTTCTACAATTGATAAACGGATATAAGGACGGACATATAAATGGATGTACAGTGGATTGTTAACGCTTCAGCCAACAACAAGAACAATAACAGAAATCAGATTAGATGAAGAAGACGACGACGCGTTTCATCTTCAGACATGCTATTTTTTGAATTTTATAAATAAAATTGTCTGCTATTTTTCCGTTCGTATTTTTTTCTTTTTTTTTTTACCTGTACGAGACAAATTTTATTTATTTTCGGAGAAATTTTTTAATAATTTATGAATGTAATAAAAAATAATTTTATAAGAAAATTCATTGGAACAATTTTATTATAAATGAATGCCAAAGTATCTGGTTATGTTAGAGTCTTTTATTATAATAAATATATTACTAATTTAACAACGAAAAGGCTGCTAAACAGCACTTATAATAGATATTGTTCAGATTACTGAAATTAATTAAATAAACTTAATATATATTATTGTATTTTAAACATTTTTAAATTTTTGAAATACATATTACATTTTTCCATTTAAAAAATACTTATAATATAACAATAATATATATACTCTAAGCAATGATTTATAAAATATATTATATAGTTTATGTAAATATTATATTTACCCCATACATATTAATCTGTCTTAATGAGGTGTCTAAAGAAGATTGGACAAAATGCTTTAAGAAATGGTTCGAACACATTCAGAATTATATTAAGCATAAGGGAAAATACTTCTAGAAACAATAAAGCAATTTTCAACGGCACGTTAGTATTTTTCCATTATTAGGTTCAAAAGATAAATAATGACCCTCGTATATTGTGTGGTCTAATTACTTCAGATATTTCTACATTTTCTTACCCAGTCTTATTTTCGTAGATACGATAAATTTACTTATTCTGACCGCTTTTATGTGCTTCCGTACATTGAAACAAAATTTTTAGTTCTTTCTGCTGTCGAGTGCAAACATTTGGCGACAACTGAAGTAAATATTTGGAGATGCAATTTAGAGGTTAAAGAACTAGTCAATTCAACATGACATAAGTTTTATAAAATCACAATATCTCAAATGTAGCAAATCTTAAAGAAAAAATTCTTAAAAAAATTCTGGTAAAACCAATGAATATTTACAGATGAAAATAACTTAAATATTATAAAAGTCCCAAACTTTAGACTGGTTAATATTAAAAAGAACTATCACCAATCGAAGGTTATGATGCTATGGAAGAGAACGAGTACAAAATTTATGTGGGGTAGTTAAGAACAATCAGACTCAAACAAGCTATTGTAAACTATATTGTAAAACTTTATATAATAATCATCAAACAATCAGTACTAATTAATGAGTGTACAATAAATAAAATAGTATTGATTTGGGTATACATTTTAATTTAATAAATATTTAACCATACCTCAAATTTTATTATGTATTTTTTATTTAACGGGCCACATAATAAATTTAAAGTGAATGGCAACTTCTTGATCTAAAAGTGAAAAAAACTCTTATTGGAAGAAAGGTCGATATTCCATATAAACTAAGATACAAGCTGGTAAAGAAAATATTACGCGTTTACACACTTTTGTGCTCTAATATATTATTATATTAAAAGCATTTTTTCAGAAATCTCATTAATTTAAAATTTTTCGTCAATTTTTTTTTGTTTTTTTTTATTCAAACTTTTTATTAAAGATAATATCTTTAATAAAAATTGGATTACATCAATAAAAACATATATCATGCCTAGAGTTATTAGTGCACAGTTATGCGCCTTTACGGTATTATATGTATAATAATACAATTTCAATTGCATACATTTAGGGCGACATGAAAGTTATTAATCAGCTGAATATAAATTTATTAATAGTAAAATGCTTTAAGTTTAATATATATAATAATGTAAGGATTTTAAAATAATGTAAATAAATTACAAAGTGCAATTTAATGTAAAGAAATAGACTCTGAAGTATCAGTTGAAACCATCTGCTTAAAATTTTGTGTCTAAGGAATACAGCAATGGTGTTAAAAAATGTTCACCTTATTTAAGCATAGTTTCAGGATGAAATTTTAAGAAGAGGAATTGAAAGTTATTACATCCAAAGACCGTAATACATAAAGACGTCTGTGTTTTTGCGTGTTTATAATATCACTGTCTAGTATATATGCAATAAGAGTTATTATATATATATTTAAAACTTTCATTTTTTGGTGTCTAAACCTCCAGCCATCGAGCTAACTGGAGCTTTGTCGCCGTCATGGCTCCATAACCACTTGCATGGTTATGAACCTATGCCCTTAGTGTATTGCCTATTAGCAGTACCCGGACACAATAGTGTCTAGCCACTGGAAATGTTATGTACAAAATTTTATACAAATTAATTAATTGATTGAATAATTGAATAATTGATATATGATATATATATATATATATATATTAAAAATAGTTAAACTGAAAATGGAAAACTGATATCAAAGCTCTGTACATTATATAATTTCTTCACATATTATAATTACAAAAAAAAATTTAATACAGCTCAAATTGAACATTCAAATTCCGCCTAAATAGCTGAAAAATGTTTGAAAACAATGCTGGATGTTGGTAAACATGATACATTTAATATTTATGCAGCTGCTTTTTTTGAAAAACATAATCAAAATCCTGGAAAATCCCTAACATTATTAAGGAATTCTCCTGATGAAGGCAAAACGAATTTACCGAAATACCTATAGAAATATACTAACAACAACGATCGAAATAAAACTTAAAATTCTGAAAAAAACAAAACCGACTTTAAAATTTTAAGTCCATTTTAAAAAGTACATTTTCAAAGAAGACTAGCGCTTTTGTATTTGAAAATGATCAAATAAAACAATATAACAACACAAGACTTCTTAACAAATAATACAAGCTATATCTACCGTAGTTATCATAAGAAAAGCATAAGAAAGTATCATAAGAAAGTAGATAATAATCAAGGCCAGAAGACATAAAAGTTTTAGAATACCACACTCGAGTTTTTCTTGAAAAGATGGCGTGGTTAATACATTCAGAGAAATAAGTAGTACAACTTTAGTTGTTAGCTATACTTAATGGTACAAGTTTAGTGAAATTCAGATAGATTTTTACTGGAAAAGCCAAACAAATTTTACAGAAAAAAGAGAAACACTCATCCAAAAAAGAATAGCGTGACGTGCTTCAAGTTCTATTTATGCAGATGCTATCATATTTAGTCCTACAAAAAAAAACAAGACGGTAAAAGTTGTCTCAAGAAATGCTAATTCTTTTGACCAGACATCTCTCTTAAGTAAATAAAAGTGGACTGTCAATGAGTTTTCGTACAAGGGACTTTTCTCTGTACATAAATTTCCAAGAGTAAATAAGACTTCGGTTGTAGAAGAAGTGCTTAATTTTTATATTCTATAAACTATAAATCCTTTAAAAGTTATGGATCAAAATATAGAATTGAATATGTGTCTTTCCGGTTTCGTAAGAGTTGCAACGGTGATAATATAGAAAGTGGATATAAACAGGCATGTTTTTAAAACATATTAAAATTCAAAGTTCTACAAAGTTTTACTTTAATTTTAACTATTTGAACGTTGAAAGATCCTGGTTTATTTTTTACTGAGAAAGTCTTATACTGTGAATAAGCTTAAGAAAGACAAAATTAACTATTTGAACATTGAAAGATCCTGGTTTATTTTTCACTGAGAAAGTCTTATACTATGAATAAGCTTAAGGAAGACAAGGAAAGAAACTACATATAACAAAGCTAAGAAATTGAAAAACAATCGCAATATGGTCTTAAATATTTAGCATTACGCCTTTTTAAAAAAAATATCAATATTTAGACCCTTGAACCCTGTGATGAAATTTAGAAATTTAAAATTCGATCTGTGAATCTCTGTTATAGAACAAAACGAAATCTAATTATTTTCGATAGTACCAAATGATAAGAAACGGATCACATGCAATTGTATTGATCGAAAACATTCTGTTAAAAAATAAGGTGAACTAATTAACTCTAAATTATAATTTATTTTTATTTATGCAATAAACTTTCAACCAAACAATCAACAAAATTGTTATATTTTACTGATCTTATATATTTTGCACAATCTTATATAATTTATATTTATTTTATACGCTCTTTTATAGAGTGTAAGAATGAAATAAACCCAAATTTAGTATAATCTTTCAACAATGTAATCAGTAAAATTGTAATATTTTACTAATATTATATATATTGCATGATCTTCTATTTTTTATATATATTTTATACGCTCTTTTATAGAGTCTAAGAATAAAATAAACCTAAATGTAGTATAAAATGATATATTCTCAAAACAATTAATATTAATTTAATATAATATAATATATAATATAAAATTTAGATGCAAATTAAAGGATCGTTATTATAAAGTAATAGTTTTATATGTTTTAATATATGTATTTCAATATATACTCTCATATACAACGTTCATATTGCTATTTCAATTAAAATGCTTAAATATTTTTGTACTTACCATATTAGTCTTTATAATCCTTTAATTTAAAAGAAATTTATGCTTTTTAAACTGCAAATGCGAGCACATTGCTTAGTGTTATAGTCATTGATTTGGAAAAAATTAGTTTTTAATACAGAAATTCTTCTTCTTTTGATTATCCAAATTCACAACAATAACATCAATTTGCCATTTAATAGTTTATTAACTTTTTGTATCTTATATAGGGTAGTTTCTTATATATAATCCAATTCACTTTTATAAAAATGCCACTTATGATTTGAAATTAATATATGTTGTAAACCTGAATTAATAAAAAATTACATATATTCAATAAAGCTCAGAAATGTTTCACAATAAATAAAATTTTTTTAAAGTTTAAAGACATAATAATATCACTATTCTATTTGTCTAGTACAAACAGTACACCAAACACCCCATAATGATAACACACATATGCAAATATTAACATAAATAAACTCCATGAATCAAAACTATTTAACTATATGAGAATTATAATTCTGTTATGTAAACTCAAAATATAATAAAAATTGTATCAAATCGACAATCAATGACATCATGTAAAAATAAATAGTCAAGAAGCCCCATTGTAAAATAATGGGAATAAAAATGTTCAATAAACATACAGGATGATACAATTGAAAAATATATATAAAGCAAGATAAATCTTATATGCACCAAAACTCCAGGCTTGCAATATTAAAAACAAAGAGCGATTCACCAAACTTAAAGGATCCAAAAAATCCACACGTCTCAAGTCACATATATATATATAGGTACTAAACAAGTGCTTACTCATAGCAAAGAGTAAAGTTACTGAATGATTGGTATTCTTAACCATCATTATAAACAACTCCTAAATACATCTATACTTCTAATTACTTTATACATCTTTTTAACTGTCTTAACATATACAATCCACTAACTCCCTCTCCTCAATATTTATACCAATCATTTCATTCCACTCTAACCCTAATCCAATTATATATATGCTTTATTCTTTTAGGTTTATCTATTAATCTTTTAGGATTACAACAACAACACCAAAGAGATTTGATATTCATTGAATTTTCTAAAAATGCAATAAGCTATCGAGTTTCATTTGTTTGTGTATAAAAACTGTTGACCTACAATCAATATCTATATAATTGTGAAACGACGTGTCAGCATATGTGCCTCATTTAAATATAGATATGACGACATTGTATGATTACTACAAAAGCCGTAGTGATAAGAAAAAATAGGCTTCTTTCGCAGAAAATTTCACTGATTGCAAAAAACCTGGCTATATACTAATATTACTATTAGCTGGAAGATAGCTGATATGTTGCCCAACTGATACTAACAAAGTTACTTCAAATTAAAGTTACTTAAATTTAGCGCATATTTTTTATTCTTTATTAAAGTTATGACCAATCGAAAGAAGGGTATTTTATTTTTTTACTATCCAAACGAAGATTTTTTTACAGAGTTTTAGATTTGAAAATGTCATATAATTTTGTTTTGGCAAGTTCGAAGTTGAAGACGTATCAAGTTCTGGAAGGCTAATTAATATAACCATAAAAAAGGCATTAAAATATATGTTGCTAAAAAAGCCACTTGACAAAAAATAGGTTCTCAACAGCAATGTTATCGCAAGAGATCATGGAGTAAAACACTCAGAAAACCGATATTAATGAAAAATGCTTTGATACCTGTTTAGCAAGATTTCAGGGATATTGTCATTGCAAGAAGTCACGGAATAAAAAAGAGAAAGTTCTGGCAAAAAGCATTCTGAAAGCAAATATTTATTGAGAAAGTTGTGTTGACTATTTAGTGGAATTTCCAGGATATTGCAATTAAACAAATTTAGTTACTAATAACAATAAAAAAAAAACCAAAACCATTGACGAATAGAATATGGGTGGTGTTTAGCCAAAACATTGGAAGTCATCGTACAAGTTTGGCAGCTTGTCAAAACCCTAACAAGATGTTTTAATACATCCAGTATATTTTATAGATATGGACTTTTCGGATTACAAGAGGGCAAGATGAACGTGAAATCATGTTACAGCTAGAAAAATGACAAAATTTTTCAAACCAAAAAGGAGTGTAATTGTATAAAATAATTATTCACTATAAGAAATCTAACAGACTTACCAACACCGCGTTATCAAATCTCAGAATGGTTACAGGCTTCTCGGGAAGGTATGTAGATCTGAGGACAATTATTGCTTAGTCTGATGAAGTGATAAACAATAATTAATCAAAGTGTAGAGAGTTGTTTTAAAAAAAGCTCGAGTTAAAAAGATTATAAGTGCTTAAGTGCAGTAGCTCAAAACAGCTTGAATATAATATAAGAAAATCGTTCTTCATTTTCAGAAAAAAAAATAAATATTTATAAACCCCAACAAATTCCTAGACATTTAAACAGATAACAGCATTGCGAGCAATGCATGCGGTGCGAGTTTCTTTTTTTTATTTACACTCAAAGTTTGAGCTAAAACAGCATTTTGAGTAGCAGCATTGGATTTGAGTGCCTTTCTAGTGAAACTCTGACGCTTTCATTTCTAGAAATCTTAGTTCGTATTTTAATTTGACTATGCAATTTTAAGATTCATGAAGGTTTGGCTTTTAATATCTGTCAGGGAAATAATGTTTCTATAGTAATAAAAAAATAATTCTTATCAAATCAATAAAAAAAATTATTACATATTTTTCAACACAAAACTAAAGCTCATCATTGAGACTGTTTTAATAAATACTTGTTTAATTATATTTAATATTATTTTACATACATAAATCAAGTTTCAGATTTGACTTATCAATTAAGAATTTTAATGTATTTATGTTACTACAAAGGGAGACCAAGGTTCACACTGGACTGTAATGCCAAATAAGAAGACTACAACAAACAAACACGTATTTTATCATAAACAAACACATTTTATTGTATAAACATTTGTACTAACAAATGTAATGCATGAAATAAAAAGATACATAGTATAGTTTTTGTATCTTTGAATTACAATTAACTAAACAGTAAAGTAAACTGGTTTTTATGTTTAATAATTTTGGACAACTTGTCGCTTGTATCTTAGATTTTGCTGACAACCCTCGCCACCACATGCGCAGTCTAATATTGAACTTTATCCATAGAACGTGTATCAATTACAAGTCGCGATAAAATAAATTAGCAAAATTACTTCTTGAAATATTTGTTTATTATTTTCCTGATAGTAAATTAGTTTGTTAACTTGTTTTTTGTTTTGCTAAGAGTATGCATTTTGACACAGAAACACAAGCAATACGCACACGCCAACGCAGTCTTATCACCAGCAGTGCTCAGTTCAGATAAATAATCAATCCTCCGTAATTCGATACAATATAGAAAAGTTAGAATTGAGTTAAAATAACTAATAAATACAAGATTAATTGTGATTGATAATAGAAACTTATCTTTAAGCAGAAAAAGTGTAAAGAATTTGAATGAAAAATTGTTTAAAGTAAATATTGATATTAGCTATGGGTGAATAACGACTGTGGAATTTTGCTACCACGTACTGTAAACAAAAGTACAATATGTTAATTAGGATTAAACTTATAAACTAAAAAATAAGAATATAACTTAATATAAATACTTTAAGTTGGGTGCTTTAAGTGTTATAGATTTTTATATAGTGAGAAAAAAATATCATATATATCTTCAATGTTCAAATCTTATTTAATCCTTATAAAAAAAATGGGAATGTTATTAAAAAGTACAGAGATTTTTCTTTGCTAGAAATCTTTATTGAATCCAACAATTCACTTGTTGATTTACATAAGCAACTTTTTTAATTTTAATCACCTTATACAATATACTATATAATATACAACTTTTTTATAAGATTATTATTTCCTTATGAATCTTTTAAACCATTTTTGCTGAAATATTTTTCTAAAACATTAACATTAAACAATCGTAAATATTACGGCGCATATAAAATAAAAAGAACGTGACGTCAAAATATATTTTTTTGAAAAGTATTATTACTTATTAAGAAATTTTAAATTAAAAACTTTAAATTATATAAAAAAATTTTGAATTAGAAGTAAAATTTATAAACTGATCATATTATATCTGATAGTTCCAAATATGCATCATCTATGGACTTTGGAAATATTCGTTGGTTTAATTATTCATATATGAATAAGGCAAGTGCCAGGTGCCGAACTCGGTAAAATCATAAACGCAAGCTCGTATGTTAACATATTTAATCAACGTCAGACTCAAATTGAGTTACTCAAATCTCAATTGTTAATTTCTCTCCAATTTATTCAACAACAAATGAAATTGCTGTGCTATAATTAGTACAAACACATATACCACAGCTATATATTAATTATAAATTCATTTTATTTTTTCAAATTATAAAACTGTTGTTTTTAGAAATAAGTTTATTTATTCATTATAATTTTCAATGAAAAACTCAAAAAAAAGGTTTAAAATAAAATATAACTAAAATAAAAAAAATGGAAAAATAAAAAAAAATGGAAAAATAAAAAAAAATGGAAAAATAAAAACTATCCATCTAAATCTAACTAACTAAATTTTTCTAAAAAATCTATAAACATTTTTAATGTAAATCATTTGTGATCTGTTAGTCGAACCGATTCACAACTCAAGAAGTTTCAAAAACTATGCCCAGTTTTCGCCGAGCAAAAAGTATGACTTAGCTACATTATGTTAAACAATATATCCTTTAAAGGATTGCGAATAAGAGAATATTTCAACTTCTCAATTAAATAACTTTATAGCCTTTAACTGTAAATATAACAGCTGCTTGATATAAAATTTTATTGTGATGTTAAAACTAAATTTTCAAAATTAAAAAAAAAACTATATTCGATAACCAATTAACTGCTCTATATAAAATCTGCCTAATCGATATAAGATTTGCCTAACCGATATAAAAAAAGCCTAGCCGAAACAAAATTCATCTAGCTGTTATAAAATTCACCTAGATGATATGAAATCTGCGTAATTGATATAAAATCTACGTTGCGGACATAAAATCTGTTAACCGATATAAAATACGACATACAGATAAATTCTCTCTCTCTCATCAAGCCAAGATAAAGTTCCTCTAACCGATATAAAATTTGACTAGCCAATATAAAATCCGCGTAGCCGAACTAAAATTCACGTTGCGAAAAAAAAGTCTGTTAACCGATATAAAATACGCCACACAGATAAATTCATCAGGCCAAGATAAAATTCGCCTAACCGATATAAAATTCGAAGGACCGATTTAAGATTCGAAGGAATTCGAAGGAACCATTATAAAATTCGACAAACCGATACAAAATTCGCCTAACCGATATAAAATTCACGTTGCGGATATAAAATCTGCCTAACCGATATAAAATAAGCATATCTAATAAATTCGTCTAGTCTAAATATAATTCGCCTAACCGATATAAAATTCTCGACTAGCCAATATAAAATTCGCCTAACCGATATAAAATCAGCGTAACCGATATAAAATAAGCCTATCCGATACAAAATTCGTCTAACTGAAATAAAATTCGCCTAGCCGATATAAAATCACGTAGCGGATATAAAATCTGCTAACCGATATAAAGTAGGCCTCACAGATAAATTCATCAAGCCAAGATAAAATTCGCCTAACCGATATAAAATTCGGCTAGCCAAAATAAAATCCGCTTAGTCAATTATAGTTCGCTTAAATGGTATAAAATTCGTCTGGTCGAGATAAAATCACCTAGCTAAAATAAAATTCGATTATTTAAACGTAATAATTTACAAATCGTATATAACAAATATTTATTTTTATCCAACTGATTAAGCAGATACATAGACTATTATATTTTATAGTATATATTTGTCATTTACTATGTATATTAGAAATATCATGACAAACTTAGTATTCCCGTTCTATACAAAAATAATTGTAGACATAGTTCTTATTATATAAAATAACAAATTATACAAATATATGGAATCCTTTAACTTCTAGGAGGAGCATAGGGCCGCAAAAAAATAACAAATTATTAAATATAAAAGATAATTTCTGATTTTAATTGATTTTGAATTGATTAGTGATACAAATTCAAACATTTCAAACTCTAATATATAGTAATCCTGGACACTTAACTATCCTCGAAAGCAAACCAATGCAACATTTTTTTGAAACTGTCACACTTATGCTAGTTCTAAGTGCGTGCTAAATAGATTGTTTTCTATCTAATGAAAAAAGTCACAAGTCATCTATTAATATTTAAACATTAACTAAAATATACACGAACTAAGAAAATAAATGACGACACAATTAAAGCAATTAACACAATTACATATTAAACAAGTTTTAGTAAGAACTAAGTGCAAAAATGCGGAGTGTAGAGTACAGAAAATCGTTTTAAAATTCTATAAATAAAAAGCTTCTAACACTTTACGATTGAATTTTTAATGTTTGCGTATTAATATTCGGCTCCCAAACACACAAACGCATATTGATAAGCGAATTTTATAAATTATTTGGGTTTTGTTTTTATTGTATCTTTTGCGTTTGCTTCCATCAAATTCAAACTTTAGCAAATATATTTTTTTTCTTCCATAAAACAGTTGAATAGTTGTTCGCAAACTCTTGCTAATGTACGAACAAGTTCTTAACTTGTTCCGGAAAATTACTTAAATTTAATAGTGTTTTTTGTTATAAATTAAATTAAAAATTACCAAAAATGATAAGCAGCCTGGCACGTATGCGTTTGATTACATTCGATGTAACCAACACTTTGCTGGTTTATCGCAGCAGCCGGGTTAAGCAATATGGTGAGCTCGGCGCACTTTTCGGAGTACTCTGTGATGACAATGATTTGGCTAGAAATTTCAAATCGAATTGGTACACATTTTTATTTTTTCGATTTATACAAATTTTATCTAAAACGAAATTAATTTTTATTAATTTAAAAGAAACAATATCTGTACAGTAAAAAAAAAATAAATAAAATAAACTTACCTTATAGGCAACGTTTAAACAAAACATATCCAAATTTTGGACGTAAATCTAATATTGAATATCAGCAATGGTGGCGTTTATTGGTACAAGGTATTTATAATATATATATATATATGTTTGATTAGTTTTGGTAATTAAATTGTATAACATTATTCTTTTAAACTTTTAGATACTTTTGCTGATAGCGGTGCAAAGATACCGGCCGAAAAACTGGAGGACTTTACAGAGCATTTAGTTGAGTTATATAAGACAAGCATGTGTTGGCAGCATTGTAATCATAGCATTGAATTGCTAAAAGAATTACGTAAGCAACAGCAGCTGGCAGTTGCAGAATCACGCAAACCTCCTGTTTTGGGCGTTATAGCTAATTTCGATCCACGTCTCGATACGGTTTTAACGAATATGAAAATTAAAGAATATTTTGATTTTACACTAAACTCGTACGATTGTGAAGTGGAGAAACCGAATAGAGAAATTTTTGAAATGGCCATAGAACGCTCCAAATTGAATGAACTGAAACCAGATGAGTGTTTGCATATTGGTGATGGACCCACCACCGATTATTTGGCAGCAAAAGCTTTAGGTTGGCATTCTGCACTTATACACGAAAGAAATGCAGACTATCTCATTAAAAAGTATGGCGATAATATTGATAAGAATTTTGTCTTTGCCAGTTTATATGATTTTCACAAAAAACTAATACATAATATGATTAGCTGGTGAAATTTAAAATTTTGCATATTTAATACTATACATATTAATTAACTATATATTTTCATTTTTGTTGACAATTTTTTTTTGTTATTATAGTTTTACATTGTATATTGTTTGCATTTTGTATTAAGTAGAGAAGTTAGTAACTTTACGAAAGACCCAATAGTGTATGAGTCTATTAGAATATATGTTACTTTGATTCTAAATCTGCCAAAAGTATTGCATGGTCTTCAAACATTTTCACTAAAACATCTTCGGGTTTGTTGTATTCCTTATCATATTCAGCACCAACTGCCCATAGGGATTCAATATCATATTCTTCGCGTGCTGTCGGTGAAAATATATGCAATGCTATATTTCCTGTAGAAATAAAATGAATGTTGTTTGTTAATATTTTATAATGATAAATAAAGAAAATATTGTAAAGTGAAACTGCCAAATATTTATATTTATATAATAATATATATACGCTACACTACAGCTACAAATTTAGTACGTACTTTTATATGTGACAAATAATGTAGTAGAAAGTATTTGAGAAACTTTGTAATTAAATAAAAAAATAATTAAAATTCAGTTTGTTTTTGTTAATTGCATTTCTTCTTTGGATTTTTAAAACCAAATGTTCATGAATTTAATGTCATCGACTTAAAACAGTTTAAATTTTTAAATCACACACGATTGTAGATAATTTTATGGACAGTCATGGATGGTCCGTATTCAATACAATCAACACTCATGTGCGTAACGCTGCTTTGAGATTATTACATCAAAAACAAAAGTTATGTGCAGCGGCTACGGTGCATTCACAGATCCAGTCACAACTGAATTTTGAATGTGTCGAATCCATAACTTACTTGCATAACATAGTGACAAATAAAAGTGGTACAGAGGAAGACGTCACATCTCGCATTCATAAAGCGGGGTCCGCGTTTGCTTAAGTGAACCCTATACGAAAATCAAGTCAATTTAACACTTGTACAAAGTAAGTTCTGTTAAGTCCGTCTTTTTATAGCTGTGAAATATAGAAAGCAACAGCGTCAATACAATCCCAGCTTCAAGTTTACGTAAAACGATGCCTAAGAAGAATTACCGAATCTCACATTTCAAATATCGACCTCTGTGTTCGCACGGAATAAAAACCTGTAACATTGACCATAGCATTGAATATATATTGCGGTAGTCTGACAATAACATCGCAAAATAAACACTTTGGTAGAATCCCCACGGTAACAGACGCCCAGGGGCCCCAACTATGACCTGGTAACGAACAATCGAAAGAGAGCTTCGTGCCGCTAATTATTATCCAAGAATAATGATATTGCCATAAATGTTCAAAATAATGTTAAACTTAAGTTTAAAATAATGTTAAACTTAAGTTGATAGTAGAGGCTCTATCCTCTACTTAGGAAAAAAGAAATATATCATTATCATCAATGGAACGTATTATCACACTACATAAATAAAGAAATGTCCCATAGAATTACTAAAACATTTCTAGTAAAAATAATGTAAAAAGGACATTATGGTGATGTTGTCTGCTTGTGTAATCCCTTAGGTGATTGATGAACGGCATTTGGTTGTTGAGATCCAAGCGTCCTTCTTGGAACCATTATGGTAAACGTTTTCAGTTTATCATTAGTTGTATAGTCTTATTAAACGGACACAATTCCTCTTAAGAGAATTTTTACTGTAATTGTTGTTATAAATCAAGAGACATTGTGCTTATACTTAATATTTTAAATAAACAATCGTCTTCTCGTGACTATTGGTAAGTGACATAGCAGGTGAAACAGCTACTCTTAGAACAGCTACTGCAAAATTAATTGATGAAGTTTTTAATAGAAACCTGCTATAAGAACTACGATTTTGTTGAAAAAAACTCAACTAATTATTTTGTTCTAATTTTATTGGAGACAATCTATGGTAGACAGTAGTCAATTTAGTGTTTGGCGAACCATACGTTTTTTATAATAACCTTTCTCATTTGGCAACTTTAACGTCTCTTAAATACTAACAAATTCCACTTTCAATTAGATGATATATTAGTAATAAGATTATCTTAGATATTATACAGACACCAGCAGCACATTAATTGATCGTTTGACTTCTGCTAAAATACAATTGTTATGGATACTTTATGGACCTATATTAAGATTTTATGCAAGAATGGGTTGTCCAATCAAACAAATTAGACATATCATGAAAAAAATAGTGCAATTATTAATTTTAAGTGACGTGGCTTATGACGAAAATCCAATTTAATTAATTTATAGACTTCAACAGTTACAACTACCGATAATAATGTCGGTTATGACTTTTGATGCGATAACCTAGTCAAACACAAAGAACTTTAAATGTATATACATTTTGTTTTTATATACGTATTCAAGTTATTCAAGTTAGTATTTCTTTAATGTATATTCTCATATGCAAGCATCTATATTATATATAATAGTAAAAACAAATATGGTCTATATTGTAAATTTTGAGTTGAGTTAGTAACAGCTAGCAACTTTGCTCATACTTCTGGATACGTCTCAGTTCATCGACATTAGAAAAATCTGGTAATCTACATCACCTTTATTACAAAACTCTTTTTTTATTCAAATTACTATATTATTAATTATAAAATATGGCAGTGGCGAATTGGAATATCGAGAGAAGAGTTGTGGAAATAACGGACGAATAAATAGGTTTTAGTTCACAATATGAACAAAATAACTTCAAAAAAATTTAAAGTTCATTTGTTAACATTAAATTTCAATATTTTTAAAGTAAAAGCGAGTATATCCGGAAGTTGTGAAACTTAATGCCATATTTTTAATTTATTTATGTATATAAAAATAAAATTTACAGTGAATTAGTAACTGAATATCAACATATTTACTTAATTAAATAGCATTAAGACTGTGGACTATGTTAAAAATATGTATTGTCTCCGATTACTTAAAAAAGGCAGCAAACTCTTTTCATAAATATAATTTACATATTATATATACAACTGCACAAAAATATAAAACATTATTTCAAAATAAACCTAAGCAAATGATACTTTAATTAGTAGTATTTCCATCTTAAACATTGTATTTTGATTGTTTAAATTCAATATTAATTAACTACTAATTAATTAATATTAATTAATATGACTTGTAAACACTACAAGGTTTTATTAAGTATATATTTTAAATATTTAAGAAATATTTTATAGTGAATATATTTAAGAATTTCGATATGGAATTATTTTGAATTGATTTCTAATTGGCGTAGGTCGCAAAATCTTGATGATCTTAAAAATTAATGTATATAATTTAGAAACAAAATACATTTAACTTAAAATAAAAACTTAACTTAAATATATTAATATTTAAGTTATATTTATATTTAACTTAAAATATATTAACAGGGAAAGAGTTTAACGCTAACTTTTTCATTTCTAATATATTTAAGAAAAATGTTTAAATGCAATGTTGCAAAGCTTGTAAATATCAAACATGTTACGTTAAATATATTGAAAAACAGTAAAGAAAGTTCATTTACCATGCGCTAATTAATTAGCACAATAAAGATATACAGTTACAAGATTAATATATAGAAAGCATTGTATTTATATGAACTTCAATTTTCATAAGCAGGAATACGGAAAACAAATATTTTTAAAATATAATAATGCATAACGGATCTATCGATACACAGTTGGTTTAAATAACTAAGAAAAAATACTCTTAATAATATAAGTTTTTATATATACATATAACGTAAATCACATTCTTACCTAAATCTATTGCCATCCAATCTCTACTTTTTTCTCCTTCAATTTTTGGTATAAGATCATTTTTTTCTCGTTTAACTTTAAACATGCGTCTTACAAACTCCGCTGTTGCTATCATATGCCGATAACTGCGACCGTTACAGACAACCATATAGTCAACATATTTCAATTCCTTAGGTACTGAACAAACAAATATATCCTCTGCATTTTCTTTACGCAAGACATCAACTAAGTCCTCAATATCAAATACGCCGGTTACTCCTCCTACAATTCAACTATATAATTAATAATCAAAGCATTTTTTACAATATATCCACTTTTTAAATTAAGTCCCATGTAATCATCGACAATCATATGCTCTGATTTATCTTTTTGTTGATAACGGTTACGTTCCTCTTCCACATCAAAAATTTCAACGGCATCTTCATCACGAAATACGGTATATTTCTGTCGAACGGCACCGCTTATGATTTCTTCTGACAACTTCTGACTTGTAGATTCTTGTTTACTGTTATCAGCGACAGTTTTCTTTGGATCCGGCTGAGTGAACTCATGATGGAAACAACGCAGAAATGGTGCACTTAATCGCTTATCTCGAACCAAACGAAATAATCGTAAACCATTCATTATTTAATTTTAAAGTAAGAAAATTTAAATATTACATAGAACCAATAATTTGTATGTCAAAAACAGATGCTTCGCACATGTGTGCTGCCACACAGTTAAAATTTGTTTTTGTATCATAAGCATAAAGGAGTTGTTTGATGTAAGTTTCCATAAGATTAATTGGGACATGTAGTCCATCAAGAAAAAATATTTGAATTTTTGTTAATACTTAGTAAACACTTCATAATAAATAAACCTCAATTACTAAGAATGTTTAAATAAAATTAATCGCTTAAGAGTTTAGTTATCCCAATTTATTTTTTTGAATACTTTTAAGCGATATAATTGGAATAAAAGTGATTTTTTAACAATTGTATATTTTTTTAAAATGAATATTATTTTTTCAAACATATTAACGTATCATATCATGTTTACATCGACGTATATACATTTGTATGTTAAGCATTTGACTAGATTTGCTGACATAAATAAACGCAACATCTGCGAAAATATCAAATATTAAATAATATTAAATTGTTTTTCCTTACTTTTTTATTTCGGCATTCACTAAATCAGTACAAACATTTGCAGAAATATGCGTAACAATTATTACTCACCATAATTGTGAAATGTAAACATGTAAAATTATGTATAAGAATAAAATCGTATCATAATTTATATAGTATATGAGTTTTATAATAATGAAATACTATAATAAAAAAAAATCCCATAAAAATATTTCTTACTATATTAATATAGTAAAATATATTTATTTTATTACTATGTTGAACAAAAACAAATATAATGCTGTTTCTAGAGTTCAGTTGGAAACAATACTTCAAGACAAACAATTAAAATTATACATAAACTCTGCATCAGCTGCAACCTTTCTTTTAAAATAGATACATAAACTGGAAAAATAGAATTCTCATGTACATATAAGCAATTCATCAGGATAACGTTTATGTTGGCTTTAGTAAGGAAATTAAATCTTTACTTTAGTAACTGCCAAATCTAAGAAAATCTTTGTTAAAACTAAGAACTACAAATCTTAAGTCTAGAAAATCTATTCAAATTTTTTTATTATGTCAAAAATTTTTTTCCATTGAAACCATCACTAAATACATAAAACATAAAAGTAAGAGTGTTTAAGGTACTCAAAAAATAAAAAACTCTTTAGTTTTAGCATTGACAGAAGGGAGCTAAATTATCATTAAGGCCCTAAATTATAATTTGTTTGCTCATTTAGCAGTTTTAAATGATCATTTATGGTCTTTAAATGACCGAATTTAACCCAATTTATTCGTCATTTAGGTTTTTAGAAATGGTAATGGCTGCATATGCAAGTGAAACGAAATAAAAAATGGAACAAATTTCGAACTGTTATTTGGTTGTCAATATGTAAACAAAACATATTCTCTGATTTATACCGTCTGTCAGGGTATTTTTAAAATGATCATTTAAGGCTGCTTAATGACAATTTAGTGCGCTCGTCTGTCAATGCTATTTGGCTTAAAAGAGTTTAAGCAACTTAGAAAAGATTTTCGATATTTGTTCTTTCATATTTTAAACTAAAAAAATAAATTTTACAATAAAAGTGGTGTAGATTTGCAATTTTTCAGGGCTTCGGTTGAATGAAGCGCATCAAAAAGTAAGCGCATAAATTTTTTTTCATAAATTTTCATTTTTTTTTTATATTTTTTAATTAGTAATTTTGAAACTTTATTATAATAGAGTAAACATTTTTTTTAAGTTATTTGATATTCTTTCACATTTTTTTGTATCATTATTTTATTGCATTTAAATTCATTTTTACAAAAAAATTTGTGAATTCACCTTCTATAATTGTGATTTGTTAAAATGGAGTGATATTTTAAAAAACAATTTTTATTTTTAAGCTATAATTGGCGAAACTGTTAAGTGCTATATTGTAAAAAAATCTTTTATATTAACCGTATTTTTTTCTTTCAGAGTAGCAAAAAAATACACAACTTACTTAAGAAAACATGTGAAGCTACAACAATGCTCTTAAAATCTTCAGAGTTAGGGTTTATTCGCAAAAAGTTTTAGTGCAGCTAAATTCAAAAATCACTCTATTGTGACTGTTTACTAGAAACGATTGCAAAACTCTAGTCATCCGTTAAAATCATATGAGCAGAAATAATAATAAAGTGCAATATACCAAAGCAATGAGATAAAAAATGCTTACCATTGCTCTTTTATTATTCATTTTGTATTCTTTTATATAAATCAATCAATTTTTAGTGTTAAGACTTAATATATTTTGTATTGTACACAACATGCGAATTTGTTTCAACCAGACTTTATGCTATTTTTTCACAACTCTAAATGAAAAAAATTACGACTATTATTAACTTTTGGATTACATTCTATCGTGCGGTGTATAGTTGTAAAAGTTGTTTGACAAACATGCAATATGTAATTTTCTTTGTGATCTGTCAACCCTAAAATAATTTTTGCTATATTATCAACTCTGGTTTTTTTATATTGCCTTTCTCTATCTGCCATTTTAATTCAGCACATATTAATATAAGGAAGGAAGAAAGAAGAGATTTGATTAATTTAATTTTTAGACGTAAAAAGTGCTGCAGGTTTTTATTTATTTTAATTTTTATTTGCATATGAATAAAACATAAATAAGAAGTGCAAGTGGCTTTAAATGTATTAAAAAACGACATATTTTGTTGATTCCATTCGAAATAAAAATGTTGCTGTTGTAATAATTTTTTATCGTCTTGCAATTGTTTTCAACATCTACACAAATAAATGCGTTCCTCATAAATGTTTATATTGAATTTGTACTAAAAGAAAACAAATATATATAGTTCGAAGAATAAATAAATAAAAAATATATATACATATAATATAAAAGATTGAAAAAAAGCAGTTTCGTACAATAGCGGTAAAATAAAAAAATTACTTAACTGTGAAATTAAAAGAAGTGAGCAATTGTTTATTACATTGAAATTTGGTTATGATGACTTCGACGACAACAAACAATACCAACGCTGGAGGAGGAGCTGGTGTAGGCGTCATCAATGACAGCAATGCCTCCAGTGATAGCAACAGTAATGGAAATAGCAATATAAATAGCATTGAAGCGGAATATAACAGTATTCCTGATCGTAATGGTTGGCACCGATTTTATCTGGTAAGTTCTATATTCTTATACTTCCATTTAGGAGTTTTTGTCATATATATACTACTCATATATGTATATATAAATATAACGTAATGGAATAAGTTCTTATACATTCACATAAAATAATAAATTAAATTTAATTGCTTAGGTGAAAATTGCAGTGTAATTTACCACCCCACAAAAAATACTTTCATGTTCCAAAACAAAATTATTTTTCACAAATTTTTTTTTTTGCCACAATATATTTTTCTTTTCATTGATTATAGTGGTTTCTTAGAATTCTTCTCCTTGGATTGGTTTCTCTCTTACTCTGGTCTCTGGTATTGTTTTTTAGTTTTTATTTGAATAACGAAAATAAAATGAAAAATAAAAGAAAAAGTTAGCGTTCGCAACGAAATCAAATTGTTCCTTGCTAGGCACGAAGATATACATTTCCACGAAAATCCGATGAGTGCACAAGGCATCAACATTGGTAGACACAAACGCAAACGTTGGGTATGTTGTTTTAGCCTCTGCCTCTGCTGTCGTTGTCGTTTTCGCCGCTGCTGTTACTGTTACTGTTGCTGCTGCGGCTGCTGCTGCTGCAGCTAGCGCTGCCAATACAAACATTTTCGTAAACAACAACTATATAAACTACAAACGTTTTTGTCCGTGTTCTCTGCGTTGATTGTATGGCTTGTATCTGCAAACAAGCTGTTCTGAACTTGTTGGTGTTTATTTTTATTTGTTGTTGCTGTTACTACTACTACTGTTGTTGCTGTTGTTGTTGTTTTTTCCTTTTAAGTTCAATTTTTCAAGAATTAGCCGAAAGTGTTTGACTGCATGTTGCATGAAGAAGTGGATTATAATTTAACTATTCGTACAAATTGAAATATCGAAATTGTTCCTTTCGGCCTTAAATTGGCGTAACTAAAAGTGAGTCCGAATATGAAAAACTGAGTTTTTATTTCTTAAAATTATTTATTAATTCTTTAGTAATTTTTTTTAAAATTTTCTCTCATTAATTTATTACTTCCAACTGCATATTTTACTACAATGCTTCCGAAATAATTGACTGCTGTTTTACAGCGAAAGATATATTTATCATCCTAACTATTCGGTTTCTATAAGGTAAAATTAACTATTACCAATTTTCTCATTAAGCCTTAAACGTTCTTTAATAATAATATTCAATTATATATTTTCCTGTTCAATGACGTTTCTGACTAACTATTCTAGGTAAAGTGTTTTTTTTCTTTGTTGTAATCTCAGATGAATACATCCGCATTTTAATTTAATTAACATTATTTAATTTGAACCTATAATTTAATATTAACTGTATATTCTTGTTACTTCGACTTGGAAACAGTAACAATACCAATACCATATATTAAAAAAAAATATTTGTGTTATAATCATAACACTTAAATATGGTGTCTTATAAAGAATTTAAAAAAGAAAATATTTGGTAATTCTAACAGTTCACGCAGTCAATTTTCTCATATAGAAACTTATCATCCACTACAGAACTATACTGACACCATTGAGGTTTTTGTCAGATGTCGGACTAGAAAGTTACTTTATTTCGCATACACTCATATATTTTTGTACATACCATATAAATCGAATCTCTGCTTCACATATTGTCGGCCTTCTATTATGGTGTAAACCTTTTATCATGAGTTATAAACGGTACTTTTAGTTGTCGGTATTTACAAGTATTTTCGAACACAAACCCATACACTTTTAAAATCCTATTCCAAAAACTGCTAACTTATTTAATTATCGCTTTGCGAACGCAAACTTTAGGTTGTTTAAGTTATAAATTCGGTACATTAAAGTGAAAAGATTTCTGGACCTACATCTAAAATAAATATTTCTTTTTTCTTTACTTTACAAATTCTCCATAGAATCGTATAGAGTCTCTAAAGAAAAGAAAAAATTTTTCCGGCTGTATCTAAAGTTTTGAATAGATGGTAATCTATCTCTAGAACTTGGTTTATATTACATTAAGACTGAAAAGTTTTCGGAAATTCTCATTTAAAATTCGCGCGCTGTATATTTTTCGATATTTTAAGTTTATGTAGTTTGGCAGCACTGTCCTTAATTACTATGCCAAAAATGAGCTCGATCTGTCAGACAGTTCGTTTACGGCAGCTGTTGAAACCAGTTCACCTCAGTAGTGCGTTGCGAAATGTCTTCGACGGTCGTACGACCGTCCTGGAAGGCTTTGTACCACTCATAAACTTGAGTTTTCGATAAAACTGATTCCCCATAAGCCTTTTGTAGCATTCGCAACGATTCTGCACACGAAATTTCGTTCGAAACACAAAATTTGATGCAAACTCTTTGTTCAATATTTTTTTCCATTGTTTTTTTCGCAACGCCCTACTGAGGTGAACTGGTTTCAACAGCTGCCGTAAACGAACTGTCTGACAGATCGCGCTCATTTTTGGCATAGTAATTAAGGACAGTGCTGCCAAACTACATAAACTTAAAATATCGAAAAATATACAGCGCGCGAATTTTAAATGAGAATTTCCGAAAGCTTTTCGGTCTTAATGTATATAAAGGTTTCGCAAAATTGTTTTTTTTTATAAATTTTAGGTGATTTCTTTAAAAAAAAATTTTATAATAAAATTTGATCAAGTTTGTTGTTTTTTATATATCAGTACGTTATCATATAAAGTATAGTAAGTTTGATAAAGTACAGCTGCTGAACAACAACAAATTATATTTTGTTATTATGTCACTATCCTTTACTGGAATACACTGCATCACTATTACTGAATAATTTTCTACGTTTTTAGTAAAAAATATACGAGTACTAAAAACTTTAGTCTATAGAATTGATTGCAGGAACTGGGTGAAAGTTAGATGAAATATTCTTTAGCAAAAAGTATTTGTAAGAAAATAATTTATTGATGTATGAGAAACTAAAAAATATTTCAGGTAAATTAGTTTTCTTTTTCAAATATCATGGAAATTTCTCCAAAATTATTGAAATTAGTTTTGGACATATATTTATAATATAATAAATAATAGACACCAAATGAAATAATATTTGGCAACTTAAAGTTATTGCATAAACCGGATTTAATATATTGGGGATTTTTTGAATAAAGGTTTTTTTCAGATAGAATTTTCTTCAGCACTGTATCTTGGTTACATATAAGAAAAGTGATTAACAGATAGTGAAATATGTATTAAATGCTATCTAATCTAAAGTAAAATGCATATTTCTCAAAATATCCAAATTTTTGAATATTACAAATAATTTATATGTAGTCTAAAATGACTATTATCGAGCTCGCAATGAACAAATGAAAAACAGAGCTTGTAATTTTCATATAATTGTGATTCATAATAAAAACGTTTTAGATTATTTTGATACACAAAGTAACACTTCATTAAATAATTATCAATTAACGAAGAATTCATGAGCGACAAAATATCTAGATCTTTTACTTTTATTTATCAGTTTATAAAACAATTCTTATTTAAACTTATTTATTGACTAAAATATTAATAAATCTAAATAGACAAAGTGCTAAAAGTGCTTTTTGATTAAGTGAAGTGTTCAGTATGTTATTAGATATTCAAAGTTATGATCAGATATTTATTTATCAAGCTTAAAAGAGTACTTGAAAACATCGAATATAAAATGTTTGTAAGTTAAAATCAAAGGATTAAAGCAATCTAAGTACCCTAACATATGAGTAACAAAATATTGTCAGTTAAGATAGATTTGAATACAGAAAAAATCACTGACCTCTTAACTAAACACGCTTCTATTAACTACCACCTTTCATTGAAACTGCCTGCAACTTTTATTTGATGTAGAGTGAAAGGTTCGCTTATTTTTTTTGCTAGTGTTCTCATATTATTAGGCGATAAGCCCAGTACTTTCATGTAACTTTCATTGAACCTAGTGAACTCTGATATCCTAACCTCAAGATCTCAAGAATTGTGTCCTTTCTAATAATATAGAATAATAATAGAAGTTATGTTTAGAACAAAAGCAATATCTGAAATAGCATTTGAAAAGTTGTACTTAATTCCATAGAAAATAATTCAAATTCCTGATTAATTTATTAAGTTGTTCAATAAATCGTGCATATTGCGGTTCAAAATGATGCACAATCCAAAATTTTCTATGGGTGACTCTCCAAACGGTCAACACACTTTTCTTGTAAAAGTTAATTTTCACTTATTTTGCGCCTTAAGAATAATTCCCTGTACGTTTTCTTGCTTTTCTGTCATAAGAATCAAAGATATAGCTCATCTCATAGATATTAGTGAGAGTTTATTTTACAATAAAAAGCGGTTGACTTAGGCTCTTTACTTAAGCGCGTTGCTATAGAATGACAGTATTCTTATAACAGTATTTGTAGTATCTGTCATAAGAATCAAAGATATAGCTCATCTCTCATACTACTGAGAGTTTATTTGACAATAAAAAATGGCTCACTAAAGTCAATGATATGTAGAGTGTGTCGGGTACGGCAAAATTGACTTTTTCGGGCTATGACGAAATTTCGTGTTTTTACTACTTTTTGGTTGTGCCTAAATTTAAAAGGAAATTTAGATACATATACTCACTTTCAATTTGGTACCGACAATAACCAGCAAGAAAATGTTAATTTGTTGTTATAATATCTAATATAATAGTTATTAACAGTACTTACAAAATTATATGCCTTTTCTTAAAATCGTAAAGTGTGATAATTAGTTTATTACCGGTTTATAAAATAGGCTATGTTATTTCCTGCAAATTCAGCAAATTCTGATATTTATAACTGGGCAACACTACTTTGCTTAAGTGCCAAGCCACAAAGTCCGGTTCTTATGCCGAAATATGAACCACCATATTCTTTTTCTCTAACTCTATAGGTCATCTCTTTAAAGTGAACACTACTATTCGCCAGCTAGAAATTGTACAAAGCCAGACTCTGTGAATACTTTTCAAAGTACCATGGTGCATTCGAACGAATGACATTCTTAGGCACGTCAAAATAGATCCGATCAAAAAATACATAAAGGATAGAACCCTAAAATTATTTACGAAAACTGATAAACTTACCAACACCGCCTTATCAAATCTCAGAATGGTTACAGCCTCTTCGAGGAGGTATGCAGATCTGAGATCAATTATAGCTTAGTCTGATGATGTGATAAACAATAATTCAGTAAAGGCACGGAGAGGGGTTATGAAAAAACCACGCAGTTAATAGAGAGGGGATAGAGAGGAGTTATGAAGAAACCTCGCAGTTAATAGAGAGTAAAAGTGCTCAAGTGCACTGATTCAACTAGCCTCAACATAATAATAGATTTTGTTGTTTAGAGTATATCAGGAATTTTAAATTTTATTTATTTACATATCTGCATTTGTGTCATTACAATGAAGCTAAACTTTCATTAATATTAAATAGCTCAAGTTTATATAGCAAAAGACTATCACATTGTTATTTACTTGGGTGTACTTTATCATATAATATGTATAGTATTGTATTTGTAGTGACTTTCCGGGGTTATGAAAATTTAAAAATTTCTTAAATTCAACTTTAAATTTACTCTTAAGGATTTTGAGAATTACTCTCAAGAATTCCTTCAAAATATTTCATATAAAACGCGAACAATAACCCTACCTCAGTGGTCTAATCATCGGTGTTTGTTACCTTAAAACTTTCCTTGAATTGTTGTTGTTACACATTTTCTACTTCTTTTTATCCTTCTTAAGCCTGTATTTGTGTAGATGTGTATATGTGACTTATTTAGTTGTAATTTTTTTTTATTTTCATTCTGGCTTTATTTTTCTTTTTTTTTTTGTTTTTGTTTTTTGCTTTTTGATTTTGTTGCGTGGCGCTGCCTTCCAATTTTACTGAAATTCATCTTCTCACTTTGCCATTCAAGAATTCACAGAATTTGTTTGTTGTGTGCCGGGCATAAATGAATGTGAATGTATGTGAGTGCTCTTGTGCGTGCGTATTTCTAGTGCTTGCACATGCCACATACAGAAGACAGAAACACAGAACACATGAACACAAATACATAGCTGGAGCAGAGCGGACATACAAACAGACATGTATGACTGAAATTATGAATAATGTTGAATATTTGATATTCCTACAATCTGCAAGGATAATTAAATTTCCTACTAATTTTTTAGTGTGCCACAGTAGAGACAGTGGAACGAATGTATTGAATCTATAAATGGCAATAAAATAATATAAAAGTTTATATTAATAATAATATAATTAATAAAATAAATATTGGAATTTGATAAACAAAAATTTGTAATAATAAACAAATATAAAAATTGCGGTAAAGTAAACTGAAATTTCCTAGGGATTTTTTGCACTGCACTTATGTAAATATATATTTATTTATTTATTACACTTATTTATTATTTTTGGTTAAAAGTTTACAAATTTATTTATTTATTTATTAAACACATAAAATTTCCACAATGGTAACACCTAATTTACCTAATTTATATTTAATTTACCCCACTCTAAATTCTGATCAATATCAACATACCGACATAATTTACTATTTCCCTCAATTTACCATCAATTTACTCGAACTCGCATGCGGTCTTAATAATAATATAATTAATAAAATAAATATTGAAATTTGATAGACTAAAATTTGTAATAATAAAAAATATAATTTAATTATTAAATTATAATTACACAAAAAAAATGTGTTCAATCATTTCACCCTTTCTAACCCACTGTGTACTGATTCAGGAGTGTTTGCAGAACAGTTGTTACTGATTTATTTTACTTCGAAATAGAAATTCTGCGAAAAAATTATATAAAATTGTTCAAATGTAATTTCATTTAGTTTTTTTTTTCTCTCCAAAAAAAAAAAAAAAATAGAAAAAAGAATTTTAACGAGAATGAATGTTGACATTCAAGCAAAGATTTATTTTCTCGTAAAGTGAATTTTTAACTACAGTAGAAATTTAATATACAATAGCAAAAAAAAGTGTATTTAACGTGTAAAAAATACAATGACTTTTACACTTTTTGCACTTTTGGTGTTTTTAAAATTAACATTCATTCATTTGAAATGAATTTTTCCTCGGGGTCACTTTAGATTTTAATATTTAAAAGTAGTTCATTTTAGGCATCATAATTTGTAAATCAACTTGAATTAAATTTTGTGTAAATACAGTAAAACTTCCACTTATGGAGACTTCCAGTTAGTCTTAGAGAATTAGAGAAAGAATCTAGAAACAAATAAAAATTCAGAATTTTAACCCTGGACGTATAATCATATTTCTACTAACGTTAAGAATAATCATACGTAAAAATGACGTGCAATTTTCAGAGTTTATATTTTGCCGTTATATTAATTTAAATGTGTGCAAGTTTTTTACAAGTTTTTAAAGAAGTATTTATTTATTCAAATTAAAACAAAACAGTAATACTTTCAAACACATTTTTTAAATAAACATAATAAATATAATATGCCAATGATTTTCACTTGAAAAGGAATTGCATTTTTCAAAATTATGTATTAAGAGTAAATTTTCAATATTTTTTAATATTTTTTTTTTATTTTTATTTAGAATAAATCAAAAAATAATAATAGAAACAAAAAAGTAAATGAAATTTATATATACTTATAAAATGAACAACTTAAAGTTAGCTTATACAAATAGCAAGTCATATTGAGATCG
>NC_051846.1:54156238-54159948 GCF_002237135.1 Teleopsis dalmanni | reverse complement strand
ATCTGTCAACCCTAAAATAATTTTTGCTATATTATCAACTCTGGTTTTTTTATATTGCCTTTCTCTATCTGCCATTTTAATTCAGCACATATTAATATAAGGAAGGAAGAAAGAAGAGATTTGATTAATTTAATTTTTAGACGTAAAAAGTGCTGCAGGTTTTTATTTATTTTAATTTTTATTTGCATATGAATAAAACATAAATAAGAAGTGCAAGTGGCTTTAAATGTATTAAAAAACGACATATTTTGTTGATTCCATTCGAAATAAAAATGTTGCTGTTGTAATAATTTTTTATCGTCTTGCAATTGTTTTCAACATCTACACAAATAAATGCGTTCCTCATAAATGTTTATATTGAATTTGTACTAAAAGAAAACAAATATATATAGTTCAAAGAATAAATAAATAAAAAATATATATACATATAATATAAAAGATTAAAAAAAAAGCAGTTTCGTACAATAGCGGTAAAATAAAAAAATTACTTAACTGTGAAATTGAAAGAAGTGAGCAATTGTTTATTACATTGAAATTTGGTTATGATGACTTCGACGACAACAAACAATACCAACGCTGGAGGAGGAGCTGGTGTAGGCGTCATCAATGACAGCAATGCCTCCAGTGATAGCAACAGTAATGGAAATAGCAATATAAATAGCATTGAAGCGGAATATAACAGTATTCCTGATCGTAATGGTTGGCACCGATTTTATCTGGTAAGTCCTATATTCTTATACTCCTATTTAGAAGTTTACTCATATATATATATATAAATATAACGTAATAGAATAAGTTCTTATACATTCACATAAAATAATAAATTAAATTTAATTGCTTAGGTGAAAATTGCAGTGTAATTTACCACCCCACAAAAAATAGTTTAATGTTCCAAAACAAAATTATTTTTCACAAATTTTTTTTTTTTGCCACAATATATTTTTCTTTTCATTGATTATAGTGGTTTCTTAGAATTCTTCTCCTTGGATTGGTTTCTCTCTTACTCTGGTCTCTGGTCTCTGGTATTGTTTTTTAGTTTTTATTTGAATAACGAAAATAAAATGAAAAATAAAAGAAAAAGTTAGCGTTCGCAACGAAATCAAATTGTTCCTTGCTAGGCACGAAGATATACATTTCCACGAAAATCCGATGAGTGCACAAGGCATCAACATTGGTAGACACAAACGCAAACGTTGGGTATGTTGTTTTAGCCTCTGCCTCTGCTGTCGTTGTCGTTTTCGCCGCTGCTGTTACTGTTACTGTTGGTGCTGCGGCTGCTGCTGCTGCTGCTGCAGCTAGCGCTGCCAATACAAACATTTTCGTAAACAACAACTATATAAACTACAAACGTTTTTGTCCGTGTTCTCTGCGTTGATTGTATGGCTTGTATCTGCAAACAAGCTGTTCTGAACTTGTTGGTGTTTATTTTTATTTGTTGTTGCTGTTACTACTACTACTGTTGTTGCTGTTGTTGTTGTTTTTTCCTTTTAAGTTCAATTTTTCAAGAATTAGCCGAAAGTGTTTGACTGCATGTTGCATGAAGAAGTGGATTATAATTTAACTATTCGTACAAATTGAAATATCGAAATTGTTCCTTTCGGCCTTAAATTGGCGTAACTAAAAATGAGTCCGAATATGAGAGACTGAGTTTTTATTTCTTAAAATTATTTATTAATTCTTTAGTAATTTTTTTTAAATATTCTTTCATTAATTTATTACTTCCAACTGCATATTTTACTACAATGCTTCCGAAATAATTGACTGCTGTTTTACAGCGAAAGATATATTTATCATCCTAACTATTCGGTTTCTATAAGGTAAAATTAACTATTACCAATTTTCTCATTAAGCCTTAAACGTTCTTTAATAATAATATTAATTATATATTTTCCTGTTCAATGACGTTTCTGACTAACTATTCTAGGTAAAGTGTTTTTTTTGTTCTAATCTCAGATGAATACATTCGCAATTTATTTTAATTAACATTATTTAATTTGAACCTATAATTTAATATTAACTGTATATTCTTGTCACTTCGACTTGGAAACAGTAACAAAACTAATAACATATATTAAAAGAAAATATTTGTGTTATAATCATAACACTTAAATATGGTGTCTTATAAAGAATTTAAAAAAGAAAATATTTGGTAATTCTGACAGTTCACGCAGTAAATTTTCTCATATAGAAACTTATCATCCACTACAGAACTATACTGACACCATTGAGGTTTTTGTCAGATGTCGGACTAGAAAGTTACTTTATTTTGCATACACTCATTTATTTTTGTATATATAAATCGAATCTCTGCTTCACATAGTGTCGGCCTTCTATTATGGTGTAAACCTTTTATCATGAGTTATAAACGGTACTTTTAGTTGTCGGTATTTATAAGTATTTTCGAACACAAACCTATACACTTTTAAAACCCTATTCCAAAAACTGCTAACTTATTTAATTATCGCTTTGCGAACGCAAACTTTAGGTTGTTTAAGTTATAAATTCGGTACATTAAAGTGAAAAGATTTCTGGACCTACATCTAAAATAAATATTTCTTTTTTCTTTACTTTACAAATTCTCCATAGAATCGTATAGAGTCTCTAAAGAAAAGAAAAAATTTTTCCGGCTGTATCTAAAGTTTTGAATAGATGGTAATCTATCTCTAGAACTTGGTTTATATTATATAAAGGTTTCGCAAAATTGTTTTTTTTTATAAATTTTAGGTGATTTCTTTAAAAAAAAATTTTATAATAAAATTTGATCAAGTTTGTTGTTTTTTATATATCAGTACGTTATCATATAAAGTATAGTAAGTTTGATAAAGTACAGCTGCTGAACAACAACAAATTATATTTTGTTATTATGTCACTATCCTTTACTGGAATACACTGCATCACTATTACTGAATAATTTTCTACGTTTTTAGTAAAAAATATACGAGTACTAAAAACTTTAGTCTATAGAATTGATTGCAGGAACTGGGTGAAAGTTAGATGAAATATTCTTTAGCAAAAAGTATTTGTGAGAAAATAATTTATTGATGTATGAGAAATTAAAAAATATTTTAGATAAATTAGTTTTCTTTTTCAAATATCATGGAAATTTCTCCAAATTTATTGAAATTAGTATTGAACATATATAGGTATATATAATATAATAAGTAATAGACGCCAAATGAAATAATATTTGGCAACTTAAAGTTATTGTATAAACCGGATTTAACATATTGGGGATTTTTTGAATAAAGGTTTTTTTCAGATAGAAGTTTCTTCAGCACTGTATCTTGGGTACATATAAGAAAAGTGATTAACAGATAGTGAAATATGTATTAAATGCTATCTAATCTAAAGTAAAATGCATATTTCTCAAAATATGCAAATTTTTGAATATTAGAAATAATTTATATGTAGTCTAAAATGACTATTATCGAGGTCGCAATGAACAAATGAAAAACAGAGCTTGTAATTTTCATATAATTGTGATTCATAATAAAAACGTTTTAGATTATTTTGATACACAAAGTAACACTTCATTAAATAATTATCAATTAACGAAGAATTCATGAGCGACAAAATATCTAGATCTTTTACTTTTATTTATCAGTTTATAAAACAATTCTTATTTAAACTTATATATTGACTAAAATATTAATAAATCTAAATAGACAAAGTGCTAAAAGTGCTTTTTTATTAAGTGAAGTGTTCAGTAT
>NC_051846.1:54148849-54156138 GCF_002237135.1 Teleopsis dalmanni | reverse complement strand
TATTTACTTTCATTCAATATGCAGTTTAGACTTAAAGAACAGCAGACGTTAGATGGGCTTCGCTTCTTTCCAATGAGGAAGTTGTATCGAAACTAATATATCGTTAATCATACTGGACTAGACTAGAGACATGCAAGAGTGGACACCACTCTGATCATATTGTTTTCCGATCTCCTAAGTTCCATTATAAACTATAAAGGAAGTGTCTCCAAAATTTTGATGAGTAGAGAAAAACTCAGGTTTTTAAATATTGTGCCAGAAATAATAAAATTTAAAAAAAATAGTGTGGGCCATTAATACCAAAAATTTTATGATTATATTCTTTTCTAAGCTCCTGAGTTCTATTTTGATTGCTAGAACTAGCTCCACCTATAAATGAACGGTCTCTAAAGTTTTTATAGGCAGATAAATCCGCAAGTTTATTTAGAGAATGACAGTAATACTAAAAATAATGTGAACCATTAACTATACGAATTTTTTGACTGGAACCCATATTTTTTATTTTTTTAGTTAATAATTTTGTTTATACGATACACTTGCATGTTGAAAAAACCACTTTCATGTATATTCTTCTACTAATAAGTACAAATGGATTAATGAATATCATATATTATTGATTTTTTTAAATATGTTCATATAAGATATTTTGTAGAATCTGGAGCAGTCGAATAAAATGAAGGCCCCTAGTTTTATATTGCAGACACGTTATTGCGGCCAATGTTTAATTAATTCAATTAGTTGCTATTATAATGATTAACCAAATAAATAAATTATTATTATAATGATTAATAATTACAAATAATAATAATTACAATCTTCTGTTCCATTCAGATATTTGAAAATCCTCATATAAAAATTTTACTTTCGTCCAGTTTTTGCATACAGTTATGTGTTTTTTTTCTATTTCTTACCAATGAGGTCGAAACAAATTCTCAATTTTTTAGGTTTTTGTGCTTGATATAGCACTTACATGCTAAAACAAAGCACTTTTATGCAATTATTTTACTACTAATATATATAAATGCATTGATGGATGTTATATGTAGTTGATTTTTGTTTAATATATTTATATAATCTAATTCGTAACATGTGTATCTTTTGGAAGAAACGTACGCTCCTTGTTTTATATTAAAAGAACGTTGTGGTTAATGAATTATTAGTTAAATTAATTACATATTAATAAATAAATAATAAATAATGATTTTAAATAACAAGTGAAATTTTTTGTTCAATTAAGGTATTTGAAAATCCTAGTACAAATATTTGAATTTCGTCCAATTTGTATACCTATTTTAGAAAGGTAGGTAGACCGGGTCTTTCGTGGATAATCCAAATTGAGGAACGAGTAATTGCATTTGATGTACGAAAATAGTAAAGATTGGAACAGAGGCGCCTTGAGGAATACGATACGTCAGGTCTAAACCAGGTAACGGGTTGTTATGAGTAACTTTATTCAAAAACCTTTCAGAATTTTTTACCAATTTTTAACGGAATAAAATTTAATTCTATTAAATTTATTTATTAGTAAATTATTATTAGTAAAGAAGTTATTAGTTGAAAAATTATTTGTTGAGTGACGCTAATTATATTACAATTACTAATAAATTACAATATAATTTATTAAGATTACATATAGATTATATTAATTCAATCCATTAGTTTCATTGTCATATGCTTCACATCAATTTCAATGTAAATCTCCATACTAACATTGACAGAAGCCTTGTGTTTTGTAAATGACCTAGACGTGTGATCCCATAAACATTTCCCTTTAACCTCGAGAATCAACTGCACAAGCCATTAATAATTCATATATAACCCTCTGTAAAAAGTATTACTTCGCGGTCATTGCATGTCGGTGCAGATTAATCAACAAATATTTTGCAACAGACTTCAGCATTGCAGTGCAGTGTTATTAAAATACTCATCGAACTCAACACACAGACACACACACATACGATAGATACAATAGTATTTATGCATAGAATCATTTACAAAAAGCAATTTCCTAAACGCATGCGCCAAAAGTTAGGTGGCAACCACATACAAATCCAATATTATCAGACAGTAAAATGAAGGCTAATGGCCTCATAACTAAACTAAAACAACAATAACAACTACAACTACAACTCCAGTGAAAGCAACAACAGTAAAAAAGCAATGAACGAAACTACAATGACAACAACAACAAGAACAACAACAACAATAACAACAACACCGACAATGACAACGATAGTGGCAGTGGCAATGGCAATGGAACGAACGGCAAGAGTAAGTAAAATCGAGAAAATTCATTTTATGACAGCATACGTAATTTAACATTGCACTGCAGATTACACAATATAACCGCTGCTGTTCTCATTTTCCGAAACGAAACGAACTGAGCCAACAACAAATGCGAGCAGTATAAACTGCAAGCATGCAGTACAGATGATTGCGCCCAACCAAACCAATGAACTGATACACAAGCACTAGCTGGGTACGGGTAAGTATGTACGGGTTTGTGCAATGTGTGCGTTAGGATTGTAGGGAAACACACTAACTCACTCACTCAGTCGTAGATCTTAACTCATCCTCCTCACCTAATTTTACAGCTTGAATCACTCAACCAACTACTAGCCACCTAACCAACCAACCATTCAACCTACCTCCATTGGCATTGGCAGTGGCAGTGGCATTGTAAATATTTGTGCTTCAATGCGCTTGGTAGCAGCTTTTCCTTTGCCACTGACGCGCACTATTTCTGCGTATAGTTCTGTTGTTGGTATGTGTTCGGTATTATGTGGATTATGACTGCACTGCAGCATTCATGGCCATTGCCATTTCACATCTTGCTTCTGTATGCCATTTTCACTGTATCCTATACAGTCTCTGTTGCATGCACTACGTACTTCACCATAGAAGTTTGTTGCTACAATGAGTTGGTTGGAATTTGTTTGCTATAGGAGTCCTCTGTTTGTATTATTGTGGCTCCTATTATTTTATGTGGAATTTTTTTTTTTTATATTTTATTTTAACTGCATCTATTCATATCAATTCGAGAATGTTTTCCCTGTAATACTCTTTCTTTTCATTTTATTAGCTATCCGCTCATTGTCTGTGTGCAATTCAACTGATTAAACAGAAACATCTATTGTTCTAGAAAAAGCAATTGCAATATTAGCTCCAATTTTACACACACCTCATACAGATATATATAGCTCCTCACATAAATGTATATATATATATATCCATATCAAATGAAAAGAAAGAGTATTACAGTGAAAACATTCTGAAATTGATATGAATAGATATATATATATGTTATATTAAAAACATTAAGAACTATTAGTTTGCTATACACTGCAGTATGTAGTACTGGATAAAGAGGTACACTGCAAATTAATTTATGCATTCAAGATAACGTACACTCCCAATGGTTGTGTTATGCAGACAGTCATGGTCACGTCAAGTAAGAAATAGTTTTTATTGTCAGTTTAAATTAAAAAATTGAGAATGAGTGAAAGAAAAAAATGTTGATTAAAATTTGGATACGGTGACGCGGTTTTCTGTGTCTTGTGGTCAAAACAGTACTGCTCAGTAATTAATCTTAAAATTTTCGTCCTTTAAAAGACTTTTGTATATGAAACTTAATTTTTACCATATAGTGTATTTTATAACATATCGGCAAGTGTCTATTGGATTTTGACACCTCCTTTAACAGACATGTCTTCGTCGGGTATATTTTAATCCCTTCCTCGCGGCAGCTATCCCTTCCTTGATTTGAAGTTATAGTTTATTCAATAAAATTAAGTTCAAATGAAAGGAAAATATATCCGTATAAAGGTCTGAATAGTTGTAGTTCGATTGTGACACTCTGTATATGTAAATATTTTGTTTATAGATTTTCCCTCCATGTACAGTTCTAATTGGAGCTTAGATATTGTTTGAATATATAAAGAATCGTACCACTGATAGATAATATAATAATTGATTTGTTATGACTAGACTTCTTTGGTTAAATAGCGTTATTTGTTTTTTCTGAGTGTAACTTAAGTTTGGAATTAACGTAGTGTACTTAAACCATCTATGTTCATTTATTAAAATTGGAGAAGACTATATTTTATATATGTATAATCATATGCACACATATATACATACACGAAATCATATTTATATGTAATTTTTTATTGATAAATTCATACCAGAAAATATTTATATAAATTTTTTGTATATAATATGAAAAATTTTTTTCATTATTATTTGTTAATATTTGCACTTAAATATAAACAATTTCAATTGTACAAACTACTTAAATATTTTTATTTTTAATAAAATATTAATTAATTAATTATATATTTAATTTAATTTAATATTAACGTAATTAATAATTAATATTTTTATTTAATTTAATAACAATTAATAATAATTAATTACGGCCTTTATTACTATAATAATTAATAAACATAAAAGTCACGTACGGCTTTGGGTCAGTTGTTTAAGAAGCGCTGACTCTGAGCTTCTGAGCTTGGCAGGACACGAGTTCAATTCCTGGTACTTGCAGTTTTAAAATTTATTTACGAATAATTAAATATAAGAATTATTTCCACGATCACTAATGAGGGGTATTTGGCAATACTCGAAACAGCTGTATGGCCAGCCAAAAATTCAATTAATTAAAATAATATCATTATTAATTATAATTAATAGTTTAATCATTAAATTTGCTCAACTTTGAAATAACACACAACTTTTGAAATTATTTCAGTGAATTATATTCTATTTTTTCCAATGTTGCGATGATAGTCTATAGTCGTCTTCAGGATACTCTTATTAAATGTTTATAAATTGTCTTTAATATGCAAAAAATTTTAACAATAAAACAATTAGTCCAATACGACATGTCTCAAAACCGCAATGGTTTGTTGTATTTCCTATGAAAATTTGTTTTCTTTTAGACCTTCCCTATATGGCTTTTAAAGAGCTCAATAAAAAAATTGTTGGAGCCAGAAAACATCCTATAAAAATGACCAAGTTATAAACTTAAAATAGATAATATATACTATATTATTTTTTCATGACATACACATATCATTGACTGTATGTGTTACATATATAACTAATACCCATGTATTAGTAATGGTGACACTCATCATAAATATTGGAATGGTGGCCTTGTACTCAAAGCCCCTTTGAGCTCAAATAATTGTCGGTTGTGATACGACTAACTAATACTCATATAATATTTACAACAACTATTGACACTCATATAGTATTTACAATAACTATTGACAACAATTACAGTAAATGATGTCAGAGCAAATTTTACTTTTCAGTCATTTTCCTTGCAAGAACTTTCCTTCTCTCTAATGCAAGACGAACTACTGACGAACAGCTGCTAATAATTTTCCAACATTTCCCACCTACGGTTGAATATCACTTTTCCATTTGCTTTCTTGGCATATCTTCAACATTTTCAACTGTCATCATGTAACGAAATGAAAATGCCACTGATTTGCACTGATACCTACTCCACATATGAGTGTCGAGATTGTGTCATCATGCAATTCATGTCCGTGTACGATAAGAGACGGTTGCGGTAAGGGTTAGCTGGCCTAACCACATACTTCATAAAATATCCAACAATGGCTGTACTTGTTCTACTGCATGCAATATTTGTGGAGTGTATGCGTCAGCGGCGCTGTTATAATTCCCTCTAACCATGACACTCTTTGTGGCAAATGCTGCCTCACTAACTAATGCGCCATTTTTTGCTTTTTGATTTCTTCCTCTTCTAGTTTCGATGGTATTAAAATGCAAACATGTCTCGCGTTCGTCGACCTTGCAACTCGTTTATATTTCTGCATTCCTTTTTTAGTTGTTTGCTATTTTTTTCCTTTTTTTTTTGTTATTGTTTTTATGGTCTTTTGTGCAGCTTTTGTGCTTCATAGACTTTTCACTCACACAAAATTTGAGTTGTTGTTGGAGTCAACGTTTACTTTGTCTATGGGCTTGAAATGATGTGTACTTTTACTTGAGTTGTTGTTGTTGTGTGCACACAACAACAATGCTGAAGCATTGGGCGAATTCACATAAATAATCAGACTTGTAATCTCATGGTAATTGGTAAAATATTAAATAAAAAAAACTTTTTTTACTGTTTATCTTCTCGCTTCGTTTTGTTCTATTCCATGGAAAAGCTAAAATATAGGGTATGGTATGCTTTGTGCAGTATCACAATTTCATTTTGGTTTTTGTTATTATTACTATTATTATTTTTATTGCTTTATGTGGTTCCATTTATTTAGCTGCGGTACTCATTGCAGGCAGCACATACGAGTACTACATGTACTGCGGATAAGTGCTGCAAACACTTTTTTACATGCAGCAGAACAGATGAGTTGATTGTATTATAGTTTAACGGCCTTTGTGGCATGAATGTACTTGGCATGGAAAGAATTCCCCCATCGACATGGATATAGCAAGACTTTTGAAAAAATGTTCAACAACTCTTGATGAATAATGATCGGTAATTGTTTTAATTTACGTTTTAATACATAAATTCTTAACCTAATTTAGATTACACTATATAATATTCTTCAATATTACTTATAAACACAATAAAGTCGGTAGGGAGACTTATGGGTGAGTCTACGACAGACTCCACATAGATCGCCTAGGGGTCTGTTGCGTTTGCTTTGGTCTCTTGTTTATGAATTACCGCTAATCCTAGTGGTTTGGTTTTTCAGAGTGATGTGTGCAATGGCGTAAACAAGGGATGATATGGGGTTTAACTATATACTAAAAAAATATTGAAAATATTTCGGTCAATTTACACTAATTACAATCAATTTTTTTTAGTTAAGTGCTTCAATATAAGGTTAGCTTTTGCTGGCAAGCTATTAAGGCTCATTGCAATACCAGATCAGAGTCTTTATTATTAATATGTATCACTTAAGATGCGCATATTATTAGCAAATTAGCAAAATGTATTAAGACTTCAACAGCTACCTTAGACATGTGCTCCAGTTCTATAAAACTGACAGGTCCCAAGACAGTCGAGACAGTCGGACAGTTAATATAAACTTTACATTAGTTTTCAAAATCTTCTCCATGAAATAGTCTCTAAATGTAACCATAGCTATCTGTTTTTTTTTTATTTATGATGTCTTTCTTTGAACATTCTCGAGACAGTCGGACAGTTAATATAAACTTTACATTAGTTTTCAAAATCTTCTCCATGAAATAGTCTCTAAATGTAACCATAGCTATCTGTTTTTTTTTTATTTATGATGTCTTTCTTTGAACAT
>NC_051846.1:54142163-54148749 GCF_002237135.1 Teleopsis dalmanni | reverse complement strand
GTCAAAGGAATGTCGATCATTGTAGTAATGTGAACGAAATCACAAAAACCGAAAAGAAAAAAAGCAACAAAAAATGATAAAAAAAGGCACTACAACATGGTTTAAAAACGTGATTTAAAAATTTACACACAAAAAAAAATGAGTTAGAAAATATTAGTTCGTTACTAAACGACGGAAACAGGAATTAAATTTCATTCTATATTTAAAAAATGGTATTGATGTTATATACATATATTAATAATGTGAATAGTGAAAGATAAAGAAAAACTCGGGAAAATGATATAAAAATTGTATAAAAAATTATTCTTATTTTTAAAAGATGAAATTAGAAAATAATGTAACATAATATTATGTTTAGATTATTAGTAAGATTACCTTGATTACATAATAATATTATAGGAACTTGTTAACAATTTTTACTAAATTATTTTAATCAAACACTGTAAATGTTGCACTGTAAATGATACACTGTAAACATTTCATTACTTGTGAATTATCTTATTCAATTGAATTCATTAGAAATCTCCTTCACTCTACTCACAGAAGCAGAGTGTACTCTATTTTAATCGTATACAATGAAAGCTCTGTAAACGGGCACTCATTTTGTATTGATAAATGTTTTAAAGGCAAAGTTTTTATTTATTTTTATTCGGAACAACAATAAGATGGTAACTCTGAATGAAGATATATGTCCGCCAAAAAGGGGATTTATTGAATATATATAAAAATAAGCAAAACCCAAAGTAACAATATTATAAAATCCGGAAAAGGACCAGAAAAAATAACACGGAAAAACAAAATAAGAATTGTTGAAGAAGCTCTGCTTAAATGTGAAATATTCTGTGGAAAACATTTGTATAAAAATATTAAAAATTATTAAATTTTTTCTTATCTAGTTGCACTTAATTGACATATATAAATTGACATACATTTCATATTTAACGAGAAATTTTGAAATTTGGAGAGATAGGCCAAAAAAATAATATTGCTCATAATAGTCCACAAAACTATTTTAAAATAAAAAAAAATTTTTGATCATAAATATAGACGAGTTTTTTGTTAGTAAATTTACAAATTTTCAATTTCTAGTGATTCAATTACAAAGAATAATAACATTCAACTTCTCATATACTTAAATACTCAACATCCATATATCTATAAGAAAACTCTTATAGTACACAAGACAACATTATTACTGTTGCAATTTTGTTGTTTTTCATTTCCACATAGTACTTCGTTGTGAAAAATCTATGATTTTAACTTAGTTTAAATGAATACATATTACTTAGTAAGATAAGAGAATAATATTAAATTAGAAAATACAAATAAATTTTATGTTATTATTAAAAACTCTATAATATTAGATGCTTTTGAATTTTGAAAAAAAATTTTTTTTTGAGATCTTGCTAAGTCTTGTATTATTTTTTTTTCAATAAGGTGTTTATAAATATATTGTAAAATACTTTTAGGCGAACAATCAGAGTTAGGCAACATTTGTTCGTTTAAGAGGACTTTTTGATGAGAGATTAAGTTGTTCCAATCAATGATAAAGACAAATTTTCTTTTTATTTTTCTTTTTATTTGTTTACCAATAGTGCCTTTTATAAGAGTTTTCTCGGTATCAGTATTTTATTAGTTTAGGAGAAATTTTAAAAAATAGTCGATAATAGTAAATATATATGTAGTAATAAGAAATATTAATTATATGCAATACTAGAATTATAAATTTTATAATATATATTTTAAGAATTTTGAAGTAATTTCAACATTTAAAATAATAATAATAATATTATATAAGTTTTTAAAGAGTCGATAATAGTAAACACATATGTAGTAATAAGCAATATTAATTATATGCAATAGCACAATTATATATATTTTGACAATTTAAAACTATTAAATAATTTAAACATATAAAAGAATATTAATATTATATAAATCTCCTTTTTAATTATTTTTTAAATTTTAATTAAAGTTTAAAAAAAATTTATTAAAGGATACGGAAATATATACGAAGTAAAATTGGCACACATATATTAATAATTATTTATTCATAAAAAAGTAAATACAATATATAATTACACACTATGATAGTTTTGTGTATGCAATAAAAAAAGAAATGAAAAATGCGTACTAGTATAAAACGACAGACGACTACTGAACGAACGAGTGAACGAGCGATTGAATGAATGACAAAATATACAATGAAATGCGTGTAGGAACGAAGAAAAAATGTTGACCTAATTTTTTGGCTTGTGTGTTTATTTTTTTTTTTTTTCTGTTTTTTTTTTATTAGTTTATACTATTTTTTGTTTTTATTTTTATATACCCCTCAACTGACTGCTGCTCTGCTACACTACACACAAGTCAGTCAGTCTATAAAAAAACAACAAGTTGAACTAACTGACTGCGCACATCGATTAAAGTAAACAACAATAATAGAACGCGCAGCACAAGCAGCAAAAACTAACATTGGACGAAGAAGCACGGAGTAATATAGTTGAACTCAATATATATGACAAAAAGACTACGACATGTAGACTAAATGATTGACTGTCCCGCGAACCACAGAGGTAGAGAGATGTAAGACAAACGATAGCCGAATTGACAAACTAACTAACTGAATGAGTGAGTGGCTGACAGACAGACAGTCAGTTATAAAGAAAGAATAATCAAAATTGTGCGTTTTGTTTTACATTTCATTTGTAGTGTTGTATACGTTGAATGTTCTAAATTAAACGTTGCTAAATGATTCTGCACACATAAATCACCGTACCACACCTCCTCTTTAACCAAAGCATAAACGAAGAAGTAAAAACAGCTATTAAGTTTAGAAAATATGTGACTGTGTTGTGTGTGTTGAAGTTATGTTTTTTATTCTTTATATACATGTACGTGTATGCACATGTATTTGTTTAATGCAAAGAATAATTTTGTACAATGCACGCTTTTTTTAAGTTACTTATGTGTGGTGATTATTTTAATACAAGTAAGGTGAAATTATAGTGTCATTATAGGTTCTATCATTATTATCATTTTTATTTTTGTCGTCGTTATGATAAAAGTGGAGTAAATTTTTACTTCATTATCAGTAAGCAGTGAGCGCTTTTAAAACTTCATGCAAGTTATCTTATTGAGCATTATATATAAACAAAAAAAAAAAAAAGAACGTGTTGTGTGTATTTTATAAATATTTATCGTGACTGAAAGAAGTTTCCTCTATATCGCAATATTTCAACTGGTTATCCTATTTATGCAGTACAATGCCGTATGTGAAATGGAGTGTAATAAAGCCGTTAGCAACAATTTTTCATTTCTTTCCGACAGCACAAATCTCATATACGTAACATAATCAACCGACGTATGAGTAACAAGATTTCTTTCTGTCTTTACCTTAACATGTACGCTTTATAGCGTAGAGAAGAATAGAAGAGCATATCACGGAAAAGTACTGTCAGCTGTCTATCTAACTGAATTATTATAAGTTCGTCCGCGGTCGTCTGCCTGCAGATAAAATTAACTGTGCATATACAATAATATATGAATATGTGCCGCCTTTTTTTTGGGTTGTAGTAAATTTATATATACATGCATTTGTATATATAAACGAGTATATGCGAGCTTATAATGATGTCGATAAAAAATGTGGTATGCAATAAATGTATATACAATAAATATATATACAATAAACATATATGCAACAAATATATATATATTTACAAGTGTGTGTTAAGTAGAACAGGGATTAATTTTACTGCAGTCATTATTTTTGATTGAAATTATGCCAATCAAGTGATTTGCATATAAGAAAAGATCATTTTTATTAGCATAAAATGGTTTATATATATGTATATGTAAAATTAATAAAAAATTAATTTTTTTATAATCAGCAATTAGTTAGAAAATTATTTATTTTTAAATATTTTTTGTAGCACATATTCCAATCATTGTTATATATATATGTATAAAGTTAATTAAAAATTAATTTTTTTATAATCAGCAATTAGTTAGAAAATTATTTCTTTTTAAATATTTTTTGTAGCACATATCATAATCACTGTTATAAATACTTTTAATTTTATGTATATATGTTTTATATATGATGTATTAAAAATGCGTAAAATCTTATATCGATTAAAATACAATAGCTACAACTGGGTTGAATAGATCATTTTTATTCAGTGCATGTATTTATTACTCACCACCATCAGCTGATTTACTACTGTGTACAAAAAAAAATTACCATATAAGATATAAACTATAAATTCTCACAATTGAGCTGAATAGATTATTTTTATTGAATTTATATCTTAAATTTGAGCAAATAAAAAATAAAATTTTATCATATAAGATATAAACTATAGATTATAAAAGTTAACTAAAGTAATTTCGAATAGATATTTAAAATTTAAATTATTATTTAAAACATTATAAAAAGTAAATTTTATACAAAATATTTTTGTAATTATATATTCCAAAAATATATATATTTTTAATCAATAATAATTAAATTATAAAGTATGCTAATAATTTTTAACACCTTTTTTCAAACAGCAAAACATGTAAGTATTGTTTCAAAATTCTACGTATTTTAATTTTTTAAAAGGCATTTAATATTGGCATTTCCTGTGACTTTTGCTTTTTTTAATATTTATGAGCAAGTCTAGAATATTGCCAAAACGTCTGCCTTGTGTTTAAAAAAGATATTAAGCAAAAAATTTACTTAATTACCTACAAAAGCAGCAGCAATAATAACAACAATAACAACAAGAACAACATAAAAGTGTAATATTTATTGATTTGACAACAAAACCGGTTTTCGATTTGGTTTGACTGATTTTTATGAAGTGAGATCATTTTGAAAGCTGATTTTGTCAATGAATTCAACAATTTTTTTTTTTAAACCACAACCACATTTTTCATAAATTAAACAACTACGACAACAACAACAAAACAAAAGGTAAACATTCCCGTAATCAAATACAAAAATAAAAAACATACATGCATAACAAAAAGCTCATAGGTAAGTACAACAATAACAAAAAAAAAATCAAA
Organism: Teleopsis dalmanni; assembly: GCF_002237135.1. NCBI lineage: Eukaryota > Metazoa > Arthropoda > Insecta > Diptera > Diopsidae > Teleopsis > Teleopsis dalmanni. The sequence goes on along the minus strand of NC_051846.1, from coordinate 54,143,694 downwards.
AAACCTACGGTGCATGCGCGGCTGCTCATCATGATAACTTCTTTGAACTTCAGCCGACAAGAGCCAAAATGAAATACCACGAAAAAGCCAAAAAAAAGAACCAAAAAAAAGAAAATATGTAAATTTATTATGGGCCAAGTTAAAAGAATGTCTTGAAAAAAAAACGTAACATTTGCGTTGACACTAGGCCACCAGCAGCATCAACAGCAGCGCCATCAGCGCCACACCGCATTCCCATTCCATATACCACACACTTCACATTCAAACACACACATACACACACATATATATATACTGCTGTAAACACTATGCGTCAATCGATGCTATCTTTTGACAAGCAAACTTATCGTTTCTCTCATAAAATACAATCAAGGTAAGTTTTCTTTACAACAAATACAACAACAACAACAACACATTCCAAACATTCCAAAGTTTCGTTGATATTTCTCAACAAGAAAACAAAAAACAAAAAGCAAAAACAAAAAGAAGCAGCAACAAAAATTAAAACATTTTTAAAAAGCCAAACATTCCCTCACTTATGCCCTATACTCATACACATAGACATATCGGTGTGTTTACATATACAAACACGCTTCCAAGACATTTTTGGATCCACGTGTAACGTATACATGCAATAAAAATCAACATTTTTCACTTAAACTAAAAAAACAAAAAATATAAATAAAGGCCCCAAAAAATATTATGGGAATAAACTAAATAAAAAACCATAAAAAATAGATTTGAAAATAAAAAAGTTTTAAAATATCATTTTTTTTTGTTTTGTTTACACCCACGGAAAAGAATTTATCACAATTAGTAAGCCACAATTTGTGCTAACAACGTATACAAACGCCGAGGTAAGCTTGGTATATTTATATTTATTTTCATATTTATTTATTCTTAAGAGCATTGACCTTATTTATAAATTGTTATTGTTAGGCTCTTTTTTATTATTATTATTTTATATATGCATAAATTTATTTTCTCGTGTACACATGTTTTTTTTTTCGCTATTAAAGGAACACTAGGCGTATGAGTGAAATAATTTACATAATGTGAGCAATTTTTTTAGTGCCAATCTTCTAGTGTATGGAGAAGACTTTTTCGAAAGTCAAATAATGATTAGTAATAAATATTATATAATTTTAATAAATGTAATAAAAATAAAAAATAATTACATTAATTTATAATTTTTCTTGTTTTTTTTATAGAATAATATAGTAACTTTACTTAAGAAGGATAATTAATATATATATATCTTATATCTAATGAATGTAATAATGAATATATAATTTAAAACATATAATATATAAATTTTAATAGATTTCATTTTTTGTTTATATTTTTACCCATCTGTGATCAAAAGAAAACTATTTAATTATTAAACATTGTCTTATCTGAACCACTAAAGTTAATACTTCTTACTTTGGTTTGACTATATTTAAATTTTCGCCATTCTGAGGCTCTGTTCTCTTACTAAGTGCATGGGCTTTTATAAAAACAAAATCTATATTCTTAATAATTGTGACAT
>NC_051846.1:54127244-54142063 GCF_002237135.1 Teleopsis dalmanni | reverse complement strand
TTTTTCTCTTTAGAAATTTGCTGAATTGCGCTGAAAACTTGAATTACGTTTTAAAAATATTAAAATTTTTTGATGTAAATTTTTTTATCAGTGGAAATTATATTATATAAATTATATAATAAAATATAGAATTTAATAATAACTTGCAATGGAATGTCTTCCTTTCATTTTTCTCTTAAGGATTTTGCTGAATTACGCTGAATTCTTTAATTACGTTTTAAAAATTTTATATTTAATAAACTTAAATTTTTGGTGGTAATTTTTTTTATAATATAAATTATATTATTAAATATAGCAAATTGAAGAAAGATTGAAATGGATTTATCGCTTAAACTATATAGTTAAGATATAAAGGTTAAGACACGTGATAAAATTTATTTCCAACTGTCTTCCTCCCAACCACTCAACAATTAAACATATTAAAAAAATTTTTTTTTGTCATTATTGTTGCTGTTGTTGTTGTTGTTGTTGTTGCTTTAATATTATTACAATATAATTTTCTTACTTGTGTGTATGCAGCTAAGGTGTTTATGAACGTATTTGGATGTGTAAATATGTGTATGTGTTGGAATAAAATAAAGAATGAAATATACTTGAATTGATATTGAACACGCCCCTACCCTTACGTCAGTTAAAGCACGTGGACAATTTGATTATTCAAAAGCCAAAAGAATATATTCTTATATAAGTACTCGTATGTATATACATATATAAAGGGAACGAGTAGAAAAACAAACAGACCGACAAATTGACAAGGAGCGAACAGTTATTATGGATGCTTGGATGATTCAAACAAAATCGAACTGTTGACATGAAAACGATGTGTTGAAATGTGATGAGATGTGATATGTCAATGAATATATCAACAGGACAGAGCAGCAGCAATCTTGCATTATAAGAGACACGTGCCCTTAAAAGTAATTTTTAATTTTATGCAAAATATATATGTAAGCACAGACATGTATGTATATATATATATATTTGTATTATTATAACAATAGTTGTGATTGATAATATGTCAGGATTTAAATTTTATAAGGTTTAACATTATAAAATAAAAATAAAAAAATAAGAAAATTTAAGTAAGGTGGTGCACTGCTTACGACTTTACTGAAGAATATACATATATGCAATTGCAATTAAAGAAAAAAATTTTTTAATTAAAATTTGTAAAAGTTTTTTTTTTATTGAATAAATTTGAAATAGTACTTTTCGTCATTTGAATAGAAACTCTTGTTACCCACACAATTGTAGGTGTAGCTGAGATACATCTTATGTAGCAAAACGCAAAAATAATAAAAACCGAAGAAAAAACCAAAAACAAAAAAAAAAAATTATAATAATACTAAACACATTTTAATACATTTTTATACATATTAACACACATTTGTGCTTTTCATATTGGTGTGTGCTTTATTATAGTTTTGTATTGCTTATTTGTGCGATACGTTGACTGATTGATAGAAAGAAACGACTATATCGTTTGTATTTTTATAGAAACAAATGAAGCAACAGTTAGAAACTTTAGCGACTTGTTGAGGAATTTTTGAAATTTATTTAATTTTATTGTCCATACCAACACACAAAGCTGCACAAAAATTATCAAACAAATACAATAAAATTACACACAAGAAAATTGTGCAGTAAAACGTTATTGCATGAGATGAAATTTTTTAATAAATTATAACATTGCATATTAAACTAATAGTATGATTCAAAATGGATTTAGAATGAAATAACCAGATAGTTAAATTTATACTACGATATAAAAATGTTTTTTTGTTTTTTGGCTTAAAATAATTTTTTTTCTAACTTGTAATATTTAATATATATTTATATAATTTAATATATTTATATAATTTTCTATACATACAGAAAATATTAATTATTGCAGTATATAAATTCATTGTTACTTATATTTTTAAAAATTGATGGCTACTTCTCTTAACAACGCTGATATATTGGACCACAAATTTAATAAGGACTTAAAATATAACCAAGTCACTGCAAACTAGGGAACCATGCTAGCAGATTAAATCTCCCTTTCAATCAAATCTGTCGCAGCTGTCAGTAAGACGATGAGAGTGCCTTTCATCTAATCATCTAATGATTTAACACGTTAGTTGTCCCTTTTCTTAAGGATCTAGATCAATTACAAAACCTGATGGTTTTGGTGGTTTCAAAACTCCAAATTATTCCTACATACAGTAGCACAATGGCCTATTGTTCTAAGTGGATCTTCCAAGAATAGTCGGTGTAACCTAACCTAACCTAATATACAAACAAACTTCCATAACTTGAACTTTTATAACTCGAATTTTGTATACCTCGAACCAAATAGAGTGAAACACAGTTTAGAGAGTAAATTACATACAATTATAAAAAAGTTTTTTAACTCGAAGTCTTTATAAGTCGAACCTTTTCTTTGCAAAATAGTACTTCGAGTTATGGAAGTTTGACTGTATAACATACGATATGTTCAACTACAACTGGCTTTAATTACACAAAAAAGAAATAAGAAAATTAATTTTAATATCTTCCTTTTTCCTTTTTTTTGCTTATACTTTTAACAGAATGGCAGAGATAACATTTATCATAAAAGAATAATATGTATAATTTTGTGATATACAAATGTCTAATAATTTTAATATTCGCCACTAAAACGACATGTTAAAGGTTTTCAGTTTGTTTATATAGAGTTTTTACAAATTCATTAGATTAGATCAGAACTATAATTTTATATGCAGACTAACAGAATTATCTCTCATTGAATAAAATATTTTCATTACTCACAGTTGATGATTTATGATCACATTAAAGGACATTCTATGCCAACAAATTGGTGCAGAAAAAGATGATTGATATCTGCTGAATTCTGGTAAAAAAAGCTCTTATAAGTCAATATTGGTAATTATTATTTTTTTAATAATAATTTTTATAAAATAAGTTTTATATTATATAAAAATAATTTTTATATAATAGATTTGATGATATTTTGATTTAAAAACCAGAAAGCAGCTCAATTCGAAAACGTTTAAATTTAATTGTTGCCATTTTGATGCAACCAGGTTATTCAATATACTATAGTCTATTAAACTCAAAATTAACCCAAGTTTTATCGTTAACTCATTGTTAATGTTTAATCACATTGGAAAACTATTTTGGAGGAGTATGATAACAGATCAATCGAATCGAAGTTTTTGAAGTTAGAACTACTATGGTTTGATTTTTCAATATATTCTGTTATATTCCAATATCTTTTTAAATGTTTTCAATAAGTACACTAAGTACTCTTTACAGATATTAATACCACTAAAAAAAATGGTTTATTCATTGGTACATATATCAAAAATTAGATTGCTAACTTTTTTAACTAAAAAACAACTATATTTAAAATTTACAGAAATATGAAATATATGACTGATATAAATAAGATATAAAATATATTAATATTAATAATAAAATGATTAATAGAATTTTATAAAAATGACAATTGTGTTGAGTTTAATTTCTATAATTTGTTATTTGCGATAATAAAATTAATAATATATTTGTTATAATAGTTATTAATTTCTTGATATATTTAAAAAAACATCATGCGTAATAACTCTTAATTACGTATTCATAAATTTATTATAAAAGCCTAGGCATAGGCATATGTATTTAATTATAATTAATTACTTCTTTGAAACAAACTAATAATTTAGTAAAAATAGACTAAGTTGATACAAAGTTTTAAAATGCAAATGATCAATAAGTTACAGTAAATGTGATGTTTGTTTGATGTTAATATTCACTGTAAACTGCTTATAATAAACTCTTCTCTTAATTTTCATTCATTAATATATTTTTAAATTTAAAAAATCTACTCATTTTGTTTCTAGATGTAAAACAACTTTGCGGAACTTGCATTATGTTAGTGGTATTTACTGATCTTTGCTGGTTTTTAATTCTGAAATAATCGGAGTCATTTGAAACAAAGTTTAAGTACTACTTTAAGAAAACTTTAGTACATATTGACAAATTAGTAAGAATATTAAAAATATTGATAAATTTTATTAGTATTATTAGATAAATTAGTATTTAATAAAATAATAATATAATGCTTAACTATATATATTAAAACCGCTATTTTGAAAAAGTTTTCTTTTATAATAGATCATTTAATACTATTTTTGAATATGCTTAGTGTCTTCAGAAATTATTAGCTAAATATTGTCTTGAGGTAACTATGTTCATCCAAGTATAAAATTGAAAACATTAAATTCAGATAAATACGAAATTACAATCAGCAATGTTTTGTTTAGGAGCAATTTTATTTTATAAAATAATATTGAAGAATGGAGTCCACAAAAAGTTTTGAAAGTGCTACCTTTTCGCTTATTTAAACTATAGAAACAAAGTCTCTAAAAATCATAAAACAACTTTTTAGATGTAAACTGGAAGTACAGAATCGCTAGTAATCGTAAAGCGAATGTTGCCATTCGCAGTGTACGGCAAATTTGTAGTACAGATAATATAATTCAATTACTTCGAAGTCAAAATTGTGGTCTTCCGGATAACCTTATATCCTAATGTGCTGCACAAATACACAAAACATTACGTGTAGTAGATTGTCGGGAAGATGCTATGTAATGCAATAAGTTTATAATTAAAGTTAATCCTTATGTTTATAGGGCGTATCTAAGACCCTTGACGATATATGCTACACAAAACAACTTCAAAATGTTGAAAAATGGTGTAGGAAAAGCATAATATAGTGGAACTTGCATTATTTTTATAGAATGTATAACATTGTTTAGCTAAAATGATTTTGAATGGAGAATAGAGAACAAATAGCTCTAACGGAAAGTGAAAATAATCTATACTATTGTATGTAATTTGTGCATTGTTATTACTATATTAGTTATTACATACTTACAAAATAGGAATTATATATAGGAAATGCAGAGAGCTAGGAATCAACACACTTTTGGAATTTTAAAAACAATACAATTTGTTTGGAGTCTTCACAATTTTGTAGTCAGAACATTTCTCATAAATGGAGTTTCAAGCAGTCCTTGAACGCTTCACAAAAAGCATTGACATTCTTTGTGATGCCTATAATACATCTTATAAAAATTTTTCTCCTTCATTTATTATCGTTTAAGATTAATAGACCTATGACTGACTTTTGTACAGTCAGATTTACTTAAACTATATCAAGTGTTGATATTATTGTAATGTTAATTGTACCTTGTCATCCTGCAAAATTAGGGATTTGAACAAGTTTATAGACTTGTCAGGCTGGTTCAATTTCATTTGAATGAAATGAAGGCTGGTTGAGGCCTTTCAGCGTTGTACTTACGGCAACATTATAATCTACCTATGACACGCTAATCTGTGATATCACAACGGTCCACTTGTAATGAACCTTTTTTCTTGGTTCGTTTAGAGCTGGGGTTTACTCAGCCGTTGCCAAGGTCTTCACAAGAAAATTTGTTTGGTGAGACCCTGTCATTTCCGACAAACGAACTGATCAGAACCTAACCACAGTATATTTGTGGTTAGGTTAAAGCTACGTGTGTTGTATTACAGGTCGCAGTCAACACGCCTTTCCCTGTTCACTGTTAAAGAGTTCAGGAGTCGGAGACGTTACTGTTGAAGCCACTATTTGAAGTCTAGTGGGCTTTGGGAACAAGACCTCCATAATCCCAAATAAAGAAGAAGAATTCGTGGCATGTCTAGCAGTTCTTGTATTATTTAAATTTGCACCCGAAAGCCCGATGTCTCCAGAATTTAGCTAAATCGTCATATAGCATAATGAAATCATTGGTAACTTTACAAAAATTGTTTCTTGTAAAATTGTAATTGTGTGTTTTTTGGTTTGAAGTTCATTGTTGATCTTTAAATCAAATTTTTATGTAAAAACGGTTAGTAATTTTATATATAACATTATTAAAATATTACTGTTAATTTTTTAGTTGTGTATGGATGGCGTTAACAATTACATGCGAACATGGAACCAAACAGTGAATGCCACAAATAAGCTGTAGTGAACACGCGGCAATCAACACAGACAACAGCTTCAGCTTCAGCTTTTTGTTTTTGTTGTGTTCGCATTCTTTACTACATGAAAGCACGAGTACACGAGTATACAAGTATATGTAAGCTGAGAGCCGAATAGCCGCAAACTCGTATGGCCGAATAGTTTGCTAAATAACAGACATTTAGTTTTATGAATGGTGGAAAAGACGCTTGAACGGTAAAGTGGCATTTACTGCCTGTATAGGGAACAGAGCAGACACAGCAACGGCACGTCATTTATGACTGCAAACGCACTAACACAACTATAAAGTACACACAATGCCGCTGTGCTGTTGCTGTTGCTGTTGCTGCTTTTGTTATTGATGTTAAGTAAAGAAGGCGAGGTATGTAGGTACTCATTGTACTGTGGGAATGTAAAGACATTTTGAGCTCCGACCTTGCGCGTAACGAGCGCCTAAAATTAATTCAGAAACAAGACGGCTGTGAAACAGTGAAGTGGGAAGTGTAACTAATAAATGAGTTTTCAAAATAAAATAAAAATGTTAACTTTAAATACACAATATATAATATATTATGTACATATATGAACAATTAGTGATTTTAATTGTTTATATGTAGAAATAAATTTTTTTTTTTCAAATAAATTTCATATATAAAAAAGTTTTTAAATAATATTGCCTAAATGATTAAGCACAAAAAGCGAGATACAATAAAAAATGCGCAAAAAAATTTTTTTAAATGCTATTTGACGAAAATCAAAACGAAATATGAACTACGCAGTTAACAACAAAAAAAATTGAAAATAAAAAATGACAACAAGAACAACAACAATATTAAGAACAGCAATAACAAAAATACAAACAACAAAAACAATAAAAATAATAATAATAATAAGAACATATATGTACATTAGAAACAAAAACATATATTGAAAACAATGACTTGAGCAATAATGAGTGGAGTGAAAAGTGCGACAAATAATTTAGTTTAAAACGATGTACATACGTCGGAGGCGCTTAAATAATGTTAAATAGAGCAATAAAAAAAAAAAGTAATCAGGAAAAACCTTCAACAAATAATGTGAACTTTGAAATATACTTTTCTTTAAATTACGAAAGCAAAAACGTAAACTAATTAATCACAGCAAGGCAAAGTAATTAAATCGAACTGTAGGAAATTATGTGTCTTACAAATTAACATTAAAATATACAAAAACAAAAAAAAATGGAGCGAAACAACATCGACAAATCATAATTTTAATGATGAATACTGAGTACTACTGAACACTGAATACTGTAAATATGTGGACAGATAAGTGTGCTTAACGTAACTTTTGCTTGTCTTAATATCAGGTTATTGATAAGATTGTACGAATTGTAATTAAAGTAACGCGAGTCTACATCGTCTACGTCAGTGTCAACTCAGTTTATGTTTCAGTGCCAAATATACTATATGAGACTATATGAGACACTTGTATGACAACTAACGTCTCAAAAACAGAGTCCGAGGTATCTGAAATAGTTGTAGTCGCCGCTGTCGTCGTTGTTATTGTCTTTGCTGTTGCTGTTGCTGCTGCTGTTGCTGTTGCTGTTGCTGCTCTTGTTATCGACAAATTTCACGAATTTAACAAATTTCACAAACAGACTTTATTTGAACGCAATGTGCCACAAGCAGCGTACATTGAACTTTTTTTATCAAATAAAAATTGTGCGTACGGCTTTGCTATACAAAAACCCAGACAAGTTACATAACTGGCGTAAGACCTGACGGATCCAAAGAAAGGATTTTGATGTATAACTATTGCGAAACAAATAAAATTTTATATATAAAAAATTTTTACAAAGAACTGGTAAGTAGTAAAATTTTTGCTTATATTATGTTTAAAAAATTTAATTTACTATATATAATTTTAATTAAAAAATAATAACATATACGAGTTACCATTTCTGTTTTAAAACATTATTCATGCAAACATATGGTTTAATTTAAAATCAGCTGATATATCAGTGTGCACTTTATTTCTTGTACTTAGTTTTTTTTTATTTTTTAGTATTGTCCTAAACCACAGGCGCTCTCAATATTGACACTAAAGTCCTTAAACTGGGCTATAAAAAAACCAATCAAAAACAAAAAAAAAAAACAGTTTAATATTATATGTAATGTATTGGAAAGTTTGTACACTCAAATGTGTTTAAGTATTTGTGTGCAATCAGAAATCAAAACTCCCATAAAGTTTTCGGTAATTAACACATGCATTGCATTGCTCGAAGTACTAAAAATGTATGAGTGAGTACCAAAAAATATTAATTTCATCAATTGCACTTGTTTATGTGTTGAAGAGAGAGCAAGTACAAAGACGCAGAGCGTAAATTACTAAAAAAAATTCAAACTTATTTTATTTTAACTCTTCATTTCTCATTGTACTCATCTTACTCAGCAGTTTTTTAATAGAAATTCATATTGTGCTTAGCATGTGTGTGTGAACATGTGTAAAGTGCAGGGTTACCAGTGTTATAAATTAGAAAAATAAATTTTCTGATTTTAATGTTAAATAAGAAATTTAACATATTCGTGTTTTTCGATTTATATCTTAAACATTTTATAAAATAAGATTTAAAAATTTATTAAATTTAAATTAAAAGTTTTATACTATTTTTCTTATTCAACATAAAAAAATTTAACATGTTATTTTTCTGATTTTTAATTTAACATATTAAAAATTTACAATATCGTGCTTTTTGGTTTAAATGTTAAATATTTTAAAAAATAAGAATTAAGAGTTTAATAAATTCAAATTAAAAAAATTTAGAAACCGTTATTTTTATTCTGTCTTACATTTTATTTAAACATTTATCTATTAAACGAAATAAAATAATTAAAAATTATTTGAAATTATTATTTAAATTAATTAAACATATTTAAAGACAAATTTCACAAAGTAACTACTTTTTTATGGAAGAAAGATATATTAAATTATTACTATAATTTCAACAAAACTTAATTTTTATTTAATTGAATTATTAATACTTAAGTTTCTTTTACTTATATATTTTATATTTAATTAAAAAAGTTATATACATTTACGAAATGTTGAAAAAATTTAACATGAAAAATATTTGATAAATGAAAATTATAGTTTTTATTTTAAATTGGATGAAAATTTGGATATGAATAATCTTCCTGAAATATTAATTAAACGAAATTAATTTCAAGTTATAATATTACATATCAAGAAAAAATTTAGAATAATATTTTTTTTAACAAAAAATACAACAAAATTAAAAAAAAATGCATCAAGTGCATGAATATTCACTTGCAACCATAAAACTTAAACAATTATTATTTATATATTACAAATTTTTATAGCAATTTATAAAATTATACTTAATTTTTTAATTTTCAACAATTGATAATTTTATATCGAATGTTTAATTTATTTTTTTTTAATAACAAAGGTTACTAGTTATTAAAAGATTAGTTTTTAATGTTGAAAGCATTAATTTTAGGTAAATATTTCAAACTTTTTATAATAATTTAATTAAAGAATTTAAGAAAAAATAAAAAATTTTTATTTAGTAACTTAGTTATTATTATTTTAAAATAATTATTTAAAAGAAAAAATAAATAATATAAATTATATTAATATAACAGAGGAAATAAATATAATTAATTTAAATAAACTAATAAATTATATCAATACATATAATTTTAATATATTATAATTTTTATTGAATATATAGTTGATATAATTAACGTTTTTTATTTATTTTTTCTAATGAAAATGCAGGTTTTTAAATAAATTAATTGTATGCTTTAAAAATATTTTATTTTTTAATTGAACATTAATTATATGTAATTTAATTTAAAAGTATTAAAAAATGTTTAAGTATGTATGTATACATATATAGTTTTTTTATTTATTTTCTATATATAGATATATATATGGAAGCATTAAAACAATTATTTATTCGTGGAAAAATATACTATCAATATAACATTAATCATGTCTATATTAATTCTTATGTGCTTCATGCGCAAAATGTAAAGATTCATAAAACTGACTACCAGAAAAATGGTCCAAAATTTATTTTAATTCGGATTGTTTCTTTTAAATATATTTTTGCTATTTATAAATGTATTTTTCTTTTTGTTTATAAAAACAAAATTAAATCAAACATACAAAAACAGAACAACTAATCGCATTCAATATAAGGCAAACATATATCTATGTACTTGCCTGTATAGTTATATAGAGAGAGATACAGTCAAACAAACATTCGGACGGACATTGCCACAAGGTGATTAACCTAAATTTTTAATTTATTGTGAACAAAAACAAGAAAAAATACAAACTAAATAAAATAGAACAAAAAATAAAAAGAAAATTCAATATAAACTATACGATTACGAGTCCAAATCAAAACATACAATACGAAAAAAACTATTTCGATGGCAATTTTCCAGAACTATTTAATTACTTTTGCAAATACTCTATAATTTTTGAAATCCTCATGTGCAAATAGATGTTGATATATGATTTACCTTAAAACAGTTTAATATCAAATTAAAATAATATATTTAAGGTAAAAACAGGGATGATTTATTTTATAATCTATAAACAAGCAAGATGCTGCTCTGTATGGGAAAATTTCGAGATATAATAAGAAATGACAATGTTTATTAAGCGATGTTTTTAATTTGAAAAATAAAGAGAATCTATAATCCGAAAATATTTGAAGACAACAAACTGGAACAACAAGTCAGGGAAGGTCCATTATATTCTGATGATTGCTATCCATCAGTTTACCATAATAATGCATTAAACAATGTTTTAGTAATCTTAAAGCGGCCTTAACAAATAGAATTAATTACAAGACCTTTTAGGATAACGATTTAAAACTATATGTATATCTATCTATCGTTATTTGGGAAAGTTCTTCACTTGTAACTACGATAAGTATCAGCCGAATACCAACAGAGTAGATGTCATACATTCTCCATATATAACAAATACTATGTCAGTTTTTAGGTTTATTTCTTTAATAATATGCTTATGATAGCTCATTTTACGGCAAAAGTAATTTGTGATTGTAGTATCACGATTACATCTGCATTCGCATGATATTTTTGCTGTTATAATTACTAATCAATTAGCTATTTTAGAGAAATATGCGAATAAGAAAACATACAAAATCAATAGAACAAATTGGTATTAAAGATTAAAATGAATAAGTACAAAGTAGAAAAGTGAATATCAGTTTAAGAAATCTAATTTCGCTTAATAAGTTTAAACTCAATAATCCAGATCAGTAGTTAATACATATTAATATAAGTACAAAGTAGAAAAGTGAAATCCAGATCAGTAGTTGATGCATATTAATATATGTCGTGTGAATAGGTTATATCTAACTTAAATTTCGCTTACGTTAATAACGTTTGATATCATCAATAACTTCTTTTTGCTATAATTATGTATACAAAACCTTAATTAGAAATTTAATTTTTTAAAACTTATACATTAAATTTAAATACTCATATATTTAATTATTAAGTAAAAATATTTAAAATCAAAGTAAAAAATAAATATATTACTTTGTTTTAACAGTCCTAAAGTTAATTAACTGCAACATATTCGTAAACATATTTCTAAGCTAATTTTTATGTGTTCTATTTTAATATACATACATACATAGATACATACATGTTTAGATACACGTTAATATATAAAAAAATATAACAAGGCCATTGATGACAATGCTTACTTCAATATATTCCTATATTACAAGCCTTTATATATATAACTTGAAGTACATACATAAACATAAATAGATACCAGCACGACGCATAAATTGGCATCTAGGGGACTTATGAGTAGTATTTTTGTTGGTCGGTCTTTTTGTTGGTCTGTCTATTGCTATTTTACTATTGCTGTGCTTTTGTTTTGTTTTGTTCATTTCATTTTCTTTTTTTTATTGCTTTACATATATAAATATATAATTTATAATATATATATATATGTAATATATATATATATTTATATATAAAAATTTATAAAATTTAAGTTTATTCTCAAGATATTTTATAGTGTGTGTGTGCATATATTAAAATATATTTAAGCATAAAAAATTGAGGAAAAAAATCCGATCAAAATTACATATAAAAAATAAACTATATATATGTATATATAAAAAATTTGTGTATATGCCAGCAAAGTGAACTACTTTAGCGAGCTTCTGCTTTTCATTGTATCTTGTGTTCCTTCTGTATTTTTGGGGAGGAACACTTTTTTTGTGGTGCCTGCATATATAAATTTCATTTAATTTCTGTAAAATACTGAAGAGGAGTTTTTGTCCGTCCGATCGATATTGCCTTACGTTTGCCTCTTTAACGGTCTGATCCGTTGACTTAAAATATCGTAGAACAAACAGGCATTGAATGACTGACTACTTTATTTAAATTTGTTTTGTATTTGTCGCATTTTTTAATGCGCAATAAGCATTTTTCAAAGCACAACAACAATAAAACCAAAAAGACTTCCGCACGAACCCCCTTCAGTATTAAAAATCTCTTAAACACAAAAAAAAATAAATAATTAAAAACATGAATAAATGAAATAAAATAAAAATTCGGATTTATGCATTAGTTTATTGATTTTTAGAATCGATTTATATATGAAATCATTTTAAATACAATTCAGCAATTCAGCCAATTCAGCAAAAAAAATTAAATCGAATATGAAGTGCCATAAAGTTTGTTTGTTTTCATTTTACAGCCTATGAATTACTCTCATTTGTTCACAATTAGCAAAAATAATAAATTCTCCAGACTTTATACCATAATTACACTGTTTATACAGTCTACTTTATATAGACAATACGGTATATATGTATATTTTGATAAATGTTTGTAACAGTGAAAAAATAAACACAAAATCTATATGTACATATATTTAGGCAAGCTCAGTAGGTCTAATTAAATGACTAACTAAGCTAATCAACTAATAAAGTCAATATACTCTTTATAAACCCATATCAAGTTTATGGATCTTCATTATATAACGTTTATGAAAAAATAATGATCAATTTTCAAGTTTAGTTTGTGAGTAATGTGCCAATGACAAGTAATAAGCCTATTCATACGACAAAAACTATTTGTGATTCCAGTATCAAGATTACAGTTGCAACCACATGATGTTTTTGCTATTTATAATTATCAAATCATGTTTAAGATTCAAGTTATGGATCTTTATTAGGTCATGTTGACAAAAAATCAAATACATGAAGTAAACATACTATATTTAAAATCGATATGTATGTTAATAATATTTATTAGATATTTGCTAAGTTACAAAAGTAAGCTCTTAGTCAATAAAGAAAGAGAGTTTATTGTAATTATTCACTGAACTATGGGTTGCCAAAAAAAAAATCAATCCAATTAAAACTTCAGTCAAAAATTTAATATATCAAAAATAATTTTTTCTACCTCATAATAGATTAGATAATATATTAATACTTAAATACTTAAGATACAATACTTTATTTCAATGTCTATTATTATATTTAGGCTAGTTCAATCAGTGCACTTGAGCACTTTAACTCTCTATTAACTGCGAGGTTACTTCATAACCCCTCTCTACGCCTTTAATGGATTATTGTTTATCACTTCATCAGATTAAGCAATAATTGACCTCAGATCTGTATACCTCTCCGAGGAGCCTGTAACCATTCTGAGATTCGATAACGCGGTGTGTCAATGTCTATAGACGTTTAAAATGATTATTAATTTTTAATTCTCAGTCATTTAACAGAAAATCTAATTTATCTCTATATATTTGTAAAAATTTTTCATTGTTTGTATATTAGTACTTAAATTTTCACCAAGTAACTAAAATATTTCTGTAATCTTTTTGTTTTTGTAATCTGAGTGTGTTTAGCTTTTATATGATTCATCCATGTCACTTCAACCTCTTGTCAGTGTGGACACTTAGATGGTTTCTAATAATATTAACATCCGGTCTGATAAGAGATATCTGTCGTAGGTTATATTATATGACATAATTTCGTGACGATTAAATATAGATGCGTTTATAACTGGCAACTGGAATCAGCATATGTGGATAACTGAAAATAGTTGCCAGCAAATATGTCGCATGTTTACATAGTGTACAGAACTAAATTTACATTACATTACCTTTAGCAAGACTGAGGAAAGCAGTTTTATATTCTTATCTGATTACTCAACTTTTACTTTTACCTACGAATGTCTTTTTCTTAAGTTTAAATAAAGTAAATAAAGGAATGGGACGCACAAGAGGTGTTTGTCTTTGTATAACAAAACATAATGCCAGGTTCTATCAGTTTTTTTTTCTAATACTATATTAAAAAAATAAAATTGACAAACACCACTGTTCTCATCAATGACGTTATTGCTAAGGATAAGGATTTTTTATTATATAGAGCTTTGATATTGGATTTCACTAATATAGAAGATATAAGTAGATCTATTTGATTGAATCGTTGTTAAGAAAAAATCAAACGTTTGATTATGGAATAGAAATGTCATTTGTATTATTGATAACTAAATTTATTTAATAAAAATAGTATACATAATTCGATATATTGTTTAGCTGTGATGAGATAATCATTGAATTGTGTTAATAAGATATTAAACGATTGGGTCAGATATATTTTTGTCAAATCTAGGCTTTAAATTACTATTATCTATAGTGGATATGTTTCAAATCGCAGGCTTTTCTAAGTATTTGGTATCTATCCATATATTATATTTTGCAA
>NC_051846.1:54104451-54127144 GCF_002237135.1 Teleopsis dalmanni | reverse complement strand
TAGTGAGGCTATAGCTTAATAAATATATTGTATATACATATTAAAAAATTTTTATATCAATTGTGATATGTGTTTGAACGTTAGTGCGTGTGTTTGTATGTTTGTATGTTTATGTGTGCATATATGTTGGTATCTAAACAAAATTACGCAAAATAAAAACAATTACGAGTTTGGAATTATTATCAGATATTAAAAATATTTTTATAGAAAATTGTATACAATTTGGAAAATGGAAAAAGCTGATGATGACATTTTTATACGTATTGCGTCTAAAATCGTAAAAGTCCAAAAATAAAAATGAGTGCACATAAATGAAGTAAGTTTATGTAAAAAACCAACTGAATTTATATAATAAAGTTAAGTGTATAAATTATAGATTAGGTTCTTTCTAATGTAATTGAAAATAATAACATATATGCACAGTATTAAATTTTGCGAAAACTAAATTAAACTTATAGAACACGTTATAAGTTTATAACTATCTTCAAGTCATAAGTACCTAATGACGAAATTTTTGAAAGGAAGATAGAAAAATTCAGATGTTTATTAATATAATATAATAATAATTTTCGTCTAGGATGAATACGCTAGAGATTTAATGAAACCAAAATGATTTGAAAACTTGAAAAGAGAGATCATTCTTTACTTTTAAATACTAAGCCTCTTTATCTCAAGCTTCTCTCCAACTTACTGGAATGAAATTTCACACATTGTTCTCCGGGTCAGTTGTGGAAATCTTCACTATTCATTCCTTAGAGATAGTTTTAGTGGATTTAAAGATTTAATGAAACCGAAACGTTTGAAAGTTTGAAAAGAAAAATGTCATGCTTTCTGACTGAGATTATTCTGTACTTCTAAATACTAAACCTGATAGTCTCGCCAGACTCAGACTTCGGTACTTATACACTGCCTAGCCACTTATAACGGAATTAGGCAACATCCCTCTAAAGGACATAATGACGTTCTTAAATGCTACTCGTCTATGGGACTAAAGTGTATATGTCATAATAATCTTCAAAGGATGCAGTGACGTGGTGACAACTTCCCAACCCGTTTTAAAATCTAATCCAATCTATCTAATCTAATCTAATTTAAATACTAAGCCTCTCAAGTCCCTCTCCTAATTATAGGAATAAAGTTCAATATATATCATCACATCCATCTTTTAGTAGAATTTTCTACAATAAAACATATATATATATTGTATATATTTCTTAACCAATAAAATATTTTAATAACAATAATAACAATTAGTTAACAATATCGAAAACTTAAATCTTAAATTTCTCAATCACAAAATTTTAAATAAAACAAAAATTTTTTTGCTGAAATTCCAAGTCATTTCAACTTTAAATCTTAAGACGAGAGAGAAGTGAAACTTAAATTGACTTTACTACTGAAATGTTTATATGTTAGAAGTGGAATGCGTAAATTGGCAAGCCCACATGTCTGATATTCATGTATATATCCATGTGTGCCCTTAGCATATATCAGTTTGTAATAGCACACAACATATAAAAACATATATGTGTATGTTTGTGTATGTGCAATTTTAGTTTTTGGAAATATTTTCCCGCCTGAAGGCATAAAACATTTTGTACAACGAAGCAAATGCAGATAATAGGTTCTCCCCTTCTTCCCAATATTTTTGGTTTCCTGGAAACAGAGGAAAGTCTTACGTTTTTCTAAGTTTTCAAACTAAAAAGGGATTTTTCTTTATTTCATTTTTTCCTTTATATTTTATACATTTTTTTTTAAGATTTTTAGGTTTCAGGCACAAGAACTTACAGACCAACAACTATACAAACCAACATATACACAATATCAATAAAGATTGACACACATGCACACGTATGCACGAAGATATAATTGTATGTATGTTTGTGGTACAAGCTCATTTCGTACACTTGCAAAGTACAACACAGCACAACACACACACGCACATACCATCTCAGTGCTTGGTTGTGTGTATGTAAGTATGAGTGCAAATGCCTGGCTGGCATGAGTTTGGTTTGATATGTATTTGTATGGTTGCGTAGCATCCTTATGTTGCCTGGTTTTTAGACTTTGAGATGAGGGAAAATAAAGTTAAGAAAAATAAGAAGGAAAAATTGTAATTTTCATCGAAATTTTTTTTCATTTTTATTATTTTCATTTTCATTTTCATTTCATCTCTTCTTGACCTTAAAAGAAAATTAGTAACAGTAATTGCACGTGTTTGTGTGTTGAAGCGTGTATTTAAAAGGAAACTTCATAAGTTTAAGTATGTGATGCATATGTGTATGTATGTCAGCTGGTGTTTAAGCTTCTGTATAGATATGTATGTATATATGCATATACACATTTATCTACGCTTTCATATATTTTTGGTTGTGTGTTTGTGATTTACTTGGGTTTCCGTTAAATTTTTCTTTTTATTTTGGAATTTTCGTTGTTAACGATGGTTACTACTAAAATGAGTAAAATTGTTAAGTAAGGGTTGGGGGAACAGACGAAAGTGAATTCCTTCTCTAATTTCTAGCTCATGTCACAGCTGCCGTGCGTGTAGGTGGGCATGGCATATCATTGGCCATGGTTTGGGCTATAAGCATGCCAAAATGAAAAGTAGTAAATTGAACTTTTCTTTTGGGTAGTTTCTAATTTTTTCTTTATTCCATATCCTCTCCATCTTCTTACTTTGTATTTTGTATACGTTATTTATTGTGTTTCAAATTAAAATAATATATTGTGTGTATATTTTACACTCTCGCATGCGTGAGTATCTAAATTACAGCCAATTTTTTTATTTTATATGGAGCTTGAAGTGGAATTTTTTTATTTCATCGAATAAATTCATATCAAAAAATATTTAAGTTAAAGAAAATTAAGATACTAATTAATTACGAAATTTTAATTAACTTCGAACTAAAGGTTTATAGAGCAATTGAAAACAAAATATTGATTTATTTAATATTGAAATAATATAAATATAATACTAGTGGAAAAACTTAATAAATCTGATCTTCCAAATACCGTACTTACTTGATGTAGGCACGTATGTGTGTTGTGGTTTCTTGAGTTAGTACTATCGTGCACTTTTACTCTTTTGTGGCCGGGGGCTTATCCCTGCCCCATTCTAATCTTTAACCAAAGAATCTATAGTACTCTAGATTCTTTGCTTTAACTATACTGGAATTCATATCGTTTATTTACTGTTTTAATAATGACGGACCGTAGATCAGGATATCTTCATGTATGCCTTGATGTTTAGTTGAGATTTGTTAGAGCGGAGTTAGATAGTGTATCAACTTTTGTGATTTTTTTTTTATTCCCAAAGTTTACCACTTCCACTTCATTACTAAGTGAAATTACTACTTTAAGGAAGGTGTTTTCAGCCATAAAAAAAAATTTATCATCAAAAAAAAATAAATGATTGGATCAAGCATTCAAGTATTACATACTTTAAAGGCAAGAAAATAAATTTTAATTAATTAGTAACATTTTTGGTCTTTATTTCATAATATCTTATAATTTTTACACAGCATATATGTGCGCTTTTTCAAAAACAAAAAAAATTCTATTTTCAATATTTATTATTGCATTGAACTCAATCCGTAAGCAACTAAATCCCAAAAACATTTCACCTAAACAATTTAAGATATACATGTATCAATTTTCAATCTATATAATATCTGAATACAAACAATGTGAGGTGCATTACCTCAAAGGATGGTTACCAAAACACTGTAGATATGAAATAATGTTAAGAAGATATTTTTGTTATATATGAAAAATGAATAAAATTTTTTTTTCCCAATATTTAACATAAATAAGATTTTCCGTCAAACTAATCAAAAGTTTTACAAAAAATCAGATTTGAACTATTATATAGTTTCCAAAAATAATTGCGTCAAAATGCATATTATCTTCAAATCAAATTTAACAATAAGTGCAGCAAAAAACAACATGTCTCTCAAGTCCCTAATTTGTACGAAAAATAACAACATTATTCTCTTGCTCTAATAGACTAGTTATGTAGTGTTTCAAATAATCATACAAGAGATAACAGAAAAAAGTGTTACCAAAGCGATTAACTGTCGCTGATATTGTGAATCATCCAATGACGGTTTTAACGAATGTTCTAATCATATGTTAACGGTTTTTTATAAACAAAAATTCAAATAAAATAAAAAAATTTAACAAACTTAAAAATATGGAGAAAGGAGTACTTTAAAAATATGCAAGAATTTTTTAGATTGCATGAAAGAACTATTATAATAAAAAACGTTTCATTTTTTAGTTTATATCAGCCAGAGACTTTAGGCAAAAATAAGTTGTTTTTTGAAGCATTTTGGAGTGATGGAAACACCTCATATATTAAAAGGACTTAAATATTGTAAAAACGTAGGTTAAGTTGTTTAGATTGAGTGTTTTTGAGATATACATATTGCGTTTTTCAAATGTATGATTATCATATATCTTAATTAATTTTAAAAATGAACTCTCCACTCATACGAACTTTTTCGTTTCTTTAGTCAAGAAATCATCTCCAAAGCTTACAAGATGTTTCCTTAAAACACCCAATAAATTAAAACTTATCACCTAAACAAAATGGGTGTGTCCGAAGACTCGAAGTTTGTCGACTCTGCTTAGAAACAGACGAGACTTCCAGTCACATTCTTTGTGCCTGCCCAGCCTTGATCGGGGCCAGGAAGAGGTCACTGGGTCGAGAACTACTCTCCCCTTTTGACATTAGAAGACCCTTAACGACCGATATTGTGACTTTCATTTGGAAGGCGGAATATATCCTTTTCGATTAGGGTCTGTGGCAGCACAAAAGATCAATCAGGGTCGTAGTGCTCCGCTCAGTTGTGAGCCAGTACCCCGTTTATTCTTATCCTAAACTAAAACTAAATTGATGTAATATTCAATTAAGTTTTAAATATGAAAAAAAACTATATCTTTAAAAAATTATTGCACTAACTTATCAATACAGTAATATAAACATATATTATTTATGCTCATATTTATGTGTATACTTACTTTTCATCCTACGAAATGAAGATATCCTTCTAACTGAAACAAAATCACAACTGGTTCAATAAAAATTATTATAAGCGCAATCAAAACTTCTGGAGTTCTTTTCTTTTTTTTTTTGCACAATCATAGGTAATAGAAAATAAATACTGATATGCCCCCCACCTCTAATTATCAGAAATCACTGCTGAGCAACCCTTAAAGCAACAGCAAACAACAAAGCAAACCGAACGAAGCCAAAGCACTGCAATGAAGCAGTCGAGTGAAAAGCACTCATACGTCAGTGCTTAAAAATTTTTGCCAGCCAAAAATTGCCAAAAATTGCCAAAATAAGACATAAAATTTGGCAGTGCAAAAAAAAGTGTTGTTTGTGAATTGTTTCACAATATTACATTTTCTTACATATTTTGTTAGTGGCGACTACTTACATAAGTAAGCATGACCAGCAACTGAAAATCAAAAATACGTAGCAATATCAGCAGCAACAAAAGCTGTAATAACACCAACACCAACAACAACAACAACAATAACACCAACACCAACAACAACATCTACAACAATATACGATATACTTTCAACTGCCAAAAGCGTCAAGAGGTGCGAGAAGTGACAAGAAAAATATAAATGACGATAAAATATAAGAAAAAAAAAACCAAAAATTAAATGAAGAATGAGTGGGCGGAAGGGTGTCGTATTAAAATTTGGCTAGTATTTGTAGCTTGTTGGCGGCAGGGTGCTTGCCGCCGCCGCCGTCACCATCACCGTCATCGTCACCGTCAACGCTACCATTGTCGTTAGTACGTACATATATTTTGCTTTGGCTCGAAAGTTGCGTTCAACGTGTATTGTTTAATTCAAAATCAAATGTGACACATGGACAGACAGACTTACAAGCAGACAAAATTCAAGCTAGCAATTTACTCTCTCATATGTGTGTTGGTTTGTTGCGTGAAAGTGCGACTATGTGTGCATGTGTTAGTGTTTGGTGTTGCGAATGATGCATGGCAAAGTTAAAGTATTTGACTAGTGGGTGGCTACATTGACTGGTATTGCTTCTCAGGATTAAGCAGGCAAAATTGTTTATTTCATATTTCGTATGTGTGCGTTGTTGTTACAGTGAATTTTTCATAGTTGCGGTGCTGCGTTAATTTTTGGCAAACAACAGGCCTATCGCATCCTTTGGCTCTTTGCACTTCTTATCATGCCATTACCAAAAAATTCACCATGCAAGCGTGTGTTCTTAATACTTGCACTAATACGCAAGTAATTTTATCCCCAATTTTTGGTTTTCTCAAAATTTTTTTTTCATATATAATATTTCAACTTTTTGCTAGTTTGCCATTGTGATTTTTTTGATTTTTTTTTATATTTTATTTGACAATTTTATTTGCAATTATTTTTTTTATCATTATTGAAAATCAATATAAATAAATTTTTTTTTATTGAATAAGAAAATGTTCATCGTAATGCATGGGTGTAAAATCGTAACAATAAAAGCAATAAATATTTCAAAATAGAACACTTTAAAAACGGTTGTACTCTTATATTAGTCTGTTTCCTGACCATGTAAGGAAGTTACCAAACGAAATCTGCAAACAAACGTTAACGTGGAATTCCAAGGAAGCAGAAGACCTGGTAGGCCCAAGCATATGCAAACGAACTTTAGAGAAAGAAATCAAAACATGCAGAAAAAGTTTTGGAGAAATTAAAACCCTGGCAAGAAATCGTGACAGTTGGAACACGTACGTTACGGACCAATGTTCCCCTGGGAACGCAATGGAATGAAGAAGAAGAAGAAGAATTCAACAATTATTGAGATATGAGCTTTTAAAAAAAGTCTTATCAAAAAAAAATTTAGTTTAAAAATTTCCTACAACTTCCTTACAAAGGGGAAACACGTGGTTCACATTCAACAACTTTCAGGATACGGGCTGCTAAAGAAAAATCTATCAAACAAAAATTTAAGTCCAGAATTCCCTACAATTATTTTCATTTCTTGGATCAAGGAGGCACTTTCCAGAAACAAAAAAAATGTATGGAAGGACAGAGAAAAGAGTCTACATTCAACAACATTTGGGATTCGGGCTGTCAAAGAAAAGTCTAACAAAAAAAAAACTTGACTCCAAGAATTCCCTATAACTCTGTTCATTTTTTGGATCAAGGAGGCACTTTCAACAAACAAAAAAAAATTGTTTAGAAGTGGTTTGAAGAGGGATCCGCATTAAACAATTATTAGTATAAGGGCTGTTGAAGAAACGTGTACCCAAAAAAAATCTGTCTAAGGAATGCTTAAGATTTTATTCGTTTCATGTATTAAGGAGATACTTATGTCACCTCGTTGCGAATGACAATTTGTAGGTTTTTCACAAACCTTTTTATGGAGTGTGTAAAATCCTCATAACACACACACATTCATCTTCATAGAATGTGTCATATTAAATTACTATTATTGTTCTTAACTAATTCCAATTGGAATTGAAACATAGCATACTTGGCAGTGACATAACAATATTCCTTAGAATGGAATGATATACAATTATTATATTAAATATTTTTACAACATCACAATTTCTAAATAGTGGCTTACGGTAAGAAGATGAGACGGTCGTTTTGATACACATAGTTTAAATATTGGTTGACAGTTTTTTCTAAAAGTTAAATACCTAATAATTAATAATCGGCTGTCTTAGAAAGTTGGTCATAGTCTAGGTTACCAAAAATTTTGTACTTATCTGTACGCAGTAATATTAAGAATATATATATCGGTATTTTTTAGAAATTATATGTTTCGGTAAAGTAAACTTTTCCCTTATATACTCTCAAAGTATCAATATATTTGTACAAATATGACTTAAGTAATTGTATCTGAGGTGGCAGTATGTTTCTACTTCTCCATGTTCATAGTAATGATAGTTCATTTCATGACAAAGTATACAATTTATATAGTCTGTTTGAAAGTAGACGTGAGGCAATATGTCGGCTAACTGAAATCCTTGATAGCTGCCGGTTACATTTAAACTGTGTACGAATTCATCAAAGATCGTTCAAAATTTTCATTAAAATTCAGAGAATATGATTTCACCTCAATCACAACCTCTATTCCCAAAAATCTGATTTTAACTGTAAAGCACTGTTTATATTCATTTCATTTGGGATTCTGCAACTTTCAACTTTTGACAATCAAAAAAGATTGCGTCGACAATCTAAAAATACTTTTAACAGTACGTAAATAAGGTATCTACTTTATCAACACATATAATTGTCAATAGATAGTCGTGTTTAATAAACAGGGTGAGGAAGTAGACAGGTAGTTAGAATAACCTATAGACTCTATGTTTTACGTCTACGTCTACGTAATAGTTAGGCCCGTACTTTTATTTAGGTGAGGAAGATATTACTGTATCGGGAATTCATGTTCCTGTCCTAAAAGGCATTCATTCTTATATATTATCTGCTATTAGTTATTAATAAAGTAAATCGCCAAAGTGAGTTACTTTAAGGTTTTAATAGACGATGAAGTTAGAACAGTACTTGCCACTAGGTTTGCATTTCCATTTGCAATAATAACGAAGATTTCTTATTTTAACAATCTAGATCAATTCCACCTGGTAATAGCTAATTATCGACCAGTCTTGAAAGGCGTAAGAGAAAACTTGGCGATAAATTGCTTGAAGTAAAATAATTTAATTTTGTAATTAAGCTGGTAGTGTCTGAGTAGCTGATTTACGAGATCAATATGCTTGAGTGTAACAAGCAATGGTCCAATGGGCTTCAGCAAAAAATATGTGTTTAAGAAAAGCACAGCTCTAAGATAATTGAGTTAGTTTACAAGTAGCATCGAAGTGCCATTAATTTAAAGCTTTAGCAATAAATCTTTGAAATACATTGTCCGACGTTAGGGTGACGGTCAAAATTTTAAAGGTGTGAATATTTTATTGATGATTACATTATATATATAATTCTATATGTTTTAATTGCAATTTTTTCGTCACACAAAATAATCAGCTCTGTTTTTATTAAATAATTTCCATTCTAGTAACAAACTGTGTGTTATTGCGTAAAAAATATAGAAATTATTCCGTTTCAGTAATAAAGTTCAATGAACTCGATTGTGTAGATAGTTTTAATAATAAACAATAAAAAAAACAAAACAAATCATTAACAAAATATTATTATTAGGTAATTTCTATACTTGGATGGTTTGTTAGAAAATAAGAACACGTGGAGTCATTAATCGTGAAGTAGTAAAAATGCAATTTAACGCCATTTAAATATTTGAATGTTATAACACAAAAACACTCCTAACTAAATAAGTAATATAAATAAAAATAGTAATAACTTAAATATAAAATTTTATTAAAGTTATAAACAATTATAGGTATTTATACGGATACAAACTGCAGATTCTGTGAAGAGAATAAAAAGTTAACCACACATTTACTAATAGTATGCCTCTGCTAATGCACCTATGGAGTACACTTCTGGCAATCTACGCCCTCACTTTAGAGAGTAGGTGCTGTACTACTTTTTATCGACGCAACAGGGATTAGAGACATATTCTAAGAGTTCATAATAGACCCGACAGTCGTAAAGACACATTCCATAACAATAATATATTAAAATATATAAACAATTCTGAACTAATTTAAATAAAATATTATATAATAGTTGACGATTAAGTATTGACATTGTTGGTCACATCAGTATATTTCCGAATATATAGATCTATATTAAAAATACTACCAAGATGCAAAAAATGAGCATACACAAGTCTTTATGATTGGCTATTCACAGTGAATTCTTGTGATATCCTGTAGATGCTCATATATAAACGTAAGAATTTTCAAAAAATATGCTATACAGATAGATAATTTTACATTTGTCATACCGTTGAAATTAAAAGAATTATAAAATGTTATATTTCACAAAATATATCAAATCTCAACGAAAAATGCATATTGGTGCCATAATTTACTTATTACTTATATTTTTATCGTCTTGATATTTGCCATAATATGTGCAACAATTAAAGATAATACCAGAGACCCCATTAGGGATACATATTCTTTATTACCTTAACAAAATAAATTAATATTGCAATGAACATCTACTTGATTGACGGTTAGTTTCAATACAATCTAATTTCTCAGTTTTTGAGATATAAAATCTGGATTTCTGCATCTTAACGTTTTAATAATGGATTCAAACTGCATAATAAGAATTAAAATTTTTTTGGTTTGTATATATTGAACCTCATTAGCATAAAATTGAAGTTAAAAATATATAAATATATATAAAATCGGAAAAATCAAGAACAGAACAGAGTCTATTCCCTATCATATTATACAAAGAGCAACATTTAACGTTCCGTTCTACCACATAACGTTGGGTTTTAAAAATCCACAATCTTTCCGTCGAGTTGTAAGCGTCGGACATGTATGCATTTTTTTCATGAAAATTGAATTGATTACATATTATCGATGAGTTTATTGAATCCTGTAAATGACTAGAGACTGTGTCGAACTTAACTTTCTTAAAAAGTTCGTTTAGTCGGTGATCCTTTATAATGTATAATGCTTTTATATTTCACATGACAATATGTAGAATGCAGAGTACCGCTAGAGTTTCAATCTATGCTAAGTGTTTACGGAGTAATATTTGCATTTTCTTCATAAAAATGGAATTGGTTACATATTATCGGTGAGTTTATTGAACCCTGGAAATGATTAGAGAGTGTGCTGAGCTTAACTGTCTTAAAAAGTTCGTTTAGACGGTGATCCTTTATAATATGTAATGCTTTTATATTTCACATGACAATATGTAGAATGCAGAGTATCGCCAGGGTTCCAATCTATGCCAGGTTTTTACGGAGTAATATTTTGAGAGCATTAGTGGTATTTTGTTGAATATATGTATGAATATATGTATATATGTAATTTTTATTTATACATTTATATATTTATTATATATTGAGAAGATAATTTTCATAACTAACATAACTCTTTTTTCATTACATTTAATATTTAAAGTAGATTTTTAAATTCTTTTTTCTAATAGAAACTTTACATATTCTATTAATGCTATATATTTAATTAAGTATTTCTAATAATTTATTTGTTCTAGTTATAAGCAATCGATAAAAAATTTTTTCATAGAAAATATTAACAAGATTATAATCGTCTTCGGTGCGTTTGTTTGAATTTCGATAATGGAATTTACATAGTGCATTCATCTCAAATATTGCCAAACAAACTCATTATAAAAATTATAATGACAAAATAAATAATCGAAAAGGAAAGACATGAAATTATGAAATCTTGCTATATTCTCCTTTTATTTGCGCACAAGTATATATTTGTTTATATATATACACTCTAGTGTATATAACGTAATATATACATCGAGCTACACAAATATACATATAAACATTAACACTTGCAGAACAATTTTTCCTTATAAATACATCTTTTTTTTGTGTTGCTGCAGGACATTCGGAATGAATGCAAAATGTTTAATGAATTTTTGAATGTTGGTTGTGTTCAGGTACAAGATACAAGGACATTAATAAGATTTCTAGCTTTTGTATTGTAAATATCTGTATAATGATATTTTGTTATATTTCGGACATATATGTATGTTTGTTAATTTGTTTATCTTTCTTATATTTAAATAGTAATGTGGTGGTGTTCGTTTTCCGATGTCTATAATGAGAACAACTTGTAAATTTCCTTAGGGTTTATAATCATTAATTTAATAAAATTATAAATAGTTTTTTAATTAAAGAAAATGAAATTTTTTTAAATTTTGTGAATGTAGAGTTTAAGTATCTTATCATCATTTGTGTTATACTTGAGAGCCTAGAGATTTCTATAATAGTTGTAGGTAAAATGTGTTGAACTTCATATGTTTTTAAAGAAATATATTCTTGTTGAATTAGTTTAGTAAAGATTCCAGTTCTTTACTCAAAATACAACCTGCAGCATATTTCCTAATAGAATTCAACTAGATAACTGATTTTAAAAGCTATATATTATAATATATAAGCTATATATATTTTAAGGAATGACACTGTGGGACACAAATTTTTTTTGTGTGATTTTAATGGTTTTAGGTTAATTGAAAGGTGCTGAGGTCAAATGTGTATACCATTTTTCTCAAAGAAATATAGGGTTCTGGCAATAAAGGGTTAAATCTAAAAAATTCAGGTTCTAAAGGGTTAATAAAAACTTTATAATAAACTAACTGCGAATAAATAGATGCAAATTTTTAACCTTGACATCCTTTCCCAAATTCTTGTCCTATTTTCTTACATATATTACTTATTCAATTTCAATAAAATACATTGACAAATCATAAAAAAGTACAAATTTCGTTTGTTTAATTTATGCGACAGATATAAGTTATATCCAACCGATTTTAGACAACTTATTAAGAACTGTTCAATGTTTATTCAAAAACACTATTTTATGTAAAGTTTTGTCAATCTCAAAATCTGAGTCAAAAGTATATGTTAGAACTAGAACTAACTACTAATATGACAAATGAGGTTCTGTTCTCATAAGCTATTAGAGAATTATGATTAGTAATAACCGATTAGCAATAGTATTTGTTATTTTTAACCCTAGTATACATAAATACTAAATATTAAAGCGAATAATATTCATAGAAAGAGTAACTTTTTAGTAATTTTAAAAAATATATCAAAAATGTTGAGCTTTAAGGAAAAACAAAATATAAAATTTCAGATATATTATTATAACAAGATCAAACAGATAATTTTTTATAATATAAGGTATTTTTTTGACATTACTAAAAATGTCAAAAAGTTTCATCATAGACTATGACATTGGTTCCTACTAAAAACTTTCATCTGTATCTTGAGACACCCTTTTAGTGCCTACATAAATTGTATGAGCTTTATTAAGATATTAAAATTAGTTAGCGAATAAACATCTACAAGTTTCGCAATCTTGATTATAAGGATTCTCTAAAGAAAAAACTGTTGCAAGCATTGAAGTGATCCAATTATGAGAGCACTAATCGTACTTGCTATACAAAACTGGAGAATGCAACAGAAAGTTCTTGAAAAATGTGTTGCGTTAGGTTAAAACCAGAAAACGGGTAGTTATGACCAATAAAGTAAATAAGCGAATAAGAGCAATGTTATGTAGAGTGTCTTGGGCTCGTCAAAACCAAAATTGTTGTTGTTTTTAATGCAAATGATAAAATATTAGAATGAGAGAAAAAACAATATGTTGGATTATATTTGATCATAAAAGCCGACGCTATATATGCCTCGTCACTTAGGCCAAGCAATGTTATTTAGTAAGAAATATCATTACTATATTTATTTTAGTACAACCAATACTGTTAAATTGCTTCATAACTTGTATCTTAAGCTTTTAAAATCACATTCACATTAAAGACGTTTTGTGATAGTTATTTCTGAAGAAAATATATATATTGTGGGACATTGGGACAGCGCACCGTCCAACTAGTGACCTCACTGAAGTGAAGGCTTAGCCAAAGTAGACCACGAAACGACTTGGATTCTTTTTTGTCCTTCGATTCTCGGACGTTGTTATTGAGTTAAACTCAAAGTGGCTTCCGTTCGCATAACTATATCTCTTGTTATTGCAAGTCAAGCTCATTTAGCTTAAGGTTAGCTGTCAAGTCATCAACAACTCAATGGTGTCCCTCCTAAAGCAAATAAATAATTATTCAAATTTATTCAACAAGTTTTGAATGAAAATTTATTTACTTTTAAAAATGCATGCAGTTGTGCACACACTTCATGTTAAATCAATTAATACCGAGATAAGTCCCAAGGCTATCATGTAACACATATGCCTCAAAACTTTTCAGTCTAATCGGCGTGAAGTGTTGCGCGTGTAGCACGAGTGTCGAATTCAACTTCAGATTTTCTGTTTTTACTTTTCTAATCAAATTTATGGATTTTCAATAAAACTCATTAAACATCAAAATTTTTATATAAAAGTTGACGTAATTTAACCCATTCTACACACAAAACATTTTTGAGGTATAGGGGAACACATTTTATATTAAAAATTTAAAAAAAAAACATGTATTTTACAAAGATTTGTACTCGTCCAACAGCTGCACATATCAAAAATCTAGGTTATCAGTTCTTCTTCGGTTTGTGCCGTAATCGGCATGCGTTGTGCATGTGTCACAGTTGCAATATGGACAAAAATTGAGCTCCAAGCAGGCCATTCTTGCCCGTTCATTTGTTTCGTTGCAGCTGAACGGGCACACTTTTGACATTATTCCATACTAATACACTGGCCCAAACACCGATACTGTGAATTGTTATTGTAACACATTTAATTGTTAACCCTATCAGTCAATGGACGGCAATCATAAAATTAGAGTTCAAAAATTTCCAATATTTTTAGTTAAAATTTTTTGAAATTTTAACCCAAAATCGAAAGGGTTCACTCACAAACAATGGCAAAATAAAATGCAACAAATCATTAAATGCATTCGATACGAGGGTACGCAGTGTCAATGTCAATGCACCCTAATGTCACCCTAAATAAACTAACCCTTTCCTTTCCTTTCAGCAGGAAAGAGAGCGGATAAAAAAAGAGATTTTTCAAAATGCACATAAAAATTTTGTCATTAATTGAAAAATAGCTTAAATTTTTTCAGTTTTCTATAGAAAATGTGAATTTTTCCATTTCAAAGATTTCATTTGTTTTATTTTTTTTTTGTTTTTTCACAATTTTCCTGGTTTTGTGCAAATTTTGACACTTTTTCGCATAAAAATAAAAAAAACATAGCGACATTGCACGAACTTTTTACTACATTTTTTTATTATTGAAATACTTAATGTGCGTAATCCAAACGTGAATACCAGCACTGAAGGAAGGGTACCGAAAAGGGTCACTCAGATACATCCACGCTCATTACGACGGCAATCGCTCGCCTCATTGTATAAATAAAGGATAATAAAGGATTCGCTGAGCGACGTTTTTGCTGCTGTTAATATAGAGTAAATCTCATTTAGAAGTACAACAGAAATAGCTTAACACCAATAAAAGCGGAAAATTAATGAATTACAGTTTTCAGTTTTTCTTTTTTTTTTTCGCAATAATTTTTTGCAATTTTAGAGCAAAAAAAAAATTGAATTAAATTTTTAGTTATTTTGCACCCAAAAAATTATGTTTTTTCCGTTTTTGGTTTTGGGTTTTGTAGTGCTGGAAAATTAAAGGGGTTGACAAGCCAACTGAACCCATTAATAAACCGTTACCGACCTGTATTGTCACACAGTGTCACCAATAGTGAATAAACCATTCTGGCTGAATTGAGTTCGCTTTCTTCCCAACTTTGTTTATCTTAATTCGCAAAGAGCGATTGACACCCTAAGAATTTTTTTTAAACTGCAAAATTTTACAAAAAAATACATTTTTTATCCAAAAAAAAAAGAAGCAATTTATAATAAAAAAAGAGAATCAATGGTAATCCTCTTTAAAAAAATGTCGCCAGAGGGTTGTAACAATTCTTGTTATTTTTACATTAATCATTTTAGCAAATTTTTTTTGTGTTAAGACATCTCTGGTATATTTTAAGTAAAAATTTGTGCAAAAAATCAAATCGAAGAACATCGTTTGGTAGATAAGTGAACAAATATTAGAATAAATTAAACAATAATACAAATAATTTTATTAGTGCAATAAATGCTTATTATTTATTATTGGTATAGGTAATGTAACGAGTGCAATAAAGCAACTTTATAAAAGAAATAAATGATGCAATTCCCTTATTTAAACTTTAATAACAAATTATTATACTACGAGTACCACTACTATTACACACTTACCCCAGTGGGTCGTAGGGCCTCAATAATTTTTTTAAATCTGACTCTATTTTGTGCTTATCTGTATATGTCGTGCCATGTATGTCGTGCTTCAGATAGTTCACTTTCAACCGTACTTCTTCAGGTTTTCGCCTCAATAATTCCTCTAAATCTGACTCTATTTGGTGCTTCTCTGTAGATGTCGTTGACTGTCTTCTCCACGTTTTCTCTGGAGCACCAGATCTTCTGCTTCCTTGTGGAGGCCATGCCAAGGCTTGCCTCGCTATGTAATCTCTGGGTTATCTAAGCGTATGACCTATCCAGTTTTATTTTTTTATATTTATATATATATTTTGTGCTGCTTTTTGAGTCGCTTGATTTAGCATGCGCTCATTTGATATAGATTTTAACCATCATAGTTTAAGAAATCTACGTAGACACTTGTTGACAAAAATTTGCATCTTTCTCTCAACACTCGTATGTCTGGATTACTTTCATGTTTCACAGCCGTATTACAAGATAGATTTTACGAATTATTACATGATTTGCTAATTTACTCTTTCAATAGAGAAATATTGTTACTAAAAAACATATTATATTCAAATGGGTAAGGATTTAGTTACCCCGAAAAATACAACAACTTAAAAGAGATATACAATGCACATCTAAGAAGCCAAATAACAATACAAAAAATCTATGATAACGTCTTAACATCTTTTAATTTCATTGTAATAGAAAATGAGACAAAAGACTCATTCAATAGACTCAGACAATTTGTATAATAATAGAAACTGCAAACTCATTGGAATTGGAATTATACAGTCCCATTCCACCTTAATAGCAAGTTGTGATTCATCGATTGTTTAAAACTTGAAAGAAAAGAAAGTGGAGCCTAGATCCATGGACCTACATTTATACAAACCGCTAAAATAAGAAATTTTCCCATAGTTTCTTAGCCAAAAATTTATGCTATTGCATATTGTTGAAACGACTACTTAAATTGTGGAATTTGTTTTATCATAATTATAGGATACGGACTTTATATAGTTCCTGCTCTTTAAAAACATTTTCTTTATTCACCGGTAGATTAAAACTGGAAAGAGGTGCTAGCGTCCCAGATTGAAATAAGCCCATACAAGATAGAAGCAGATTTTCAACATTTTTTAAACAAAAGTGCATACCCTCGAAAACTGTTAAAGAAAATATCTAAAAAGTTAATTCTTAGAGGTCGGCATTATCATGTGTTCAGATAGGGAGGAAGATAACTCCTCTCTCCCTAATAACTAATATAAAAATAAGTAGGTTTAAAGTTAAAAAAATCGTATATCTGATTTATTAATACAATCATAGCAATACTTGCTTTGAAACCTGTCCATGACAGATTCGACGGAATAAAAACAAAACTTGGTTACTATAATCAAAGAAGCAACTAACTAAAGCAAAAACAACTAACAACCTTGCGAAAAAAGGTGCCTTAACTCATTTCATTGGATCCAACAATTTCTGCGGATTATGATTTTGTTAATTAAAATCTTTCAATGATAGGAAAAAAAGAGTGTGAGATGTCTGTGCATATATGTAGCATACTAATGTAATATAGTATATTACATAGCGTAATAATATTCTTAAAATTCTGTACAATGAATAATGATTCTATTCGGCCAACGTTTTACGTTAAGTTTATGGTCAGAACAATTAACCATATTATTAATGTTATTGATAAATATTGATAAAATTGTAGTGTATGTGTTGTTAAGAATACCACCCGACAAAAGGGTGAACTCACTGCTAAAGATATCGTGTAGATAAAGATCGAAAACAGTGATTTCTTACAATGATAATACTGTTGACTGCTTTAATATCAATTTTTATCATGATTTTCTATATATTTTGGTTGTTATTGTTAGTTCTGAGTAAACAAAATTAACATTGATTTCTTTAGTCATAAATTTGGTCCTTCTTGTTTTCAATTGCTTTCAATTGATTCTCGACCCAAAACTTCCATTAAAAGGGAATATTAAATTATAATATTAAACATAAACAGTACCTTTTACTTACTTTGACTTAAAATATTCAGCATTCAGAATGAAATACGTTTCACATCACAGAACGTAACGCTAACAGGATAATGATGAGGCTAACAGGACCAGCAATTCCGTCCCATTTAAAATACTGTCCATTTTAAAGAACGCACTTTATATGCATTCAGAATGAAATACGTTTCACATCACAGAACGTAACCGTTATTGTCAAAAAATACTACATATGCAATACTATATAATTCATCTATTTAAAATAATGAAAGCTAACAGGATAATGATGAGGCTAACATTTAAAATACTGTCCATTTTAAAGAACGCACTTTATATGAAAGCATTGCAAAACATTAATTTCTTTATAAATTAGAGGGCGAAGGACCTAGTAGTTCTTCCTTATTCATAGTTCCTTAAAATTAATTTTAATGTTAACTAACGAAAAAATAAATAAATACTTTATAAGCCAAAACAATGTATATATACTTTACATATTTTTATACTTTAGATAGTTTGTTAATATTAGATATATCAATGTGTATTATATTTTTAGTATTAAATTTTTTAATTTTAATGCGATGAACCATGTGCCAATAAAGTGTTGGTAAACTGTTTTAAATGAAGTGTGTGGATTATTTTAGCTTAGCCATGAACCATTAGTTAATGTTTCCCCTATTTTATTTCTTTTTATTTAACAGTAATCAAATTCTCCTTCATTTTGGAAAAGAACCTTTTAGATAAGACTGTTAAAGGTAAATGTTATTGATTATTGTAAAATAACATTTTAACATGTTCTGCTAATAATTTAATAGAATATCTTAGACAGAAACCATTTTCAGAGTGACTGCAGTCTAAAAAATTGAAGAAATAAGGTTTTCTATGCTTAATATGTTCTCTGCTATTTTCTCTGTTATCAATTTAACGATTTTAAGCAATTAAATATATATTTAAAATATAAAAATATTTTATATTTTTATAAATATTGCTTTTTTATAAATAATACAATAATAATATTTTTATAATTCAATTGAATTAGTTGTAGAATATAATATCTTTTTTATGTACATTGGACTAATATTTATAAATTATTGTACAAATTGTTAAATATATTTCAATTTATGTATATATGTTTAAAAATATATATATATATTTTTTATAAATCTTTTAAATGGTATATTTGTATAATAAAATACTAATAAATGACTTTCGAATTAAACTATGAAATGTAGCTTTACTTTCTATATGCGTCATGTATACTTGATAGTGGTTGCTAGTGTTATTTTTGTAATCATCCCTCAAGTCATTCTCTAACAAATTGGAGTAAATGTGCTCAATGACATTTTGTGTATTTGTCTTGAAGAATAGATACGTCCATGATAAAAGTAACTTAAGAAATATTGAACATTAATACCTTCTAAAAAATCTACTAATTTCAATATTTCTATTAATTTATTTAGAATATTAAGAATTTAGAATATTATTATTAACAAATTTAATAAAAAAAAAGAATAACAACGCATATATAAATTTACTATTAAAATCAAATTTTATTACATTTTTAAAATTTCACTCAACAAATTCTATATAAAAGCAACTGAATATATTTGTAGACTATAAGTCGCCCTGTATTAAAAACATAGAAATTGTGTTTGTGTATACAATACGTAGTATCTCATTACTTTTACATAATTTCCCCTGTTATTATCAATATTACTCATAGTTCGAAATTAAGAGTAGATTTAGTTATTTAATACAATAACCACTAATCTAATTTTTTTTAATTTTATTAACATTTTTATGCAAATAACATTGGAGAAGTTAAAATGGTTTTGATCTATGCTAAATAGCTTTAAAATTAATGAGATAATTTTTTTCAATGGGCGTTATTTGTAAAATTATTTCTGTAAGAAGTAATGTTATGTTATGTTTCATAACTTGACTCATATTTAAGTTACAACTTTTTTTATTTAATATAGGCTTATTAAAGACTTTTGAGTAGAGTCGTTCTACTCAATAATTATTTTGTTTCCTTCTTTTATTATATATTTTACATATAATTTAAAATTTACTTATACTCTTATCTGGTATTTTTAGCAGTTTATGAAACAAAATCAGTGTTATCTACAGAGTTATCTTAAGTAGCCTTTATTACGTACACAAACCAATTCAATATTTATCTGTCACGCAATGTTAATTTAACATTGACAGTGAGTATTATTCTTACCTATGTTATTCTGTTATCTGGTACCACTCTGTTAGACAATATATTTTAACAGAATTTTAAGGAATATCACTCTTTAAAATGTTTAAATCGTGTTTCCGTTTCATACTCCATACAAACAATTAACACATTTTGCTGCTTACCAAGCATTTCTACGCCTATATTTTTTTCTTAACTTGCGATTCGAATAAAAAACTCTAACGATTATTCAACTAAATAATTAAATTTAAAATATTTAACAATATTAATTAATTGAGTTTGACCATCATTATAAGGAGGATATAAATTATACCTAAAAATAAATATTCCATACCTTAAATAGGGTAATGTGAACAGTTTTCTATTGCCTCAAAGCGAGACATGTCAAATCGGATCAACAAACTCTTTAAGTGATACAGCCTTCAAATTACCATATTTTTGCTTCATGAGTTTTTGAGAAAGTAACTACATTTCATAATATAATCTTAGGATACATAAGAGCTAAATGACTACAGCCCTTGGACACAATTCATTTGGAGCACCGAGCTTTGTTGGTGTTATTTTATATTTTGTTTATTAGTTAAAAATCAATTATTTGAATTTCTTCTTCACTTATGCTAGTCCAATGAATAAATTAAATGATTTAGCATAGGTTCACTGCAAATTTTTTCAAATGCTTCAGCTTTAATAACGTTGTTAAATATTATCGGCTGGTTGGTAGAAGGTCACGATTATACCCCTATACTGACATCACTGTTGCTTAATAGACTTATTATAGTCTACTTATATATAGATTGACAACGTAATCACAAAAACTATCGCATACAATGGATTATTACCTGACAGACGTCGAATACCTTAGGCAAATCGTGATTATAACATAAACGTTTTAAAGTTTTAATTACCTTCTGAGAAGTTAAAATCTTTATGCTGTAGTTCTTAATAAATGGACCCTATAAACCAAATTTTTCAACTTTATTTTACTCAGCTCCCAAAAATATTGAAAGTGGTATTTTAACACATGTCTGCATGAATAAAATTTAACGATTATATTAGTCACCTATCACATAGCCTAACATATTTGAAATAAGTTCATCATAGTCCTTATTAACAGGTACTCCATTTACAACAGGCTTATAACACCTAATAGTATGTGTATTATCAGTTAATATGAAATTGTTTCTAATGAACAATGTCAGGATCATATATTCTGTGGTGCAGTATTTTGAATGTAGTATTTGAACTCATAACCAAATGGATTGATCAAATAATTGAATATACAATAAAATAAATCTGAACTTTTAACAGGATAGAACTGTGTTATATCCATGATCATAGTTATTTGTTATTGAGTTTTCTTTGGGACATAGTGTTGAATTTATTTGAAGGATATTTTTACTTCCCTAATTTTATATTCTCCACCCTATGCTCTTACTAAGAGCGGTATCTTTACTCAAAATATAATAAATAAATACATAATAGTTTTTTATCAGTGTTATCAGTTAGGTTTGACATTTAGAACCGAAGTATATATAATAACCAAAAAAAGCATAAATTGACATTATCGAATGGTATTAATGAAGTGGCTTCACGGAAAAAAGGGAGAAGTAATTTTGTATTACTAATTACAAATTGATGTAACTTCACTTATCCTATATAGTTTCCTGAGATACCAAATAGAAGCAAATTTCGGCTGATATTCTATTATTCTATTACATTTACTAACTAAATTAAGGCCATATTGTGTGAATTATGATTTTATAAGTCAGTATCGTGAGACTTGGATAATATATTAATCATATGTTGAGATTTATTTTATCACATTAAGACCACAGATTTACATATATTAAAATTAAATCAAACACTATTGTATATAAATTGTAATGGTGCCAAAACTAGAAGATGATTATTATACATCAATATGATCTGAAATATTATAGACTTTATTTAATAAGTGCATAGTAATATTATTAAGCCTCAATTTGAGAGACTATAGATAAATATCTCTACTAGAGCCTAAAAGTATTTCCATAATTTATTGTACTAGGCTGCTATATATCTGTTATACATATGCTGAATTTGTCAAAGTATGGATTATAATGATTTTGTATAGATTATAATTAGAATAGAACAGAAATAAATAGGGTACTGAGTTGTTAACAAATTGAAGTGTTGTAAGTATAATGGGGTTTTTATGCTTGTAACCGACCTTAACCGCATAGAAAGTACTTTGCTCTTTCTCTAAGTAAAGGCTTAGAGAACATAGAGGTAATGAGTTTTTTTCTTTTCATTTACGTATTTGTGTAGAAGTTAAAATTTTGAGCTTATAATCTAAACTTCTACCAGATTGTTTTTCCTTTCTGTAATCCAATATTCTTATCTTCACTTTATTGACCTATAAACAATTAACTTATATTTTGTATAACTGAAATAATTGGTTTATATTTACAAAAGAACATGAACATTCCACGATATAATATTTTTAACACTCTTTTTGCCAATCCTACGAAGACGAACAGCATTTAAAAGCTTTAAGCCAGACATAGTATTAAAAAGGTTGAGACTTACAACGGTAAGCTATATATTATTAAACACATTAATAATTCTTAATAATAATTAATATGC
>NC_051846.1:54058481-54104351 GCF_002237135.1 Teleopsis dalmanni | reverse complement strand
TTTATATTAATATATATTTACTATATATTTACTATATATATATGGCACTAATTGCCAGGGTCTTAGTTTTTAGATTTTATATTTTGTAATTAAATATAATACATAGTAAATAATAGTAAAACAGTAAATTAATTAATAAGATATATTAACTTTATAACGATAATTTTAACAATGATATTATATTTCACTTTAAAATGTAGTACGTATAAATATAAAAGTGCCTTTATTTTAACTTACAACGTTTTTATTGAGTTTGATGTTAAAACCGTTTTCTTTTTTTTTCTTAATACTGTTATGGCTCTGTTGATTTGTTTTTACACAGGTTTTCTTTAGAAATGATCAAAAATAAGGACATTTATACACGCTTTTTCTTTTTGTCGTTTTTTAATTCATGTTTTTTTTTGTTTATGAAACATTGATTTTTACTTGTAATATATCCTTAATTTTAATTATAAATTGCAGTACATATAGTAACATATAATAGTGCCATTCATTTTATCTTACAATGGTTTTCTTGAGTTGAGTTTTAAAACCGTTTTTTTAATTTTTCTTAAGACTCATTTCTATTTTTTTTCTACAGTACTTTTTATTAAAAATTTTTACATAAAAGGGTAATTATATTCACTAATTTTTTCGTTTCTATACACAGTGCTTTTCATTAAAAATTTTTAAATTAAAATTTCCTAATTCAATGTTTTATGGATTTATGGAAGATTTCAATTTTGCTTATAATCTAACCAATGAAAATTTAATTTTATCATTATATTTTTTATTAACAATAAGTATGGTTACGAAGTTAATTGGAATTTTATGAGGATTTTTATTTTCTCGGACCGGTTGATTCCGGATCCATACAAAATCACATCTAGACTCATAAATATATTTTTATGTGTTGTATTTTAAATTTATATATATATATATAATATATATATATATTTAATATATATATATTTAAAATATATATGTATATTTAATAATATATATATTTAATTAATATATATATATAATATATATATATATTATATATTACTATATATATATATATATATTATATATATATATATGTTGTATTTAAATTTATTTATATATAAATATATATATATATATATATATATATAAATATAATGAATGCTGAATTGTTATTTTCTTATTTTAATAAATTTTTCATTTTATAAAAAAAAATTATTTTTATTGATCCTTCAACCATACTATATTCTGCAGTCATCTTCAAGTTATTTTCTGAAATTGTTTAATTATATAATTTTTTTGTAAATATCATATAAAATGAATATTAAATATATTATAAAAAATATTACATTAAACTTCAAATTATTTGAGTCCAATTTGTCCGCCTTTTTCTTGTAATAAATACTTACAAATATTATAAATGGACCGCTTATTCTAAAAAAATTGGATAAGCTTTATTTTATCATGAAATGAAGACATATCTGTCATATATGTTTTCGTTTATGATGTAGAAAATCAATAAATTCATAATAATATACTTTTTATTAAAATACTATTTAAACACTAAATACTATATATTTGCACATCACATCTTTTTTATTGATATAAATATAATATAACTTATTTATATTAGTTTTTAAAGTTTATATGAACAGAGTAAATTTCTAATTATTTATTATTTTATATATTAAACCCTAAAATTTTACAAAAACTTCTTGCAATTCAAAGAACTAACGGTATATAACAATTTTTTATTTTCTTAATTTGTATAGAAACATATATTTCCTATAATATTTAATTAAAAATACAATTTTATTTTATTTATTTATTTATTTGTGAGTTAACATTAAAATTAATTTTTAAATTACCTAGGAACTGGACTGTTAGGTCATTCGCTCTGTGTTTATATCAACAATTTTATTTATCAAGGTATTATTGATTTATATAAATCAAAAATCTAAAGAAAATAATTATATATCCTGTAATATGACGAAATATTTATTATTATTGCAATTAAATTTTCTTATATTAAAATATTTGTTATTTTAATGTACAAGGTTTTTAAAAAATTTATAATTGGTAATTAAATATTAAGTATTTTTATATTTTAAATATATTTTGAAATGTACCCTTAATAAAATGCAACCATGTAAATATTTAAAGCAGAATGTGACGAATAACGTAATAAGACAAGTTTTGATAAAGCTTTGTTTGAGAAAACCGTTATTGGTGATTATATTATTCATAATTGGAGCAAACATTTCACAAACAAATCGTAAGTTGTGTGATCTTTATAAAAGATTTTATTATTTTTTAATTAAATTAATCGGTATTAGATTTTTTGTTATAAATTGAAATCAAAACTATTCGCAATTCGGAATTAAAATATAATGCACTTACTTCGTTTGAGTTTTGCACAGATTCGTTGATGAATTAGTATTCGTAAAGTGTGACGCTTTCATTTGCGACTTCTGTTCCGTAGTTTTTTTTTTATTATTTGTGATTCATTTTTTGAAACATGTATTAATATTAAACAAAATTTCTTAATTACAATAATTTATCGTTTAAAATTTTATCTTGCGTTAAACAATGTGATAAATACAATATGATAAGTATTTGATTTTGTATGTGTGTGTGCGTATAGGAAGCCAATAATATTAAACTTACCGGTAAGTTTGAATTGATATTATATTAAAATCTAAAATTTTATAAAAAAAGTTATATATAATTAAAATCATATTTAATAAACTTGGTACATTACATTACGAAACTAAAGTGCGATATAAATTTATGACTAATACCCTATTTACTCAATTTTACTGATATTTCGTAAAAAACCATATTTACTATACATATGTCCTTTTTGTATCTTAAAAATTTTTAATATTAAAACTCGAACATAAAATTTTTCAAAAATAGTAGTGGAAATTTTACAAGAAAAATGGAATGAATAATTTGCATAAAACATGAAATACCAAAATACAAAAAAAAAAAAAATAAAATAAAATTAACATGTTTGTATACATTTCATTAAAATTTTTATTTTAGAGGAATTTTTGTAAAAAATTAAAATTTTTTACTGGGTTTGCCTGCCATATCTAATCAGCTAATGTGTACAATATGTCAATGTGTCGTGGCTATGTATGCATATCTATATATGTATGCTTCTTGCTATTTTCTAC
Source organism: Teleopsis dalmanni (assembly GCF_002237135.1). Classification (NCBI taxonomy): domain Eukaryota; kingdom Metazoa; phylum Arthropoda; class Insecta; order Diptera; family Diopsidae; genus Teleopsis; species Teleopsis dalmanni. Next base: position 54,101,202 of record NC_051846.1, on the reverse strand, counting down.
AATTTTATATTTTAATTTATTGGTATATCTTATCTTTCCTTGTGCTTGCGTCTCTTACTGCCCGCGCACTAAAATTCATAATAAAATTCAACACCACCGTAGACACGGTAACCTAATAAAAAGGATTTCGAATGGTTTTTGTTTTTATTAAATTGTATTGTTGTTATTGTTATACTTTTCAACATTTTGTGGTTTACAATTTGAATTTTATATTGTTATTCTCTTCTTGTTGCTGTTGCTGTTGTTGTTGTTGTTGTTGTTGTTGTTGTTAGCATTTCAAGCTTTGCCCGCTGTTGTTGGTGTAATTTAGTGTACTTGCTTGCAACACCAAAAAAAGGCGTTGATATAAATATGCTAGTATTAGGCAATGTAGATACAACAAAACAAAATATCGTATGCATACATATATGTTAATTTTTAATACTTCTACTGTCCACTATGGTTTTTTGTGTGTATTGGTGGTGTATTACTGTAAAAGCTGCTTTTATTTGTTCATAAATTTTTAGAGTTTTACTTTTTAGAATTTTATTGTGCTTTCTGTTTTTAATCAATGAGTATTGCGCCTAGGCAAGTGTTCAACACATATTTGTACAAACAAACAAACAGACAAACAAACAAACAATATTCTGTTTGACATGTAGAAGGCATAATGCGCACAAAAGTATACATTTAAAGCGTCAAATTATGATTGGAGACATACACACGTCCCCAAAACATACTGAATAATATATTTATATGGATATCTTTTACATACGTAAATATATTTTGTTTTTATTTTAAGGCTTTATTACGAATTTTTATTTTATTAGTTTATTATGATTAAGAGTAGTGAGGCTATAGCTTAATAAATATATTGTATATACATATTAAAAAATTTTTATATCAATTGTGATATGTGTTTGAACGTTAGTGCGTGTGTTTGTATGTTTGTATGTTTATGTGTGCATATATGTTGGTATCTAAACAAAATTACGCAAAATAAAAACAATTACGAGTTTGGAATTATTATCAGATATTAAAAATATTTTTATAGAAAATTGTATACAATTTGGAAAATGGAAAAAGCTGATGATGACATTTTTATACGTATTGCGTCTAAAATCGTAAAAGTCCAAAAATAAAAATGAGTGCACATAAATGAAGTAAGTTTATGTAAAAAACCAACTGAATTTATATAATAAAGTTAAGTGTATAAATTATAGATTAGGTTCTTTCTAATGTAATTGAAAATAATAACATATATGCACAGTATTAAATTTTGCGAAAACTAAATTAAACTTATAGAACACGTTATAAGTTTATAACTATCTTCAAGTCATAAGTACCTAATGACGAAATTTTTGAAAGGAAGATAGAAAAATTCAGATGTTTATTAATATAATATAATAATAATTTTCGTCTAGGATGAATACGCTAGAGATTTAATGAAACCAAAATGATTTGAAAACTTGAAAAGAGAGATCATTCTTTACTTTTAAATACTAAGCCTCTTTATCTCAAGCTTCTCTCCAACTTACTGGAATGAAATTTCACACATTGTTCTCCGGGTCAGTTGTGGAAATCTTCACTATTCATTCCTTAGAGATAGTTTTAGTGGATTTAAAGATTTAATGAAACCGAAACGTTTGAAAGTTTGAAAAGAAAAATGTCATGCTTTCTGACTGAGATTATTCTGTACTTCTAAATACTAAACCTGATAGTCTCGCCAGACTCAGACTTCGGTACTTATACACTGCCTAGCCACTTATAACGGAATTAGGCAACATCCCTCTAAAGGACATAATGACGTTCTTAAATGCTACTCGTCTATGGGACTAAAGTGTATATGTCATAATAATCTTCAAAGGATGCAGTGACGTGGTGACAACTTCCCAACCCGTTTTAAAATCTAATCCAATCTATCTAATCTAATCTAATTTAAATACTAAGCCTCTCAAGTCCCTCTCCTAATTATAGGAATAAAGTTCAATATATATCATCACATCCATCTTTTAGTAGAATTTTCTACAATAAAACATATATATATATTGTATATATTTCTTAACCAATAAAATATTTTAATAACAATAATAACAATTAGTTAACAATATCGAAAACTTAAATCTTAAATTTCTCAATCACAAAATTTTAAATAAAACAAAAATTTTTTTGCTGAAATTCCAAGTCATTTCAACTTTAAATCTTAAGACGAGAGAGAAGTGAAACTTAAATTGACTTTACTACTGAAATGTTTATATGTTAGAAGTGGAATGCGTAAATTGGCAAGCCCACATGTCTGATATTCATGTATATATCCATGTGTGCCCTTAGCATATATCAGTTTGTAATAGCACACAACATATAAAAACATATATGTGTATGTTTGTGTATGTGCAATTTTAGTTTTTGGAAATATTTTCCCGCCTGAAGGCATAAAACATTTTGTACAACGAAGCAAATGCAGATAATAGGTTCTCCCCTTCTTCCCAATATTTTTGGTTTCCTGGAAACAGAGGAAAGTCTTACGTTTTTCTAAGTTTTCAAACTAAAAAGGGATTTTTCTTTATTTCATTTTTTCCTTTATATTTTATACATTTTTTTTTAAGATTTTTAGGTTTCAGGCACAAGAACTTACAGACCAACAACTATACAAACCAACATATACACAATATCAATAAAGATTGACACACATGCACACGTATGCACGAAGATATAATTGTATGTATGTTTGTGGTACAAGCTCATTTCGTACACTTGCAAAGTACAACACAGCACAACACACACACGCTCATACCATCTCAGTGCTTGGTTGTGTGTATGTAAGTATGAGTGCAAATGCCTGCCTGGCATGAGTTTGGTTTGATATGTATTTGTATGGTTGCGTAGCATCCTTATGTTGCCTGGTTTTTAGACTTTGAGATGAGGGAAAATAAAGTTAAGAAAAATAAGAAGGAAAAATTGTAATTTTCATCGAAATTTTTTTTCATTTTTATTATTTTCATTTTCATTTTCATTTCATCTCTTCTTGACCTTAAAAGAAAATTAGTAACAGTAATTGCACGTGTTTGTGTGTTGAAGCGTGTATTTAAAAGGAAACTTCATAAGTTTAAGTATGTGATGCATATGTGTATGTATGTCAGCTGGTGTTTAAGCTTCTGTATAGATATGTATGTATATATGCATATACACATTTATCTACGCTTTCATATATTTTTGGTTGTGTGTTTGTGATTTACTTGGGTTTCCGTTAAATTTTTCTTTTTATTTTGGAATTTTCGTTGTTAACGATGGTTACTACTAAAATGAGTAAAATTGTTAAGTAAGGGTTGGGGGAACAGACGAAAGTGAATTCCTTCTCTAATTTCTAGCTCATGTCACAGCTGCCGTGCGTGTAGGTGGGCATGGCATATCATTGGCCATGGTTTGGGCTATAAGCATGCCAAAATGAAAAGTAGTAAATTGAACTTTTCTTTTGGGTAGTTTCTAATTTTTTCTTTATTCCATATCCTCTCCATCTTCTTACTTTGTATTTTGTATACGTTATTTATTGTGTTTCAAATTAAAATAATATATTGTGTGTATATTTTACACTCTCGCATGCGTGAGTATCTAAATTACAGCCAATTTTTTTATTTTATATGGAGCTTGAAGTGGAATTTTTTTATTTCATCGAATAAATTCATATCAAAAAATATTTAAGTTAAAGAAAATTAAGATACTAATTAATTACGAAATTTTAATTAACTTCGAACTAAAGGTTTATAGAGCAATTGAAAACAAAATATTGATTTATTTAATATTGAAATAATATAAATATAATACTAGTGGAAGAACTTAATAAATCTGATCTTCCAAATACCGTACTTACTTGATGTAGGCACGTATGTGTGTTGTGGTTTCTTGAGTTAGTACTATCGTGCACTTTTACTCTTTTGTGGCCGGGGGCTTATCCCTGTCCCAGACTAAGCTTTCTTTGCTTTAACTATACTGGAATTCATATCGTTTATTTATTGTTTTAATAATGACGGACCGTATGTCAGGATATCTTCATGTGTGTTTTGATGTTTAGTTGAGATTTGTTAGAGCGGAGTTAGATAGTGTTTCAATTTTTGTGATTTTTTTTCTATTCCCAAAGTTTACCACTTCCCCTTCATTACTAAGTGAATTACTACTTCAAGGAAGGTATTTCCAGCCATAAAAAAAATTTATAAACATCAGCGCAATAAAAAATTTAAAAACGATTAGATCAAGCATTCAAGTATTAAATACTTTAAAGGCAATAAAATAAATTTTAATTAATTAGTAACATTTTTGGACTTCATTTCATAATACCTTATAATTTCTACACAATATATGTGCGCTTTTTCAAAAACAAAAAAAATTCTATTTTCAATATTTATCATTGTATTGACATCTATCCGTAAGCAACTAAATCCCAAAAACATTTTATCTAAACAATTTAAAATATACATGTACCAATTTTCAATCTATAGAATATCTGAAAGCAAACAATGTGAGGTGCCTTACTTCAAAGGATGGTTACCAAAACACTGTAGATATGAAATAATGTTAAAAAGATATTTTTGTTATATATGAAAAATGAATTAAAATTTTTTTTTCCGAATATTTAACATAAATGAGATGTTCCGTCGAAGTAATCAAAAGATTTACAAAAAATCAGTTTTGAACTATTATATAGCTTCCGAAAATAATTGCGTCGAAATGCATATTATCTTCAAATCAAATTTAACAATAAGTGCAGCTAAAAACAACATGTCTCTCAAGTCTCTAATTTGTACGAAAAATAACAACATTATTCTATTGCTCTAATAGACTAGTTATGTAGTGTTTCAAATAATCATACAAGAGATAACAGAAAAAAATGTTACCAAATCGATTAACTGTCGCTGATATTGTGAACCATCCAATGACTGTTTTACCGAATATCCTAATCATATGTTAACGGTTTTTTATAAACAAAAATTCAAATAATATTAAAAAATTTAAAAAACTTAAAAATATGGAGAAAGGAGTACTTTAAAAATATGCAAGAATTTTTTAGATTGCATGAAAGAACTATTATAATAAAAAACGTTTCATTTTTTAGCTTATATCAGCAAGAGATTTTAGGCAAAAATAAGTTGTTTTTTGAAGCATTTCGGAGTGATGGAATACACCTAATATATTTAAAGGACTTAAATCTTGTGAAAACGTAGGTTAAGTTGTTTAGATTGAGTGTTTTTGAAATATATTGCGTTTTTCAAATGTATGATTATCATATATCTTAATTAATTTTAAAAATGAACTCTTCACTCATACGAACTTTTTCGTTTCTTTAGTCAAGAAATCATCTCCAAAGCTTACAAGATGTTTCCTTAAAACACCCAATAAATTAAAACTTATCACCTTAACAAAATGGGTGTGTCCGAAGACTCGAAATTTGTCGACTCTGCTTAGAAACAGACGAGACTTCCAGTCACATTCTTTGTGCCTGCCCAGCCTTAATCGGGGCCAGGAAGAGGTCACTGGGTCGAGAACTACTCTCCCCTTTTGACATTAGAAGGTCCTTAACGACCGATATTGTGACTTTCATTTAGAAGGCGGAATGTTTCCTTTTCGGTTAGGGTCTGTGGCAGCACAAAAGATCAATCAGAGTCGTAGAGCTCCGCTCCGTTGTGAGTCAGTACCCCGTTTATTCCTATCCTAAATTAAAACTAAATTGATGTAATATTCAATAAACTTTTAAATATGAAAAAAAACTATATCTTTAAAAAAATATTGCACTAACTTATCAATACAGTAATATAAACATATATTATTTATGCTCATATTTATGTGTATACTTATTTTTCATCCTACGAAATGAAGATATCCTTCTAACTGAAACAAAATCACAACTGGTTAAATAAAAATTATTATAAGCGCAATCAAAACTTCTAGAGTTCTTTTCTTTTTTTTTTTTGCACAATCATAGGTAATAGAAAATAAATACTGATATGCCCCCCACCTCTAATTATCAGAAATCACTGCTGAGCAACCCTTAAAGCAACAGTAAACAACAAAGCAAACTGAACGAAGCCAAAGCACTGCAATGAAGCAGTCGAGTGAAAAGCACTCATACGTCAGTGCTTAAAAATTTTTGCCAGCCAAAAATTGCCAAAAATTGCCAAAATAAGACATAAAATTTGGCAGTGCAAAAAAAGTGTTGTTTGTGAATTGTTTCACAATATTACATTTTCTTACATATTTTGTTAGTGGCGACTACTTACATAAGTAAGCATGACCAGCAACTGAAAATCAAAAATACGTAGCAATATCAGCAGCAACAAACGCTGTAATAACACCAACACCAACAACAACAATAACACCAACAACAACATCTACAACAATATACGATATACTTTCAACTGCCAAAAGCGTCAAGAGGTGCGAGAAGTGACAAGAAAAATATAAATGACGATAAAATATAAGAAAAAAAAAACCAAAAATTAAATGAAGAATGAGTGGGCGGAAGGGTGTCGTATTAAAATTTGGCTAGTATTTGTAGCTTGTTGGCGGCAGGGTGCTTGCCGCCGCCGCCGTCACCATCACCGTCATCGTCACCGTCAACGCTACCATTGTCGTTAGTACGTACATATATTTTGCTTTGGCTCGAAAGTTGCGTTCAACGTGTATTGTTTAATTCAAAATCAAATGTGACACATGGACAGACAGACTTACAAGCAGACAAAATTCAAGCTAGCAATTTACTCTCTCATATGTGTGTTGGTTTGTTGCGTGAAAGTGCGACTATGTGTGCATGTGTTAGTGTTTGGTGTTGCGAATGATGCATGGCAAAGTTAAAGTATTTGACTAGTGGGTGGCTACATTGACTGGTATTGCTTCTCAGGATTAAGCAGGCAAAATTGTTTATTTCATATTTCGTATGTGTGCGTTGTTGTTACAGTGAATTTTTCATAGTTGCGGTGCTGCGTTAATTTTTGGCAAACAACAGGCCTATCGCATCCTTTGGCTCTTTGCACTTATCATGCCATTACCAAAAAATTCACCATGCAAGCGTGTATTCTTAATACTTGCACTAATACGCAAGTAATTTTATCCCCAATTTTTGGTTTTCTCAAAATTTTTTTTTATATGCCATATTTCAACTTTTTGCTAGTTTGCCATTGTGATTTTTTTTTATACTTCATTTGACAATTTTATTTGCAATTATTTTTTTTTCATTATTGAAAATCAATAAATTTTTTTTTATTGAATAAGAAAATGTTCATCGTAATGCATGGGTGTAAAATCGTAACAATAAAAGCAATAAATATTTCAAAATAGAACACTTTAAAGACGGTTGTTAAATCTAATCTCTATAAATGTGAATATAATGTACTCTTATGTTAATCTGTTTTCTGACCATGTAAGGAAGTCACCAAACGAAATCTGCAAACAAGCGTTAACGTAGAATCCTCAAGAAAGCAGAAGACCTGATAGGCCCAAGCATATGCAAGCGAAAATTAGAGAAAGAAATCAAAACATGCAGAAAAAGTTTTGGAGAAATTAAAACCCTGGCAAGAAATCGTGACAGTTGGAACACGTACGTTACGGGACCAATGTTCCCCTGGGAACGCAATGGAATGAAGAAGAAGAAGAAGAATTCAACAATTATTGAGATATGAGCTTTTAAAAAAAGTCTAATCAAAAAAAAATTTAGTTTAAAAATTTCCTACAACTTCCTTACAAAGGGGAAACACGTGGTTCACATTCAACAACTTTCAGGATACGGGCTGCTAAAGAAAAATCTATCAAACAAAAATTTAAGTCCGAGAATTCCCTACAATTATTTTCATTTCTTGGATCAAGGAGGCACTTTCCAGAAACAAAAAAATGTATGGAAGGACAGAGAAAGGAGTCTACATTCAACAACATTTGGGATACGGGCTGTCAAAGAAAAGTCTAACAAAAAAAAACTTGAGTCCAAGAATTCCCTATAATTCTGTTCATTTTCATGGATCAAGGAGGCACTTTCAACAAACAAAAAAAAATTGTTTAGAAGTGGTTTGAAGAGGGATCCGTATTAAACAATTATTAGTATAAGGGCTGTTGAAGAAACGTGTACCCAAAAAAAATCTGTCTAAGGAATGCTTAAGATTTTATTCGTTTCATGTATTAAGAAGATACTTATGTCACCTCGTTGCGAATGACAATTTATAGGTATTTCACAAACCTTTTTATGGAGTGTGTAAAATCCTCATAACACACACACATTCATCTTCATGGAATGTGTCATATTAAATTACTATTATTGTTCTTAACTAATTCCAATTGGAAAAGAAACATAGCATACTTGGCAGTGACATAACAATATTCCTTAGAATGGAGTAAATGATATACAATTATTATATTAAATAGTTATTAATAAAGTAAATCGCCAAAGTGAGTTACTTTAAGGTTTTAATAGACGATGAAGTTAGAACAGTACTTGCCACTAGGTTTGCATTTCCATTTGCTGTAATAACGAAGATTTCTTATTTTAACAATCTAGATCAATTTCACCTGGTAATAGCTAATTATCGACCAGTCTTTAAAGGCGTAAAAGAAAATTTGGCGATAAATTGCTTGAAGTAAAATAATTTAATTTTGTAATTAAGCTGGTAGTGTCTGAGTAGCTGATTTACGAGATCAATATGCTTGAGTGTAACAAGCAATGGTCCAATTGTTTTCAGCAAAAAATTTGTGTTTAGGAAAAGCACAGCCCTAAGATAATTGAGTTAGTTTACAAGTAGCATGGAAGTGCCATTAATTTAAAGATTTATCAATAAAGCTTTGAAAGACATTGTCCGACCACAACACTGGTTAGTTAGAGTGACGGTCAAAATTTTAAAGGTGCGAATATTTTATTGATGATTACATTATATATATAATTCTATTTGTTTTAATTGCAATTTTTTCGTCACACAAAATAATCAGCTCTGTTTTTATTAAATAATTTCCATTCTAGTAACAAACTGTGTGTTATTGCGTAAAAAATATAGAAATTATTCCGTTTCAGTAATAAAGTTCAATGAACTCGATTGTGTAGTTAGTTTTAATAATAAACAATAAAAAAAAACAAAACAAATCATTAACAAAATATTATTATTAGGTAATTTCTATACTTGGATGGTTTGTTAGAAAATAAGAACACGTGGAGTCATTAATCGTGAAGTAGTAAAAATGCAATTTAACGCCATTTAAATATTTGAATGTTATAACACAAAAACACTCCTAACTAAATAAGTAATATAAATAAAAATAGTAATAACTTAAATATAAAATTTTATTAAAGTTATAAACAAGAATAGGTATGTATACGGATATAAACTGCAGATTCTGTGAAGAGAATAAAAAGTTAACCACACTGTTCGTTAAATGCGGTTTTTTCTTTCTTTAAAGTTTCAAAGAATATTTCATTTATTTATCTCTAATATTACTTATCATATAAAACATATTTTTAAATGTAATTAGAACAAAACTCAAACAAATTTACTGCACAACACGAAACACAACCGAACACGACGGATGCTCGTACAACAAGAAGAATGAAACAACTTGCTAACCATTAAAAAAAGCCCACACACAGTGGTTGCCAGATTGATTTAGATAATTTTAAACATTTCTCCCACCTAGACGTGGAGATACAACCGGATCTTGCGTCTATATTACTCGTGTGCTTCAGGACGTCCTTCAATGTCGATTGGTAAAACAGAGATCTTCGTAATTGGCCGTTTCACAATGGCGGACTGTGTTTTTATGGTTACGACACGAACAGCACCGTCCGTGCCAGGATGGACTTGGATAATGCGGCCAAGCAACCAGGAGCTTGGAGGCAATCGTTCATCTCGAAGTAGGACCAGTTGACCGGTTGCGACATTTGTTTGGCTTTTAGTCCATTTGTTTCTGGCATGTAATTGTGTTAAATATTCTTGGGACCAACGGCGCCAAAAGTCTTGATACATCTGGCTTAACATCTTCCATCGGAATAGTACACCAATCTTTGTATTTAGCAAATTAGGTTCAGGTACGGCAGATGGCGCTCGTCCAATCAAAAAGTGTCCTGGTGTCAACGCGGATAAGTCTGTGGGGTCATCAGATAGAGCCGTAAGCGGCCGCGAATTTAAACAATTTTCGACTTGTTTTAATAACGTGTAAAATTCTTCAAAAGTTAAAGTTGCCGTGTTTACTACACGCTTAAGATGAAATTTCATGCTTTTTACTCCTGCCTCCCATAGGCCACCAAAATGAGGCGCTGCGGGTGGTATAAAGTGCCAATTTATGCCAACGGTTGATGCAAACACAGACCCAGCTTCAATTTGTTTTTTAAATAATTTAATTTCATCTTTCATTAAAGCATCAGCACCGACAAAGGATGTACCACGATCGCTGTACATATCTGAGCATATGCCACGGACTGATACAAATCGCTTTAACGCTGCTAGAAATGCTGCACATAATTCTATACGTTGTATAGACGTTTCTTTCAACGGGGCTACCTTAGTTTTACTAATAAGCAAATTTACAAAACTGGTCGTACCGATGGTTGTTTTCGCATATACTGCAGCCGCATATGCTTGATTTGATGAATCACCAAATGCGTGTAATTCAATTGCACTTGTCGAAGTGGTGTTTATCCAACGTGGGATTCGAATGTGATGTAATTGTTGTAAGTCAATACGAAAGTTATGCCAAATGTTTGCCATCTCTATTGACAAGGGATCATCCCAATCGGATCCAGTACGCCAGAGTTGTTGCAGAAACATCTTTCCTCGAATGATAACCGGAGCCAAGAACCCAAGTGGATCAAATAACTTCGATATGTCAGACAACATTAGTCGTTTTGTGTAATGATGGTTGTCACAAGTTACATTGACGTTGTAACCAAAACTGTCGGATTTTGTATACCAAGTAAGACCAAGTGTCTTAGTTTTATACTCGGTGTTAATTTCCACATCGTCGGCGTGAGCTTTTACGTCCTCAGTCAGAGTGCTTAAAACGTCATTTGAATTCGAATTAAATTTACGTAAAGTGAAGCCTGCAGTTGCTAGAAGCTCCTGAAGTTCGTGCAATTTTTCTGCAGCTTCGATTGGAGTGTCTCCACCTGATAGTACGTCATCAATGTAAAATTCATTTAGAATCGATTCAGCTGCCCGTGGAAAACGAGTTTGCTCCTCTTTTGCCAGAGTACGCAATACTTTGATGGCAAGATATGGAGCACAATTAGTCCCATATGTTACAGTGAGCAACCGGAACGTTGTAGGGGCGTCCCCGTGTCGAACGCGCCACATTATTCGTTGCAAATCCACATCTTTGCTATCAACAAGAATTTGCCTGTACATTTTCTCGATATCTCCTGTAAACACTATAGGGTAATGCCGCCATTGCAAGATGATATTTGATAGATCATTTTGTAATCTGGGACCTATATGCAGACAATCATTAAGAGATATTCCGCTCAAACATTTATTAGAAGCACTGAAGACTACGCGAAGCTTCGTTGTAGAACTCGATGCTTTATAGACACCATGGTGAGGAAGATAACATGTTGAAGCTACATCATACGAGTGTGGCACCACTTCCATATGGCCACAGGTCTGATATTCGTCCATGAAATCTTGGTAGAGTTTGTACATATCCGGATCTCGGGTTAATCGCTGTAACGTGCTGTTTAATAATGCAAGTGCATTTAGTTTACTTGACTTAAGTGTTGCCAAGTCAGCTTTCTGCTGGATTGGTAGTCTAACTACATATCGACCCGTTGCGTTGCGTACAGTTGTACGCTCAAAAAAATCTTCACAGTACATTTCATCTTTTGTTAACGGAACGTGGTTTGTTATTTCTTCCAATTCCCAAAATTTATGTAGCATTTCGTGCAATGTTGCCCGAGTATGACAGCAATTAACTTGTCCTTTCACTGAAATACCCTTTCGTCGCGACAGTCCACCAAAAATTACCCAACCGAGTTGCGTATATTGGGCAACAATATTGTTAGTTGGATGCCGTTTTAGTCGCTCATAGACAATAGCAGCATAATCTGAAGCGCTCAAAATCATATCGACTGCCCCCGGAACCTGTAATTGAGGATCAGCTAAATCTAAATTCATGAACTCACCAAGCGCTTCTTTCGGTATGGGAATGGTTGGGGTAACGCTACCCACTCGTGGAAGTATTAGTGCAACACAATTCATGTTGAAATCGGATTTTAACGAATGGATTGTAAATGAAACCATTCCTCTTGAATTGGCGACCCTTTCACCATTTGCACCACTCACCGGCACTATGACATTTGTTTTGTCCAGTTTTAACCGCTGCACGATGAATTCGCTGACAAACGTTGCTTCCGACGCGCTATCCAAAAGAGCTCGCACAATAAGCTTCTGACCAGAAGGACTCCTTACCTCTATCAATGCAGTGCCAATTAAAACAGTCTGTAGATGTAAAGTTCGAGCACCTTGATTAGCACTGGAAATGTATGTATTATTTGATGTGACAGCGTATTTCTTAGTCGCTTCAGTGGTCTTTTCCGGTATATTTGAGTAATTAGTTTCTCCACCACTTCCACTATGGTCATGTAGTAATGTATGATGCGCTGCATTACATCGCAGACACCGATATTTCGATGGACAATTATGACCCATGTGTCCCGTTCTCAAACAATTGAAACACAATCTTGCAGATCTGACTACCTCATATCTCTTTGTCCCAGTCATTTGCCGAAATTCTGCGCAATATGCCAGTAAATGCTTACCTTGACAATGCACGCATTGTTGAACAGTGGTATGATGGCTTTTCACGAACCCCTTTGTTCTGATAGGTGTTACAAACTTTTTCTCCTGATTAGAGTTATCGGTCATGCTATTAACTACCTCCAGCGAATGTATTCGATTTTCTAAGAAACTGACCAGCTCCTCAAATTTTGGAATTTGTTCTAAACTGGTTGTTGACAGCTCCCAAGCTGAGCGTGTTTTCGTGTCTAATTTTTGGAGAAGGGTAAAGACCAACCAATCGTCCCAATGCTGCACTGGACGACCCAATTGCTCTAACGCACGCACAGCTGACGTGATGGTGTCACATAACAAGCGTAAACTATTTGGTAAACCATCAGACACCGTTGTTAAATTAACAATTTGTTTTAAATACGCATTAAGAATGATCCTCTTGTTCTCATACTTGCGGACGAGTAAACTCCATGCTACTGCCCAATGTGCATCTGTTGTAGTAATGTTGTCTAGGGCGTGTTGAGCGTCCAACACTAACGCATCTTTTAAATATTGAAGTTTCTGTGTATTAGACAATGCAACGTTATTTGATACAACTGACGTGAATAAATCCTTAAATGCGTACCAGTGCAGATAATTACCATCAAACGACGGAATTTTAATACGTGGTAAATTAGACGTCAGTTCCATGCTTGACACACCTTTAATTACAGTTTCGTTATTACCTGGAGATTCTATAACTTCAGTGCTTTCTAACTCATCGATTAGCTCTCCCATCATTTCCGAATAAATTATTTCAATTTCCATGTAACTGTCTTCGCTAACTAACGCTTTTATTGTGTCACTCACTTCTTCCACCTTTGCACCGTCATAAATATTGGCCAACAAATCTTCTCGAGCTTCCTTGTACTGCGTCCAGTAACTTTCCAAGAGATTCTTTCTGGCAGTGAAGAAACCTTTTGTTTGCTTGCTTTTTGCCGTTTTCCGTATGTTGGTGGAGAAGTTTTTCAGCAGGGATTGCGTAGCTTCCAATTTTCTGGCGATTTTTTGCATTTTCAGATTTTATGCGAATCAACTGTGATTATTTTCGAAAGTAAATAATTGTGCCCAGCGGCTATAAAATTTGGTAGATATGCCCAGCGGCTATGAATATGAAAGATACGCCCAGTGGCTATAACTTTGAGAAATATGCCCAGCGGCTAGACGAAGCACGCGATCTTCGTAGGCAGCAACACACAATTGAACGCAAAAGATATGTTGCTCCCCGCAAGGGATGCCAAAAATGTTCGTTAAATGCGGTTTTTTCTTTCTTTAAAGTTTCAAAGAATATTTCATTTATTTATCTCTAATATTACTTATCATATAAAACATATTTTTAAATGTAATTAGAACAAAACTCAAACAAATTTACTGCACAACACGAAACACAACCGAACACGACGGATGCTCGTACAACAAGAAGAATGAAACAACTTGCTAACCATTAAAAAAAACCCACACACAGTGGTTGCCAGATTGATTTAGATAATTTTAAACACACACATTTACTAATAGAATGCCGTCTGCTAATGCACCTATGGAGTACACTTCTGGCACTTTAGAGATACACTTCTGGCAATCTACGCCCTCACTTTAGAAAGTAGGTGCTGTACTACTTTTTATCGACGCAACAGGGATTAGAGACTTATTCTAAGAGTTCATAATAGACCCGACAGTCGTAAAGACACATTCCATAATAATAATATATTAAAATACATAAACAATTCTGAACTAACTTAAATAAAATATTATATAATAGTTGGTGATTAAGTAATGACATTGTTGGTTACATCAGTATATTTCCGAATATATAGATCTATATTAAAAATACTACCAAGATGCAAAATTTGAGCATGCACAAGCCCTTTATGATTGGGTCTTCACACTGAATTCTTGTGATATCCTGTAGATGCTCATATATGTTATAAACGTAAGAATTTTCAAAAAATATGCTATACAGATATATAATTTTACATTTGTCATACCGTTGAAATTAAAAGAATTATAAAATGTTATATTTCACAAAATATATCAAATCTCAACGAAAAATGCAGATTGGTGCCATAATTTACTTATTACTCATATTTTTATCGTCTTAATATTTGCCATAATATGTGCAACAATTAAAGATAATACTAGAGACCCCATTAGGGATACATATTCTTTATTAGCTCAACAAAATAAATTAATATTGCAATGAACATCTGCTTGATGGGCGGTTAGTTTTAGTACAAACTAATTTCTCAGCTTTTGAGATATGAGAGCTGGATTTCTGCATCTTAACGTTTTAATAATGGATTCAAACTGCATAATAAGAATTTAAATTTTTTTGGTTTGTATATATTGAACCTCATTAGCATGAACTTAACTTTCTTAAAAAGTTCGTTTAGTCGGTGATCCTTTATAATATGTAATACTTTTATATTTCACATGACAATATGTAGAATGCAGAGTATCACCAGGGTTCCAATCTATACTAGGTGTTTACGAAGTAATATTTGCATTTTCTTCATGAAAATTGAATTGAATACATATTATCGGTGAGTTTATTATTGATATTCAGATGTCTGAGTTGGTGAATCAGCACCTTTACTCTATTTTATCTGTGGACAGTTTTAAGTCACACTAAATACGGGGCTTTACGGGGCTTTATAATATGATGGATCTGATGTCTTTGTATCTGCCTGTGTTTATCAAATTGCGCTGTATTTTTAGGATACTGAGAGTTGGATTATTGTGACTGTCAATTGTATTGAACAGTTTCAGAGCACGATCTTTAATGTATTTTTCAACTGAATCCACTCTCAGATCTCTGTGGATATCAGCTCCTCTTACATACCATGGGGCGTTAACCAATTTTCTTAAGGCAATATTTTGCCCTCTTTGAAGAATTTTTAAAGTTGAGCTTGGCGCTTGGCAAAACGCTATACTGCCATAGAGTAGTCCTGGTTTAATAATTTGCTTAAATATGCTAACTCTATTCTTTATGTTGAGCTTTTTGCTGCTGATGAGCGGGTGAAGGGAGTGTGAACACTGGAAATGACTAGGGAGTGTGTCGAACTTAACTTTCTTAAAAAATTCGTTTAGTCGGTAATCCTTTATAATGTGTAATGCTTTTATATTTCACATGACATTATGTAGAATGCAAAGTAACGCCAGGGTTCCAATCTATAATAGGTATTTACGAAGTAATATTTGCATTTTCTTCATGAAAATTGAATTTATTACATATTATCGGTGAGTTTATTGAACCCTGGAAATGATTAGAGAGTGTGTCGAACTTAACTTTCTTAAAAAGTTCGTTTAGTCGGTAATCCTTTATAATGTGTTATGCTTTTATATTTCATATGACAATATGTAGAATGTAGAGTACTGCTAGAGTTCCAATCTATGCCAGGTTTTTACGGAGTAATATTTTGAGAGCATTAGTGATATTTTGTTGAATATATGTATGAATATATGTATATATGTAATTTTTATTTATACATTTATATATTTATTATATATTGAGAAAATAATTTTCAAAACTAACATAACTCTTTTTCCATTATATTTAATATTTAAAGTAGATTTTTAAATTCTTTTTTCTAATAGAAACTTTACATATTCTCTTAATGCTATATATTTAATTAAGTAGTTCTAATAATTTATTTGTTCTAGTAATAATCAATCGATAAAAAATTTTTTCATAGAAAATATTAACAAGATTATAATCGTCTTCGGTGCGTTTGTTTGAATTTCGATAATGGAATTTACAAAGTGCATTCATCTCAAATATTGCCAAACAAACTCATTATAAAAATTATAATGACAAAATAAATAATCGAAAAGGAAAGACATGAAATTATGAAATCTTGCTATATTCTCCATTTATTTGCGCACAAGTATATATTTGTTTATATATATACACTGTAGTGTATATAACGTAGTATATACATCGAACTACACAAATATACATAGAAACATTAACACTTGCAGAACAATTTTTCCTTATAAATACATCTTTTTTTTGTGTTGCTGCAGGACATTCGGAATGAATGCAAAATGTTTAATGAATTTTTGAATGTTGGTTGTGGTTAGATACAAGATACAAGGACATTAATAAGATTTCTTGCTTTTGTATTGTAAATATCTCTATAATGATATTCTGTTATATTTCGGACATATATGTATGTTTGTTAATTTGTTTATCTTTCTTATATTTAAATAGTAATGTGGTGGTGTTCGTTTTCCGATGTCTATAATGAGAACAACTTGTAAATTTCCTTAGGGTTTATAATCATAAATTTAATAAAATAATAAATAGTTTTTTAATTAAAGAAAATGAAATTTTTTTAAATTTTGTGAATGTAGAGTTTAAGTATCTTATCATCATTTATGTTATACTTGAGAGCCTAGACATTTATATAATAGTTGTAGGTAAAATGTCTTGAGCTTCATATGTTTTTAAAGAAATATATTCTTGTTGAATTAGTTTAGTAAAGATTCCAGTTCTTTACTCAAACTTCAACTTTCAGCATATTTTCTAATAGAATTCAACTAGACAACTGATTTTAAAAGCTATATATTATAATATATAATCTATATATATTTTAAGGGCTGTCATTGTGGGACACAAATTTTTTTGTGTGTCATTTTAATGGTTTCAGTTTAATCAAAAGGTGCTGAGCTCAGATGTGTAAGCCATTTTTCTCAAAGAAATATAGGGTTCTGGCAATAAAGGATTAAAGCTAAAAAATTCAGGTTCTAAAGGGTTAATAAAAACTTTATATTTGAAAAAGTACAAATTTTGTGGGTTCCTCAAACTAACTGCGAATAAATAGATGCAAATTTTTAACCTTGACATCCTTTCCCAAATTCTTGTTCCATTTTCTTACATATATTACTTATTTAATTTTAATAAAATACATTGACAAATCATAAAAAACTACCAATTTCGTTTGTTTAATTTATGCGACAGATATAAGATATATCCAACCGATTTTAGTCAACTTATTAAGAACTGTTCAATGTTTATTCAAAAACATTATTTTATGTAAACTCAAAATCTGAGTCAAAAGTATATGTTAGAACTAACTACTAATATGACAAATGAGGCTCTGTTCTTATTAGCTATTAGAGAATTATGAGCAGGAATAACCAATTATCAATATCAGTTGTTATTTTTAACCCTAGTATACATAAATACTAAATATTAAAGCGAATAATATTCATAGGAAGAGTAACTTTTTAGTAATTTTAAAATATATATCAAAAATGTTGAGCTTTAAGGAAAAGCAAAATATAAAATTTCAGATATATTATTATAACAAGATCCAACAGACAATTTTTTATAATATAAGGTATTTTTTTGACATTACTAAAAATGTCAAAAAAAGTTTCATCATAGACTATGACATTGGTTCCTACTAAAAACTTTCATCTGTATCTTGAGAGACCCTTTTAGTGCCTACATAAATTGTATGAGCTTTATTTAGATATTAAAATTAGTTAGGGAATAAACATCTACAAGCTTCGCAATCTTGATTATAAGGTTTATGCCATGAAGAACGATGCTCTAGAGAAAAAACTGTTCCAAGCCTTGAAGTGATCCAATTATGAGAGCACTAATCGTACTTGCTGTACAAAAGGGGAGAATGCAGCAGAAACTTCTTAAAAAACGTGTTGCGTTAGGTTAAAACCAGAAAACGGGTAGTTATGATCAATAAAGTAAATAAGCGAATAAGAATAAGGTAGTGTCATGGGCTCGTCAAAACCAAAATTGTTGTTGTTTTTAATGCAAATTTTAAAATATCAGAATGAGAGAAAAAACAATATATTGGATTATATTTGATCATAAAAGCCGACGCTATATATGCCTCGTCACTTAGGCCAAGCAATGTTGTTTAGTAAGAAATATCATTACTATGTATATTTATTTTAGTACAACCAATACTGTTAAATTGCTTCATAACTTTTATCTTAAGCTTTTCAAATCACATTCACATTAAAGACGTTTTGCGAATGTATCAGTCATAAAGAGTGATAGTTATTTTTGAAGAAAATATATATATTGTGGGACATTGGGACAGCGCACCGTCCAACTAGTGACCTCACTAAAGTGAAGGATTAGCCAAAGTAGACCACGAAACGACTTGGGTTCTTTTTTGTCCTTCGATTCTCGGACGTTGTTATTGAGTTAAACTCAAAGTGGCTTTCGTTCGCATAACTATATCTCTTGTTATTGCAAGTCAAGCTCATTTAGCTTGAGGTTGGCTGTCAAGTCATCAACAACTCAATGGTGTCCCAAGACAGTCATCCTCCTGCTTGCCAGTGTTGGACATTGGCACAATATATGCACCAATGTCTCCTAAAGCAAATAAATAATTATTTAAATAAATTCAACAAGTTTTTAATGAAAATTTATTTACTTTTAAAAATGCATGCAGTTGTGCACACACTTCGTTTTAAATCAATTAATACCGAGATAAGTCTCAAGGCTATCATGTAACACATATGCCTCAAAACTTTTCAGTCTAATCGGCGTGAAGTGTTGCGCGTGTAGCACGAGTGTCGAATTCAACTTCAGATTTTCTGTTTTTGCTTTTCTAATCAAATTTATGGATTTTCAATAAAACTCATTAAACATGAAAATTTTTATATAAAAGTTGACGTAATTTAACCCATTCTACAGACAAAACATTTTTGAGGTATAGGGGAACACATTTTATATTAAAAATTTAAAAAAAAAACATATATTTTACAAAGATTTGTACTCGTCCAACAGCTGCACATATCAAAAATCTAGGTTATCAGTTCTTCTTCGGTTTGTGCCGTAATCGGCATGCGTTGTGCATGTGTCACAGTTGCAATATGGACAAAAATTGAGCTCCAAGCAGGCCATTCTTGCCCGTTCATTTGTTTCGTCGCAGCTGAACGGGCACACTTTTGACATTATTCCATACTAATACACTGGCCCAAACACCGGTATAGTGAATTGTTATTGTAACACATTTAATTGTTAACCCTATCAGTCAATGGACGGCAATCATAAAATTAGAGTTCAAAAATTTCCAATATTTTTAGTTAAAATTTTTTGAAATTTTAACCCAAAATCGAAAGGGTTCACTCACAAACAATGGCAAAATAAAATGCAACAAATCATTAAATGCATTCGATACGAGGGTACGCAGTGTCAATGTCAATGCACCCTAATGTCACCCTAAATAAACTAACCCTTTCCTTTCCTTTCAGCAGTAAAGAGAGCGGATAAAAAAAGAGATTTTTCAAAATGCACATAAAAATTTTGTCATTAATTGAAAAATAGCTTAAATTTTTTCAGTTTTCTATAGAAAATGTGAATTTTTCCATTTCAAAGATTTCATTTGTTTTATTTTTTTTTTGTTTTTTCACAATTTTCCTGGTTTTGTGCAAATTTTGACACTTTTTCGCATAAAAATAAAAAAAACATAGCGACATTGCACGAACTTTTTACTACATTTTTTTATTATTGAAATACTTAATGTGCGTAATCCAAACGTGAATACCAGCACTGAAGGAAGGGTACCGAAAAGGGTCACTCAGATACATCCACGCTCATTACGACGGCAATCGCTCGCCTCATTGTATAAATAAAGGATAATAAAGGATTCGCTGAGCGACGTTTTTGCTGCTGTTAATATAGAGTAAATCTCATTTAGAAGTACAACAGAAATAGCTTAACACCAATAAAAGCGGAAAATTAATGAATTACAGTTTTCAGTTTTTCTTTTTTTTTTTCGCAATAATTTTTTGCAATTTTAGAGCAAAAAAAAAATTGAATTAAATTTTTAGTTATTTTGCACCCAAAAAATTATGTTTTTTCCGTTTTTGGTTTTGGGTTTTGTAGTGCTGGAAAATTAAAGGGGTTGACAAGCCAACTGAACCCATTAATAAACCGTTACCGACCTGTATTGTCACACAGTGTCACCAATAGTGAATAAACCATTCTGGCTGAATTGAGTTCGCTTTCTTCCCAACTTTGTTTATCTTAATTCGCAAAGAGCGATTGACACCCTAAGAATTTTTTTTAAACTGCAAAATTTTACAAAAAAATACATTTTTTATCCAAAAAAAAAAGAAGCAATTTATAATAAAAAAAGAGAATCAATGGTAATCCTCTTTAAAAAAATGTCGCCAGAGGGTTGTAACAATTCTTGTTATTTTTACATTAATCATTTTAGCAAATTTTTTTTGTGTTAAGACATCTCTGGTATATTTTAAGTAAAAATTTGTGCAAAAAATCAAATCGAAGAACATCGTTTGGTAGATAAGTGAACAAATATTAGAATAAATTAAACAATAATACAAATAATTTTATTAGTGCAATAAATGCTTATTATTTATTATTGGTATAGGTAATGTAACGAGTGCAATAAAGCAACTTTATAAAAGAAATAAATGATGCAATTCCCTTATTTAAACTTTAATAACAAATTATTATACTACGAGTACCACTACTATTACACACTTACCCCAGTGGGTCGTAGGGCCTCAATAATTTTTTTAAATCTGACTCTATTTTGTGCTTATCTGTATATGTCGTGCCATGTATGTCGTGCTTCAGATAGTTCACTTTCAACCGTACTTCTTCAGGTTTTCGCCTCAATAATTCCTCTAAATCTGACTCTATTTGGTGCTTCTCTGTAGATGTCGTTGACTGTCTTCTCCACGTTTTCTCTGGAGCACCAGATCTTCTGCTTCCTTGTGGAGGCCATGCCAAGGCTTGCCTCGCTATGTAATCTCTGGGTTATCTAAGCGTATGACCTATCCAGTTTTATTTTTTTATATTTATATATATATTTTGTGCTGCTTTTTGAGTCGCTTGATTTAGCATGCGCTCATTTGATATAGATTTTAACCATCATAGTTTAAGAAATCTACGTAGACACTTGTTGACAAAAATTTGCATCTTTCTCTCAACACTCGTATGTCTGGATTACTTTCATGTTTCACAGCCGTATTACAAGATAGATTTTACGAATTATTACATGATTTGCTAATTTACTCTTTCAATAGAGAAATATTGTTACTAAAAAACATATTATATTCAAATGGGTAAGGATTTAGTTACCCCGAAAAATACAACAACTTAAAAGAGATATACAATGCACATCTAAGAAGCCAAATAACAATACAAAAAATCTATGATAACGTCTTAACATCTTTTAATTTCATTGTAATAGAAAATGAGACAAAAGACTCATTCAATAGACTCAGACAATTTGTATAATAATAGAAACTGCAAACTCATTGGAATTGGAATTATACAGTCCCATTCCACCTTAATAGCAAGTTGTGATTCATCGATTGTTTAAAACTTGAAAGAAAAGAAAGTGGAGCCTAGATCCATGGACCTACATTTATACAAACCGCTAAAATAAGAAATTTTCCCATAGTTTCTTAGCCAAAAATTTATGCTATTGCATATTGTTGAAACGACTACTTAAATTGTGGAATTTGTTTTATCATAATTATAGGATACGGACTTTATATAGTTCCTGCTCTTTAAAAACATTTTCTTTATTCACCGGTAGATTAAAACTGGAAAGAGGTGCTAGCGTCCCAGATTGAAATAAGCCCATACAAGATAGAAGCAGATTTTCAACATTTTTTAAACAAAAGTGCATACCCTCGAAAACTGTTAAAGAAAATATCTAAAAAGTTAATTCTTAGAGGTCGGCATTATCATGTGTTCAGATAGGGAGGAAGATAACTCCTCTCTCCCTAATAACTAATATAAAAATAAGTAGGTTTAAAGTTAAAAAAATCGTATATCTGATTTATTAATACAATCATAGCAATACTTGCTTTGAAACCTGTCCATGACAGATTCGACGGAATAAAAACAAAACTTGGTTACTATAATCAAAGAAGCAACTAACTAAAGCAAAAACAACTAACAACCTTGCGAAAAAAGGTGCCTTAACTCATTTCATTGGATCCAACAATTTCTGCGGATTATGATTTTGTTAATTAAAATCTTTCAATGATAGGAAAAAAAGAGTGTGAGATGTCTGTGCATATATGTAGCATACTAATGTAATATAGTATATTACATAGCGTAATAATATTCTTAAAATTCTGTACAATGAATAATGATTCTATTCGGCCAACGTTTTACGTTAAGTTTATGGTCAGAACAATTAACCATATTATTAATGTTATTGATAAATATTGATAAAATTGTAGTGTATGTGTTGTTAAGAATACCACCCGACAAAAGGGTGAACTCACTGCTAAAGATATCGTGTAGATAAAGATCGAAAACAGTGATTTCTTACAATGATAATACTGTTGACTGCTTTAATATCAATTTTTATCATGATTTTCTATATATTTTGGTTGTTATTGTTAGTTCTGAGTAAACAAAATTAACATTGATTTCTTTAGTCATAAATTTGGTCCTTCTTGTTTTCAATTGCTTTCAATTGATTCTCGACCCAAAACTTCCATTAAAAGGGAATATTAAATTATAATATTAAACATAAACAGTACCTTTTACTTACTTTGACTTAAAATATTCAGCATTCAGAATGAAATACGTTTCACATCACAGAACGTAACGCTAACAGGATAATGATGAGGCTAACAGGACCAGCAATTCCGTCCCATTTAAAATACTGTCCATTTTAAAGAACGCACTTTATATGCATTCAGAATGAAATACGTTTCACATCACAGAACGTAACCGTTATTGTCAAAAAATACTACATATGCAATACTATATAATTCATCTATTTAAAATAATGAAAGCTAACAGGATAATGATGAGGCTAACATTTAAAATACTGTCCATTTTAAAGAACGCACTTTATATGAAAGCATTGCAAAACATTAATTTCTTTATAAATTAGAGGGCGAAGGACCTAGTAGTTCTTCCTTATTCATAGTTCCTTAAAATTAATTTTAATGTTAACTAACGAAAAAATAAATAAATACTTTATAAGCCAAAACAATGTATATATACTTTACATATTTTTATACTTTACATAGTTTGTTAATATTAGATATATCAATGTGTATTATATTTTTAGTAATAAATTTTTTAATTTTAATGCGATGAACCATGTGCCAATAAAGTGTTGGTAAACTGTTTTAAATGAAGTGTGTGGATTATTTTAGCTTAGCCATGAACCATTAGTTAATGTTTCCCCTATTTTATTTCTTTTTATTTAACAGTAATCAAATTCTCCTTCATTTTGGAAAAGAACCTTTTAGATAAGACTGTTAAAGGTAAATGTTATTGATTATTGTAAAATAACATTTTAACATGTTCTGCTAATAATTTAATAGAATATCTTAGACAGAAACCATTTTCAGAGTGACTGCAGTCTAAAAAATTGAAGAAATAAGGTTTTCTATGCTTAATATGTTCTCTGCTATTTTCTCTGTTATCAATTTAACGATTTTAAGCAATTAAATATATATTTAAAATATAAAAATATTTTATATTTTTATAAATATTGCTTTTTTATAAATAATACAATAATAATATTTTTATAATTCAATTGAATTAGTTGTAGAATATAATATCTTTTTTATGTACAATGGACTAATATTTATAAATTATTGTACAAATTGTTAAATATATTTAAATTTATGTATATATGTTTAAAAATATATATATATATTTTTTATAAATCTTTTAAATGGTATATTTGTATAAAAAAATACTAATAAATGACTTTCCAATTAAACTATGAAATGTAGCTTTACTTTCTATATGCGTCATGTATACTTGATACTGGTTGCTAGTGTTATTTTTGTAATCATCCCTCAAGTCATTCTCTAACAAATTGGAGTAAATGTGCTCAATGACATTTTGTGTATTTGTCTTGAAGAAAAGATACGTCCATAAGTTACTGAAAAGAGTAACTTAAGAAATATTGAACATTAATACCTTCTAAAAAATCTACTAATTTCAACATTTCTATTAATTTATTTAAAATATTAAGAATTTAGAATATTATTATTAACAAATTTAATAAAAAAAAAGAATAACAACGCATATATAAATTTACTATTAAAATAGTAAATTTTAAATTTTACATTTTTAAAATTTCACTCAACAAATTCTATATAAAAGCAACTGAATATATTCGAAGACTATAAGTCGCCCTGTATTAAAAACATAGAAATTGTGTTTGTGTATACAATACGTAGTATCTCATTACTTTTACATAATTTCCCCTGTTATTATCAATATTACTCATAGTTCGAAATTAAGAGTAGATTTAGTTATTCAATACAATAACCAATAATCTAAATTTTTTTAATTTTTATTAACATTTTCATGCAAACAACATTAGAAAAGATTAAATGGTTTTGATCCATGCTAAATAGATTTAAAATTAATGAGATAATATTTTTCAACGGGCGTTATTTGTAAAGTTATTTCTGTAAGAAGTAATGTTATGTTATGTTCTATAACTTGACTCATAATATTATATTTAAGTTAAAACCTTTTTTATTTAATAAAGGATTATTAAAGAATTTTGAGTGGAATCGTTCTACTCAATAATTATTTTGTTTCCTTCTTTTATTATATATATTACATATAATTTAAAATTTACTTATACTTTTATCTGGTATATTTAACAGTTCGTTTATAAAACAAAATCAGTGTTATCTACAGAGTTATCTTAAGTAGCCTTCATTACGTACACAAACCAATTCAATATTTATCTATCACGCAATGTTAATTTAACATTGACAGTGAGTATTATTCTTACCTATGTTATTCTGTTATATGGTACCACTCTGTTAGACAATATATATTAACAGAATTTTAAGGAATATCACTCTTTAAAATGTTTAAATCGTGTTTCCGTTTCATACTCCATACAAACAATTAACACATTTTGCTGCTTACCAAGCATTTCTACGCCTATATTTTTTTCTTAACTTGCGATTCGAATAAAAAACTCTAACGATTTTTCAACTAAATAATTAAATTTGAAATATTTAACAATATTAATTAATTGAGTTTGACCACCATTATAAGGAGGATATAAATTATAGCTAAAAATAAATATTCCATTCCTTAAATAGGGTAATGTGAACAGTTTTCTATTGCCTCAAAGCGAGACATGTCAAATCGAATCAACAAACTCTTTAAGTGATAAAGCTTTTAAATTACAATATTTTTGCATCATGAGTTTTTGAGAAAGTAACTGCATTAGTAATTTATAAAATAATCTTAGGATACATAAAAGCTAATAGCTAATGGTTAAATGACTAAAGCCCTTGGACACAATTCATTTGGGGCACCGAGCTTTGTTGGTGTTATTTTATATTTTGTTTATTAGTTAAAAATCAATTATTTGAATTTCTTCTTCACTTATGCTAGTCCAATAAATAAATTAAATAATTTGGCTTTTGCATAGGTTCACCGCAAATTTTTTCAAATGCTTCAGTTTTAATAACGTCGTTAAATATTATCGGCTGATTGGTAGAAGGTCACGATTATACCCCTATACTGACATCACTGTTGCTTAATAGACTTATTATAGTCTACTTATATATAGATTGACAACGTAATCACAAAAACTATCGCATACAAGGGATTATTATCTCACAAACGTCGAATACCTTAGGCAAATCGTGATTATAACATAAACGTTTTAAAGTCTTAATTACCTTCTGAGAAGTTAAAATCTTTATGCTGTAGTTCTTAATAAATGGACCCTATTAACCAAATTTTTCGACTTTATTTTACTCAGCTCCCAAAAATTTTGAAAGTGGTGTTTAAACACATGTCTGAGTGAATAAAATTTAACGATTATATTAGACACTTATCACATCACCTAACATATTAAAATGAGTACATGTTAATTCTTAATAGCAAGTACTGCATTTGCAACAGGTTTATAACACCTAATAATGTGTATGTCATCAGTTTATAAGAAATTATTTCTGATGAACAATGTTACTATAAAATATTCTGAGGTGTACTACTTTGAATGTAGTATTTAAACTCATAACCAAATGGATTGATCAAATGATTAAGTACCCAATAACATAAATCTGAACTGTGCTATATCCATGATCATAGTCATTTGTTATTGAGTTTTCTTTGGGACATAGTGCTTAATTTATTTAAAGGATTTTTTTACTTCCTTAATTTTTTATTCTCCACCCTATGCTATTACTAAGAGCGGTATCTTTACTCAAAATATAATACATAAATACATAATAGTTTTTTATCAGTGTTATCAGTTAGGTTTGACATTTAGAACCGAAGTATATATAATAACCTAAAAAGCATAAATTGACATTAACGAATGGTATTAATGAAGTGGCTTCACGAATAAAAGGGAGGAGTAATTTTGTATTACTAAGTACAAATTGACGTAACTTCACTTAATCTTATATAGTTTCCTGAGATACCAAATAAAAGCAAATTTCGGCTGATAGAAGAACTTTATTCTATTACATTTACTAACTAAATTAAGACCATATTGTGTGAATTATGATTTTATAAGTCAGTATCGTGAGACTTGGATAATATATTAATCATATGTTGAGATTTATTTTATCACATTAAGACCACAGATTTACATATATTAAAATTAAATCAAACACTATTGTATATAAATTGTAATGGTGCCAAAACTAGAAGATGATTATTATACATCAATATGATCTGAAATATTATAGACTTTATTTAATAAGTCCATAGTAATATTCTTAAGCCGCAATTAAGCAGACTATAGATAAATATCTCTACTAGAGCCTAAAAGTATTTCCACAATTTATTGTACTAGGCTGCTATATATCTGTTATACATATGCTGAATTTGTCAAAGTAAAGATTATAATGATTTTGTATAGATTATAATTAGAATAGAACAGAAATAAATAGGGTACTGAGTTGTTAACAAATTGAAGTGTTGTAAGTATAATGGGGTTTTTATGCTTGTAACCGACCTTAACCGCATAGAAAGTACTTTGCTCTTTCTCTAAGTAAAGGCTTAGAGAACATAGAGGTAATGAGTTTTTTTCTTTTCATTTAGGTATTTATGAGGAAGAACTTAAAATTGGCCGCTTACAACCTGGGCCTCTACCAGATTTTTTATTCATATCTGTAATCCAATCTTCTTATCTTCACTTTATTGACCTATAAACAATTAACTTATATTTTGTATAACTGAAATAATTGGTTTATATTTACAAAAGAAAATGAACATTCCACGATATAATATTTTTTACACTCTTTTTGCCAATCCTACAAAGACGGGCAACATTTAAAAGCTTTAAGCCAGACATAGTATTAAAAAGGTTGAGACTTACAACGGTAAGCTATATATTATTAAACACATTAATAATTCTTAATAATAATTAATATGCTATTAATATATATAAAATGCATTACTCATTTGCAATAAACACAATGCAATATATTATTAAGATATATAAAATGCGTTACACAGGCAGAAACTTCTGTTTGGTTAGCGACTCTCATTCGGCACAAAAGATTTGTTAAGGTCAATGTACGTCTGTTCCATTTGAAATTCCATCACTCCTCATTTATTATATTTATTAACTTATATCAAAAAGATAACACTGTAATTCATTTTTTATTAAATCCAAAGCTTTTAAACTGCAAAATAATCTGCAACAAAATTTAATGAAATAAAATTAAGCTTATATGAATAGGTACCTTACTTTTTTGTTTTGAACAGCTAGGTAATTTTCTACCGGATATTATGTATCTGGAAATTTTTTTATTCTTTTTATTTTATTACTTCAAGAACAATAACTTAAATATGTCCCTGTTAGTCTTTAAGTCATTAAGCCTTTTGTAGATATCCGCAGAAATTGCATATTAAGCAATAAAATGGAACGTTCAAAGTAGGTTATATAGTTAAAAACCCTTTTCGGTTTGTTTAAGACTTTAATTAAAGTAAATATACATTTTCTTAATTATATTATATACTAAAAATAGCTCAGACACGTATACTAGTAAACGTATATACTGCGTATATCGCACATTGTGTGAAATTATTTATACGAGTATCTTTTGCATAGAAATGATAACTCGGTATGTACGAGTACTTGGCTGGTACGTTTGGTTGCGAACGTTGCGACCTACCCGCATTTTATATGTGTTATCAAAACGAATAATGGGAACAAATATTCCCCACATTATTACTTCTTAATTAAAGAAATGAAAAATTCATATTTTATAATTAGCCAATTATCTAAACGTCATATTCGGTTGATACTAGCACACTGGCACTCGTGTTTGTACATGTCTTCTGCGTTTCAGAATGTACCCCTAAAAGTCGCTGGATGAGTACTCGTACTTGAAGAGCGCAAATTAAGAAAAAATATATACAAGCGCTCATACATGAAAATATATGCATAGATACAAACTTGTACGTATATACATGCGTACATCAATTGAAAGTCATACGAAAATGATCTCATTTGAAACTTCTTCCCCTTCCTAAATTACTTTGGCCTGCTTTGGTCTGGTATGGTATGGTATGGTCTGGTCTAGTTACGCTTGACACTCTCAACCGCTTTTCGATATACATATCTATATCTACTTTAATTTACTCGTATGTACTCGTACGTTTGTGTGTGAATATGTGTATCTAGATACAACTTATATGCGTACCCTCAAGAAACGTAAAATGTACAAAAACAAAAAAAAAACACTTTAATAGGGAGCTGAAAATCGTTTCCAAAATAGAAAAAAAACAGCTGCCGGTTTGGATTTTTTGAATTTGCAAATTTGGAAGGCGAAACTAAAACGCAAAAGAGCATAGATAAAAAGAAACTAAATCAATAAAGTATTTAGCAAAAAATTAAGTAAATAAATTAATAAAAAGATAAAAGTTTAAAAGTTTTTAAGTTTAAACATTGTTGAAATACGTTTGAGCTATTTTCGGTCGTTTGGGTCAAGCACAAAATTCTTCAAAAAACCCAAAAGTTTTTATAAACAGTTTTTTTTCTTGTTCGAATGATTATTAAATCCTAATTCAAAATCATTTCGTTGTTGTTCAAAACTTTTCAAAAGGAGTTTAAAATGTCCATACTCCCGCATTAGAAACGCAATAAAAAAGTTCAGAACCCTCACTCATAAAGACACCTTTTCAATTAACGCATCTATATATAGTCACAAAATATGAAGCAACGAAAACTGCTCTATTTCAAGAATGAAGTCAAGGAGCGCCTCCAGAACCGAATATTAAGCTTGCTTCAAAATTAATACCAATTACAATATTAACACATCGGTTATCTACAAGAATCGTGCAAAGATATATGTCGGAAAGAATATTGGAGAGCCAGATTAATAATTTTTAAATAATAAAGGTTTTACTTACATTCAGTCACACTTCTATGTATGTAACGTCTAAACAAAAAAAGGTCGGCAGGTGTTCTTATTTTGCACCACTACTTTGAAGAAGTGTCTGTTAAGAAAATACTAATCAAAAAATATTAATGCTATTCGGGAGAACTTTGTAATAATTGAACTAAGATAATGTGATTAAAATTAAAAATACATATATAAGTATTCATATCTTGGCACTTCAAATTGATACATGAATTACATTCTGTAAAACTTGATACAGAAATTTATTTTTAAAAGTTCTGCACAAACAGATTTTATAATATCCTTTTTGTGTGTTAGCACAGAACTTTATAACAATCCAATCTCAACACTAGTTATATTTCATTCCATAAATGTGAGATTACAACAAGAAGATTTTAGAAAGTTGACCTTACCAA
Source organism: Teleopsis dalmanni (assembly GCF_002237135.1). Lineage (NCBI taxonomy): Eukaryota > Metazoa > Arthropoda > Insecta > Diptera > Diopsidae > Teleopsis > Teleopsis dalmanni. The sequence goes on along the minus strand of NC_051846.1, from coordinate 54,070,682 downwards.
CCTTTTCTGATACTATTTCAAAAAAAATTCTATCTTGTGAAATATGCGATCTATTTGTTACTCACTTGTATAGTTCAATAATCGTTGCATGGCAAGGACATATGTTTAAAAGTCCCCTTTGCTTTCGGGCATAGTTCGTAACTGGATGTCATAAACATTTACGAGTTTTTCCAGTCGTTCAACAAAGGCAAGGCTTTAGAGCAATTAACACTGGTAACCAGCATAAAACTGGGAGTTTTATGACATCTTTAAAAGGAAAATTATTCTAAAAAATTACATCTGATCAGTAGATATTTGCTCAATTGATTATCTTTAAAGACAACAAGTTCACTAAGGTGTTAAAATTGTGATAATGTTAATGTTACAAAAATTATATTGTCAAGATTTTTCGTATCGATTTTTTTTCAGTACTAAGGATCATTTTTCACTTGATAAGCATGTCAACAAACAAAACTGTCACATCTGAGACATTGAAAATCCACAAGTAACTGTCCGCAATGTAACCATTTTAAGAACAAGAAATGGTACAAATATTATCATTGATCGCTACAGTGAAATTGCATATATGTAACATAAATATACATATATGGATGGCTCGGCCATACACTGGCAACAATTGCCGAAAGACACAATTGCCAAGGCAGTTATGGAATGGAACCACCAATAAGTAAGGAGACGAGATCATCCCAGTACCGATGGGTGGAGAACAGTGACAACCGAAACGAAAAAATCCTTTAACCAGTTATGCCTTGCTGCTAGAAACGGAGACGAATGGAAACATTTTGTAATAACTATCTGTGAATAGACTTAGTTCTAAATCTAATTTTTATAAATGAAGAACATGTCGTTATAATAATATTGTTATATAATCATTTTTATTGCATATCAAACAACCCATTTATACTAATTTTGGTAATAAATAGTAACTAAAAGGATAAAAAAGTTTGAATAAGTGTACTAATCAGCACAATCACAATGAGTTGCAATCTTTAAGCCTATAAAGAACTTAGAACTGTTCTCAAACACGGGGCTTTATGTGCAATTAAAGATCAAATAAATGCAGCAGATAAATGTTTAGTCGAATTTTTTATGGAAGCTGTTAACCAGAAAACCAAAACTTCACATGAATATAATACTTATGCTTTCTGTTGTAACCTATGGGTTTGATGTCTTGGTTTTTTGTCCTACTAATTGAGTTCATCCTATGAATAAAAAATTCATAGAAAAATATTTGGCTGTATCTTTGCAATTATGTGTATTTATGACAGTTTATTAATGATAAACGTCAGAGCACCATAATACAGATCCCATTAAAGGATTCTACAGAAATATGGTCCCTATGAAAAAGGAGAAACAACTAAAATAGCTATCACATTAAAAATTTTTGAATATCTGACATATGAAACTATTAGCTCTATGTAAAATGATATATGGTATTCATAGTAAATGAATATTTACATGTATATAGTCTATAATAATCTATAATTACTTTAATTTGGCTATAAGCAAAAATTCTCAGATCTATAATTGAACTAAGATAAAGAAGAAAATCCTTCTAAGACATTTCTACAAATCTTTCTATACGAACTTGTCAAAAAAAAATTTCTATTATGCGATCATTATTTATTTTTTTCGATAAATAATACTGTCCGTATAGACATTGTGACATGTTCATTGATTCAATAAAAATATTGCACTTTTAAATGTTACAGTAAATAATCATTATCTGAAAATATTTCAAATTAAAAATATAGTTGGATCAAGGTAAGGACAGAACTGATAAGGCTGAACTATGTTCCATACCTACAAACAACTAATACTGACTGCACCCTTTGCAATATGTATGAAAAAGAAGACATCATTCATTTTATGGGGCGCTGCCCTATCCTGTATGAAAATAGATGGTTTCACTGGGACAAAACCATATTAACATAACTCCATCTGAATGCTATGATTCACTAAACGGTGCAGACTGGCGTAAACTAGTAGCCTTTTTAAGGAAAAGTTTGCAATACAGACGTGATATATTGATGGATTGTGGCGAGTAATTCTGACGTTATCAGATTGATGATGATTAGATGTACAGTGAACTACACTTAGAGTTTGGGTTTCTAAAAACTAATATGTATATGTTTCTGCTATAAAGTTGTTTTAGTTTCTTAAGAGTTTTTCGGTCACATGAGTTATCATAATTCAAACATTTTAATTTCATTATTATATTATATCATTAAATGAATATATACTGTAATCACTTAATTATATAATTTATTTTATACTCATATCCTTTTATTGTTTTTCTGAATTGGTTGAATTTTTTTTTTGTCTTTATAGCAATATATTGTTTATTATTGTATATTTTTGCATTATGTTCGAATCGCGTTTAAACTTAATAGTTATAGACAGACAACTTAATAGTTATTGTCTTAAATAATCTGTAGTTCTTATGTTATACATTATTAATATATAAAATAAGTCAAATGTTAAAACTGCTGTAAATATGTTACAATTTAATAATAGTAAATAAAAGAACTTACTTACTACTACTACTAGTTGGATTGAAAAACACAATCTGATCACAGTTGAGTATAGGATAATTCAGTTCAAACTGTTTAATGGGATACATAATATAATTCTGCTTATAATTGTGATAATATAATTAAAGAATAAATAATATATACTTAAGGCTCTAAGTGTGATATATGTGGTAGTTATATTTAATTTCTATTTTCTCTCCGCTGTCATTTGTCATTCTTACCTTTTCTTTGACCTGTAAATTCTCTACTAATTGAGCTATTATAGGGAATTACCTGTGCCATGCTGGCATATCAAGCACTTTTAATGAGTTTTTGAGGTTATCTGCTACGGTGTGCCATCCTGCACACTTTTCTAATAAAAAGCATATAAACACATATTAAAAGCTACATTAACACTAAATTAAATATTTAAAAAAAGATATTGCCATGCGTCTCGTTCGTAGCGTATAAAAATAGGTTGTCTGTTAATTTTTTTCTGCTTGGTTTTTTTGGGGTTCATTTTTTTCGTGTTCGCATATACAAATACGTATTACTGCGATATATGTATGTATATAATATATAAAATATACAAATATATAATTATATATGTACAAGCAATTTTGCAATGAACTTTCTATATGTCATGTTGTACATACGATGGCTGCTTTGATATGTACTATTATATATATCCATATATATTGGTACTTATATATTTGTGCAAATTTTAAAGAGCTCATTATATTATTTCTTTATTTATTACTATTACTATTATTAATATATATATATTTATTTTTTTTTCTTTTTAAAGATAATTTATTACTTAAATTTTAATACTGTACGCATAGTTGTTGTTATTGTTTTACATTTTTCATATACATTTCAATAAAATATAAAGTCTGATACTTAGATACTAACATACTCGTATTGTTGTCGTGTTGTTGTTGTACGTTGTATCTGATTAGCTTGAAGCTAGTTAGAAGCGTCTTTTACGCTGTTTAAGTACGAGAAAAACTGTTTTTAATGTTGCGCACAAACACATCGTTTAACTAAATGAGGAATTACTTTAAATGTAGGAAATGCGTTGATTTAAGTCGTCGATTCTACTGTTAAGGTTATTACTATGATTACTGTAGTTTTCTGTATTCATTTATGAGAGTGTATGTACGAGTGTATGTACTTGCTCGCAAATGCCATAGCTACAGCTACTCGTATATGAATAGATACATTTGTGGCCAGATAGATTTGTGTGTAATATGATGATGGAGTTGATAATTCTGAAGATAGTTATTAAGATTGACGTTGGCATATACATACTATATGAGATATATATCAGGTATATTTGTACGTGCTTAGTTAATATGACTTGTAATGGTCATAACCTCATTATGAGCATTCTATTAAAAGGTGAGTGCACTATCGGAATGTGCTGATTTCACTATGCATTTATTTGTTGCTACACATTGTGCTTCATTATACTTCAGTTCTCTAAGTGCGAGCATTTGTGTACGCTTTCGACTGGTATGTGTTTGCTGATGTTGAATTGCTGTTAGTTACGAGGGTTCTGCAATAAGAATTTCGAAAATAGATATAAATTAAATAGATATTAGACTTTTATAATTAACACTAAGTACTGAACTTGCTAGGTACAAGTAATTAAATTGTTATTTTAAAAAATTGAGCATACCAACTTCGTTCTTTCATTAGTTTCTAGATTTCAATATGATACTACTACTATTGTTCACTTCCAACAGTCGGGCAAAGGATCTCAATAATTCCTCTAAATCTGATTTTATTTGATGCTTTTCTGTAGATGTCGTTTCATGTATATCTATGAAATTGGAATACATAGTACAAAAAATTGCTTCAAAAAATGAAGATTTCAATATGATGATGATATATAGTTTTTTATGAATTACCTATGAATGCTAAATAATTATATAATTCGAATATCTGGAACACAAAATATAGTATCTTCATCAAATAGAATTTTGCAAAAATAGTGAATTACGCAAGAGCACAAAAGTAATGATAAAACGATGATAAAAAGGACACAAGAAGATAAAAATATTTGAGTTGTAAATTTCTTAAAATAATACTCATTTTAATGAATAGGTTTTTAGATTTGCCTTCTAATTCCAATGTGAATATCTCATGATTTAAAAGACATCAATCGTTACCAAGCTTTCTAATTGACTTCAAATCTATTATTAAAGAAAAAAAATTTACTAACTGTTTTAAAAAAAAGAATAACTGAATAAATTTCTTAGTTATTTATGATTGTTGACTTAGCAATCATTAAATTCAACTCTAAGCATGTAACATTTTGAAGAACTGAAGCATCCCGAAATGAATTGGGGGATTATATTTATATATATTAATATTATTACAGCACTTTTACAACTAATATTATTTCATAGCACAAATATATATTTAGTTACGAGCCTGCTATACACAAAATATTGTACATACTACATTAGCAATTTTTCTATTGAAAAAAATAAACTATTTCAAATAATTAAATACCTATATAGGACGTTAGATCAAATGCAACATGTACAACTGATATGTGAAATATCGATATATCTTTTCAATTTATCGCAAGTGTTTGACAGGATCTAAGTCAATAAAAATTATTTACAGTTCACTGCAAGTCTAAGTACCATTTTAAAAAATAAGTTTTTCCAAGGTGTAAATAAATGAGTGGCACTAAAAAAACGCAGTGATGGCATATGAATCAATGAAAATCGAGAGCAACAGAAGAATACGTTAAAGTACAAGTTACATGCTTTATAAATAAAATTCGATCATCAAGAAATCGCGTTTTGAATGAAATTGTGCTTAAAGATCTAGCAGAATGGAGCACCTCCATAATACTGGAATGATACTACTTAACAAATTATTAATGGCGTTTTCAATTAGTAAATTTGGGGTAACCTTTTCAATCGTGACTTACTTTTAGTGTTATTTTTTATTTTCGATTCGTAAATCTCAAGCAAAATGTATTAATTTATTAATACATTTAATTTATAATACTCTAGAAATTTTGCCAGAGTAGCAAAATTATCCTAAAATTAACAGCTGTTTTATATGATTTGACAGTGATTTGATTCGATATACGTATTTACGAAAAATACAAATGTTTATTAGACTACTACAAAAATATTAGATTACTCGAAAAGTGTTCGATTGGGCAACAAAATCTGACAGATTGAGAGTAAATCTAGATTAAATCGAAAACACCATTGATGTTATATTAACACTTAATTTGAAAGTTAATTTTTAAAGTAAATTTTACTGTGTGTAATATATATTGTAATATAATTAGTTTAAAAAAATTTTAAATAGAAATTTTTTTTCTGTTGCAATTTCGTATACTTATCAAACCACCCTCGTTTGATAAATTGTGGTTTTTCACTTTCTATCTTCTAAGCTCTATTGTGTATAATTTTATTTTAATTTTTTATTTTTTTTTTTGTTACTTTGCTATTTCTTGATTGCTCATATTACTTCCTTTTCAACGTTGATTATTCTTTTGCCACTTCCATATGAAAACTGTTTCTTCCTCTGCGCTTGATGTGCTTCTTCGGTGTTGCCATGTATGCATTCTACTTCCTTTCCTTTCCATTTTATTACTTAATCATTATATGGTGCGAATGTAGCACATTTGCGGTGTTAAATGGATTTGAATTGCGCACCAAAGCAGAGCATTGCGCCGTTGGCGAAGTTGGGCCGCAAGTGCTGTAAGCTGTTCTTTCCTGCTTTCCGAAGTACGTCGCGGTAGAATATGAAAATGAAGAAAGCATAAATTCATAGGCATTGGAAAAGCGACAGGCTACAGTAAGCAACTGTGAAAATGTGCGATCATAAAACAATTAAATTATTTTTACAATGTACACACTTTTTTGTTGTTTTAATTGTTATGGCCTATAAGATAAGCACGGCAGGTCGTAAAGATAGAGTTTGCTAGAGCTGAAAACACATATTTCAGCTGCTTAGACATGTTTCCATACCTTACAGATTATATATATAAAAAAAAACAAAAAAAATATACATGAGGTAAGTAGAAAATATTCAAATATTTAACAGTTAACAATAACAACAACAACAGTAATACAACAACTACAGTTAATTATAATAAAAATAGTTTTCATGCATAGACAAATATTTCAAACAACACAACAAACTCAACTAAACTAACAAAATAAGAAATTATACAAGAAAATAGTTAAAAACCTTTAAAAAAATTACGAAAGTTACGAGTTACCACGAAATTTCAACAACCGCAACCGCAAACTTATCAGGCAAATAAAAAAAAGCCGAGTTGAGCAAAAAAAAAAACCAAAAAAAAAATGAAACAGAAAAATTTAATTTAAATGAAATGAAAACATTTCACAATCCCGGATACGCTTTGGAATGTGGCGGCCCATCATCAACGTCAGCAGCTTTGGCTCATTGCAATCAAATCGAATCCAATTCACACTAATTCATTTCGATCGCGCTTAAACGTTTTTACATATACGAGTAAATATGTATACATAGACGTATGCATGTGTGGCAGTATATGAGTATGTGTGTGTTTAGGTTTGTTTGTATATGCACGTGCACAACACACACACATATATATATATATACAAGTGAATGCGTATGACCTTTTTATTTATTTACAAAGCTGCATAGGAATTGTTACACCAAAACAAATTTATTAGTATTAGTATTTATTGCTGCAAAATTCACGCAATACAAGTTTTAAAATTCGACTCATAAAAACGTACTAGAGACTGTTATCCTTTATATTCTGTTGCTTAACTAAATATACAGTCTATGAAGAGCACATATCTTCATTATGAACCGAGTATATGGAATAACTATATACTCTATATCGAAGAACTACATATATGTGGTTAGCATGCGGAATAAAAGTAAAAAAACTTTGATGTATTCCATGGATTTATAATAAACTTGAAAAAACAGATACCAATTAGTTCAATATTATTTCCATATAAATTGTTAAGGAAGAATATGTATATTGCATTGTATATGAGGAATAATTATTTACTATATCTAAAAACTATAATTTTCTTAACCACATAGCATGCAGAAGAAAAGTGGAAAAACTTTGAGCTGTTTGGATTTACAATAAACTTAAAAAACGGACATCAAATCATTCAACATTAGTTCCATTAGTTTATCTCTTAAGAAATTATTATTCTTATGTATTATGCATTGAGTATGAGTAAGAACTATATAACATACCCTATCTTTCCTAAGCACAAATAGAAAATACATAAAATAGGATGTTGAAATACATCATAATGATAAAGAGAAAGCGATTAGCGTCAATAGTATGTTCAGCAATCACTAAAGTCTAAAACGGATAAACGATAAACGGGTAACAGCGAACCCTAGAAGATCTTTGTTTTATAAGAAGTATAAAGATTTCTAAGCACGGCAAGCCAAAACACAATATCAAATCAATCAAAAATTAAATTAATTAAAATAATATAAAAAGACACAGCTAAAAGAACTCTTAATAAAATACTTTGATCTAAAGTAGGCTTATTTATTAATTAATTAATTAATAAGCCTTACTCGACGCCAATGATTTCTAGCAGACTCTTATACTGGGCATAAACTGTTTATAAATCGATTCCACCTTTTGCTAAGTCTTTTATATGTTGCTTTATATTTTGCTTATTCTTCTTCTGAGGGGCTGCAAACCGGAATTTATTTCATTTAATGTTGAACTTCTCCATGTTGTTTTTAGACGGTCTCTTCCTCTGCTGCCTTAGGGGTTGTATATCAACGCCTGCTGACAAATTTCGGTAGGGACCTTTCGAAGTGTATGTCCGATCTATCATAATTTTCTTTTGCGAATTTCATAACTGAAATTTTTTATATATGTTCTGTTCCAAACGTCTTGATTTAATATTCTGTTTGACCAGAAAATGTGAAAAATTCTAAGGAGGCAGCGGTTGACAAATACTCTCAACTTGCTTTGTTTGTTTTCCGTAACAAACCAGATTTCGCAACCATACAAGAGAACTGAAAGAATGTATGCTTTAAAGATTTTAATCTTTGTGTGTAAACTATAATTGTTGGAGCTCCACACTTTACGCAGTCTTGCAAAAGCGCTAACCGCTTTCTTTATTCTACTTATCACATTTTGTGCTGTACCTCCATTCTCTGACACAATACTCCCCAAATAATGGGATTGTTATTTGAATTAAATTTAATGTGGGAGTCCAGCTAGTTAGACTACATCAGTACTACGAAATATCGATTTTAAACTATCAAACTATCAAAATAGCTCATTCAGGTCAATTCCAAAGATATTGATAATTTTATCAGTTTGTCAACCTAAGCTAAGATTATTAACTAGTTTCCTGAGAGAACCTGTTTCTGTTACTTGGCTGTACACCTATATATTTTGGGATTTATGTAAAGGCTCATAAATGTATGCAAAACAATGTCTTCTATAAGATATTATTTTCTAAAAACGTGCACATTAAAATTTTTGCTTCCAATTTTATATGTAAATATTAATATTAATGAATATATACTAACCGAATAAAGGTTTTGCACTTTGCACTTCTGAAAGCATACTAGTAGTAAATTTGTCCCAGTATATATTTGTATATATACTGAATGGTTAATAAAAACTATCTTTATGATTTCAAATCTTACGACTCATTATGATTTGTTTCAGTTTCCGTATTATTTTATTTAAAGAAGTATAATTAGTATTGACAACATCAATATTTATATAGTTATGTTTAATAATATTAATCTTTCAAATTAATAATTAAATAAATATAAACTTATAAAATGATATATCATGATTCCTTCTCTAAATACTATAATCCAAAAAAAAACTGCTCATTCGATTCAATAATAATATCTCATTCTAAAATTTAAATATATCTGAACTCAGATGAATTACTGGTTAATTAAGTGGACTAGGACAGCGATCAATGACGAGGACAATGACACTTGTTGGTTCTGTGTTGCAATAATTAACCCCTCACACTTTTCTCTAAATCAATTGAAGCTTACTTACCATACACATTCTATTAATAAACCATAAAATTATCACTTTGCAACAAAATATTAAGTTACCTGAATGTATATACGTGTATATTTAAATTCTACAATATGTTATATGCTAGTTTTCTTAATAAGTAAGAGTTCAAAGATGTCATCCACCATTAGAGCTTTTAGTAATAAACTTATACGAGGATCCGGATTACAAGCAATTAGATGTGATCTGGAAGTTGTGATAGCAAAACATTAGCATATCTTTCTTCTGCTCGTAAAAGATTAGATAGCTTTGATAAAAACGTAGAAATATATAGTTTAGACTTTTGGCATAGAAACTTATTAGAAAGTATGTCATTTTATTTCCAACAGTACGGAAAGAAAAGTACTATTTTTTCGTAGTTTCATCGATTTTTATTCCAACTAAATCTTATCAAATGTATATCTAACTTCGCTTTAGTGAAATTAGAGAAATACCTATACCTTCTGTTTATTGAAAAATTCTTGTGATCTAATTTCGCTTATATATTAATAGTATCGTTTCCTGTAATATTGCCGTGCTGCATTTTACTAAGAGAAATAGATTCATTTGATTCAAATCAAGCCGTCCTGTAGATTGAAGAATAGGATGCCCAAAAGCTTAAGCTTTGCTCTGAATAAGCCTGAACATAGACATAACACGTACTAGAATTGTACTACAACAGAATCAACAGGAGAATCTAAGCATGGCTTCATGCCGTCCTCTAATTTAGTGCCCTGTAGTCCAGTGCTGAATTACCTAATATGGTATATTTATGTTTACACAAAATATAAACGCAATATAATTCTTGATCTGACTGCTAAGGAAATGCGAACCCAATTTCTATTTGCCTGTTAATAACTTTAATAACTATGTCACAATTATTAAGAATATAGATTTTGTTTTTATAAAAGCCCATGCACTTAGTAAGAGAACAGAGCCTCAGAATGGCGAAAATTTAAATATAGTCAAACCAAAGTAAGAAGTATTAACTTTAGTGGTTCAGATAAGACAATGTTTAATAATTAAATAGTTTTCTTTTGATCACAGATGGGTAAAAATATAAACAAAAAATGAAATCTATTAAAATTTATATATTATATGTTTTAAATTATATATTCATTATTACATTCATTAGATATAAGATATATATATATTAATTATCCTTCTTAAGTAAAGTTACTATATTATTCTATAAAAAAAACAAGAAAAATTATAAATTAATGTAATTATTTTTTATTTTTATTACATTTATTAAAATTATATAATATTTATTACTAATCATTATTTGACTTTCGAAAAAGTCTTCTCCATACACTAGAAGATTGGCACTAAAAAAATTGCTCACATTATGTAAATTATTTCACTCATACGCCTAGTGTTCCTTTAATAGCAAAAAAAAAAAAACATGTGTACACGAGAAAATAAATTTATGCATATATAAAATAATAATAATAAAAAAGAGCCTAACAATAACAATTTATAAATAAGGTCAATGCTCTTAAGAATAAATAAATATGAAAATAAATATAAATATACCAAGCTTACCTCGGCGTTTGTATACGTTGTTAGCACAAATTGTGGCTTACTAATTGTGATAAATTCTTTTCCGTGGGTGTAAACAAAACAAAAAAAAATGATATTTTAAAACTTTTTTATTTTCAAATCTATTTTTTATGGTTTTTTATTTAGTTTATTCCCATAATATTTTTTGGGGCCTTTATTTATATTTTTTGTTTTTTTAGTTTAAGTGAAAAATGTTGATTTTTATTGCATGTATACGTTACACGTGGATCCAAAAATGTCTTGGAAGCGTGTTTGTATATGTAAACACACCGATATGTCTATGTGTATGAGTATAGGGCATAAGTGAGGGAATGTTTGGCTTTTTAAAAATGTTTTAATTTTTGTTGCTGCTTCTTTTTGTTTTTGCTTTTTGTTTTTTGTTTTCTTGTTGAGAAATATCAACGAAACTTTGGAATGTTTGGAATGTGTTGTTGTTGTTGTTGTATTTGTTGTAAAGAAAACTTACCTTGATTGTATTTTATGAGAGAAACGATAAGTTCGCTTGTCAAAAGATAGCATCGATTGACGCATAGTGTTTACAGCAGTATATATATATGTGTGTGTATGTGTGTGTTTGAATGTGAAGTGTGTGGTATATGGAATGGGAATGCGGTGTGGCGCTGATGGCGCTGCTGTTGATGCTGCTGGTGGCCTAGTGTCAACGCAAATGTTACGTTTTTTTTTCAAGACATTCTTTTAACTTGGCCCATAATAAATTTACATATTTTCTTTATTTTTTGGTTCTTTTTTTTGACTTTTTCGTGGTATTTCATTTTGGCTCTTGTCGGCTGAAGTTCAAAGAAGTTATCATGATGAGCAGCCGCGCATGCACCGTAGGTTTTTTGATTTTTTTTTTGTTATTGTTGTACTTACCTATGAGCTTTTTGTTATGCATGTATGTTTTTTATTTTTGTATTTGATTACGGGAATGTTTACCTTTTGTTTTGTTGTTGTTGTCGTAGTTGTTTAATTTATGAAAAATGTGGTTGTGGTTTAAAAAAAAAAATTGTTGAATTCATTGACAAAATCAGCTTTCAAAATGATCTCACTTCATAAAAATCAGTCAAA
>NC_051846.1:54037406-54058381 GCF_002237135.1 Teleopsis dalmanni | reverse complement strand
CACTCGTACCGGATTTTGTAAATAATAATTATTACTAAAGTAATAAATTATTTATATATAAATGTTATAAATTGTAATAAATTACTATTAAAGTTATCTTGGACTTTAAATAAATTAAATAAATATTTAATAACAATATCAATTATTATTCTTTAAAATAAAAATTCCCTTGTTAATGCGAAATATAGGCAAGAATACTACACCCATATTGTATATGGTTCGATGGATAATAGTAACTATGTCAGTAGTACATAGATTTTTTCTTCAATAGTTAGTCTACAAATTTTTTCAACAAATTGTGAATGGAATTATTACGCTACCATTTTAAATTTTGCATTAAAGTATTCATTTTTTATGATGAAATTATATACACATAACAAAAATTATTTACAATCGCTGATTTTTAAATTCGTTTAATCAGTGTGAAAACCACATTTTATTAAAACACTTCAAACAAATTTAAATCAGTTTAATTAAAATACTTTAAACAAATTTAAACCAGTTTAATTAAAACACTTCGAAAAAATTGAAACCAGTTCAATTAAAACACTAAATAAATTTAAACCAGTTTAATAAGTCGATGTGACTATAGCATTTACAATAAATAAACAAATATTTAATTCCTAATAGAATGATGATTTTTACTGTAAAATATACATATTTCCTCTTTAGAACTTAACACATTTTTAATAATTTTATTTTTAGTTTTTAGTATTTTTTTGGATATTTTTTAAATATCATAAAAAGAAATATAAACATTAATGGAAATTTGTATATAAACAAAATAGTGCACACCAACAAGGTACATTTTTTCTATTTAATATATAATAATCATAAAGTAAAAACAAATAAACATAAACTGCAAAATCTCAGGGCTAAAGAGTACAATTACAAATAGTACTTTTTTAGATATAAATTTTTATAATAACAAAGCATAAAAAATACAAATACACGTAATTTTAATAAAAACAAAGAAAATAGTTAAATATGAAAATCATATATATATATAAATATATAAATATATATAACTGCTACCTCAATATAATAAGAAAAACACGAACAATAATTTTTTAAAAATAAAAGAAATATTAGTAGAAAAAATAACAAAGGAATTAAAATATAACACAACTCCAAATAGAGTTTAAATAAAATATTTGTACGTACTTTTATCCCTAATATGATTTTACTTACTAAAAGATTAAAATTGATTTTATCTTTAATCCATTATTATTTTATTTTTAAAACTATTTTGATTAAATTTTTGTTTAAGTTAATTTTTTAAATTAAATTAAAAACAATGCCATTCCATATGAAATAAAAACAAAACGAAGAAAACTATATTAATAATAATTGTTAGTTATTAAAAAAAAAAATAATTAATAATACAACCGAGATCTTCAAAAATGTTTATAAATCTAGTCACTTGAAACCAAAATAGGAGTCTAACCTTTAGATTTCAGTATAATAGTGAATTAATCTAGTCAAAAGAATTTTGATCAGCCTTTAGTTATTAGCTAAGCGAATAACTTAAGGATTACTGAAGTTAAATTTAAAATTACATTCAATAAATATAATTTTAAATAATAAGATATAAAACTAAAACACTCATTCGGATCACTATAGTATATTAAAAAGTAAAATTAATTTGATTTCAATTTTTTTCATATTTTTTGTATATTTTGCTTAGTATTTAAGGTGTTTTAATGTGAATAAAATTAAAATCAAATTAATTTTATTTATAATTTTTTTTAACAAAGGTAAAATGACACGAGTGTTATACATAAATAACAGTGAAATTATTTAATTAGTTAAAGTGAGCAATGCAATTTTTATATAAAATTTATTAAATATTCTACAAAAAGCTGCGTGCCTTTTAATAATTGCAAAGCTCACAAATTTTTTATTTTAAATTTATTAAATAAATTTTAATTAATTTAATATTAATTTTTATAAAATTACTTAAGTTTAATTACTTATAATTTACAATTATAATTTATTTTTTAAGTATTATAATTTAAGCATATTATAAAACAAAAATAATAAAATAATAAATATATTTGTTAAAAGTTTAAAGCGTTTATTTTTTAAATTATTTTTTTATATACTTTAATTCTGGGATATGCCAAAAATAAATTTATTTTGTTTAATTTTCATTTAATTTATAATGGAATTATGTTTTTTTATTGTTATTTGTTTGTTATACAGGATACAATTTCAATCGTGCATGTTCTTTAAGGGAAACAATAATCCTTATCATTTGATAAGGATATCTTTACACATTAAGAATTGTTAGGAAAACAAGAATTTGATATTTTCTTAAGGACATGCGCGTGTTGTACACACTTAAATTTTTTTCTTCACTAATATATCCCTTCTAATAAATAATTATACCCTAAAAAATTATACTCATATAAAATAAATAAAAAAACAATTCTTATTTTTATCTAAATACATATGTGCTTACCCCCCTGCTGTGCAAAAAATAAACAAAACCCAAAGAACACAATATGCCACGTTCAATTGTCAGCGGTTTTTTTAATTTTTAAAAATTTATTATTAATTGATTACTTTTTTTATGCCGTACCCGCTCTAATCTTAAAAATTCAAAAGATAAATATTGTTAGATGTCAAGATACCCTCATTCTTCAATCTAATAACGTCACAAAAGTAATGTCCCCTACTTTACTTTTTTAAGGGTATTTTTTTTTCATTCTTTATTGAAAGAAACTTACACTTATACGGGCTAATAGACTTACTTCCGTGAATGTATCTTTTTATTGTTGAACTGTGTGAGAACTGCTGGTTTAACGCCTCTTAAGTTACAAATTTTATTGATCTTTAATTATTTTACAATTCTTTAAATTTGTTTTTGATATACCCAAAAAAATGTGTGATTTGAAGTGATTAAATAATTTGATTGATTGAAAAGAGATCAAGATTCGATAAAGATCACAATATACGCATTAATGCAGTTTTAATTAATTTGAAAAAATTTATACATATTATATATGTATAAATATAGAATTATTATGGAAATAATAATTCATGGAACATTAGGATTCAAGGTTGCCTTTCGTTAAAGAAATCGGACTCAGAGAAACACTCTAATCCGACTAAAGGGCAATAGATAAGGATAAGGGACAGATAAGGGATAGATAAGTGACAAATACACAATAGATCTTTTAGGTCGCAGTGTACTATTCCTTTTACTAATAATAATAATAATAATAGAATTATTATTATCACTAACAATCAGTTTTAGATGGAATTTTTTAATAATCAAGAACACTAAATCACAAGTGATTTTGAACAAAGAGTGAATATTCAACTATAACAACCTAAAACTTCCTTCACAAGTCATGGCTAGTGCTCACAGACTATTTTGGATGTTTAAGATTCTTTTGTCCGCTTCTACCACATTCCGCTAACGATTTCATTGGTTTTATTTTACTTTAAAAACATTTTATTTTCTTTTAAGCATCTCTTCCGTGATTTTAAAAAAACGTATCAACGTCAACTTAGACTTTATGGTTTTATAGATTTTAATCTTAAAGGTATTATGTTCAGACCACTGCGGTTCATAGATTTCCACAAGTATTTTTTCTTCAAATATATAGTATTTATATTTAGTATATATATATAGTATATTTAGCTTGTTTTTGACAGTATTTTAATAAGCAATACTCTTTACTTTTTTCTAATCTGATATAATCACTAACATTCATTTAAGCTTATCTTCGCTGCTACATTATCGATAAACATTTTCTTATAAAACCAATGTGTTTTCAGGTCTATCTGTACAACGTCCACCAATGGGCACACTTTTGCCAATTGATTGTAATTTATTCTTTGTTCGAGCCCAGATCTTTCTCTAAAACAGAGACTAAATGGATTTTTTTTAATTCACCTATTTATTATATAATTAAACTTGCGACTGTAGCTATTCCACTAAGATCTGCCTTTCTGTAACACTAAGCCATACCTATGTTATTCGTAGACGATATATATAAGTCACATTTGCTAATCTTCCTCTTAGTAACGTTGAGTCATATATTATTGATAAAAGATGTATAATAGTAAAATTCTATTATATGTCATTGCAGTTATAGTATATACCTATAACATACCACTCACTGTTGAATAAAAAAAGTAAAACAAAATCTGATAGCTGATTTAAAAGTTTTTATGGCAACTGTATTCTCAATGCTTTTATTATTTATATATACGAGTATTATACCATATTTTAATTAGCATGCAGTATGTCTAATTTTCAGGTATCCCTAAAAAGTCTCATAACACATTAGATCCAGACTTTAAATACTGATAAGTTATTAAAAAAATCACTGTAACTTTCTAAATAAATGTACTTTCTTAATTTATAACAAATCTTATATCCAGTCAAGTTCTAAACATAGAGCATACATAATGTTAGATCCATAAACTATCTAGTGTATCACTAGTTCATATATCTATATCACACTCATAATATATGATGTCCAAGTGAATTTGTATTACCCAAAATTTTAAACTCAAGTCAGGCTTTAAACATCGGGCAGCTGTTGAAAAAAAAATACTGTAACGTGGGTACAAAATCAAGCTGGATGCAGTATATCACAAGTTCATGCATCCATACGCAGCCGAGTGAATATATGTGAACTATGTTCACTGTAAAATGAGTAGCGTGTGCCGTGGCTACTGCTAATCGAATTTTTAGTAAAAAACTGACATTTTTAACATAAATTTCAATTCATGAAATTATTTTTTACACCCTCATAAATTCTATGCTTCCGGATTAACAATTTTTTTTTTGTGTAATTAAACTAAATTCTTTGTTATGATATTTTTTATCTTAAATGTTGCATGCATTCACCCGCTGTGATTAAAGGTCATTAAAGTTTCATTTCGAAATGAAAAAAATAGTAAAAAAAATACATCTGTACACAAAAAAGTAACTATAACTATAATAAATGAATATATTTTAGAAATGCTTGAAATTACGGAACAAGCAAACGTCCAGCTATGAAGGTTCATGTGAGTTTATCGATACGCTCGAACACACGGTCAGATGCATCCATTCAAATTTAAATTTCGTGTGCAGTGAAATATTCGTACGTGCTTACAATAAAAAATGCAGCTGCTAAAATGTTATTTTTCCCGAAAAGAAGAAAAAATTGGATTGTTGGATATCCAACTGAAATTGAAAAATTTCCAATTAAAAAAATATACATAAAACATGAAAATATCACACTCGAAGAAAATTATTTGCAAAATTAATTTCTTTATCGCGTTCGATGGTCGATGGTTGATGGTTTCGGTGATGGTCATTAAAATAATCTCTGGGCGTAAATGTGGCACTGAATGTATCAATGGAATTATGTATGCAGGGCATCCTGTCGTGGCTTTTGTTTTGTTCTCTAAGCGTTGATTTTCTATTTAACTTTCACTTTCATTGAATTTATTTACTTTTTTCATATATTCATTTATTTATTTAGTTTTTTTTTTTTGGTAATTTTTCACATACACGCAATATATTTGCGGAAGTGAGAGGCACCCTCCGAAGTCTATTAAACGTTACTTATACGCGGCTATGGTAATTATTTGTCACGTGCCACGCCATTAGTGGCCATGCAAATTTTTCCAACATTTTTCCAACTTTTTCCTTCGTTTTCCTATTGATTGCGCTACGAATTAGAAAATTAATATAAAAAGTTCTACATCTTTCAAGGACATTTGATATCATGTTATGAAAAATATAAATGTAATAATATTTCATTTTTCCATAAAGTCAGACAATTTTCATTATACGATACAACTTGATATACACATCAATATTCGTTTATAAAAATATGGATTTTACCGAAAATCTTTGCTTTATTGCTATAGATTTTCTTTGTTTCAAATATCATTTTTTTTATTTAGTTATTTTCTCTTCACTGCTTAGGAAAGTTAACTGCTTAGTCCTTTGCAATGCACCCTCAATGCAAAAATATCGAATAAAATATTTTATACTCTATAACTTTGCAGTGCAGGGGGAAAATTGAAAAAAAAAATATATTACAATTTTTATGGAAATTCATTAAATTTTTGTATTTTGCATTTATGCCAATTTATAATATGCATATACACACGTATACTATATATAAATATTTTTTGAAATGATTTTTATGCATTTTAATCCTCATTTTTATTGCAGTCATTTATGTAGGTTTGTGCATACCTTTTTTTGTTTTTTTTTTTGGTTGAAAAATATGCAGTTGACAGTCTAACCGTCGGCATCGTAGGACTTGGGACCCTCACTACTAAATCATATAGGGGTGCATTTTCATATAGTCTTTAGCTCTTTGTATATTTGCATGTTTAAAAAATTTTATGATATTTTCTTTGTCAAAGAAAAGTAAAAATGCAGAAATTTTTACTATTAAATCCAAGAGCAAATAAGAAAATCAGTGAAAAATGAAAAATTGCAATTTTGTTTTCCGGCACCCTTAAAATGGATATGAAATTTAAATATTATTTCATATTTTTGTTTATATATTCTATACATACATATGTATGCAAATATTTTTATAACATTTGTTATCAAACAAAAAAGAAAAATTGCAAAAAAAATTGTCATTTTGTAGTTAAACGTAGCAGATATATATTGATATAATATATTGACATTCTATATACATAGACTCATTTAAGGGGGGTTTTGAACTAAATCAAAGTTCATATAAAAATATTTAATTAAAGAAAATCCACTATATCCAATGTAAAATGGTCGAAAATATGTTATATATATATAAATTCCTTCAACTCCTAAGAAAAGCAAATGACCGGAAATATATTAGCGTGGCTTAAGCCACAAAAACCTCCATGTATAGGCCATTGTCAGACAGCATATTGCAATTTTGTCTTCACAAATATTAAACTAGTTTTTTAGCTCATATTTTTTAACATCTATATTATTTTAATGTTAATATGTTTTATAAAAAAGATTTACAAAATTATTCAAATAGAAAATACGTTAAATATATAATTTATTAATATATTTCTATGATTTAATATAGTAATTAAACAAAATTGAAAGGTTTTAGGCCAACAATAATTAAATGAGCGATAAAGATAGCGACATAGAGCTTAACTAAAAATCCACTTCTTATAATCTAACTCGGCGCATATAATTACATTAAGTCCTTGTTTATATCAGTAACCAATGAATGTATTTTCTTATTAAAATGAAATTGTCTAATTAAATTGAAATTTTCTAATTAAAATGAAATTTTCTAAATAAAATTAATTGACCAAAATTATGGTGATCCCTTTAAGCTTCTCACATACGTATTATATGTTTCATTATCATCATCATTAGTGGTGCAACGATTCTAGTTAAATCTTGTGCTCCCTTTGAAAATTCTTCCATGTATCTCTGTCGTTTGCTATCATTCTCCAATTTCTTCTTCCAAGCTGTTGCGCTGATCCACATTGTCTATCCAGCGTAAACTCGGACGCACTCTTTTCCTTCTTCCTTCTAGTGCATATTGAAATATTTTTTGTTGGATGCTCATAATTACTTTAGTTTTACTCTCTTGCTTATTGTTAGTTTTCCTAGCTCTTTTTGACATTCGTCATTAAATCTTAGCCGATAGGTGCCGCGTTCTTCTCTAATTAGACCAAGTATGCGACGTAGGTATAATCTTGCGTTCGAAGATATCTAGCTTATTTTCATTAAATTTTTTCATAGTCGAAGTCTCTGCACTATACATTAAGATTGTATGTTTATTATAATTTAAATCCAACTTTTTTTATATCACCAGAACATAATACCTATAATATAATATGAAACGATTTACCTTTAACAAGAACCTTATGTCTGTCTATCAATAACAATATTTTGCAATTTGGGTAAGCACATATGTAAGTTCTTATTAAAATCCTATCTATGTTATAACTTAATTGAATCAAATTGAAATGAATAAAAATTTAAAAAATATTCAATTTTTATATATATAACAGAAAATTCTAAAATATGAGCAAAAATCAAAAATTTTTATATTATAAAAATATATATACAAACAAACGAACAAAAAAAAAAAGAAAAAAGAAATGAATAAGAAACCAAAAAATTTCCAAAAGTACCTTTAATGAGCAAAAAAATCAAAAGGACTCAATGCGAAACTTTGCATTCCATTGAGCCACAAATCAAAATTAGTTTATAAGCTTTAAAAATTTATAATTGAAAATGAATTAAAGAATAAAAATCAAAATTTACTTAAACACAATTTTTTGGAATTTTTTTGTTTAATAATTTTTATTAGGTGTAAAACTTAGTTCTTAAGCAAATATGAGCAAAAATCAAAATTATTAAAAATACAAATTTTAAAATTATTTAAAATAAATTTACAAGGCAAAAATGAAAAATTTTGTTATGTGAGAAAAAATTTTTACAAGTTTCCAACAAAAAAAATTATATAAAAAAATTATTAATTAATATTAAATTTTAAGAAAAACATATTATCAAAATTAAATTTAACAACAAAAATGTGTGTGTTTAAATAATAATAAAAACAAAAAAAAAAAAATCAAATTATATTAAATTATATATAATTTATAAAACTCTATTCAAAAATTGTAATAAAAAAGTAAATTTTAAAATAATTTCTATTTTGTTTTTAAATTAATATTATTTTACTATAGGCTTTTATTAACAATTAGTTATCAGCGCAACTTGGGTGGTACACCTATTACAATCCCAAAAATCAGTTAAAGATACTAAAAAGGCATGCAGGATCTAATGCCGGCACGTATTTATTCTAATTCCGAAGACTCAAAAAAAAAGCTAAAAAAATCACAGGAAATTCAAAAAAAAAACAAAAAATACAAAAGTATTTTATGCGCTTGAATGCTTTCAGAGATTTTCCATTTTCTATAAGATTTTCATTTTTACGTTCTTCCACTAAAAAAATAAGTAAAAGTTTTTGTATTTATTTTATTATTTACTTTATTTTTTCTTTGTTTTTTTTTTGGTCTTGACTTTTTTACTATTTTTTCTTCTCGTTGAAGATTTTGTAAGTATATTTTTGTAATCTGATTGTTGCGCCAGAATGAACCCAATATGGCAACAAATCTTGCAGGAATATTAAAAAAAATACACCCACAAAATAATGTTAGTTAAGCTGCAGTTTAATGCTTGATTGCTTTTATATGGTTTTACATTTTATAAGGATTCTTGATTTAATTATAGTTTTATGATTGACTTATTAAGGTATCATAAAAGTGAAACGATTATAGCTCTATAATATACTGATTGGATATGACAAAATTAGAAAAGACGGTTGACCTTACAGGATTGGATTTAATAACTTTTACTTAAATATGTAATGAAAAAAATGTGATGTATAAAACAGGATATCATTACGGACATGAATAATGTTTTATAAAATAATAATTTCTTCTTTTTCAGTCATCATCTTCTGTCAGTTGAATACTGGATGTCATAAGATTATAATATTTATTATAAATACTTTTATTTATGCGTGATATAGCTATTGGTCTATAAAATAATTATGATTATAATATTGATATAATACCGATTTTAAATAAATTTACATTACCATTTCAGAAGGAGCATCAATCCATTTTCGTTTTGTTGGAATATATTTATATAATTGCAATCTTTTTTTATAATAATCAGTAAATTTTTGAAAGAAAAATATCAGAAGTATAGGCGTCATTTATTGCAAGCACAATAGTTAGGCAAATATAATGGATAGTCCTATATTACTTATAATGTAGGGTTATCCATTTTGTAGCTCAAAAAGTAAAAATTAATAAAATTACAGTTGTGATTGATATTTTAATCAAAGTTTTATTCGAATAATTGTTTAAACCTTGCCTTGAGGCACAATATATAACATCAGTCAGTACTGCATTATTTTAAGACACATTTTGATGCTTTGTAGGGATATACCCATCGATAGCTCCACCATAACTTGACGAATATTCGTATAAATGATTTAAAATGTCGAGAATTTGAAGATTGTTCATATTAACACGATTCTTTGCGTAACAGCCAAAAGAGGACAGTGGTGACAAGTCGTATTAAAAAATAAAATTATACCACGAGTTCATGGTACCGCCCGATTGAAACAATATCCTGCCACATCTGCCATATCTTTAGTTTCACACAAAAAAAATTAGAAATCTTGTTTTTATAGTGATCAATATTAACAGTCTATTACACCTTCATTATTTTCAAAAAGTACGAATATAATACATCTCTAAATGCCAAAATGAGCCTCATCATTGAAGAAAATTTAATGCCAAATGTATCTATTACAGAATTATTAATTTTATAGCAAGTTATAGTAACTATATAATAAGCGAATAAGTGATTATTTTTTATAGTCTTTAGTGATCTTCAGAGTACCTATCACAATACTTAATGTGATATATCACAATTGTACCCTTATCATGATCAACTATTATTAAACAAACTAAGTATAAATTTTATTTTGATAACTAATAACTAATTGAGAATGGAAATATGATGGACTTAATTATTTATGGTGCAATGTACCATTAAACTCTTAGTAATATTGAGTCCAGGGTTTTTTTTAAAGTAAATTGTGCAAAAAAACCTTAAATTTGAAACAACTACGATGTTGTTTTGTGCACATAAAATCTATGAAGTTTGTTTAAATGTATAAAATTAATTAAATTAAAAAGTTCAAAATAGTAAACTATTCGCTATAAGTGAATTATGTAAGATTGTTTTTAAATTTTTTTAAAACTTTTTATTTGAATATAAACATTAATGAAAATATAATATAATATTCACACAAGATTGAAGAAAATTACAATATGCAAAATATATTTTAAAAAATGCAGAAAATGAAATTTTGAAGAAAACGGTCAAGTATTTTTTAAAAATTAAATTGAAACAAACAGAAACTTTAATAAATGTTATAATATAAATACTTTAGTAAATAAAATTATGTAAAATTGAATCATCTTCACCAAAGTATTTATCACCTTCAGCTTTTCATAACTATAACATATATTCTAATTTTTTTATGTTTTCATTTACGTATTAAAACCATTATATTAATTAAACAATGAAAAATTAATAGTTGGCAACTTGATCTTGGATTTTAACGTTTCTTGGTGTTTGAGAATAGCCTTCTTATACAAGTGGTTTGTAGACAGAAATTTACTTTGAGAAGATATACTCATGCAGATTAAGAACTTAAAAACGTTTGGAGATTAAAAATCATTTAGATTACTTATGATCAAAGATTGATTTATATAGACTAAGTGTTATTTTCCAGAAAGTCGAAGTTTAACAAGGGCACTCTGTCCATTATGTCCAATTATATCCCCTAATAGTTATATTTTTTTTAATGTCAAAAAATAATCTGTCAACCTAAATGTTATTGTGATTGATAGAGTAGCCAAAATCCTAAGGAGATACTTCTTTGCTAGAACATAAATTTCAACACAGTTCTTTAACAATTTCAAAACCTTAGTAAACGCATTAATCGTTGACATTCTTCCACATCATAAATCTACTCAGTTTCTAGTGCAGGCAACAACATTACTTTACTTACATTACATTACTTACTAGTGAGGCCTTATGCTCCACTATGAGAGAAGCACAACAGTTAAGTAAAGTAACTCACTAGCTGTATTTGAAGCGATCTTCAGCCTGTTAAATACGCCCAGCTAGCTATATGCCACGGGATCAAATAAATTGAGTGGATTTGAGTTAAGAACAAGACAAAATTTAGTCAACATTGAAATCAATTATTAAATAATTTTGATTTGGGAACAAATTATGTTTTAATCATTTTTTAATAAAGTGAATTGATATCTAAAGACATTGTGTTTACTGTTTATGTTTAAAAAATATTTTCAATTTCATAATTTTCCTTTTATATAAAAATATATATAATTTAATTTTATAAATATACTACTAACATATTTCCAAAGAATTAAGTTAAGCCTACTTTAGTCGTACATTTTTGACTTCATAAGTGATATGTTTTCCTAATGCCAAGGGTCCTTTTGTCCAACTAACATACACTGTTGTATCCATATCATGCTTCTTGTTGTACAAAAACTTACTTCAATTTAAGTATCACAAACACCCTCTAAAAAAATTAAATAAAATACACATACACATACACATATACAATATGCACAATATTGCTTTGTAAATATATCGCCAAACTGATAGATATTCGTACGAGTAGTTGCCAAAGGAATGGGAGGCACATTTTAGACATGACACTTACTACTTTTTTAGGATTTTCATCTCGTCATTTGGTATGCGTACAAAACGCCATTTACTTTGACAGTTTTTCTTTTTATTTGATTTTCCTTTTTTTCAATATTTTTTATTGTAATTTTTTCTCTTTTTTTTCTTTTTTATATTTTCAAAGAATTAACAAAGTCAATATTTGCCAGGAAATATACCAAGTTTTCATCAATGTATTTCCGTTCCATGCGAAAAGCAAGCAAATGTGTATTTGACAGCTTTATTTTTATATGAAATTGTATTAAAATAATAACTTTTTATTTTATACGTTATAAATTTATGATTTGCCAAAATTTTATTTTATTTTTATTATTGCTGTTTTTTCGGTAGTGGGTTTCTGTGGCGTCAAATTAAAGAAATAAAATTACAATATTTTGGTTATAAAATTAGTACTCATTTGTAATTAACCTGCACCTTATTTAGCCACAAAAATTAAAGTTCATTGCTTTACAACACCTCGCAACCCTCTACCGGAATTCAAAATGTAATTATTATAATTATTACAAAGCCTAAATGCGCAGGAAGTTGAAAATATGATTGTATATGAATAAACTAAATTACATGTGCTTTCTATGGTTTGCTATTTTCCTTTATTTTTTGTTTTTTAGAAAATTAGTTTTTAATCGATTTTACAATCATACGCATTGCGACATGAATTTTACAGCCAACGCACTCTGACGAGTACAAGTACAATTTTACAAGTACAATTCCCAAAGTTCAAACTAAAATTTATAATTAAACAAACAAATAGATACTCATATATGTACGTATGTATGTGATGTGCACTGTATACTGACTTGCTGCCAACACTTCCTTTTAACCGCTCTATCCTTAATGATGGGGGTTTGAAAATTTTGTCACCATATGTGTTTATATCGCAGAGCTCACATGCAATGTAAATAATAATTTTGAAAAATTTTTACAATATACAAATAACACAAACACATTAGTTATAAATAAAATTTAATGAAGATATTGTAGTTTAGTGTATTTTGTGGAAAAAATTCACTGAACTTTAATAATTTAACGTAATATCCTGCGATTATAGATTTTTCTAAATATTTATTTTTTATTATATGTGCGTGAATTCAATAAAACATAATCACAAGTATACTCGCTCACACACACACATCTGTGTGAGCCTATATCTGTATGGGTGTTTTAAAAACTTCGTATTAGCATGTGCACATAAGTCAAAAAATGTGACAATTTAAATAAATGACTAAAAGCAAAATAATGGAATTTACCAACCCCCAATAAAAAAAAAAAATATTATTTATTCATAAATTCGTGAAAAATAGTTTTTGAAAGCGCACATTAATGACATTTAAAAACGAAAGGTGCTTTTATTGTATTTTTAAAAGTATGATTTCATATACAATTCAGCCCAAGCAATCTGGGGGCATGTGTTTTTGGGTATAATTCAAATTTGTTTTTCTTTTTTAGATAAGAATTATATTAGAAAAACAAATTATTTTATCAAAGAAAACGAAATTATTCAAATTGTTATTGGCAACAAAATTTATCATAATATTTTTATTAAATGATATTATTAATACAATATTAAATTTGAAATAAAATTGCTTTAGCTAACAAACAAGTAAATAGTAATATATTATTTTAAATTAGTATTTATATTAATATATATTTACTATATATTTACCCTGGCAATTAGTGCTCGTTTTTCTTGTCTTAGTTTTTAGATTTTATATTTTGTATTTAAATATAATACATAGTAAATAATAGTAAAACAGTAAATTAATTAATAAGATATATTAACTTTATAACGATAATTTTAACAATGATATTATATTTCACTTTAAAATGTAGTACGTATAAATATAAAAGTGCCTTTATTTTAACTTACAACGTTTTTATTGAGTTTGATGTTAAAACCGTTTTCTTTTTTTTTTTTCTTAATACTGTTATGGCTCTGTTGATTTGTTTTTACACAGGTATTCTTTAGAAATGATCAAAAATAAGGACATTTATACACGCTTTTTCTTTTTGTCGTTTTTTAATTCATGTTTTTTTTGTTTATGAAACATTGATTTTTACTTGTAATATATCCTTAATTTTAATTATAAATTGCAGTACATATAGTAACATATAATAGTGTCATTCATTTTATCTTACAATGGTTTTCTTGAGTTGAGTTTTAAAACCGTTTTTTTAATTTTTCTTAAGACTCATTTCTATTTTTTTTCTACAGTACTTTTTATTAAAAATTTTTACATAAAAGGGTAATTATATTCACTAATTTTTTCGTTTCTATACACAGTGCTTTTCATTAAAAATGTTTAAATTAAAATTTCCTAATTCAATGTTTTATGGATTTATGGAAGATTTCAATTTTGCTTATAATCTAACCAATGAAAATTTAATTTTATCATTATATTTTTTATTAACAATAAGTATGGTTACGAAGTTAATTGGAATTTTATGAGGATTTTTATTTTCTCGGACCGGTTGATTCCGGATCCATACAAAATCACATCTAGACTCATAAATATATTTTTATGTGTTGTATTTTAAATTTATATATATATATATAATATATATATATATTTAATATATATATATTTAAAATATATATGTATATATATTTAATTAATTCATATATATTTAATTCAATATATTATTTAATATATATATTATATATATTATATATGTTGTATTTTAAATTTATTTATATATAAATATATATATATATATATATATATATAAATATAATGAATGCTGAATTGTTATTTTCTTATTTTAATAAATTTTTCATTTTATAAAAAAAAATTATTTTTATTGATCCTTCAACCATACTATATTCTGCAGTCATCTTCAAGTTATTTTCTGAAATTGTTTAATTATATAATTTTTTTGTAAATATCATATAAAATGAATATTAAATATATTATAAAAAATATTACATTAAACTTCAAATTATTTGAGTCCAATTTGTCCGCCTTTTTCTTGTAATAAATACTTACAAATATTATAAATGGACCGCTTATTCTAAAAAAATTGGATAAGCTTTATTTTATCATGAAATGAAGACATATCTGTCATATATGTTTTCGTTTATGATGTAGAAAATCAATAAATTCATAATAATATACTTTTTATTAAAATACTATTTAAACACTAAATACTATATATTTGCACATCACATCTTTTTTATTGATATAAATATAATATAACTTATTTATATTAGTTTTTAAAGTTTATATGAACAGAGTAAATTTCTAATTATTTATTATTTTATATATTAAACCCTAAAATTTTACAAAAACTTCTTGCAATTCAAAGAACTAACGGTATATAACAATTTTTTATTTTCTTAATTTGTATAGAAACATATATTTCCTATAATATTTAATTAAAAATACAATTTTATTTTATTTATTTATTTATTTGTGAGTTAACATTAAAATTAATTTTTAAATTACCTAGGAACTGGACTGTTAGGTCATTCGCTCTGTGTTTATATCAACAATTTTATTTATCAAGGTATTATTGATTTATATAAATCAAAAATCTAAAGAAAATAATTATATATCCTGTAATATGACGAAATATTTATTATTATTGCAATTAAATTTTCTTATATTAAAATATTTGTTATTTTAATGTACAAGGTTTTTAAAAAATTTATAATTGGTAATTAAATATTAAGTATTTTTATATTTTAAATATATTTTGAAATGTACCCTTAATAAAATGCAACCATGTAAATATTTAAAGCAGAATGTGACGAATAACGTAATAAGACAAGTTTTGATAAAGCTTTGTTTGAGAAAACCGTTATTGGTGATTATATTATTCATAATTGGAGCAAACATTTCACAAACAAATCGTAAGTTGTGTGATCTTTATAAAAGATTTTATTATTTTTTAATTAAATTAATCGGTATTAGATTTTTTGTTATAAATTGAAATCAAAACTATTCGCAATTCGGAATTAAAATATAATGCACATACTTCGTTTGAGTTTTGCACAGATTCGTTGATGAATTAGTATTCGTAAAGTGTGACGCTTTCATCTGCGACTTCTGTTCCGTAGTTTTTTTTTATTATTTGTGATTCATATTTTGAAACATGTATTAATATTAAACAAAATTTCTTAATTACATTAATTTATCGTTTAAAATTTTATCTTGCGTTAAACAATGTGATAAATACAATATGATAAGTATATGATTTTGTATGTGTGTGTGCGTATAGGAAGCCAATAATATTAAACTAATAATATTAAATTAAATTAATATTAATTAAATTTAAATTATATTACAATCTTTATTTTATAAAAAAAGTTATATATAATTAAAATCATATTTAATAAACTTGGTACATTACAATGCGTGCACGATGTTTATCATATTAAATATTAAAGTGCGATATAAATTTATGACTAATACCCTATTTACTCAATTTTACTGATATTTCGTAAAAAACCATATTTACTATACATATGTCCTTTTTGTATCTTAAAAATTTTTAATATTAAAACTCGAACATAAAATTTTTCAAAAATAGTAGTGGAAATTTTACAAGAAAAATGGAATGAATAATTTGCATAAAACATGAAATACCAAAATACAAAAAAAAAAAAAATAAAATAAAATTAACATGTTTGTATACATTTCATTAAAATTTTTATTTTAGAGGAATTTTTGTAAAAAATTAAAATTTTTTACTGGGTTTGCCTGCCATATCTAATCAGCTAATGTGTACAATATGTCAATGTGTCGTGGCTATGTATGCATATCTATATATGTATGCTTCTTGCTATTTTCTACAATTTTATATTTTAATTTATTGGTATATCTTATCTTTCCTTGTGCTTGCGTCTCTTACTGCCCGCGCACTAAAATTCATAATAAAATTCAACACCACCGTAGACACGGTAACCTAATAAAAAGGATTTCGAATGGTTTTTGTTTTTATTAAATTGTATTGTTGTTATTGTTATACTTTTCAACATTTTGTGGTTTACAATTTGAATTTTATATTGTTATTCTCTTCTTGTTGCTGTTGCCGTTGTTGTTGTTGTTAGCATTTCAAGCTTTGCCCGCTGTTGTTGGTGTAATTTAGTGTACTTGCTTGCAACACCAAAAAAAGGCGTTGATATAAATATGCTAGTATTAGGCAATGTACATACAACAAAACAAAATATCGTATGCATACATATATGTTAATTTTTAATACTTCTACTGTCCACTATGGTTTTTTGTGTGTATTGGTGGTGTACTACTGTAAAAGCTGCTTTTATTTGTTCATAAATTTTTAGAGTTTTACTTTTTAGAATTTTATTGTGCTTTCTGTTTTTAATCAATGAGTATTGCCCCTAGGCAAGTGTTCAACACATACTTGTACAAACAAACAAACAGACAAACAAACAAACAATATTCTGTTTGACATGTAGAAGGCATAATGCGCACAAAAGTATACATTTAAAGCGTCAAATTATGATTGGAGACATACACACGTCCCCAAAACATACTGAATAATATATTTATATGGATATCTTTTACATACGTAAATATATTTTGTTTTTATTTTAAGGCTTTATTACGAATTTTTATTTTATTAGTTTATTATGATTAAGAGTAGTGGGGCTATAGCTTAATAAATATATTGTATATACATATTAAAAAATTTTTATATCAATTGTGATATGTGTTTGAACGTTAGTGCGTGTGTTTGTGTGTTTGTATGTTTATGTGTGCATATATGTTGGTATCTAAACAAAATTACGCAAAATAAAAACAATTACGAGTTTGGAATTATTATCAGATATTAAAAATATTTTTATAGAAAATTGTATACAATTTGGAAAATGGAAAAAGCTGATGATGACATTTTTATACGTATTGCGTCTAAAATCGTAAAAGTCCAAAAATAAAAATGAGTGCACATAAATGAAGTAAGTTTATGTAAAAAACCAACTGAATTTATATAATAAAGTTAAGTGTATAAATTATAGATTAGGTTCTTTTTAATATAATTGAAAATAATAACATATATGCGCAGTATTAAATTTTGCGAAAACTAAATTAAACTTATAGAACACGTTATAAGTTTACAACTATCTTCAAGTCATAAGGACCTAATGACGAAATTTTTGAAAGGAAGATAGAAAAATTCAGATGTTTATTAATATAATATAATAATAATTTTCGTCTAGGATGAATACGCTAGAGATTTAATGAAACCGAAGCGCTTGAAAGCTTTAAAAGAGAGATCATTCTTTACTTTTAAATACAAAGCCTCTTTATCTCAACTTGCTCTCCAACTTACTGGATTGAAGTTTCACACATTGTTCTCCGGATCAGTGGTGGAAAACTTCACTATTCATTCCTTAGAGATAGTTTTAGTGGATTTAAAGATTTAATGAAACCGAAACGTTTGAAAGTTTGAAAAGAAAAATGTCATGCTTTCTGACTGAGATTATTCTGTACTTCTAAATACTAAACCTGATAGTCTCGCCAGACTCAGACTTCGGTACTTATACACTGCCTAGCCACTTATAACGGAATTAGGCAACATCCCTCTAAAGGACATAATGACGTTCTTAACTGCTACTCGTCTATGGGACTAAAGTGGATATGTCATAATAATCTTCAAAGGATGCAGTGACGTGGTGACAACTTCCCAACCCGTTTTAAAATCTAATCCAATCTATCTAATCTAATTTAAATACTAAGCCTCTCAAGTCTCTCTCCTAATTATAGGAATAAAGTTCAATATATATCATCACATCCATCTTTTAGTAGAATTTTCTACAATAAAACATATATATATATATATTGTATATATTCCTTAACCAATAAAATATTTTAATAGCAAGTTATTGGTTAACAATATCGAAAACTTAAATCTTAAATTTCTCAATCACAAAATTTTAAATAAAACAAACCTTTTTTTGCTGAAACTCCAAGTCATTTCAACTTTAAATCTTAAGACGAGAGAGAAGTGAAACTTAAATTGACTTTACTACTGAAATGTTTATATGTTAGAAGTGGAATGCGTAAATTGGCAAGCCCACATGTCTGATATTCATGTATATATCCATGTGTGCCCTTAGCATATATCAGTTTGTAATAGCACACAACATATAAAAACATATATGTGTATGTTTGTGTATGTGCAATTTTAGTTTTTGGAAATATTTTCCCGCCTGAAGGCATAAAACATTTTGTACAACGAAGCAAATGCAGATAATAGGTTCTCCCCTTCTTCCCAATATTTTTGGTTTCCTGGAAACAGAGGAAAGTCTTACGTTTTTCTAAGTTTTCAAACTAAAAAGGGATTTTTCTTTATTTCATTTTTTCCTTTATATTTTATACATTTTTTTTTAAGATTTTTAGGTTTCAGGCACAAGAACTTACAGACCAACAACTATACAAACCAACATATACACAATATCAATAAAGATTGACACACATGCACACGTATGCACGAAGATATAATTGTATGTATGTTTGTGGTACAAGCTCATTTCGTACACTTGCAAAGTACAACACAGCACAACACACACACGCTCATACCATCTCAATGCTTGGTTGTGTGTATGTAAGTATGAGTGCAAATGCCTGCCTGGCATGAGTTTGGTTTGATATGTATTTGTATGGTTGCGTAGCATCCTTATGTTGCCTGGTTTTTAGACTTTGAGATGAGGGAAAATAAAGTTAAGAAAAATAAGAAGGAAAAATTGTAATTTTCATCGAAATTTTTTTTCATTTTTATTATTTTCATTTTCATTTTCATTTCATCTCTTCTTGACCTTAAAAGAAAATTAGTAACAGTAATTGCACGTGTTTGTGTGTTGAAGCGTGTATTTAAAAGGAAACTTCATAAGTTTAAGTATGTGATGCATATGTGTATGTATGTCAGCTGGTGTTTAAGCTTCTGTATAGATATGTATGTATATATGCATATACACATTTATCTACGCTTTCATATATTTTTGGTTGTGTGTTTGTGATTTACTTGGGTTTCCGTTAAATTTTTCTTTTTATTTTGGAATTTTCGTTGTTAACGATGGTTACTACTAAAATGAGTAAAATTGTTAAGTAAGGGTTGGGGGGAACAGACGAAAGTGAATTCCTTCTCTAATTTCTAGCTCATGTCACAGCTGCCGTGCGTGTAGGTGGGCATGGCATATCATTGGCCATGGTTTGGGCTATAAGCATGCCAAAATGAAAAGTAGTAAATTGAACTTTTCTTTTGGGTAGTTTCTAATTTTTTCTTTATTCCATATCCTCTCCATCTTCTTACTTTGTATTTTGTATACGTTATTTATTGTGTTTCAAATTAAAATAATATATTGTGTGTATATTTTACACTCTCGCATGCGTGAGTATCTAAATTACAGCCAATTTTTTTTATTTTATATGGAGCTTGAAGTGGAATTTTTTTATTTTATCGAATAAATTCATATCAAAAAATATTTAAGTTAGAGAAAATTAAGATACTAATTAATTACGAAATTTTAATTAACTTCGAACTAAAGGTTTATAGAGCAATTGAGAACAAAATATTGATTTATTTAATATTGAAATAATATAAATATAATACTAATGGAAGAACTTAATAAATTTGATCTTCCAAATACCGTACTTACTTCATGTAGGCACTTATGTGTGTTGTGGTTTCTTGAGTTAGTGCTATCGTGCAC